>NC_074718.1:31024003-31673003 GCF_947242115.1 Biomphalaria glabrata | reverse complement strand
TGTGCTAGGCTGATAGAGTGCTAGAGTTAATATGTCTACATTACATAGTTTCATCAAGTATTGTCCTTTAACTTGTATCTTTCTGAGGACACTTGCGTCCTGTGTTAATTCGTAAAATAGTATTGATGCAATTGTACCCGTGTTTGAATTAAACTAAATAAACTA
This sequence comes from Biomphalaria glabrata, assembly GCF_947242115.1. Lineage (NCBI taxonomy): Eukaryota > Metazoa > Mollusca > Gastropoda > Planorbidae > Biomphalaria > Biomphalaria glabrata. Next base: position 31,672,838 of record NC_074718.1, on the reverse strand, counting down.
ATTGATGATTTACTGTTTCAGGGAGCAACATTCCAGGCGGTTATTGCGGCCGATAGAGAGAGTACTTTTGTCATCTTTAACTATAAAGAGATGAACATAACTTTCCATGAAACATTTGTGGTGCGTGTTTTTTTGTTTTTGTTTTTCTGCTTTACATTTAGAAAGGAAAGAGTAAGGCAGCAAGAACGTCAGAGAAAAATGAAAGTATCCAAGCAGAGATAGAAATACAGGGAGAGACAGAATGAGAGAGATAGAAAGAGAGAGAGAGAGAGAGAGAACCAGGAAGAGAGAAAAACAATGAGAAAATGAGAGATGATAAAAAAGAGAACGAAAGAGATAGAGAGAAAGAACTAGAAAGAGAGAGGAGAACGACAGAGAATGAGAGAGTGAGAAATCGAGTAAGTACGAAAAGAGAGAATGAGAGTGTACGAGAAAGTAAGTAGAATGTAATGAAGCCTGTTAGAATTACCTTTTTAACACGAATTCTTATGATAGTGGCATAAAGCATGGTACAACGGTGAATGCGGCACAAAGGCTATTGTATTTTTTTTTTTGTTAAACACAGCAGTTGAGGATATTACAAATACAAGTACTTGAGATCTGGTCTGGTACTCAAGCCTTAGAATGAAGACATCATTATTAGTTGGATTATGTTGAATGTGTGGCTGAGAGGTAGAAACCAATAGGCTAACTAACCGAGTGGTTTTGGTTCGAATACCGATGCAGACTAGGAATTTTATTACATTTTATTTGAACTCAGTTCAGTTTGCTGAACAAAGAAACTTTTTCCCACACTTTCCCCCTCCCTTTACACGTCCATCAAAGGGAACGGACGAGAAACACGCACTGAGCCGTGACCTCCGTGACTATGTCGAAGGTGCCGACTGAACCACATGCCATTCAAACATGGAGGACGCGATAGACCAAAGCAATAATCACGCTTTTCTTCCAGAGCTGAGGCCAATGCTTTTTCCTCTGATATAGCAATTTTAACTCCTTCTCTTCTAATTGGCAAGACCATCATGGATTTGACCACTTTAAATTTTTTTGTTTGATTTCATACATTAATTTGTATTAAATAAAAAGAGCATGCATTCCCATCTAATTCTATACCAAATAAAATATTGTCTGATGACAAAGTTCTAGAAGTTAATCATAACAAGGAAGTGAACTACAAGTGAGTAAAATGAAAAATTCCGTCCAGTCATGGAAATTAATTACGGAGAGAAAGAGTTAATCACCAACTCTCTCCAAACAATAATAATATCAATAACACTAAAATAGCGTATTCTCCAGTGATAATCTTGAATGATTTCAATTCAAAACCAACATGAACTCATGAATGTTGAAAAAAATCCCTTAATATGAACTCTATTTTTTAAATGTTAAAATAGAACTTATTAATAGGGTGTTGGATTTGGGCTGTAGCTCTAGACTGCTAGTCCCTATTGGTGTATAACTTAACTCTGACACAAATATTGAATAAAGCTTGAAAGTTATTACTTCTCACAGAATCTTTACTCTATGAAATTTTTCAAAATTTCTTTTTGCAATGCTCCAGTTTGACTAATAGAAATTGATACTTAAGAGAAAAAAATATATTAATGCAGTAATAAAATTTTTGGGGTTAATGAGTTAAACAAAATGAACTATACTTTTATTCGGAAAGCGATTGCCTTAAAAACAGAGAGGTCCCGGGTTCGAATCCCGATGAAGACCGGTATTTTTAATTTCGGGATCTTAAGGGTGCCCTTGAGTCTACCCAGCTCTAATGGGTACCTAACATTAGGCCTAGTTCGGGAAAGGTCAAAGCGGTTGGACGTTGTTCTGGCCACATGACAATATCGTTAACCGTGGGCCACAGAAACAGATCATTTTTATGTCTACATCCTATTCCCCAAAGATCGCAAGGTGTTTAAGGTGGAACTCAACTTTGTACACTTCCTAACTCTACCTATACTCACATACCATAAAGTCACGTGGTAGTCTTCTATCTTTAACTTCCATTAACCTCCATCAGTCGTTCATCTCTTTTTTTTTATTCACTCCAATCCTTCAATCCTCCGTAATGAGGCATCAAAGTGAATTGGCGACACGTACACACCCTCCATAACACTAAATATCAGGTATTGATAGTTTTATGTAGGCCTACAGTATTGTTTAGTAAAAGCAAGGTACGCCTACCGTTGTTGCTGTTCTCTGCGTACCAACATTTACCCTTACTTTTACCTGCATTTTTTCTCTCTCTTCCTGCTCATAGAATATGATGGGATGATTTATAGAATACTGACATTTTCGTTAAAGTTTAGTGGAATATGACTATTGAATTCAAATGTTTGGTGTTGTTTTTTTTTGTCTTCCATAGGCGGGGTTTAATGGAGGTGAAGGACGGGGCTGGTACGATGTCATTCCATGTCATGGTAAATGCGGTCACTCGATGAACTTGTCCAGGACCAATGAGTTACCCAATTTTAAAGGGAGTGACTACAAGGGAAGATTCATTCTGAACGTGGGCAATGACCTCATAGTTCGAGGTGGATGTCTGCCAGATGAAATCAAAGCAGGTGAGAGAATATTAATAAAAGCATAAATAATGGGATATAATGAAACTATTTGAACAACAAACTTCAGAGTTAAACAGATCAATAATCTTTATTGTAATTACACACACATTGTTTCGAGGATTTGCAGGACACTTTGGGTTCCAGAGTAGGTATTCCACGAAGAATTGGGGATGGGGCAATTAGTAGACCTACACGTGAATTAATTCCACAGTAAATGCAGAACAGAACAATTGATTTTATTAGCTCTTATCGGAAACGGAAAAATTCTTTAATACCGCTATGAACTTTGAACTGCTCTGTATTTTTATACTAAACAAAGATCAACCATAAGGCTAAATGATTTCTGGTCGAGTACCACAAAATATATATATCTAAATAAATACCGGTTTTAGTTTAATGCCTCTTTATGTTCTTTCGGTTACGTAGGCCAACATGACCTTAATATTAGCAGCAGAGTATTTTCTTTCGCCCGTTTACAAAGTACCATTACCGCACAACGAACGCAACTGTTTGTTAGTAATGATAAGCAGTTGTTTAAATTTCTAAATATAAAGTATATAATAATATTATACACAGAACAGCATCGAGACTATAGTTTGCCTCGATAAGTAGATTATTAGATTGTATTATAATAAAAAAAAAAAAACAAAGCTTATATTATGCGTAGTAGTATTACTATATATTAGTTTGGATCAGCCATAATCAGGCTCGTAATATATTACTAGACTAGTAATATAATACTAGTATAATTGGAAACATTTTTACCTAATGTTTTTGTTTAGCCCTGTTTCATGCCTTTAGCTTTTTCAATTCGCTATGACCCTATCACTTGTCCAGTTGGGGTGAGGGGAGAAAGAAATGGGTATCTGGGTGAATGTTACCATGATCGCTTTTTAAATGCTTTTTTATATAAAAAAAAAAGGTTGCAAGACCTTAATTCGGACAAATGGGCTAAAGCTTCCTCAAGCTAATACGATAACTACTGTGCCAGGGAAGTGCGTATGACAATAGAAGGTTTTATAGTTATGTATTGTTAGTTTCAAACTTTTCTCTCTACATATTCTCTACAAAGTATAAAGAGGACTAATTTAAGTTAAATCATTATATAAGTCAAAATTAATTTTAAAAAATTGATTCTTGTGTAAAAGAAATAATTGTGCAAAATTTCAGCTTGATCCGAGATTGGGTGTGGGAGAAATAACGTACAAACATTTTAGTTGGCAGACATACAGACAGAGTGAGGTGATAATTCTTTGTAAAAAAAAAAAATTATTCAAAGCTAAGAAGATGTTGTAGGCCAATGTAGGCCAACTGGCTAGCTGGTCAGCACAAAGCTGAACCACTTTACTTTCTATGACAAAATGCCAGCTACCCATGTGAATCTTGGAGGATTCGGGGACTACCATATCCATCCTGAACTTGCTGTGCCAAAAGCCGGATTTGAATGGGAAGCCTACACAGACACTAATCCAAAGCGCTAATAAGCCAACTTATATTTTTGTAGCTTAAGAATATATTGTAATAATAATAATAATAACAATAACAATCTTTATTGTCCGTACAGAAATTTGTCTTACAATTTGTGCATTACACCAAACAAAAAACACTATAACTATAAGAAACCAAAGTGTACATTCACACCAGTCTCACTCATAATTTACATGTGACTAAGTTTATATCAGATTGTTCTTATTTAATGATTTGATTGCCAGGGGAACAAAAGAGTGGTTGTGTCTGTTTGTCTTTGCTATCGGTGTCTTGTATCTCTTTTGTGATGGTAAAATCACAAAATCCTGACACAAAGGGTGATTCTTTATTTCGAGGATCTTGTTAGCTTTTTTATAGATGTTTGTCTTAAACAACTGCCCCAATGGGGTTTGTTTTTTGCCAATGTAATAGTTGTACATGGAAGGCGTTTGTTTTCACCAACGTACACCACATAACATTTCAATGAAAAAACTAATTGTTCAGTGACCAACAGCAACTCACGTCCTTGTATAATCCTTGGTCTACATGTTACTAACTAATTACTTATCCAATTATCAACAACTAAATTCTCCAAAAAAAAAAAAAAATAAGTGCCATCAACAACTCTACAACAAGATATTCTGTGATGAATGATCCCCCGTCCTCAAAAAATCACTAGATGGCATACATGATACACACATCCGCATGTCTAACATCACTATTGCTACAGAGTGCTTATATTCTCTCTTGTCTCGGTGATGTAGGTATGCTGGAAGTGTATCCCCTAGAAGTTGGTATGTTTGGAGGGGAAATGCTACAGGTTTCGGGTCGATGCCGGCCTTCAAGCTCCAAGTTCTACTGCAAATTCGGAGATGACCAGCTCATCACTGAAGGAATCATGGTGAACGTAGTCAAAGGTAACTGCCCAGTTCCAATGATGACCAAGATAGGACCTGTGCATGTATCATGGTCTTTCGACAGAAACAACTGGAGCTCTGATAACATAATCACTGTTGGTAAGCATTTGAAGTACGAAAAAAACAAAAAAACAACTCCTTACTATTTTATAGTATTACATATCTGTCAAAATAAATACCAATGCAAAGTGATTTGATTATTTAGATTTTTAAATAAGTAAATGATATTTTCATTGATATTTTTTTTTCCTTTTTAAAATAAAAGAGATGCCAGCTGCTTTGTTTTCTTTTTAAATGTGAATATATATATCATTTATATATATGTATATATATTTTCAAGTTTTACCAGAGAAAGTTGATCTAAGTACAAACATACATAAGGACATAAAGGAACAATGGTACAGCCGAGATGCAAAACATATTACCATTCCCTGGGATAGAACGAAATTTAGTAGCTCTTCAGAAACTAAAGTTCACGTCAAGCTATTGGGTTACAGAGAAACGGATAGCACGGTAAGTAAGGTAAAAACTAAAGAATAAAAAATAAAAGAGAACATTACCATGATGATCATGCCATGGCATGGCGTATTCAGAAGTACCTACACTTAGTCTTACTAGATCTAGATTTAAATGTCAAAAGATAAGATGTATCTATTCTAGAGTATCATTACTACTACTTTTATAGATACACTATAGAGCAAAACTAGATCTAGATAGATTTTATTAGAATTAGGCATAATTATATTAATAATAATTATTTCATAATGATAATGATAATATTAATAATGATACTGAGATACTTTAAAGACTATTCAGTCACAGTGGGCGGTGGCGTAGCAAGTAAGTTAACTTAGCAAGAATGACTAGACTCTAGAGTATATAAATATCTAGATCTAGTCTATAACTATAACAAGATACCCGTAGGCCCGGGTTCAAGACACGACAGCCAATGGTGAATTATACAGACTTCTGGTTCTCACAAATATGTTAACCTAGATCTAGAAGTTTGAAGAAGATCTAAATCACTATTAGCTGATTTAGACATGTAGCCTCTACATTTATATCCCTATCTTATAAATTACTGACATACTCTTAAAGAAGATGTTTAGATCTATATTATATACATATGTATATGGCTCCATCTGTCTAGAAAGGCAATGGATGAATTACTGGTTTAGGTTTCATCTTGAGATGTAGCAGACTCTGGTGTGATTAATCAAGCCAATTCGGAGAAGCAGATTTTACCACAGTTCGTGCATGTATAGGCATCTTTTTTAGAACTAGCCGATAGGGAAACTTTCTTTTTCTTTCTCTTGACTAAGGCAGCTTTGTTTCTTTTCTTCTCAGCAAGGTTTGTACCAGCACCCACAGTCTGTCTCCATGCTGTCCAGTCTTGGGCTATCTCCTCCCACATACTTTGACCTATATTATTCTATATAGATCTAGATCTATGTCCTACACTTATCCATGTTTTAGTCTAGATCTTGTCTAGCCTTGAATGTTAATTAGAGACTTAAGGTCTACTAAATCATTTGTTTTCCTGGCACATTCAGGCAAATCCATTTCATGCTCTAATCCAGATCACATGGAGTAAGAAATGTGCATATTTTTTATTCTAGTTACTTTAAAATGTTTTCTTGAGTTGAGGACTCCCAAACAGAGGAAGCCTATTCTATTATTGTTCTTACAATTTTTTTTTTTAATTCTCAAGTCATCAAGCATTCACTTATCTGATCATGTGTTTCTCCTTCTCTGATCATGTGTCTATCCCTCATGTGATCATGTGTCTCTCCCTCAAGTGATCATGTGTCTATCCCACATCTAATCATGTGTGTCTCCCTCATCTGATCATGTGTCTATCCCTCATCTGATCATGTGTCTATCCCTCATCTAATCATGTGTGTCTCCCTCATCTGATCACTTGTCTCTCCCTCATCTGATCATGTGTCTCTCCCTCATCTGATCATGTGTCTCTCCCTCATCTGATCATGTGTCTATCCCTCATCTGATCATGTGTCTATCCCTCATCTGATCATGTGTCTCTCCCTCATCTGATCATGTGTCTATCCCTCATCTGATCATGTGTCTATCCCTCATCTAATCATGTGTGTCTCCCTCATCTGATCACTTGTCTCTCCCTCATCTGATCATGTGTCTCTACCTCATCTGATCATGTGTCTCTCCCTCATCTGATCATGTGTCTATCCCTCATCTGATCATGTGTCTATCCTACAGGTGGAATACAAAGAACTACAACATTTTGGTGAAGTGCACAATAGTGATGGGAGATATGAACTCACAGTTGCAGATCACCAATGTAAATCTAATTGCAGGGATTTTGAAATAGGCCTTTTTGAAATATCTTTGCCAGTTGAACTGCATGTGGATGCTGTGGAAAGAGTGTAAGTTGGTTCTCCAGTTTATACAATAAAAAATATATTTTGATTTTTACTAATTTTGATTATTTTAACGTCCAGACTTTTGATCTCGTATCCATGACATGAACTATAGTTGTTCCACATCTGAAGGAAGCTAACATGACATGATATGATAAGCGAGCCTTCTTTTTTTTAAATACTTGTGACATTCCATTGTGTGTGAATGTTGAAAGAACATAATAATAATAATTTAATGTATAGAGCACTGTTAAGAAACATATAATGTAGGCTCAAGGAGCTGTGACATACTCACATTTGAGTCTGGGTGATTGCTCTTGATGGCTAGAACATTTTTTTTCAGCAATTACTTAATTAGGTAATAGGAAACTCAAATTATTTTTATTATGCTAGGATGGGGAGTCGAAAGGTGGGAGATTTCCCCCCCAATAAATGTCACCACTGATATGGCTATATTTTCCAACTTACCCTAACCCTAACCTGAAAAGTAATTAGCTCAAATAGATGATACCATTACAATGTCATTTGTTCTTTGATCAATATATAAGAATAGCGTACAGATCAGGGTCTAAGGTTTAGGTCTATGAAAATATATTAAAAACATAACTTAAAATGATTTCTCAGTTGTATATTAATATTTTTTTTTTCTCACATTAATGGCACATGAAACTGCTTCTGACTTAAAACCTGACTCGCCCTACCTAGGTGGTTTAGCTGATGATGTTAGGTGAAAATAAAAAAAATCTATTAAAGAAACTGTTTAGAGTTGAGTATTTGCTAAATTCTGATTAATAATTTCTTTATAGTGCTATCAGATATGGTCCATTCCCATTGGGCTGGTATGTTAACTATCAACTGGAAGAAGAACTTGGCTCAGATTGGTCAGACACATTATGTCTAGAGTGGCGAGATAGAGACTCAAATCATAAAGAGTGGTTAGAGGATTTACTTCCATGTCCATGTAATCTTGATCAAGCACTGGCAGATTTTGGACGTTTTCAACCAGATCCTGGATGCAATCTGTACACTGGGAGCAAATGTTATTACCATACAGAGGCTAAACATTGTGTAAGATCCATTGTAACCACGTGAGTTGATTATCTCTCATTATTATTAGAATATTTTAAATATTTTTTATGCACTTATGTCTTTGACTAATGAATATTCACATTTGACTAGAGTAACACCTTTAGTAAAATCACTAAATTTAGAAAGCCTTCATGAGAGAAGACTCAAAAATAAAGTAGCAATTATACATAAAACACTGAACCATAATCTTCAAATACAAAAACAAAATCTAATAAAATACTCAGAAAGACACAAGGATAAAGGCACATTCCTCATTCCATATGCTAGGACAGATTTGTACAAATGCTCCTTCTTCTCTAGTGCTATTAGAGCATGAAATGGGTTGCCTGAGCCAGTCAGGAAAATCAGTGACTTGGGAGCTTGGTTAACATTCATGACTAAATGCATGAGGAGTGGGCCGTAATAACGTCTGTATTATATAAGATAAGATTAATTAAAGTAAAATAAATTTTGAAAATTCTGTTCTGGATATTTTTTATAACTAAATCTTAAAAAGGAACTATTTTTGTTGAACAGTTGTGTTGTTAAAATTACTTAATTCTATTCTGAAATGAACTATTCTACTAAAGGAAAGATGGAGCAGGAAACCAGTGTTGCTATGGGAATGACGGTAACTTGATCTACTCTCAGCTGTCCTATCAAGGAAGTACTCCTGACCGTAGTCATGTCTGGGGTGCTGTGCCTTATGGAAAGCCCAATCTAGTTCCTTCACTCTCCCACTGGAAGCATGATGTGGTGAGCTATTACTACTGCTGTCTTTGGAATGCTAACCAACTATGCTATGAATATATGGAGCTCAGGCCCACTACAGATTGCAAAAAGTATGAACCACCAGGCATTGGTAAGTTATATTTGATCATTAGTATGATCATTTCATGCTAAGAGTGGTTCTGAATTGAACCAACATAGTTTGGCCAATATTAGAATATGCATCCTATGTTTGGATCCCTCAACTCAAGATAACATTAAGAAACTAGAACAAATACAAAATAGAGCAGTGAGATTTATAACAAATGAATATTGAAATTTGATTAGAGTAACACCATTAGTACAATTACTAAACACTTAGAGACACTTCAGGACAGAAGAATAAAAAGTAAACTAGCTATAATACATAAAACACTTAAACCATAATTTACAAATAGAAAAACAAAACCTAATGCAATACTCAGAAAGACACAAAGATAAAGGTACAATTCTTATTCCATACTAGTGCTCCTTCTTCCCTGGTGCCATTAGAGAATGGAGTGGAATGAATTGCCTGAATCAGCCAGGAAAACTAATGACTTAGGAGAGTTTAAGTCATTGATTAACATGCATAAATAGATTGACACATGAAACGCGTAGCTCGTAATTATCTTCTATTTTGAAGTAACATGTAAAAAATTATTTATTTAGTGTTCATGCTCTAGCTATAAGAAACTCAATCCTCACCACTGAAAAATTTAATATTCTTATACTTTCAAACTTGTCCTTGAACTACAAAACACTATTTTTATATATCTCTGTATCTGTACAGCTTTTCTGAGAGGTGACCCACATATTACTACATTTGATGGCCAGACCTACACATTTATAGGGAGCGGTGACTATAAGATGGTTGAATTAGAGAAAGTTGTCACCATTCTTGGAAGATTTTCTTCTAGACCAAACGCCAAAGGTAAGCTGCAATTCTCATATATTAATCTCTAGTAGATTGTTCACAAGAACTTTATATATTAGTAAAATCACTAAACACTTTATATATATATATATATATATATATTATAAAACGCATTTTATTACTAAAACAAGGATGGTAGATGCTTGAGTGTATGGCTTGTAAAAGTAAAGGTTATGTTACAGGCAGGGCAAAAACAGTGCAACTGTCCATCTAGCTCAACAGGAAACCTTGTATCTGTGACGAGATAGAAGATGATGGTGTTGTGCTTGTAACATCCTTGTTTACCATTATTCTTTGTATTCTAACCAGCTGTTGGCTTTTCACTTACCTGTATAGACTTTTGTATTTTTGATTAGAAATGTTTACATAAGTTAAAAGTCTGGAATTATTTTAATTTACAACTAAAAAAATATCTTAAAATTAAAATGATTACAGAAAAAAACAAATAGCTATTACACCCTCATATTTTTTAAGTTTATGAGTTAAATGTTTTTGACAGAAATTGGTATACATTCTTGGAAGCCCAAGGTCCTTACATCCATATATATACAAAATGAAAATGAGAAAGGAGGGGGAGAACGTATTGAAATTCATCCAGCACCAGAACGAACTAATAGACCCCACGGACTTGATATCAGAGTTGGAAACACCCGCAAATTTTTCTTTAATGAGTCCACCTTATGGCAAGATTTTGAAGGTAATATTTTCTTTTTTCTAATGTTGTATAGGAATTATAGCTCTATCATTAGTCATTGGCTTTTTGTAAGTTTTTTAATGCTTTCAAAGCTCTCCATTACAAAATGTCATCTGTAGACCTAGATTTTTTTTCATGATTTTTACCCAAAAATTCTTTAATTCAAGAGTGGTCCAATCTTTTTTTGTTTTAGCCTTCATTGCTGTGTTAAAAAATGTGTAAATCTCATCCCAATATATTTCTAATAAGATGAGCTAAATGAGGTTTCAAAGTTATTGTTTTTTTTTATGTACAGTTTCAATAAGTCACATCACACGTTACTACTCTGTGTCATTTTTTAAAATCTATTTGGCAGATGATGTAAAAGTCATCTGTTTCTGTTGCCCACCGTTATCGGGGTGTCAGGCTGCCAGTGACAATGACTAACTGCCCTTTATTCTTCCCAACTTATTTAATATACCCATTTGAGATGTCCTAAAAATCCTGATTTTCCAAATACCAGTTTTTATGGGGATTTTATTCCAAGACATCTCAATTTGGAAGCCAAGTTCTTTATCACTTTGCCCCTAATTGTCAGTCTTAGGATACTATATTAAAAAAAATTATTTTATTTTTAACATAATATCAGACAAACTGCCGTTGTTACACTTAAGGTTTTGAAATGACATCCAAACAAGCAAAATAAAAAAAATCCTTATTTAAAAAAAACAAAGCTTATCTAAAGGGGAAGAACTCCTTCCTTAAACACCATATCTATCAATAATGTATAAGTTATTTCCGTTATTCAATGTCAAACAAATTAATTGCCAATAATTAATTGACTAATTGTTTATTGATTCATATTTTGTTAGGTAAAATAAACAATTGTTGAAGGTATCTATTTGGTCAGAGAAATAGCGTTAACAATTATTTAAGGGGGGCTTATAACAACAAATTTAGTCTTATCTGTGAATACTGATCTATTAGTTTCCTTTGTTACTATTAAACAGAATAATGAATTTCCAGTAATTAATTGTCTAATTGGCTACTTTTTTTTATTGATTCATGTCTTCTCTATGTCAATGAATAATTGTGGCAAGTTTCCGTTTGATCTGAGAATGGATGAGAGGGAAATAGCGTGTACACACTTTTTAACAGACAGACACAATGAATGAGTTGATATAAGCTTTGTAAAAAATTGCCATTATTACATTGTATATCTTTAGGTTTTGAAATAATATCCCCAAAATTGCCATTATTACATTGTATCTCATTAGGTTTTGAAATAATAACCCAAAAATAGCCATTATTACATTGTATCTCTTTAGGTTTTGAAATAATAACCCAAAAATAGCCATTATTACATTGTGTCTCTTTAGGATATTCAATTGTGAACAATGCACTTCCTGGTCACACCAACAGGCATGATAACTTCACTGTATTACTGAACAATAATATTGGAGTGAATGTGCTGGGTGTCAATGGACTGCTTCATCTCATGGTGGCTCTTCCTTCGCAGTTGAAGGTAACATAAACTAGACATAATAAGCCACCTTGTAAAGTTGACAATAAAAAGGTCAGAAACTGGTGTAAATGACTAATTAATCAGAATTTTGTAATATCTTGGTAGATCCTTGGTTTCCAAATGTAAGTTATCAGAAATGAAATTATGTGTTTATGTTATAGTGCACTTTTATGTATGTTTTTTTTAACAAAAAAGATTAGCCTTTATCAGCTGGTGACAACCAGCATTTTATTTCAAGTAAATCATTCAGGTGTGAAAACAAAGAGAAGTGACATCAAAAAACTGTCTGAAATTTTGTAGGGTTGAAAAAAGAGTACAAGAAATAACATACCTAATCATGTCAAGATTCTTCCTTATTTACTCCCTTGCATATCAGACAGAAGTATAACTAGTATGTGTTTAAAAGATTTATAAGATACAAAAATTAAAGGATAAACTTTGTAGTATTGTGCATTGATCTTCTTCATCTTATTTAATGAAATAATTTATGTGCAGTTTACAATCCGGGTCAATGTCTCTCCATATCCCTGTTATTTAGCGATTGCATTCACCACCGCAACGTACTGGAGTATAAAACTATCCAGCTGCTACCTTACAAGCTGTCCTTATTCCCCAGATATCCCTGACTCCATTAGCTTTAAATTTGCCATTTACCTTTATGCGCAGACAATTCCCTGTTAGATTAACCTTTGCCATGACACTTAATAAAGCACAAGGTCAAACGTTCAAAAAGATATGCCTATATCTTCCAAAACCTGTTTTTAGTCAAGGACAATTTTATGTTGGTCTCTCCAGCGTTCCTTCATTTCATTCACTCACAGTCGTTTGCCCAAGCCCACCCCATTTGGACAACTGTGTATTTCAGGAAGTGTTCACCCGTCACTAAATAGTGGTGTATGCTGCGCTGTGGGTCGACTAGTATTTATAATTTTGTATAATTTATTTTTCATATTTGTACTTGCTCTTTTTCCGCAGAGTCCTAAAGGTTTAGGATTGCTCGGCAACTTTGATGACCATACTGGTAATGATTATATATCATATCAAGGTGGAGCTATATCTCCTAATGCAGACAAAGCTAAGCTCCATGAAGAATTTGCAAAGTCTTGTGAGATATTTTTATTTTTTCACTTTGTTAGACTTCTATATTGACATAATAATGTACTACTTTAAGTCTTATAAAAATAATCATTGTTAGTAAATATTTGAAAGTTTTCTTGTTATAGTTTTGTTAATGTGTATGGAAACATTTAACAGATTTATGGAGAATGATTTTTTTTTTTATTAAGTCAAAAAGAGATCTCTTCAGTTCTAGCTCAATTAGAGACACCGTTGGTGGTGTTATAGCTTTTTTTTTTGGTTGAAACAGTTTGTATCTAGATTGTGTATTAATTTTTTTGGGAGGAATTGCACAACATACAACTTTTCAGTGGTTCAAAAAGTTTACATGCTTTTACTTGAATATGAAGAAAGTCCATATATATATATATATATATATATATATATATATATATATATATATATATATATATTGAATAACAGCAAAGGGGGAAGCCTTGTCAAATGTTCACAGCTCTAATGGTTTTTAATTACATACTACTGTGGGTTGGTCATTAAGGTGCATCATGATAACCTCATATCTTGGCTATAGAAACAGATAGATAGTATAGAATCTTGAGTCAAATGGAAAAGTCTAAGGAATGTACAAATCAACACTTGGGGAATAATTACAAAAGAGATGAACAGATAGAAGAACAAACTTATAAGAGTTACTGATCACAAATTTGAAAAAGTAGAGACATTGAAAAGATAAAATACCTCACAATGTAAGGAAAGAATAGCTGCTGGTGACTGGGCATTCTGTGGCACTCATCAATTATTCAAACGCAAAATAAATATAAGGAAAATTAAGACAATTACAAGATCAGTAATGTGTCAGCCATAACATGGAAGCTGAACATTGAAAACAGAGCCTTCCGCATATATCATGGTGTTGCACTTTCTTAGAAGACTCAAAATCAGTGGGCTCCATCTGGGAAAACACTATAAAAGTCACTTTTGACTGATCTGTGACAGAGCTTTCTGCCCTATGTGCCGGACGGTGTGGGAAGACCTAAATACGTAAAGTAAAAGGCATTTGTAAGTAATACCTAGACTATACAGACTGCAGAAAACTATTTTAATGCTTGAAAATATAATGGAGATTTAGTGGTTCAAACTTTAGGTGGACAGGCCCATTACCAACTATATAAAGACCCATTTATAGTTATAGCTCAAAGTTTGGACTTGAAGACAAAAAGTTCTGCAGAGATCTAAATGAAAGGATGTGTCAAAGCAGACTATGGCTCTCCATAAGCTGCAGTGTCATTGAGATGTATGAACATATACCATAATCCTGTCTACTAAAAAAAGGAAGTGCCTAGTGTCAGAACTCTTAAGAAAAAATCTTACAAGACTTAGAGTAACAAATCTTTTGTTAGCTCTTTTATGACTTGCTATTTGGATTGATTTTTTTCAGGGGCAGTGCAAAAAGAGCACTCTCTTTTTCCTTTTCCCAAAGATCCTGAAGTATTTGAAGAGGGCAGTCGCTACTTTGAATTTAAAGATCTTCCAGATAGTCCGGTTGGTTGATATTGTTTTAGTCCAACTGTAGGCATATTACTCTCCAAGTGTTAATCTGGGCTAAAACATGATCAAATTTCTTTTGAAACAAAAATAAATGTAACTTTACTGAACTGTATATACACAGCTTTCAACTTCATTGTAAATGTATGGGAGAAACACAAAACAAAATACAACTCACTCTAAAAAAAATACACATCTTTCTTGATCCTTATTGGACATTTGTTTTGATTACAAAGACTTTTTAAAAAATTATAACAGCAACATTCTTTATGTATAGAACAGACACAACACACAGAGAAGTTCATTGAGTGACTTTACTTGATTTCTGTCTCTCGTCTCTCACTTGTTCTTTTCACCTTTCCACTATTTATAACCTGAACTATGACAGACTTCCTCCTGTGGTTACATCAGAATCTATGGAGCTGTTAGAAATAAATTATTCGTCATAGTTTTATTCTTGGCAACATTAGAAACACAGACACACTCCACCTTAACAATGTAGTTATAAGACAAGATATGATTGTTTAATTCTCCCATAAAATAGATGCTTACATTTTATTTTAAACTATTTCATTTCATTTTATTCATATGAATTGGAATTCTGTTTACAACTGACCAGGATGGGCTTTCAAATAGTGCACTGAGTGGAGTTTGTGGAAATAATGAACACTGCATGTATGATTATAAAATCAGTGGAAGCCGAGAGATTGCTATGTCAACTTTGGCGGCTAATACCTTATTCAGTTATGTGAAATCTTCTATATTTAAAGGTCTGTAATACTTTAGAATGTCTCACAAAATGAAAGCAAAACTAAATGGCAACATGTACACAAAAAAAAAAGCTTAAGGAGTCTTTGAAAAGTATAGCAATCCTTTAATTATGTATATTAATTAATTTAATAATTAAATTACAAAAAATACAGATTGAATTTCATTTGTTCAACAATAGTAATTGCCCTTATATTGCCTAAAGATAAATGATTTGTGCAATAGTTAACTTTGATATAAAGACTCATCTGTAATCTACATATATTTGTCTTTATAGCGCTTCTATTGACCTCCCTGGGAGTGCTTTCCTGCACACAACTCCCAGTACAGAAGTCGTTTGGGAAGGCGATTGTCTGGCATTCGGACTACATGTCCCACACATCGAAGTTGGGACCTTTTCACTGTCGCATTGATACTGTTCATGTTGGACAGCTCTAAAATTTCTGTGTCTGGTATGTGGTCGGACCAACTCATTTTATGGATATTCCTTAGACAGCATATGTGGAAGGAGTTTTACTTTTTGATGTGGCAGGAATATAGGGTCCAAGGCTTGAGGACTCCAGGATGCATATAAGAGTGATGGGAGAACTACAGAACTGTAGACTTTTAGTTTTGTGGATATGGGTATTAGGATAGGTCATAAGACCAGGACCTGTACTGTACTGGCAAGTTAGTCCAGTGGTACTTTGTGGTCCCAATTATATTATCTAGGCTAATACCTATAGCCTCTAGATGTACAAAACTACTGAGACAGACAAGTAATAATTCTGAGATTTCAGTTGCAACAAAAAAAAGGAGTTTATTTACAAACAAAAGAAAAAGATCATGGAAAATATAAATGGAAATAAAGGTTCACAAAAGAAAATGACATAATGAAACAAAGCAAAGTAGCAAGACAGTTTCCGGTTAATATAATTAAAGAACCACCATCATAGAGGCACAAAATGTCTTATGCTGAAAAACCAAAACGATGGCTTACAATAATGTCATACATGCATTAACAATGAAATGACGTCATTCATGAGACACACTACTGTCTCGTATCTAAACAAAAGATGTCTTTAAAAAAAAAACATACAGGAGAGGATAAGAGACTAAGTAGACCTATACTATTTACATAAACCAACTTAGTACTAACAAATAAATAAAGTCTACTTAGCTCATTATGGAAATACTCTTCCCACAACAGTGGCACACTCCTCTTGAGTAACAACAATAGTACAACAACACAAGTATTAGTTAAACATTATAGAGATTTAGTTCAAACTACACTGGTCATTTGAAAGACTCAAGAGAGAGTGGCAATTGTAAACAGTTAACAAGGACTTAAATCAAGTAATAAAGGGGACTAACTCTAATAAGAAAATAAGCCACCCTTATTGTCCCTCTTGTCCTTGAAGTCTGCCAAAACCAGCAGTGGTATGCACAATATGGAAGTCTACCTTATCATCTAGGTTGGCGTTTGCTGATATAGTGCTTCCTAGATAGACAAACTTTTTGACGTTTGCTAATTTTTGGCCATCTATAAAAATGTCTGGTTCTGTGACAGATTTAATTATAGGATATTGGTGCAGCACATCTGTCTTTTTTACATTTATAGTGAGGCCAAAATTTATGCAGGCGTTGGAGAAGAGGGACAGGCTCTTTTGAAGGTCTTCTTCTTCTTTTGGCCATCTAAAAAAATGTCTGGTTCTGTGACAGATTTATTTGTAGGATATTGGTGCAGCACATCTGTCTTTTTTACATTTATAGTGAGGCCAAAATTTATGCAGGCGTTGGAGAAGAGGGACAGGCTCTTTTGAAGGTCTTCTTCTTCTTTTGGCCATCTATAAAAATGTCTGGTTCTGTGACAGATTTATTTGTAGGAGGTTGGTGCAGCACATCTGTCTTTTTTACATTTATAGTGAGGCCAAAATTTATGCAGGCGTTGGAGAAGAGGGACAGGCTCTTTTGAAGGTCTTCTTCGTTTGAGGCATTAGGGCACAGGTATCAATGAATAGCAGGTCTCTGATGCAGTCATATAATACCTTGGTCCTTGCCTTGAGTCTTTGAGCATTGATTAAACTTGCATCAGTGCGATATCGTATACCAACTCCAATGCTTTCTGTGCGAAAGGCATCTTTCAGCATAGTGGTGAACATAATGCTGAAAAGCGTTGGAGCCAGCACTCTCAAGAGCTCCTTCAAGGAATGCGATATCAACTTTCACAGCTGGGAAGCACTAGCTCTTGATCGCTCCTCATGGTGTGAAGCTGTGAGTCTTGTAGTCTCGAGATTTGAAGCAAGAAGAGTGGCCAGGGTGAAAGAGCACCAAACCAACAAAAAGCTGAGAGAAGAAGCAGGTCTATCTGCAACTGACAATCTACCCATGCAACGTATGCGGCAGGCTTTTTAAAGCGAGGATTTGACTTAACAGTCATCTTCGAGTCCATAGGAAATGAGAAATGTGCTCATTTTAGACCATGAAGGAGGAGCTAGATACATATATATATATATATATATATATATATACCTATATTTGTACATATATATTTAAGCATTTTGCTTAAAACAGTAAGTGTCAGCCCAAGGGCATTACCAGTTGAAACTGGCTTTTCCCCTTTCCCTGTCAAGTATTTTGAAGCAGTAAAGGGTTAATATAACATCATAATATACATTCAGCTCTGCCACTGCCTCCATTATAAAAATTCTGGTTTTCAGTGATGTACAATGATGTTGTCCAACTTAGATCCAGTTTCACATTATTTTAAACCCACTGTAAAATAATAACAGGAAATGTATGTTTAATCATTTCTTTAAACTTTGGTTTCTTATTGGTCAGTAAGCTGTTGCCTGATCTTGTGTTATGCACTCTAGATTGTCATCTGAATGGTCCCAGGTTTGAACCCTGTCCACTCCCATCCGCTGTCCTGTGGGAGTTTTTTGCTAGGATGCAATAATCCTCAATTCTAAAGTGACATTTGAAACATGCAAAATAAATAAAAGCAAAAATAAAACTTGACATTACTTAGTAATAGCCTATTTATTCTATTTATTGTCTCAGCCTCCCTAGAATATAGCAATACAAAATGAACTTTTTTGACTGTTTGCAGTTGAGAATTGTGGACTCCCAGAAGTTGGGAAACTGGCAGAATTAAATCATTACAATTTCTCTGTTGGGCATGAGATCAAAATAACAGGATGTAAAGAAAATAGAAATTTTATTGGTGGTGAAACAATGCTGAAGTAAGTCTGACAGTGTTTGTAAAAACCTGTTACTATATCACTTCAACAGAATTACAGTTATCTGAGTATCTGGTTTATAGTAGAGTAAAACTATAACAATCAACTAAAATTACATATTTCTCTAACATTTATCAGTTTGAGAATGACTTGAAAAAAAAATCTACCTAATTGACCTCACCACAAATACTTGAATAGTACAAAATTAGTTTTTAGGAATTAAATTAGGTCCTTTGTCTTGTAAAAATAAACCTTCCAATTGGTAACTTATCTAAAGCAGTTGTTGAACATGGAATGTTTCTACAAGCTAAACTACACATTTCTGTCTATTTGGACACCAACATTTTAAGCACATTCATTGAGTGAGGTTGTTTAGAGATAAAAACTAGGAAAGATCACAGTTGCCAACTATCTTAATAGCAGCTGTTGATCTATGTGTCAACTCTGTAGCTAGTTGTCAATTCATTTTTAAATAAATTTTTTGTTATGCCATTGTCATAGAGCACATCTCTAATAGCTCTTCATTTTGATATATTTTGTGCTATAAAGGGAAGAGTTTAGAATTTTGCTTCTTCAGTACCAACCAAGTGTTCTCTTATACTTTGTGAAATACATTTGTTCAACACTTCCTCTATCTTGTATGATTGATACACCATCATATTAGCTATCTGCCTAAGATGGAAATCTCCAATAAAGTAATTTAATGTAAATGTGCATAAAGAGATTATTGGTAATTGTCATCAAACATTTGAAAAGCTTATTAAAAGGTGACCATTATTGTTGATGTTTGCAGACGTGAATTGTTGGTTGCCTTATTTATTGTACTTTCTCTCTCATACTTTTTCTTTCTATTTTAGCATTAGACAATTCTTGTCTTGGTTTCTGAATTTTCAAAATTTCTGATGTGAAAAAAGTTTTATGTATTATGAATTTTAGCGGCCCCCGTAAGGGGAAAAAGCCGCTATTAGGTTTGTGCAAAATGTCCGTCTGTCCGTCTGTCACACTCAGATCTCGAAAACTAGAAGAGATATGAAAAATATTATTTCATCATTAAATGCGGCTTGAAAAGTTTAGGTGCAACGGCTACTTTTGGTTTTCTAAAAGCAAACCGTTTAATTTATAAAATTAATTATGCAAGCTATTTTTTCATAAAAATACACCAATTCTAAAACAATTACGTAAATGTAAGGGAGGCAATGTTACAATATGCTAACAAAGATGGACAATTTTTGTGTATTTTCAGTATAACTAAGTCAAATATATTTTAAAAATGTACAGGAAATGTTTACAACAAATATAAATAATAGTTAAAGATGTTTTTTCTGGTCAACTAGCTGCTAAAATTAAAAGAAAACATTTCTGTTTGTTTATAAAGGCTAATAATGCATTTTGTATGTAAATATCACGCACATTTTTTTTAATGGACTTTTTATGCAGCGATTTTCGTGCAGTAGCGTAGCGTCGCTACATGACCAGGTGCTAAACCAATTCCTTAAACTTTTTTAAAAAATCAGATTTTATTTATTTTTTCTTTAGTGCCCCATCCGAATAAAAGAAGATTATTTTTGTGCGTTTTGTCTGTTGGTCGGTCTGTCCGTCACGATTAGATTAAAAAAACTAGAACTCTAAAAGCTATTGAAAATCTGATTTACACTTTAATGTTCCTCCCGTAACATCTCAATAGTTTTAAGTATCTAAAAATTGATTGTTATGGATTTTTTTGTGCAAAACTAATCAACCCCAACAAATGTTTGTTTGCTCTTCTAATTTATATTACATTCAATTTCCATGCTTAAACGTTGCAAAAACACATTATCAATAATATGTTGTTCCGTTTTTTATGTAAATAGCATATTAATGCTAAATCAAAATCTCTATACTGACTTATATTTCATTAAGTGTAAAAATGTTCCGGATATTGTTTTATAAAACATGAATTATGCCTAATAATTGTTTAAAATCGCATAATTTACTAATATTACACTTATATTATTTGACAATGAGTCACTATAATTTGGTTATCAATATCAAATTGTTCCGTATTTTCATCTTGAAACAAATTTAAAAAATATCGACAATAGGTTGTTCAGGGCTTTAAAAAAAAGTAATTTACTAGAATTGATTACTGAAAATTACTTTTTAGACATTTAATTTTTTTGCTAAAACATAACATTGAAGTTTTGTAATCCATAAAGAAAGTTCCGGATTTTGTTTCTTACAAATCGTCGCCAGAAATGCCCGAATTTATTTAAAAATCTACTAACGCCAAATAATTGTTTGAACTCCCTCTTCTAATTAATAAACAAATAATCTTCTCATTTACGAAATAATGTTTTTACGGATTTTTATGAAAAATATTTTAACTCATTACTCTCTTACAGTACATTTAACTTTCTACCTAAAACATTAAAAAATCTAATTATCGTTAATATTATGTTACGATTTTTAAGGAAAACAGAATCCAAACACCAAAGTAAGGTATGAAAATCTCTCCACATGGCTGTAGTACATCTAATTTTTATACGAGACCATCCAAAAAATTTAATTAACGGTATTTCATTTATCTGAAATTCTCTTTTTCTTTTACTATTTATACAAACATCCGGAACAATCTATTATATAAACTTTTCAATTGTGTTCATACCTAAAAGTTATTGCGATGTTTTGAAACGTAAAATAAAGGTTAATCAATTTTTAATAACTTTTAGTTGTTTTTTTTTTTTTATATCAAGATGACGGACAGACCGACTGACAGACAAAATGCAAAAACAATGCGGCTTTGATCCTTTTTAAATAAATTCTATTAGAACTCAGTGCACCAATGTCTATGAACCCTCGTTAAATATCTTGTGTTAATAAAGACATTTTTTTTATGGTACTGGTACTAGCCTATTGTGAGGTAATGGAATTTTTTTTCTTTGATGTCATATGAATGGACTCATTTAAATGTAATGTTAAAAGAACGCACTCGGTGCACCAATGTCTATTAACCCTCGAAAAAGTGCTCGTATTAATGAAAACATATTTTAGTCTAACTAAGCCGTGTGACGTAGTGTTTTTTTTCCTTTGACGTCATATGGAATGAATTCTTTAAAAGAAATGCTAAAAGAACGCACTCGGTGCACCAATGTCTATGAACACTCGATAAATGGCTCGTAATGATGAAGGCGATTTTTATTCTAGCTAGGCTGTGTGACGTAGTGTTTTTTTTTTCCTTTGACGTCATATGGAATGAATTCTTTAAATGAAATGCTTAAAGAACGCACTCGGTGCACCAAAGTCAATGAACACTCGATAAATGGCTCGTAACGATGAAGGCGATTTTTAGTCTAGCTAGGCCGTGTGACGTAGTGTTTTTTTTCCTCTGACGTTATATGGAATTAATTCTTCAAATGAAATGAAAAAAGAACTCGGTATAGTAATGTTTATTAAGCCTCGTTATGTGATTCGCGTTTAAAAAAGGAATGATATCTTGATTTAGATCTAATCTAGATTTTTTAAACTAGATCTAGATTTTTATTACAGTATATCTAGATCTGGATTTATATTCTAATTAAAATTATTTTAGAGTCTATATCTAGAATTTCTAGATCTAGTTTAGACTAAAATAGACTAGATTTAGATGTAGAATTTCCATTTCTAAACTTAAAGTGTAAAAAAAAAGTGTAGATTTTCATTTCCAAACGTTTTGATCAATATTGTAATGTTTTAATATACTAAAACTAATCTAATATTTTTTATTTAATTTAAATTTAAATTTACGGCAAATGAATCTTTGAAACATTATTACTTTTGACCATTGGATGGCTGCCTGGTCGTGCGGTTTTCACGCTGGACTGTCTTCAGATTTATGGATGGTCCATGGTTCAAACCCTGCCCGCTCCCATCCCCCGTCGTCCTGCGGGAGGTTTGGACTAGGAAGTAATTATCTTCAACTCTGAAGGAACATCCGAAACATGTAAAACATTTAACATCAAAATTAAATCACCTCTTGAATATTATTTGCGAATATGCAGATCCGACAGGGATCCGACTTCGACGGGGGCCGCCTCTGAGTTTGTGTAACACAAACTCTCTTTGTAATCTTGTTTTTTTATTGATATCCATTTTGTTTGCACGTGTGAGTTCTGTCCCTTTATAAAGTAAATATAATGATTGACCTTGATCATATCATGTTGTTTTTTTTTCCACTCAAATATCAAGTCTAACCTCTGAACTCTATCAGATGTAGCATCTATGAACATTAAATTTGATTATTAATTTATTCACAAAATTCATTACCTTGCATTTATAGCAATACATTTTATTGTTATCTATAATCTCACATGAAGGTACATTCTTTTCACTTAAATTGAACAATTAGATCTAGTTTGCTTTTATAATAAACCAGTTAGTAACCCATTCTACCCCCAAGACGTTATATTAAGATTTAAAAAGAATGCTCTAAAATATCTCATGTTTTTTTAATGTTAGGTGTGTACGAGAAAGACTGGATGAAGCTGAGAAAGAAGACAGAAATGATTATGGAGACATCAAGCAAGATCTTAAAGACAATGTAAAGTACATTACTCACTGGGTGCCTAGACCATCAGAAGTGTGTTCAGGTTGTAAGATAAAATGTTTCATTTTGTTGTGAATTTTATTTTTAAGGTGTTTAAAAAGTTAGCATTTAATAAGCTTTTAATACCGGTATATAATTAATTTGTATCTAAAGATTTTCAAGCATGAAATTTTTATGTTGAAATATATTTATTCCATGCTTCTATTTTATATTGTAGAATGTTTGTCAGTTTTTTATTAGCTTCCTTAAAATTCATATTTTGAAATATCTTGTGATAATTCATCCTCTTACTCCAAATGTCTGATTTTTTAATTAGAAAAATCAAATTACTTCCTAACATTTTAATAATTATTTCAAACAAGAAAAAAAAACACTAAAAAAAATGTGAAGTATTGCAGAAACAGTTGTAGTTTCACTGACACATATCTGTTGTGACTAATGGCAAGGGCCAGGGTGAGACATGACTGCTAAATTATCAACTGAAATCCAGCAAAACTAAACTAGTATTTGTTATGGAGATAGTAAATGTCCATTTATTGATGATGCCTCATTAGCTTTCTTTAACATTGGTATGGGAAATGGGAAAATTCCTGCTCATTTATCACAAAAAAATACATTATATCACCTAAAACTTCAGAAGGACTTAAAATATCTCAGATATAAAGAATAGTAATGTAGTCTGATAAATCAATGGACTTCATTCTCCCTATCAATAGGTGTTTGTTATAACTGTGTAGTGTCAAGTCAGACAACTCAAAACATTACTGACATATTTCTTTCTAAATTAAGTTCTCACCTGTTATCAATACATACATTTCCCTTAAAGTTAATGCATGGCTTGATTGACTTTAATTGCATGACTTTAATTGCATGACTTTGGTTGCATGACTTTTGTGTGAAGTCATTCATAGCCTGACTTTTATTGCATGACATTTTTTTTACATGAATTTGATTGGATGACTTTTGTGGCATGACTTTTGTGGCATGACCTTTGTTGCATGACTTTTGTGGCATGACCTTTGTTGCATGACTTTTGTGGCATGACCTTTTTTGCATGACTTTTGTGGCATGACTTTCATTGCATGACGTTTGCTACATATTTTCCTCTTTTAGCTGAAGAATCCTCTGATGCTAGTTTAGGCCTGTACATTGGAATAGCTGTTGGTGCAGCTGTCCTTCTTATCATCATCATCATTATCGTAGTCATTGTTGTCAAGAAAAGGAAGACTGGAAAAGCTAGGTACTTTGGATCTCTTTGGATCTCTTGCAGCCTTTGATTCATTTGAGAAATCCCTTATTTTTAGTCACAAGATTTGAAATTTTAGATATACCATAGTGTCAAAATTATTTTGTGAATTATTTCTAGAACTGGCAAAGAAAAACCAACACCAGCCTCCCGGGTGAAGAGGGAAGAGGTGAAAGACCCAGAAGCTGCTGAAGCTATGTTGGGAGAAGTGAATCAGAGAAGGTAATGAGCAGTCCTAACTGCCATTGTAAGAAAATCTGTGGTGCTAAAAATTAGTTTTAATGTATATCTTATCTTTTTAATCCCAAGAATGTAGTTAAATGTATGTGTACAAATCTCAAAGGTGCAAGAATTTATTTAATTTCTTCTTTCAATAAGAACGTTATGGATAAAAAGTATGGGAAATCTAGTAAACATTGAGTTTGAGCCTGTAGATCAAGGAAATGTATCACATGGCTATGCAGACCCAGTTGCAACCTGCAAACTTTGTTTCATCAATTGCAGACAAAGAGTTTCTCCTCCAACATCTGTTTAAGTTCTCTTTTCTTCACCTAGATCTGTCTTTGGTGTTAGCTTTTGTCTGGATGTGTCCTGGGACCTTTACAAGAGTTCTCCATGTATCTTTTGGCAACTGTTCTCCTCTATTCTACCATCTTCCTAGAGTGTTAGGTTGCTAGCTAGTTGTGGGATCAAATGCTTATACATAAAGTAATTTCTGAGGACTTTAAATCCAAAAGATTTTTATTTTTAAAGTACACACATTTGATTTCAAGACTTAAAAATGCTTGAAAGTTATGTCTATTATTCAGAAGTTTATGTTCTCACATTACATTCTTGTATTTCAGTCCAGTGTACAAGCCCAGTAAAGACGCTGTGAGAATGTCTGAAGTTCAAGGTCAGGCAGTGTAACTACAGAGTTCACACTACAGTCTGTCCAAAGTGTTGACTGATGATCTAGTGGAAAATGAATTTTTTGTTTTTTGTCAAGATGGACAGCTTTTTATAGTTTTAAAAAATATTATCCAGTTGGAAATATTTGTGTGTGTGTGAAATGTTTTGTTGTTAGCTTGTGTTTTATTAAAACGCAGGAAAAAAATGTTATTCAAACAAAATGTTTACCTCTACTTGTATCTTGGCAAGAGCTAGGACTTTGGAATGAATGAAATAAAAAGTAGCAGGATGAATTATACACTTATAGGTGCATTTGTTTTGACATTCAAATCTGAATAGTTTCATTTGTTTTTGGTCTATCATCAAATAAAAATTTTTGATACTTAAGCTCTTCATCAGTCATCATCAAACTCCGAGTGAAGGCTTGAGAGGCTCAAATCCTCTCTTGCAAAAGCCCTGGACAGAAACCCTGCTGTTATTTGTAGTCCATGTCTGTAACCAAAAAGCTCCTAAAGACATTCATGAAAAACAGCTGACACTTAACTCTTTGACTCTGGAATAGCATTTCACATGTGAAATAATGCTTCCTTGCCAGCTTTGATGACATACACTATGGCCGGTCAAATCAGTGAGGGTCATTACAGAGTCAAAGAGTTTGAACTCACAAAACAAAATGATCCTTTTGGTTCATTTAATACAATAACTATTAATGACTGCTTGGTCATGTGGTATTTGCTTTGGACCGTTGTCATGATGTCCAGGGTTTGAACTCTGTCTTTCTGCAGCAGGTTTGGGCTAGGGTATAATAATCTCCCTTTCTTAAAGAACTGAAACTGTCAAGTCAATCCACAAAAACAAATGACAACACATTCATAGAAAAATATCATTTACACTGTAGTATTTCTAGATCAATGTTCTTTAACTTTCTCACGACTGCCATTTTTGCCATATAGAAATGTTTTAAGTACATATATGTTGGAATATTATGTGTCTGGCAGCACTTATTGCCAAACATATCTATAGTTTGTCTTGTTTTTAGTGTCAATTTGCTTTGTAAATATATCACTGAGTTTTGTGTTGTTTTTTTTTTTGTTTCAAAGTCCATGCTTTTACATTAAAATATTTTATAGAATTTTGTATGGCCTTTGTGACATATATTATGTTTTCACTCTGTCTGTCTGGATAGAATCTTGTGCACACTATTTCTCTCACTTCCCAGTCTCGAAACCATTTGAAACTTTGCACATTTATTCATTACCGATGACAACACATTCATAGAAAAATAATAAAAAACTAACCAATTAGTTTATCAATTAATTGTAATTAATTAATCAATTTAGGTTTCTATGAAAAAAATTACTAACCTGGGGGAGAATTAGGTCTGCTAAACATTTCAAACTGAATATACCTTCTATATTATGATGGCTTGAATAGCTCTGTGGCCAACACGTTTGCCTTCCACCATAGAGGCTTGAAACCTTGGGTTCGAAGTCCTATTCGACCTACTTTAAAAAAAAAAAGGAAAAGGCACGAAACCTATTCCCAGATACCTCCCCTGTCCGCCCCCAACAGGTCCACAACTTCTACTAGATCTAGTCGTCAAATGTGACATTTGGTTCGTTTAGATTGCTTTTGTATACCGCAACAGTCAAGCTTATAGCAATACATTATCAAAATCATTATAAAAACTATTTCTGCTCAAGTCCAGCTGCCCAGTGCGACGTTGAAGTCGGATTTTCCATAGCGCTTTAAGTTTCCATGATTTCAACAGGCAGAAGAACAGACACACAACACACACACACAAAAGGAATATGCACCATACTTACCAACAAATAAATATACCTCGATACAAGGATATAATGCATACTTTTGTAGGCTATCACTTCTAATATTGATAGACTTGACTGTATTTTCTACACAAGAAACTATATAATATTTTTAAATTTCTACATGGAAAAAGAAAACTGGATGGGTATTTTTTTTTTTCCTAAATGGCATCCAGAAAATTTCTGTCTTCTTTCTTTACTAAATGTCATCCAGTTTATTTCTAGTTTTAGGAATGTTTCTTTTTTAACAAAGCTTATAACAACTCTGTCTGTCTGGTAAAAAGGCTAGTACACGTTATTTCTCCCACACCCACACACTTTTTACCAGACAGACAGGTAGACAAAGTGAGCTGTGTAAAAACAATTGTATTTGTTTTGCCCCAAACCACAAGTGCTAAAAAGAGTTGGGTTGAGATAGAGGAAAGGATTACATTTAGGCGACATCTCATTGTACATAGTGTCATGATCTGAATGAGAAGCAACATTTGTTGATAACAAAGGGAGCGCCCATTTAACTACGCTTTTATCCTTTCTGTCTGTCTCTCTGTCTGGTTTGTACACTTTATTTCTCCCACACCCAATCTCGGATCAAGTTGAAATTTTCCACAATTATTTCTTGTGCCTGACAAAACAATAATTAATATAAAAAATAACCAATTAGGTAATTAATAATAATAATAATAATCTTTATTATCCGCAAGGAAATTTGTCTTACAATTTGTGCATTAGTTATATAGTTATAAATTGAATTTGTCTCCTTGAGGAGCCTTGAATCCAGAGTTTGAATTCAAGTCGCTCAACTTTTTAAAAACGGTTTTAAAAAGCGATCACGGTAACCCTCACACAGATACCATCTTCTTTCCTGCTCCCCTTTCCAAGTTGGTCCAGACAAGTGATAGGATCATAGCGCATTGAGAAAGCTAAAAGCAAGAAATTGCGCTAAACAAAAACAATTGGTAAAAATATTTCTAATCGCACGGATTTATTATTGTTTGGTGTATATCTATTACAAATTTAACTACTTGACTGATCCAAACTAATTGATACAAATAAACAATTACACTTAATATAAGCTTTTTTTTTAAAGTACTTTTTTTTTCATTTTGTAACAAAGGCTCTAGTTTCGCCTGATTAATCCACGCATTACGATTAGTTTAACCTCTTGTGAAATCTCGCAAGTATGTTTCTTCATTAAAGTCAATTTGGTAACAAACTTGAAACCTTTTGACCACCTACTTTCTTTCTTAGAACCGTGTTGGTCACGCCGTAGCTTGAGATGAGCACACAAACAAAAACACTTATAAACCTTGGACCAAAGTTCTTCTCAAATCTAAAGGAACTGTAGATGCACTGCAAGTTTATTGCTTTTGGCCACTGTGTTCTGATTTCACAAGATAGTACTTCGACTTGCTGTGGTCAGAGCTGATCTCAACTTATACCAATCGTCATTCGATACCGAACCAACACGCAATCAGTTTATCGGCGCATTCGTACAGAGACGATTTAATTAAATGGCTGTGATTACTAGTCCATCGCGTTACCTATCAAGGACCACTTTCTAATGGGTAATCTATTTATACTAATTACTTCAGTGTGTGTGATTATGTAAATCGTTTGAAATGCCAAGCAGTAAGCAGGTCATAAGTGAATTGGAAAACTCCAGACATATTGATGTAATACACTAATGGATAACAGACTTTCATATAGGCCTACTCTTTACCGGTGAAGTTTGTTTTTTGTTTAATTTCTTCACTTGAATTCATTGAATTCAATGGACATTTGTAGCAGCGAGGAAGTAAGGTAATGAAAGAAGTTCGTTTATGTTTTTATTTCACGGGGTGTGAAACAACTTCAGAGATGAAGACACATTGGATGTTACTCGGAGATAAATTAAAAAGCACCAATTATTGTCTGGCTAACACTTCTTCTATTAATGAACACTAAAAAAGAACAAAATTTCCCCCCCACTTAGTCAAACACTACACGTTTGATTGATTATCAGTCCTCACTAAAGTGTGATGGAAAAAAGCGTGATTCTGTTTGACTTGGATTCCCAAGTTGTTTCCGATTCCATCAGGTTGGTGTGGGGGGGGGGGAAGGAGCGAAGGGGATTTCCTGTTAGTGATGGTCAGACAATAGAAGAGAGACAATGGGTTCGATTCTACTTCTCATTCTTCCGGTCGTTGTGATTTCATTTGTAAAAATACATATTTATACCTCTATAGATAAATAATAATGAACACTATTGATTACGTAAGCAAAAAGAGTTAAATAAGCGAAAGTAATAACTAGATTTACACACAAAAAATCCCTCAAATTTCCACATTACTCACTACGACTTGCAACTGACAATCAAGTGAGGTTGTTATCCAAAGTCCATTTCCTGTGTCCGAATGTCAAGATTTACTGGATCATCTTGCTAAGTAAAACAACAATTTCATAGTTTTATTTCTAGTGGTTAAAAATAAATTTAAAATTATGATCTAATGTCTGTAGTGATACGCGATGACAGATACAATAAGTAAAGTAAAATTCCTCTTTCAGACCTTGTAATCTCTAGGGCAGATGATGTAAAGGTCATCTGTTTCTGTGGCCCACGGTTAACATGACAGATACAAGACAGATGTCGAAGTGATCGAGAAATACATCTCAATAAAATATAGATCTCATTAGCGTTTTCTTTGCATAATGACAAGGAAAAGAAGATTTTAAAAGTCATAGTGTTACGTTATCTACAGATCTACAATCTCTGACGAAAACCTTTAACATGGTCAGCAGAAATGGCCTTTTCAAACTCCCAAAGAAAATAGGATGCCCTTCCAAACTCGTAAAGCACATTGAGTGTTTCGTTCACGAAAAACAAATGTACAGTGAAACTCAATGGAGCCCAATCAGCAACTTTTGGGGTTAGAAGAGAAGCTGGGATGTTTTCTCGCACTTACTCTGTATGGCCAATTGTTTTCCAGCCTACTGCATTATGCTTACAGCGACATCAAAGAAGGTGTATTTCTCCATACAAGATCCTCTGGAAAACTCTACTATGCATCAAGATTGAGGGCAAAAACCAAAGTTAGGAAGATACTAATCAGGGAAATCCTCTATGCTAATGATGCAGCTTTTGAAGCCGAATCTTCTAATCATCTTCAGGCCCTGGTTGAAAAACTCTCCGCTGCATGTCAGAAGTTTGGCTTAAATATTAGTCAAAGCAAGACCAAAATACAGTTCAGAACAAAAGCACTGTATCTCACGTGACCATTAATGGCCAAACACTAAAAATTATAGATAGATAGATAAATAGATAGATATATAGATAGATAGATAGACACACCTTAAAACAATAAATATACCAAACATGATCACAGTTATGGAGCATGGAATGTGCGAACTCTCTATTCTTGTGACAAACTAAAGGAACTCACACACATTTTAAAGATATCAATGGGGCATTCTCAGCCACTCAGAAGTCAGATGGGCTGATCCAATACTAGAGTCAGAAGTAGAGGAAGCAATAACATTCCTTAAAGGTGGCAAGTCGCATGGAATTGATGACATACCATCAGGACTTTTTAAACACAACTAAATTATTTAGGAAAATCTGCCAGAAAATATGGGACGAAAAAACATGGACCCAGTCTTCCATTATACCACTCCTTAAGAAAGGAAACCTGAGACAATGGCAAAACTATTGATCAGTCTCTCAAGCAAGATAATGCTAAGAATAATTGTCAACAGACACAAGAGAAAAGCCGAGGAGGTCCTTTTGGAAGAACAGAGAGGCTTCAGAGCAGGTAGAAGCATGTTATGATGTAAACTCTAGAAGGATTTACTCTATGAATGGGCGGCCTATTTGCAATCTTAACTTTGCAGATGATATAGGCCTCACTGGAGAAAATGCAGACCAGGTACAAGATCTTACTTTAAATCCGGATGCTGCAGCTAGAGCAGTTGGCATGGGAATTATGCAGAAAAATGCAAAATACTAGTTTGTTATACGAGATGTTGCATACAGTTAAATGGCCAAACATTAGAAGAAGTTGACTCATTGAAATACCTAGTGTCAAGCGAAGCAAAAATGGAGGATCAATAAAGAGATAAAAGTCCGTTTAGGCTTGGAATCAACTGTCGTTAGCAAACTGTGGACAATCTGGAAGAGTAACATCAGCTTCCCAGTAAAATTAAAACTGTATTCTTTGCTATTGAACACTACACTTCTATATGACTGTGAAAGTTGGACACTAAACGCTGAGGCTGAAAGACCAATTCAAGCCTTTGAGAGTAAATACTGTAGAATAATGTTTGGTATCAAATACCAGAAAAAAAAAGAGAAATGAGTTTTTACTGTTACAAGTCAACACTATGGCTGGCAAAAAGGAAGAACTCTTCAGTACTGTGAAGAGAGAAAGCTGAGCTGGTTTGATCATATTGTTTTTGTAAAATGTTTTGTTTGACATTGTAAGACATGGCTCACTGTCTAAAGTCCTCTTTCAAGGCACAGTGAAAGGAGCACGAAGAAAGGGTTGTCCAAAGAAAAGCTGGCTGAACAACGTAAAGGAATGGATCGGTCTCACTGTTGATGTCCTGCTAAGAACAGCTGTTGAGCGGGAAAAATGAAGGGATTTGGTTACACGAACTGTCACAGCACTCCTACGACGAAAGTCAAGGGACAGATAATGATGAGATAGATAGATAGATAGATAGATAGATAGATAGATAGATAGATAGATAGATAGATAGATAGATAGATAGATAGATAGATAGATAGATAGATAGATAGATAGATAGATAGATAGATAGATAGATAGATAGATAGATAGATAGATAGATAGATAGATAGATAGATAGATAGATAGATAGATAGATAGATAGATAGATAGATAGATAGATAGATAGATAGATAGATAGATAGATAGATAGATAGAATTTAAAAACGCATTTATTTGTCTCCTAGGGTAACTCTCACGGAGACCTCACGTTTCTCTACTTCTCACATGTTTTGCTTAAAAAGGGAAATTAGATTTTATTATTTTTAACCTATAGACTATTGCCACTTATTTGATTGTTGGGAACTCCTTAAACTTCACTCGCAAATATTTCCTTCCTGCCTAAACTGTCGTATTTCGTTGACAACATATGTCATGGGAGTTCACCCATTCTCCATGTGCCTGACATTGTGCCGCTGTAATAGAGAAGGAAGTTGTTTTTTTTTTTGTTTATTGCATGTCTCCAGTCTTCCCCCACCCCCATCCCCCACTTGCTGGGTGACGACATGGGATAACCATTTTATATCAAGCCTCTCTGGACATTTCACTGTCGGCTCTGCATTGTCTGGAGACAGATGAGTTATCAAGTAATCACATTTCACAAGTGCTTTCAAGATTTGGAAAGGGAAAACCAAATAAAAGCCATTCTTTCTCAGGCTCATTACTATGTATGTTTTATATAAGTTATAACGAATTATTAGCGCAGCTTTTTTTTTTTTTTCGGTTTTACTCTGTTAAAGAAGATCACAGTTCATTTTTCTCCCAAAGATTATGAGTTAAAATTTCAAAATTTAAGTTTCTTTATTATGCTCCGTATAGTGTTTGAAACGCCAAGACGCCATATCACTACAACAGAACATTTAATTTCTTGTTCTGATAAAAAAAAAATCGTGATAGTTTTAACAATATATTGCTGCAAGTGTTTACTCTTTGTAAGATGTTGATTTTGTTTTCTTCTAGTTATTTTTGATATTGTTATTTTGATAACATGCACTTGGAAACTTCTTCGACTCCAGGGATCCAAATCTAGCATTGGATGAAACTCTTGGTCAGTCGAAGGCAAAGAGACTTGGAAGTATGGCGTCGTTGAATCGTGCGGACTCCTTCCGTAATTCTTCCGGCTCAGGACTAGGAGAGTCCATGGGTCACAGTCTGCATATCAACCCGAAAAGAACGAGAACTCCTCGCTTTGCTTCCATGCCATATCAAAGGTAAGACAACCTTTAAACACTCGTCAGTTTGTTCTAGTCACTTTGTGTTCATCTAAATAAACGATAACATATGCGAGTACATATACAAATGTTTGAAATTCAACATGTAATTTTTTTTTTTTACAATGCGTTAAATATGTCAAAATATGCTGGTCGCAACTACATGTACATAGTAATGGGAAATACTGCACTTAGCAAAACTTTTCTAACTCGCAGACATTCATCCGTAAAATTATTTAAAATGAATTCAATTTTCACACTGCATTAACAGCAATCTTTCACAACGAGATTCTTCAAATTTCAAAATATTTCGCTGTTGACTTTTTGCTCTCTTGGTTTTTTGACACATTATAGTTTTCTCTACAAAAAAAAATATATAGGTGCATTTATTTTTGTTTAAAATAGAATATTACTTTGGAAGGTATCAAAACACGAAATGAATTAGAAAAAGATTTATTTAATTATCAATGCAAATTTGTTTATAAATTTACACAAACTACAGTGACCATTATACTATTGATGAGAAGTGGGTATACAGTGATAAAAAAAAAAGAAAAAAAAGTATATAATTTCTGAATTTATTTTCCAAACAATGTCGCATAAATATTTACTTCCAATTAAAGAATTAATTATGCTTAATGGACCTCATTCACCAATCGTAACAAACAGCATTTAGTCACGTGATAATATTGATAAAACAACGGAAAAAAAACTGTCAAGTGATAGCCATTGTGTATTAAAAATTAGATCTTATTTTGTATATAAGAGATAGAGAATCACGTAGCTAAATGTTGTTTGTTTACGATTGGTGAATGAGGTCCATTATGCAAATCTATACTTCTCATGGGCGTAGTCGGGGGGGGGGGTTATATATATATATATATAATCTATTTTAGCGGGAGGGATCCCTCCTCCAACCCCCCCCCCCTTCCGAAAAAAATCCTGGCTACGCCCATGATACTTCTAATCATTTCTTTGTGTTCTTTTAGTATAATAAATGCAGTAAATATGTATGTGTGTTTTCTTTGTGTTTAATCCCTGTCTACCTACTGTTGCACCCCCCCCCCCCCCCCCCACGGTCTTGTCTGTAACCAGCAACCAATTTGACAGCGAGGATTCGATCACAACATCCCTGGTGGACTCTGGAAACACAACAGATGAGAATTTCGATGCAGAGTCTGCTCCACTTTTGGGGAACTCCAGGTGAGAGATTGGTCAGATTTGTTCTTTCTAGATCTATTTAGTATTCAATTGAAACTTGCTGAGATTTTACGTGTACTGTAACCAAACTCTAAATAATTCTGTTTGTATTGACAGTGTGCATAGTTCACCATGGTTTTATAGAGTGTACTTGTAGAAGAGCAATTACTGACAGTTTTGTGTCAAATCTTTGCGAAAGTTATTTCCTACTTAATTTTCAAATACTATAGAAAACTAAATCTTAATATTTTATTTGTCATTGGAACTATGAAGAAAGTAATAAAATTTGGCCATTATGGAGATCGAACCAAGACCTTCTCGTCAGTAGCCTGACTCTCGCTATATACAAAAATAAGAGAGAGGTACAGAGAGTGTGTGAGAGTGAAAGAAAGAGATAGAAGAGATAATGAAATAAAACAATGAGAAGATACAAGATATGAAAGAAAGGACAATTGTGTAATAATGAAAGGACATGTGCGATGAGAGACTGAGTATGTAGGGGTAAATAACTGTTGTTATTTTGGTTCCCATCATCTGCTTACTGCAGGACGTTTTCCACTTCACTGACCTCGACCTATACCGGCAGCAGTGCTGAACTCACGGCGTCTCTTCGTGAGAAAATCCACAGCGCCGTGGACTCGTGCCACGGACTGAGCAAATGGACAATTTTAAAGTACCTTAAAATACTGAGCCTCTTTGTCATCACCATACTGTGTTGTGTAAGTTGAACTATCTTTGTGCACAATTAAATCAAATAAGTTTATGTAAGTTAAACCAATTGTGTTATTAGTAAAACTTATTTTTTGCTTTAAATGTTTGTTTGTTTGTTTAAAATGTTTCGGATGTTCCTTCAGAGTTGAAGATAGTTTACTTCCTAGTCCAAACCTCCCGCAGGACGACGGGAGATGGGAGCGAGCAGGGTTTGAACCCGGGACAATCGATAAATCCAAATGACAGTCGAGCGCGCTAACCGCACGACCAGGCAGCGACTTAAACAAGAAAGCAATTAGTGAATTATTATTTCCAATTTTCAAACATGGCGGCGAATTCATAAATAGCAAGCTTTTTGGTATGTGCGGTGTAGAGAATAAATGAAGTGTTGATGAGCCATGTATTTTTGTTGTTACAGTTTGCTGGTTATTTGTGTGCTCTTTTTAGCTTGAAAATGTCCAAGTTTCCCAATCTCTTCCGTTTTTTAGCTTTTATTGTGAAGTTCTCAATAGAGCGTCCTTGACAGTGTAAGTTTATCTTGAAATTCTCCAATTGAAAATCTTATTTTATATTTTTATATATTTTATAAATTACAGACGTAACTTCAAAGTTAATTGCGTCCTAAGCATTTCATGTGTCAATCTAGTCATGTATGTTAATCGATGACTTAAACTCTCCTAAGTCGTTGGTTTTCCTGTCTGATTCAGGCAACCCATTCCTTTTCTAATGACACTAGGGAAGAAGGAGCATTTGTACGAATTTGTTCTAGAGTATGGAATAAAAAATATGCCTCTATCTTTGTGTCTTTCCGAGTATTTCATTAGTTTTTGTTTTGTTTTTTTCTGAAGGAATATAAAAACTTTGTAGTGCTCTGTAACAATTGATACCAACAACATGACGTGTGTCTTTAGTTTATGCGGAAGGGGGTCATAGTAATATCATGGATCGAGTCATCAAACACGTATTTGGTTGAAATATAGAAATCAATGATTGTTGTCTGTTGCTTTTATTTTGTTTGTGTATGCTTCGTTTTCGTTTATTATGGTTATTTTTGCATACGCTGTGTATTATACATGCATATATTGTTGTTTACTTTCTGACACTATTATAATGTTACGTTATAAGCTTCAGTTAACAAGACACACACACACACACACACAAGTAATTTCCATGAAGTAATTGTAAAAACACACAAAAAAGTTTTTTTTTTTTTAAAGCTTTTATCTTATTTCTTTATTCTTAGAGCAGGTTTAAGTTTCAGACCTTTTGGTCTATAGGGCAGATGATGTAAATGTCATCAGTTTCTGTGGCCCACGGCTAACGAGGGTTTCATGTGGCCAGAACAAAAACCAACCGCCTTTAGTTTCCCCCAACTAATGCTATGTACCTTTTAAAGCTGGATAGAATCAGGGGCACCCTAAAAATATAAAAAATGACCAGGATTCGAACCCGGGACCCCTTGGTTTGTAAGAAAAGTGCTTTACCACTCAGCCACCGCGCTTCCAGCTTTATGTTTAGGATTAGTTTTATGCTTAGGGTTAGGTTTATGTTTAGGGTTAGGTTTATGTTTAGGGTTAGGTTTATGTTTAGGGTTAGGTTTATGTTTAGGGTTAGGTTTATGTTTAGGGTTAAGTTTATGCTTAGGTTTAAGTTTAATGTTTACAAAGTGTGTTTATGTTACGAATTTGTTTGTGTGATCGTTTCTTGTGCCATTAGGCTGTCATAGTGTCCAATCCAGAAGAGCACGAAGTGGACAAAATAACTGTGTTACACAAAGATCAGGAAGGTCAGTAATGTCACGTGACACTGTGTTTAGCTCGCTTGACAAACTCAAAGAATACTCTACTTCAAAGCTGTACTGTACAATTATCTTCCTGTTCGTTCATCAAAGATTCTAAATATTAAGAAAATAAAAGAATGTATGTTTTGATTTTCTAAGCCTAATCTAGATGTGCTAAGCCCATACTCAGCCTAGGGGGTCATCGCTTCTCAGCCTAAGGGGTCACCCCTTCTCAGCCTAGGGATCATTCCTTCTAAGCCTAGGGGTCATTCCTTCTCAGCCTATGGGTCATTCCTTCTCAGCCTAGGGGGTCATTCCTTCTCAGCCTAGGGGCCATCCTTTCTCAGCCTAGGGGTCATCTAAATTTCGCTTTCACTATTGCATTGAACTTAAGATCAAGCTGTCTTTAAAGATAGTAAGATACATCTTTGAGGTTGATTTTAAGATTGGAGATAGGAAAACAAAATCAGCTCTGAGTCTCTTGCGTTCCGTTACCATCAAGTTAATGACAATATTTAAAATTTTGCTTTCTTAAAACACTCTATATGGTAACAGTGAAAAGTAAACTTCCCCATTCAGACCTTGTGGTCTATAGGGCAGATGATATACAGGTCATCGTTTTCTGTAACCTACGGTTAACGAGGGTGTCATGTCACCAGCACAACATCCAACCGCCTTTACTTTTTCCCAACTTATGTCAGGTACCCATTAGAGCAGGTTGACTCAGAGGCGCCCGAAGAACCCGAACTTTAAAATCCCAGTCTTCACCAGGATTCGAACCCCTGAAGCCAAGCGCTTTACTATTACCACGACTCCATGGTAACATCATTTGTTTTCAAATAAAAGAAAAAGTCAGAGAATCAATCTATAAACTTATGGAGGTTTTTGGCATAAATCTCGACTCAATGTAAACTGAGCCAAAAGAAAATTATTACATAGAAACTATTTACTGCTTCTCATCTTCTTATATAATACAGACGTTACTTCAAAAAGAAGATGATTACATCCTA
The DNA here is from genome assembly GCF_947242115.1 of Biomphalaria glabrata. Classification (NCBI taxonomy): domain Eukaryota; kingdom Metazoa; phylum Mollusca; class Gastropoda; family Planorbidae; genus Biomphalaria; species Biomphalaria glabrata. The sequence goes on along the minus strand of NC_074718.1, from coordinate 31,634,737 downwards.
CGCGTCATGCATTTAGTCATGCATATTAACCAATGACCTAAATTCTGCCAAGTCACTGTTTTTTTGGCTGGCTCAGGCAACCCATTCCATGCTCTAATAGCGCTAGGGAAGAAGGAGTTTGTTGTCAAATGAGAAAAAGTAAAGCTGTCGATATTTGTCACATCAAAGGAAATCATGTGTGTGTGTGTGTGTGTGCGTTAATACATATTATATAATATTTTAAAATGTTTAACACACAAAAAAAAGATGTTTGTTTCTCTTTCAGTTCAGTTATTTAAAGATATTGGCACTGTTGACATGCCTAACGTACGACTTAAGGTGATGGGGCCTTTTTACGACCCTGACCTTAATATTACTGGGAATAATACGGAAATATTTCTTAGGGGACAGTCTGAGAGCAAGGTAATTAGTACCATTTAATCTGTTCAGCATTCAATGTTAATTATTAGCGAATCTGGTGTGAATGTGTATTTTGGTTATCTAAAGATTTAATATTTTGTTTGGTGTTACGCACACATTGTAAGGCAAACTTCCTTATGGATAATAAAGATTATAATTATTATTATTTATTAAAGTTATTATTATTATTTATTCAATTTTAGTTAAGGATATATTTTTATTTTTGTATTCAATTTTCTTCTCTCTATGTCATTGACGTCTTGTCAAATTTCTTTCAAAATGTTTCACCTCTTGTTTCCCAACAGATCAATCTAACAATCAACAACACAGCACTTGAAACTGGTGCAAATATTCTAGTCACAAGTGATTTATTTTGTCATGGGTATGTTATTAAACATATTTGAAGTTGACACTATGCCAGACATTTTTGTGTTCAGAGAAAGTTCACTGGAAGAAAATTGCCCCAAAGTGGGAGAATTCTGAAACACCATTAATCATCACTAGTGATTAGAACAGCGGTTCTCAACCTTTTAAGCTCGGCGAACCCTTTTTACAATCCCCCACTCTGCCCCATACACAAATACAGAATGGTAGGGTAGACAATAACAATCCATATTTTCGATGGTCTTAGGCGACCCCTGGCAAATGGTCAATCGACCCCCAAAGGTTGAGAACCCCTGGATTAGAATATCAGAACGTTTTGACATGCCTAGATATGCCCTAGGACATCGAGATCTTCAATAAACATTGCGTCTTGTGGTTTTATTTAATTTCTCTTTTTTTTTAACAAGCAAAATATTAAAAAATCCTTTTTTTTTAAAAAAAAAAAAAAAGCTTATCTGAGAAGAAAAACTCTGCACTTACAACTATAATGTACAAGTAATTTCCCTATTTAGATATCAAACAAAATTGCCAATAATTAACTGACTAATTGGTTAACGTTTTTAAAATTTAAATTGATTTATACTTTCTTAGGTACAATAAATAATTGCAAATGGGTGTGTCCTATTATCTAAGTGGACAAAGCCCTACTGAAGGATTAATTTCCCTGTTGGTGGTATCAAACAAAATAAATAATTACAAGTAATTAATTGACTGATTTTTTTTATTGATTCATGTATTGTCTAACCAATTGAATAACTGTGCAATGTTTCCACTTGACCTGAATATGGGTTTGGGAGAAATAACGTGTTCAAACTTTCTACCAGACAGAGTGAGTTGATATAAGCTTTGTGAAAAGCAGATACAACTGAAAAGATTGTGTTTTGCTCTTTCCTATTGAATAATTAATCTTTCGACTTGAAACAAACTTGAACACTTAGATCAAATGGAAACCAACTTAACAATGTGATAAATGCTACACGACGATTGATTGTTCATCTAAATAAGTTCCTCGTCTGCTAGTACGTTTTAAGTTCGGTTGAGTTTTGATTGAATACAAAATATCTGCTTTGAAATAAGAGCCTGTTTACTTAATGATAATACAGCGTAGGCCAATTTAAAAATAGTACCTTCATTTTAGTACTGCAGTTGGCCATAACTAAAACTCCGCCTATGTACCCAATTAATTATGTGTTTTGTTTAAAAGACATTTAATACCTCTAGATCAGAGGCCTTCTAATTAAAGTTATAAAGCATGCGCTGTAAACAAGAGAAAAAAATATATTTCTGCTTTATCTCTACAATCTGTTTGGTTATCATTTCTTTGTAGGCTTTCTGTTCTAGAAAATATTTAAAGGCACACTACACACTCAGTGAAGATAAACTGTAATGTGTACGTGTGTTTATGTGTAAGTGTGCGTGTGTGTGTGTGTAAATGTGTGTGTCTCTGCAGGCTCAGTGTGATGACATGTACGTTTTTTTTTCCCTATTGAATTCTAAAATGTTTAAATCGATCATGTTACATTTTGATCAGCGCACTTGTTGACATCCAATAACTTTGATAGTAGATAACAATTGTTACATATAAAGTTGTTTGCTATACGTACGTCCTGCACGCTGAACCTAAAACATAAGAAACACGCGTTATACATATCATTGATAACCAGGTTTTTGTCACGCAATTCGTCTATTATAGATGTAATAACGACACGTTTCTTAATGTGTAGTATTTTTAAATAATGTTTTTTTCCTAACTACCATTCTAGCATGATTGAAGTTTCCGGAATCAGCCATGAAAGCTAAGACTCAATAAAATAGAAGTTCTCTGTTTGTTTTACATTTTCGCATGTGCCTTCAAAAATAATGTTCCTTCATAATTCAATATTATTGCATCCTAATCCAAACTTCCAGCAGGATGGTGGGTGGTGGCAGCGGGCAGGTTACGAACCCGAAGCCATAGAGACAACAGCATATCAAACGACCAGGCTGCCATACATTCCTTAGATTTAGAAGGAATGACTGGGACTTGGTTAATACACTTGATAGTTGTTTTTCTTTCCATTGTGAGATAGCTCTCAATTGTGTTGTACTTGATACAATGTTGTGTTCAATTGTTGTGTTGTAGTTGATACAATGTTGTGTTCAATAGTTGTATTGTAGTTGATACAATGTTGTGTTCAATAGTTGTGTTGTAGTTGATACAATGTTGTGTTCAATAGTTGTGTTGTAGTTGATACAATGTTGTGTTCAATAGTTGTATTGTAGTTGATACAATGTTGTGTTCAATAGTTGTGTTGTAGTTGATACAATGTTGTGTTCAATAGTTGTGTTGTAGTTGATACAATGTTGTGTTCAATAGTTGTATTGTAGTTGATACAATGTTGTGTTCAATTGTTGTGTTGTAGTTGATACAATGTTGTGTTCAATAGTTGTGTTGTAGTTGATACAATGTTGTGTACAATAATTGTGTTGAAGTTGATAATATGTTGTACTCAATAGTTGTGTTGTAGTTGATACAATGTTGTGTTCAATAGTTGTGTTGTAGTTGATACAATGTTGTATTCAATAGTTGTGTTGTAGTTGATATAATGTTGTGTTCAATAGTTGTGTTGTAGTTGATACAATGTTGTGTTCAATAGTTGTGTTGTAGTTGATACAATGTTGTATTCAATAGTTGTGTTGTAGTTGATATAATGTTGTGTTCAATAGTTGTGTTGTAGTTGATACAATGTTGTGTTCAATAATTGTGTTGTAGTTGATACAATGTTGTATTCAATAGTTGTGTTGTAGTTGATATAATGTTGTGTTCAATAGTTGTGTTGTAGTTGATACAATGTTGTGTTCAATAGTTGTGTTGTAGTTGATACAATGTTGTGTTCAATAGTTGTGTTGTAGTTGATACAATGTTGTGTACAATAATTGTGTTGAAGTTGATAATATGTTGTACTCAATAGTTGTGTTGTAGTTGATACAATGTTGTGTTCAATAGTTGTATTGTAGTTGATACAATGTTGTGTACAATAGTTGTGTTGTAGTTGATACAATGTTGTGTTCAATAGTTGTTTTGTAGTTGATACAATGTTGTGTTCAATAGTTGTATTGTAGTTGATACAATGTTGTGTACAATAGTTGTGTTGTAGTTGATACAATGTTGTGTTCAATAGTTGTGTTGTAGTTGATACAATGTTGTGTATAATAGTTGTGTTGAAGTTGATAATATGCTGTACTCAATCGTTGTGTTGTAGTTTATACAATGTTGTGTTCAATAGTTGTGTTGTAGTTGATACAATGTTGTGTACAATAATGATGTTGTAGTTGATAATATGTTGTACTCAATAGTTGTGTTGTAGTTGATACAATGTTGTGTTCAATAGTTGTGTTGTAGTTGATACAATGTTGTGTACAATAGTTGTGTTGTAGTTGATACAATGTTGTGTTCAATAGTTGTGTTGTAGTTGATACAATGTTGTATTCAAAAGTTATGTTGTAGTTGATACAATGTTGTGTACAATAGTTGTATTGTAGTTGATATAATGTTGTGTTCAATAGTTGTGTTGTAGTTGATACAATGTTGTGTATAATAGTTGTGTTGAAGTTGATAATATGTTGTACTCAATAGTTGTGTTGTAGTTGATACAATGTTGTGTTCAATAGTTGTATTGTAGTTGATACAATGTTGTGTTCAATAGTTGTGTTGTAGTTGATACAATGTTGTGTTCAATAGTTGTGTTGTAGTTGATACAATGTTGTGTTCAATAGTTGTATTGTAGTTGATACAATGTTGTGTACAATAGTTGTGTTGTAGTTGATACAATGTTGTGTTCAATAGTTGTGTTGTAGTTGATACAATGTTGTGTTCAATAGTTGTATTGTAGTTGATACAATGTTGTGTTCAATAGTTGTGTTGTAGTTGATACTATGTTGTACTCAATAGTAATATCGTAATGAAGAGGTTCGTCGATTAAAACGTTGTTGACGAAAGAAAGTGTTGATCTCTACTTTCTAGAATACTAATTGGTTTTAGTTGTAACATTTTGTTCATACCCCTTCCTCTACCTCTAGATTGTTTAGATAATTACATCAGCGAAAGTAAATAGACACTTCCTGTACAAACGTTTGTTGGGAAATGTTTTCTTTTGAAACACTGTGGACCAAGGGTGATAAATCTTTCACTCCTTAGTCTGCTTATCTGACAGACAAAACAAGAAACAGTTGATATATGGTTGAAAAAATAACAAAACCTTAGATCACGATTACATTTTTTTGTCTGAGTTTTAACCAAATCCTCAAGAAGATTTGAGGATGAAAGGACGCAATGACGTTTCTATCGGTACAATTTGAGAATTGAAGGGCCAATATATTTTATACACGGAGGCAAATCCATACATTTTTTTTTCACTCTATCTGCTAAAAAAGTTTGTACAAGTTATTTCTCCAACACCCGTTCTCGGATTAAGTTGAAACTTCGTACAGTTATTCATGGGTAAAGACAAATTATGAATCAATAAAAGAAATAACCAATTAGTCAATTAATTGTTAGTAATTAAATTATTTACTTTAATATCAAAAAGGAAAATGGCTACTACATTATTGAGAGGTATAGTAGTAGGTGCGAAGTTGTTTCCCTTAGATAAACTTTTTTTGGTTATATTTTGCTTGTTTTAGCCTGTCCACTTCACAGACTCCGAAAGTATTGATAAGCGAAGTACTTTATAATAAACCATATATTAGGTTCCGTTATATTGCCACGACATTTATTCATATCGCTTTTCTTGTTTTTCTTGTTTTCTCTCTCTCTCTCTTTCTCTTTCTCTCTTTGAAATCAAAGTGTAAAAACAGAGTCAATTGCTGGGACTCATCTTTAATGTGAAAATCCCCCCACCCCAAAAAAAAAAACAAACATTGATGTAAAGTATTCTTTTGAATAATTAGTGATACAATGGCATTGAATGGTTAATACGCTTTAGTACTTTCAGAAGTTAGATCTAATGACTCAATATCCTATTGTCTGCCTGGATTCTAGTCTCTCGTTGTATACAATCTTCTCAATACTGTAATGAGTTCAGAGTTGAGAAAGATAGGAGTCCTAAACACGAGAATATCATTTTGTAGAATGAAATCATTTCTTTTGTCTTGTAACTTTGACAGTTCTAACTCAATTACCCCCCCCCCCCACTCATTTAGAGAACCTTTTTCAATTTCAATCTCAATTTAAATTTGAACCTGCCAATTTTTATTTCTGCTTTTAAATAAGTTTTTACAAAGCTTATATCAACTGTCTGTCTGTTTGTCTGTCTGTCTAGTACAAATTTTGAACACGTTATTTCTCACACTTTCCTTTCTCAGATGAAGTTGAAACTTTGCACAATTGTGCGTTGTTTCTAATAAAATAGGAATCAATAACAAAAAAAATATCGGATTAGCGCAATGAAATAGTAGTAATTAATAAGTGTGTCTGATACTGGAAAAGAGGTCAAGGTCCCGGAGCCCTTACATCCCTAGCTACGTCATCAGTAATGGTGTTTACATTCTAGATTCAAACTGAAAGGAAATGAAGCAAAGCCACCACATCGGTTGTATTTGAATTGTTTGCCTCTCTCATCAGAAATGACAGCTGTGTTCTGAGCGTGCGCTCTGATTTGCAGATCGCCATTGGTTGGGTCACGCAGGAGTTGTCATGGCAACTTGAAAATGAAGTGATCTACGCCTTCCTAGTGCTAAGTTTTGTCTACGTTCTAATTATATTTGAGGTGATTTTTTTTATTTGATTAGATAACAAAAATTTGGCGTTTATCTTTCACCAATATGTTTATTTATATCCAATGACAGTTCCCTACATAACTAACATCTGGCTTCATAAACCAGACACAGCATTTCGATACTAAAATAATAGATTCCATAAAAAAAAAAAAACAGACAAAAAGAGTTTAAAATAAGAATCAAAGCATTTTACCAGTCAGCCATCACATCCCCTAACAATAGAACATTAACTCTTGATATAGTCCGAGACAAGCATTGAAGTTTAGATTCCATGACATTGTATTTCGACTCGATCATGTAATATGCTGAATCTCATATTTAAATAGCAACATATCACTCTGTCTATTAACTTCTGTTTTTGCTAATACAAAAACTAGTTTTCTCTCTAAACAAGATCATAACTTTGTATAAGATTTACTGATTATAAAATAAAATGTAAAAAAAAAAACACTAGATCTAAACATATAAGTTACTGTCTTTTTGTGATAACTAATTAAATCAATTTCAATTCTTTTAATAGCCTTATAAAAATTATTCTCCTTCTAGCTAGTCCACAGAACCCTGGCAGCCATGTTAGGAGCATTAGCCGCCCTTGCTGTATTGTCTGCTCTGAACGAGGTGAGTTTCACACAAAGAGTTACTGGAAATAAATTTCCAAGGCCTTAGTCTATATATAATGCATTCAATTTTACACTTTTCTCTTTAAGATGTACATATACATGTCTGTTGTAGAGAGTGTCTAACAAAGAGAATGTCGGATAGAGATAAGAGAATGTTGGATAGAGATAAGAGAATGTCGGATAGAGAGAAGAGAATGTCGGATAGAGAGAAAAGAATGTTGGATAGAGAGAAGAGAATGTCGGATAGAGAGAAGAGAATGTTGGATAGAGAGAAGAGAATGTAGGGTTCATATTTTCAGGAGAGATCCAAGTGGTGTAAGGATTAATGAATTGATCTCATCAAGGATGTCACTATGTGCGATATAGCAATAAGTTACTTCCGTGAAAAGATTTCTTTTCGATGCTGTTATAAATAAGTTTATGAAATACAGAAAGTCGATACGCTTTATTGAACCCATTCAGTGTGCTGGGTTAGTAAATAGTTCCGTGTCTTGTTTTCAGAACGAGGCTAGAAATTTAATAGCAAAGCATTTGGTAGCACAACTATAATGTCTGAGATATACAGAATGTGAAATATAAAGTCTGATATATAGAGAGAATGTCTGATATAAAGTCTGATATATAGAGAATGTTTGATATAAAGTCTGATCTATAGAGAATGTCTGATATAAAGTCTGATATACAGAATGTTCGATATAAAGTCTGATATATATAGAATGTCTGATATAAAGTCTGATATATAGAGAATGTTTGATATAAAGTCTGATATATAGAGAATGTCTGATACAAAGTCTGATATACAGAATGTCTGATATAAATTCTGATATATAGAGATAATGTCTGATATAAAGTCTAATATATAGAGAATTGTTTATATAAAGTCTGATACATAGAGAAGGTCTGATATTATGTCCCATATATCGGCTGTTTAAAGTTTTATGAAACACGAGTGTACTTTTCCGTGATTTATGAGGCACTCACAGGACATGTAACTAAGGGACGAAACTTGAACTTCAAGAATGAATTCAATGAGCCGATCAGAATTTTCCAAATGAAAGTAGACTTAAAGCACGGCTTCCCCTTAGATAGCAGGCACATAAGAAAAGGACGCTCCATTTGCTACCCCCAAAAGTCGCTTCTCATTCAGAACATCACAATGTACAATTAGATGTCAAAGTGACCTTTACCTCTATGTCAACACACCTTTCAATGTACATCTGCCAGAGGCCAAGTCTGGAAGTCATCATCAGTTGGATAGACATGGAGACATTAAGTCTGCTGTTTGGTATGATGATTCTTGTGGCCATACTGTCGGAAACTGGTTTCTTCGACTACTCTGCACTCAAGGTAAGGGACCTCAGAAATTATACACACGCGCATGTATACACAGAAGCCTATATAGATATATACTAAATACTGTAGAGGTATTTGAAATAAGACACAATAATAAACTTGATGTTACAACGCTATTTTAATTTGAGCATCAAGCCTCGTAACGACCAGTAACTTTCTGCCCCCCCCCCCCTGCTACGAAGCACGAATTAGAAGATTGAAACATCCACTAGGCTTAGTTTATTATAACTGTGAAGTAACATCCACTAGGCCTAGTTTACTATAACTGTGAAGTAACATCCACTAGGCCTAGTTTATTATAACTGTGAAGTAACATCCACTAGGCCTAGTTTACTATAACTGTGAAGTAACATCCACTAGGCCTAGTTTACTATAACTGTGAAGTAACATGCACTAGGCCTAGTTTACTATAACTGTGAAGTAACATCCACTAGGCCTAGTTTACTATAACTGTGAAGTAACATCCACTAGGCCTAGTTTACTATAACTGTGAAGTAACATCCACTAGGCCTAGTTTACTATAACTGTGAAGTAACATCCACTAGGCCTAGTTTACTATAACTGTGAAGTAACATCCACTAGGCCTAGTTTATTATAACTGTGAAGTAATATCCACTAGGCCTAGTTTATTATAACTGTGAAGTAATATCCAAGGCAGTTTATACATTTTCTTTTCTCCCAAGAAAATGTGGATTTAGCTGAATTATATCAACCAGTTGCTTTTTTTTTAAAGAATAAAATCAATATAGGAGAAAACGAAGACATCTAAATAACAGCAGAAACATGTTTCTAAAATCGTCACCATTAATAAAAAAGTCCCCTACCCCCTTCCCAAGGAAAAAAAAAGCTCTTCACCTCAAAGTTTTCCTGTAAATAATTTCTTTTGCATTTCACTCTCTATTACGAACATTTTGAAATAGATCTTTAAAAAAAAAATTTCTTATGATTAATGTTCTCCTATGGGCTATGGGGTCTACAAGATACGTAGTACCACTTATTTTAAGCAAAAAAATTGCAACATAGCGCGATAGAAGGTTAAATCTATATCGGGTCACCTATCTTAAGACAACTTAGATTAGAATAGATCTATATCGAGGGTCAGCTATCCAAAGACAACATAGATTAGTATAGATCTATATCGGGGGTCAGCTATCCAAAGACAACATAGATTAGTATAGATCTATATCGGGGGTCAGCTATCCAAAGACAACATAGATTAGTATAGATCTATATCGGGGGTCAGCTATCCAAAGACAACATAGATTAGTATAGATCTATATCGGGGCAAGCTATCTTTAGACTACTTGACTACTTAGAATAATTTCATACGTTTTGTTCACAAATACATAAAAGGAATTGATTTCTGTTTTCATAAATCATGTTGTATTAATTTAGTTATTTGTCTCACACACTATAACCCTAAACATCAATGGATATAAAACATGATCAGTTGTGCTTTTTGTTTCTTTCAGGCCTACAAAATAGCCAAAGGTAAAATTTGGCCTCTTGTAACATTGTTATGTGTCTTTAGTGCCATTGTGTCGTCCTTTCTAGACAACGTGACCACCATACTTCTGCTGACTCCAGTAACTATCAGGTTAGTAGTATTCTGAGCCTTGACCTCTTTGACTGTCCTGGTAGTAACATTCCGAGCCTTGACTTCTTTGACTATCCTGGTAGTAGCATTCTGAGCCTTGACCTCTTTGTCTATTATGTCAATTGTATTCTGAGCCTTGACCTCTTTGTCTATTATGTCAATAGTATTCTGAGCCTTGACCTCTTTGTCTATTATGTCAATAGTATTCTGAGCCTTGACCTCTTTGTCTATTATGTCAATTGTATTCTGAGCCTTGACCTCTTTGTCTATTATGTCAATAGTATTCTGAGCCTTGACCTCTTTGTCTATTATGTCAATAGTATTCTGAGCCTTGACCTCTTTGTCTATTATGTCAATTGTATTCTGAGCCTTGACCTCTTTGTCTATTATGTCAATTGTATTCTGAGCCTTGACCTCTTTGTCTATTATGTCAATAGTATTCCGAGCCTTGACCTATTTGTCTAAATTTTCCGTAGTATTCTGAGTCTTTACCTCATTTTCTAGTATTCTAAGAATCGACATCAGTGACTGTGATGTTCATAATCTGGATTGAGCACCGACCTTTAAACTCTGACCTCATGTTGCATTGTTTTTATCTTTAGGTGAATATCTTAGCAAGAAATTAAAACAAACTCTCCATCGAGACATTTAGAATTTGAAGCGAATTTGTGTGGCCAGTGCAAAGTGTTTTAATTTCCCCATCAAGATGTCATCAAGATGTCATGTGCTCATCAGACTGGAACTCGTGTTAAAGTCTTAACTTAAAGTCTCTTACGAACTTAAGATTTTCTTCCCAGTAAGCTGATACGTACCTCCCCCCCCCCGCACCTCTAACCACACAACCCTCAAGGAAGTTTAAATAAATACAATATTGTGGTATTATACCACTTGTCAAATGAAAACAAAAGTTTAATACAAATTTCCCAATGCTTTATATTTTTTAGAATACACTTCAATGTTTGCAGGTTATGCGAGGTTCTAAATTTGGATCCACGTCGCATTCTGATTGCTGAAGTTCTTTTCTCTAACATTGGGGGGACAGCAACTGCGATTGGGGATCCTCCTAATGTCATCATTGTGGGAGCTCTGAGTTCAAAGGTCAGTTTGTTTTTTCCTAACAGAAACGTAATATCTCGTGAATGCTACAGGAAGCTGTTTATATTTGTAGCCAATCGTTGTAACTGAAGTGGCTACATTTGTAATTCTTAAACAATAGAGGAACAACTTCTAACCAACATACTCAGAGTTTCATCTGCGCCCATCGCCCATCATTAAGTTCAAGTGGCTTGCTTCTCTTGTGTCGTCGTGTCATTCACTTTAGTCTAACATCGACTTGGGGGAAACAAAAACGTTTCCGGCGTCAGCTTGCTTTCGCTTGCATAAGGGGAGAACACTTCAAGAGACAGCTGGAAAACTCTCTCGAAATCTGCGGGATGCACTTTTTAGACCATAGCGAAAGCTAACGAAGACGGAAGACGATAGACGAATCGCCTTAGTATAACTTAGATCGACCATTGGGAGAATGGTTTTTCGTCTGTGTTTGATTGGGTAAAATATGTCGGTTATAACTTGGTCTCATTTGACACGTCAAGTACAGCATTAATCTTTGAACACAAAGACAAGCCTTACTCCTAGAAGACATTTGTAGTCTGAATTTTTATTTATTTAACTTTTCTTTCTTTTTTTATCGTCCTTCCTTTTCAATTTTTCCCTTAGAAAAATGTAAACATGTTTTACTTTGAAACGAATACAATGTTCCTTTTTTGTATGAATCTTTGATGGCTTGAAGATCAAATGATGTAGCCCTTTTATTTTCTCTAAGCGCTGTTAGTTTATTATTTCAAACTGTTGAATTTAAAACAATTATGTTTCTGTGCAGTTTGTGTGTTTTACATTAGCCTACCAAAAAATTTTTACTCCCAAAACATTTTCGGTTTCGTTTCATTGTTACGCTTCATCCATTTTTTTGTTTTTCATCCCACCAGGGCATCTCCTTCTCTGTGTTCACTATGCACATGTTCCCAGGCATTGTCTTTGTCAGTCTAGCAGGCTATGGTCTGCTGCGTTTGTATTATAGACAGATTGACAGACTCAAAAACAAGGATCCCCAAGACATAGCGGGTAAAGTACACTCGTTTTAACAAGTTCCATTAACAACACATCGCAAGTGATGTACACAAAACATAATCTTGTTCTACGGTGCACAAGAAATGATGCAGCAGTTCAGTACACAAGACATAATTGTTTCTTGCTAACAATACTAATTAGATCTACTTCATTGTGCTAATTTCGCACATATCCTACACTACAGAATCTTTTTTTTTACTTTGAGAATCTATTTATGTTGAATACTCTTCGTACAAATCTTATATATCTGTCTGGTAAAAAGTTTGTACACGTTATTTCTCCCACACATAATCTCCGATCAGATTGAAATTCTGTATAATTATTTCTTGTACCTGACAAAACAAGTAATTATATATTTTATATTTGGAATCGAACGAGGGAAATAAATTGTACATGACAGATGTGGTGGTATAAGTTGAATTAGTTCCCTTTATACTTTGTGTCCAACAGACTTAAGGATATGTGAAGGTGAAGGTGATACTTTGTGTGGAGAATTTTTTAGGTCATCGCTTAAAAATGTGTAATGAACAATAGATATGTATTGAACTTTCTATTTTCATAAGCACTTCCCAGGCACAGTGGTTAGTGTATTGGTTTCAGGAGGCTTGCGCCCTCAAGTTCGAATTCAAGTTATACAATTTAAAAAATAAATGTGTAAAAAAAAAAGCAAAACAAAATAAAACAAATAAACATTTTATTTGACGATCTTGACGCATACACCATGTGACACAAATAAAAAAAAGCGTATTACGTGGTTGCTTGTTGTAGTTCAAAGGTTAAATCTGAGTTTGAAACTTTGTAGAAATGAAGCACGAGATTGCTATGTGGAGAAAAGCTGCAATGAGGCTGCAGGTCATCACTAGAGAGGAGACTGTCATGAGAGCGTTGTTCCTTCAGAAAGCACTCCAGATCGAGCACACCATGAATAAGATCATCTTTAAAGGAAGGTGGGTCCAGGACTTTCAAATCTAGTCAATTAAAGGGAAAGTGGGTCCATTTCTCAAAGACTTTCAAATCTAGTCAATTAAAAGGAAGGTGGGTCCAAGACTTTCAAATCTAGTCAATTAAAAGGAAGGTGTCTCTATTTCTTCAAGATTTTAAAATATATTTACTTATAAAGGAATATGGGTCAAAAACTTTAAAATCTGTTCAGTTGCAGGGTTAGTGTTGTAGTTTTTCATGCCTCTTCATGTCATAATACATTGAAAATAAATATATCTGATGATTCCAGTCTAGACTAGCTAATAAAACGTTGACCCTGAAAAATCAGGTAAAAACTGAGAAAAATCTTGTAAAAATTGTTTGAAAATTGATTTAAAAACGAACATAAGAATGATATGAATTTTAACTTTCTCTCACATTTCGATGGAATAATTCATTTGTCCTATTTGTAGTGTCACAACCTATATATGGATTTAGTCCCCTTATTACGTTTTGACACGTTTTTTTCCCCAGTTTTCATTCTTGGATCAAGTTAAAATTTTGCATAATTATTCATAGCCAATAACAATACACGAATCAATTCAAGAATTAGCTAATTGTTAATCATTTAGTACTAATTAATTAATTTTTGTTTATATAGTAGAAAGGGAGCTAAACCCTATATTTTTCAGATAAACGGCAGTAGTAAGTGGTTCTTTCCTTAGCTAAGCTTTACTTTTTATTTTGATGTATTATTTTTTATATTGCTTGTTTTAAAATAGATTACTCCAGTCATTGGAATTAAAACAAGCTTGTATGTCAATTACAAAACTTTTTCATCTTATCTTGAAAACATAGTTTTATATGCTTACTGCAATTGTTATTGACATTTGTATTTTATTTTTTTTAGAAAATGTCTGGAAGATGATAAAAAAGAAACACTGAGAAAGTTAGAGAGTCAGGTAAATCACTCTTTTTAAACATCTTTTAAATCAGGGTCTAGAGAACTCCTGACATGACATGGACACGTTAAAGTAAGTCTTTCAACAATTCAAAGAAACAACAGGGATTAATGAAGAGACATATATATTTAATAAAAGCCATCAGAATAAACTGCAACTGTAAACAACGCCATCACATGCTATTAAATATACAACAAACTATGAAAGCTGCCCACTACAGTACTTCTACGGTTAGTCTCAAAACTCTAACAACAATAACAATCTCTCAAGGGCCGTAACTCTACTTTAACTCATAGACCAATGAAATCAAAACAAATAAACATAGAATTCGACCTATCTTACAACCAAGATTCTATTAACTAACAATTAACAATACTATGTACAAATATAATCATCACACAAAGTTTGACCATAGCCCTTATGCACTGTGTCCAGTAACCAAGACTCTCAATCACGTATTTTGCTGAACACACTACAGCGAGGCACCTGTTCTTACGTAGTCAAATAATTTCCAAATAATATGGAGTCTGTAGAAATTCTAAATGGTGGTTAGACGTTGCATTATATTTATAGTGTTTTTTTTAGTCATAGATGTACTCCGTACTTATGATACATGTAACAGCGACTACAATTTTGTTATAATAATCCACTTATCCACAGTACGTGATCAAGGACTACACTATGCTGTTAAAAAGTAGCATCGTGCTGTTGGCTGTCATCATCTTGCTGTTTATCTACTCCTTCGTCAGTGCCCTTCACCTGGACATTGGTCAGTAACCATTTAGACAATTAAATGTTTGACTATACAAGTTTTAGTTAATTAAGTTTGATACTAAACATAAATAAATAGGTTAGAGTAGAAGCAGCTAGATGGATCATCCTACCAGAACATTAACATCTCCATGTCTATCCAACTGATGATAACTTCCAGACTTGGTCTCTCTAGATGTACATTGAATGTTTTTGTTTAGGTAGAAGTCAACATTTCATTTTCAGCCTAGTTTATTTCGTAATGCTCTAAAGGAGTAGCAGCCCTTGAGGGTAGCAAATGTGCGTCCTCTCTTGTCCATGCTCTCTCCAGAGGACACATGATTAGGTCTTTTGTCCATGGTCTCTATAGAGGACACATGATTAGGTCTCTTGTCCATGCTCTCTCCAGAGGACACATGATTAGGTCTTTTGTCCATGCTCTCTATAGAGGACACATGATTAGGTCTCTTGTCCATGCTCTCTATAGAGGACACATGATTAGGTCTCTTGTCCATGCTCTCTCCAGAGGACAAATGATTAGGTCTCTTGTCCATGCTCTCTCCAGAGGACACATGATTAGGTCTCTTGTCCATGCTCTCTCCAGAGGACACATGATTAGGTCTTTTTTCATTGGGAACACGCTGCTAGGCTCATTAAATAGATCAGATGAAGATCGGGGAATAGCCAGCTTGAAGGTCAGAGCAAAGTCTTGGCAAGGTCAGGGAAACATCGGGGGGGGGGTGTAGATCAGAGGACGATCACGAGAAAGTCAGCTAAAGATCATTGGAGAGGTCGATGGAAGGTCAGGAGAAGGACATTCTTTTCTTTTTTCCTCTTTCCCCCTCCTATCTGAGATTGCACGTTAATTCCACTCTATTTACTCTTTGTTTTCGACGTAATAACAGCCATATTTTCTATGTCTAGGGTGGATTGCAGTACTGGGCGCCTTGTGGCTTCTGGTGTTGGCCGATGTGAGCGACATGGACAGAATACTACATAAAGTGGAGTGGAGTACTCTGCTTTTCTTTGCTGCTCTGTTTATATTGATGGAGGTGAGGGCTCACACCATAGTTACCAGAAGCTGATTTTTTTTTTAAGTTATGATCGATTTGAAAGGTTTTGAAAGGATATTTATATATATCCTTATATTTATTTATAACACATTAACAGTGTTTTAGTAGAAAGTAATTCCTTAGCTTTGCAATTGATAGAAAAGTGTTTTAGGTATTTGTAGTTTGTACTAGTTTTATTTGTTTTCTGGGTTAATTGGTAAAAAAACTTGGACTACCAGACTACAATCAAGGAAATGTACCAATACGAAAAAGAACAGGAAGCACTTTTCCATGCAAACAACACAGCTTAATGTCTAGTACTGCCCAAACGTATTTTGTAGCTAAGCAGCCCCATCTCTTCTGTGTCCTTACAGTTGGCAACACTCGAGCAAAATATATGCCGCTGTTTCCTGTGCGTTGGTGACGCCAAAATCGTAGTTTAGTTTTAATTGAGCAGTCAAAGAATGTTGTGCGTCTTGTACCAACAGGCCTGGTAGAGTCATTGGGTTCGAGGATTTAGATACTTTGTGTACAATCTTTGTGACAACTACCTGATATAGAATCCACTGCAAAGCTCATCTCGTGTATTAGGCAACTAGTACAATGTGGAGGTTGAGAAAAGCAAAGAGGAATAAAATTTCAGTTAATAATCTTCAGCAGAGATAAAATATTCTAAATCCTATTAGAAAAATATCATTAATAATATATTTAGAATTTTACCTCAATTAAAAAAATGTATTAACAAGAGATTTACCCTACACGGCAACAAAATTCAAATTGATATTGATTAAAAAAAATAATAATCTTTTTTTAAACAGTTCATCGGGCTAGTCATAGACAAGATATGTTTTCTAATGGCCACGTTCCCTGGCAAAGTCTAAAGCAATGAAAGCTATTTATATTAACATAAATCATTCGCGTTATTTTCTCCTTGTACAAGACTCACTGACCCCCCCCCCCTTATAATAACTTTTTCTGCTTCTTATTCTAAAGTGTTTCAAGAAACAAAAAAGATTTTTATTTAAACAGAAAGGAGAAAAGGGAAAGAATGAATATAAGATTAAATGGCTGCCTTCAGCCGTAGGACTAGGGTCATATAGAAATGAGGCTAAAATGTCATCATTGATCTAGCAGTGTCTTGACCACATCTTTGATTGTTCGTGGTTTCAGGCCCTGTCAGAGCTCGGGATGATCACTACAATAGGTGACGTGATTGCAGAGATTATCAAGTCAGTTGGTCCAGAACACCGGCTACTTCTGGCCATCGTGGTCATCACTTGGATCTCTGCGATAGCGTCCAGCTTTATAGACAACATTCCTTACACCACTGCTATGGTAAATATGTTTTTTTTTTCTGTTTACATGCTTTGCTATTTTATTTGTGACATGTCTGATAAGGATTGAATTCAATGCAAACTAAGGTGTTTAGGATCATTAACAAATTCTATTATGAAGCAGTGCACGTACTTTATGACCATGACTCATGCAGTGTCTTGCAACTAACTATTTCTAAGTTGTTTTTTATGCTCTCCTCTTCAAATAAAAAAAAAATAACTAAAATGACGCATCTGACAAACCATACTTTCTCAACGCCATCCAGTTGTCTCATGAAGAAATACTTGTATACGTGAAAAAGTACTCGAATAAAGCGAAGAACAATCCACGCAGTTTATTGTTAGGCTATAAGATTGAATTAAACAGTTTAAAAGAAGCTTAGAGCAACATCAACACCAATACTCAGTGAAAGGGGGGAAGAGGGCTAAGTTATGTCCCTTACATTCCGAGAGGCTACAACTGTGCATGAATGTTTTAATTGCTTATAATGTTTACATTGTTCACTGGAGCAAAGAGTGGACATGGGGCACCAATAAAAGACAAGCAAGGCAAAACTTTGCTAACAAAAGAACAGGATGCAAGATGAGTAGAGCACTTTAAAGAGATCCTTAACCAACCGTCGCCAGACCTGACTCCGGACAATGATCTCAGGGTCAAGACAGACCCAATAACAACTGAGGAGGTTACCATGGCCATTGCAGTACTTAAGAACAACAAAGCTTCAACAGTCTGTAGATGAGAGGCTCAGAGAAGAGCAAGCAGGCTTCCGGAGAGGCAGATGATGTGCAGAGCAGATTTTCGTTCTACGAAATATCATAGAGCAAAGTCTCGAGTACCAATAACGGCTTTCGATCAGTTTTATAGACTCTAAGAAAGCGTTTGATAATATCCACCGAGAAAATAGTTAGTGAATATGGCATCCCAGAAAGATTCGTCCAGATTCTACGACACCTATACAGTCAATCTAGTTGATGCATTTACAGAAGAAGGAACAACCGAGTTCTTTAGCATCGAGACAGGTGTGCATCTTATCTCCCTTCCTTTTCCTCCTAGCTATCGACTACATAATGTGGGGAGCAATGAATCAGACTGACTTTGGTATTCCATGGCGTGAACAAAACCGAATGACGAACTTGGACTTTGTCGATGACGTTGCACTACTCGGGGCTACAAATAAATGCATACAAGAAATGACGGAGAGCCTAGCTAGAGAGGCACCCAAAATTGGCCTCCGCATAAACTTGGATAAGACTAAAATTTGGCGAGTGGGATATAAGGCAAAGGGTGCCCCCGTCAGACTTGGTGAGTCAAAGCTTGAAGAGTTGGACAAGTTCACATACCTTGGCAGATTCATAACAAACGATGGCGATGCCTACCATGATGTAGCGTGCCGAATATGAAAGGCATGGAGCATTTTTCAAAGGCTGCAGCCTATTTAGACAAGCCAAGCCATTGGACTTGAGACAAAAATACACTTTCTTAACACAATCGTCATCCCAACAGCAACATATGCATGTGAGAGGAATTTTGGGAGTCAGTTATACAGATCGGTCTCAAACAATAAAATTATATGCCAAACAGGGAATCGAACACTTAGTGAGGTTGTGACAGAGCATCGCATGAGGTTTGCGGGACATGTTCTCCGACAAAATGAACTACGCATACCAAGAGTTGCGATGACATGTAGGTCCATACGAGGAAAGCGCAAACAGGAACGTCCTCGTATAACTTGGCGCCACACATTCATGGAGGACCTCAGAACAGTGGACACCAAGTGGGAGGAGGCTTCAGACATTGCTAGCGACAGATTTTTGTGAAGATAGCTTGCCGCCCAATGCGCCGAACGGCGCAGGAGGACCTAAGTAATGTTTACATATTAAGTTCATTGAAAGAATCAGCGCTATATTTTGAGTATTTATTGGCCTAATGTTAAATAAAGCGTCATTTTTAGCGGCCCCCGAAAGGGGAAAAGACGCTATTATTTTTGTGCGAAATATCTGTCCGTCTGTCCGTCCGTCCGTTTAGATCTCGTAAACTAGAAAAGATATTGAAAATCCGACATCACAATATTTTAGACCATTCAAAGTTCTGATGCAAAGGCTACTTTTTTTTTCCTGAAAGCGAAAAATCTAATTTTTAAAATCAGTTATGCAAGCAGTTTTTTAAAGAGAAAAAGCTAATTAGTATGCATTATAAGTTAGACCTAATTAATTGGCGGAAATTTTTTTTTTTGAGGATTTGAATAAGAGATTAAGCCATTTCAAAACTATTAGATCAATTATAAGACATCAGTTAGGCCACGGGAGGCTAGGTGCCTGAGCGGTAAAGCACTTGGCTTTCGAACCGGGTGTCCCGGGTTCGAATCCTGGTGAAAAATTAGATTTTCAACTTTGGAATCTTTGGGTGCCTCTCAGAGTCCACTCAGCTCTAATGGGTACCTGACATTAGTTGGGGAAAAGTAAAGGCGGTTGGTCGTTGTGCTGGCTACATGACACCCTCGCTAACCGTAGGCCACAAAAACATCATCTGCCCTATAAACCACAAGGTCTGAAAGGGGAACTAGTTAGGCCAAGTTCACATCTTACTTTTACATTCACTTTCACCTATCCTTTGATCTGCGGGACCGTTGGGGCACTACACAAGATCTGTTAACCTTCTTTCTCCATTCTTATCTCTCATTTGTCTTTGATATAATTTCATTCGGATGATCTTTCTGAAAATATTGAAGCCTGCCTGGGTGGACCACTTCGGGGGCCGATTTTGAGTTTCTGTTTCCACACAAACTGTCTTTTGTAACCTTGTTTCAAAGTAAGTTTGTATTACATTGTTTGTGTTACATTATTTGTAATACTTTGTTTGTGTTACATTGTTTGTATTACATTGTTTGTATTACATTGTTTGTTTTAGTGTTTGTTTTATTGTTTCTTTAGCACGCTTAGGATGTTCCTTTAGAATTGAAGCCCAGCCCTTCCGCAACCCGGCGTGGGATATCGGAGGGCAGGTTTCGAACCCGGGATAACTGTGACCATCGAACGACAGTCTAGAACACAAGCAATTAGATCAGGAAGCTATCCGTTAACATAATCATTATGAGCTCGCTCGCTTAAGCATCATTAACTTAAGCATCAATTAGAACTGCCTAGTCTGGAAACCACTGAGCGGTTCATCTCAAATCTAGGATTACTGATCTGAGCCTCCGACATGTACAGTGAGAGGAAAGAAGAAGAAGAAGAAATGATCAAAGTCATTAGCCCATTACTCATATATATATTTCCAGTGATTATATTTTGTTAAAGATATCCATTAAACCTTTCTACCGTATGACAAGACTTGTTAGTCTCCGACCTCGTCAGCGTATTAGTTCGAAAGACAAAAAAAAACTAGGTCAACACTATATTGGAGAAACCAGAGAGTTGGGGAAAGGGAGAAAATCTATACATGATCAAGAAAAAATAATAATAAGGGAGAGAAATGTGTATGTTTACATGTAAGTTTTTGTTTCTTTAAGGTGCCTGTCCTGCAACATTTGAGTGAAGACAAAGATCTACAACTTCCGTTAATCCCTTTAGTTACCTCTCTTGCTTTTGGCGCATGTCTTGGAGGTAAAAAAAAATACATATATTTTTAAAAAGATTTATAATAAAGGTTGCATTCTAAATTGCATTGTTTTCAGAATAATTGAGATTTAACTTTCTAAATTACATCTTATCTTAAATTGACAATCACATTATATATTAAATGTTTTATTTGTGAAACACCAACCTCTTTCTAGGCAATGGTACCCTGATCGGTGCCTCGTGCAATGTCGTCTGCGCTGGAATTGCAGAACAACACGGCTACGGCTTTACTTTCTGGGAGTTTTTCAAGTAAGTTCATTGGCCAGTTTTCTTGGCGTCAACTAGTTTGCATTATGTTGTTATTTATTTTCAACCTGAAGACTAAAGAGAATCCAGATGTGTGGCTGAGACATGAACCGTTGGCTACCTAACAGGGAAAAGGGGGGGGGGGAACTCGAGTTGGACTCTCGATGTAAACCAGAAATTATTAATTAAGACTCCAGCTCAAAAGTTTTTGTTGATGGCCCTAAGGCAACACGGAAATCTTCTTACAGCCCTCCCCCAGTTGTTAAGGGTCGTTGACTACCAAACTGCTGGTAGACAACTATATCCGCTGTGGGGGTAATATATCTTCAAATAACTTGAATGACTTCCTTGTGAATAAAATGAAATATAACTTTTATTGTAATAGAAACAAAATCAAGTTGATATGAGAACAAAATCTAATGTACTAGACTTAAGTCATACTATTTGTGAACAAAATCTAATGTACTAGACTTAAGTCATACTATTTGTGAACAAAATCTAATGTACTAGACTTAAGTCATACTATTTGTGAACAAAATCTAATGTACTAGACTTCAGTCATACTATTTGTGAACAAAATCTAATGTACTAGACTTCAGTCATACTATTTGTGAACAAAATCTAATGTACTAGACTTAAGTCATACTATTTGTGAACAAAATCTAATGTACTAGACTTCAGTCATACTATTTGTGAACAAAATCTAATGTACTAGACTTCAGTTATACTATTTGTGAACAAAATCTGATGTACTAGACTTAAGTCATACTATTTGTGAACAAAATCTAATGTACTAGACTTCAGTCATACTATTTGTGAACAAAATCTAATGTACTAGACTTCAGTCATACTATTTGTGAACAAAATCTAATGTACTAGACTTCAGTTATACTATTTGTGAACAAAATCTGATGTACTAGACTTAAGTCATACTATTTGTGAACAAAATCTAATGTACTAGACTTCAGTCATACTATTTGTGAACAAAATCTAATGTACTAGACTTCAGTCATACTATTTGTGAACAAAATCTAATGTACTAGACTTAAGTCATACTATTTGTGAACAAAATCTAATGTACTAGACTTAAGTCATACTATTTGTGAACAAAATCTAACTCCCTACAATAACACAACCTTTCAATCTCACGTTCTGCAGTCGTCTCCCCTAACTAAAACCAATGGCGACATTGCCACCTATCTTGCATCATTCACAACCAATCGCTAACCTCTTCCCACCGTCACTATAGAAACACACACTCCATGACACCCCCTGAATAGCCTACTCAGTGTAGAAACAAGGCGACTGCTGAGTTTAACCCGGAAGTGCTCCCTTCACATTTTCTCGTTCACCACCCGACTTATAATTAAGTTTCACAATTATTTAGAATTTTAAGTTTAAAAAAAACTCAACAACATCTACACATACCATAGTGAATAACTTGCTGTTCTCATGGCTTCAAATTAAATCTACCGACTCAGTTTTTGTAGCCACTTGTGTTTGAACCTAAAATATTCATCCTTAGATCGATCAAAAGTATTTGTCCTGGTAACAGTTAGAAATAAGTTAGTTTCTCCAGATAAAAATTAGAAATTAGTTTAGTGGATTTAAGTGTGCTGACATTTCTTTGTTCTCATTACAGAATTGGTTTCCCCATGATGCTAGTGACCACACTAGCTGCCACCTGTTATATTTTATTGTGCCACAGTGTCATTCACTGGAACAACGTGTGACAGATGGCACTCAGTCCGTTCTGCAGATAGTATTGACTGTGATGACATGCATAGCAACCGTTGTGTTGTGGTTGTTTTTCTCAACACTTGAATCCAGGCTCCAGTTATGAAAACATTGTAGATTTCGTAGATACGAAATTAATAGTCCATTCATTCCAATGTCTCGATGTATAGACCAACTTATGTTTCAAGGGAACAGGACAAAGACTCTTGTATGGACCCAAGGAAAACAGGAATTACATTTTCCTTCTGTTATGCAAATGTATTTTTGAAAAAAAAAAACAAAAAACATGAACATGATATTCGTTCATTTCATACATTTCCATTTTTTGCCCAAATACTTTTTGCCGATACTTTAATGTAGATACGTGCTTAATTCAATGTATTTTGTAGGCTAAAAAGATGATATTAATTTAAAGCTCTCTCGCAATCTTTTGTGTTCATGTTTACATCGGTATCCACACTTTTGTAACTCACGTTTTTCATCAATGACTTGTTATAAAACTTTGTGAACATATTTATTCCTTGACTTTTTGGCATTAACGATTATTTCTGTACTCATAGTCACATTCTCCCATAGTCACATTCTCCCATAATCACATTCTCCCATAGTCACATTTTTCCCATAGTCACATTCTCCCATAATCACATTCTCCAATAGTCACATTCTCCCATAATCACATTCACTCGTATTTTTTTAAATATGTGTTGCTATTTTTTGTTTATTTTCAAAGTCACAATATTTGCTTAACAATTTCACTGAAGTTAACAAGAAATGCCTACATGACATAGGGTTTCATTTTATGTGCGGCGCTGCGTGCTATGTACTGGAGGCATCTAGAGAAAGTAACGATTATATGGCTAGAGCCCGTAACTCCATATCAACTCCATATCGCGGTTACCTCATAGCACAACGTGGCGACGAGCTATTGGTCTCCACTACCCACAGGTTGCGACGTAGCAGGTAAGAGGTGAGGCCTACTAGAACTAATGTTCTCGATTGATTGGTATCTGATTGTACTGTCTACACTCGGATGACCACAAAAAAACTGAGGCACTGTCTAAACCTACATTGATTTGTCTTTCTTTCAATTATTTCAGCAGTCAAACTATCTTACATGTCTCATTGAACCTTCACCTCCACAAAGTAAAATAAAAAAACACTTTCAACAATATCAAATGATTGACGAAACAATGAAATAAAAAATTGACACTGAATACTAATATTTGTATGGTTTTTGTCTTTTTTATATAAATTGCATTTTAGAGTAAATTTAACAATAATAAATTACACAAGGCTTTAAATAAATCTTTTTAAAATATTTTTTTAGACCATTCAGAAAGAGTTTTTCTAGTCTGTAAAAGCTTACCTACAAAGGTAACCCAAATGTCAAAATGAAATAGAGTCGTAAGATGATCAAAGTAGAGTCCCGCTGTACATGTATTGTAAATATTGCATCATTAAAGCTTTGCGAGCACATTAAGACAAAATAATTCATGCGTGTCCTGGCTATACATAAAGACACAATGTATTTGCGGGAGAGATTTCGTGAAAAGCAAACAAGACGTCCATCCCGTGTGCTGGAATTGATTTCATCCACAATTTCATTCAAAATGAATGACAGAAGAGTTACTTTTTTAAAAAAAGAACAGCGCGTATTTGAAAGACTTTTTATAAACTTCTACTACTTTTCTATACAGATGCAGAGATTATATATAGAGTTATTTCATTCAGTATAAAACGAAACTTCTCAGTAAAAATGTTTTAAAAATGATGGGGCCTTGCAAAATTTGTGTCATATTAAGATAGATAAATAAGATTCATTTTTCATCGGATTTATGACAAATAATGAAAGTTAAATGGTGTAGGTAGGCAGAATAGAGTACAGTCTCTCCACGCCTTTTTTCATGCCTGACTTGAGGTTCTGTTGGTCCAGAGATGTTCTCATGTGCAGGTCGTACTGGTGGTTCAGGTAGCCCGTGGTGTTCAGGTGCGTCACCAGCTTGCTGGGGCTCACGCCACGGACCATCTTCTCCATGTGCTGAAGGTGTAAAGCTTTCAAGATCTCGGCACTGGTGGTTGGCTCTTGGTGCGGTAGGGTTGCTCGCACAGCTGGTGGGATGTTAACAATATGTAGGTCAGAGTCATTAAACAAATATGAGGATTCTTATTATAAAGTAATCGAGGATTCTAGGAAGTAGCTCTTGCAGATATTACTTGAGAACGAGAGAAGAAGAATATACTCTAGAATTGATAAATAAAATTTACGGCTACGCTTGTATATAATCATTGTTTCAGTAGACTTACACATGGAAATTATATTGTATTAACAAGCATTACAGCTTCTGAAAACAGAAAGTAGGCCTACGTTTAAATATTTTTAAGTTACAAAATAGTTATGGGGAAGCAACAAGAACAAGTCAAGACAATGTGATACTTGGTATAGCTTTCATGAATAGAAGGGGTCAGTTAAGTCAAGACAAGGTGATACTAGGTATAGATTTCATGAATAGAAGGGGTCAGTTAAGTCAAGACAAGGTGATACTGGGATAGCTTTCATGAATAGAAGGCGTCAGTTAAGTCAAGATAAGGTGATACTTGGTATAGCTTTCCTGAATAGAAGGCGTCAGTTAAGTCAAGACAAGGTGATACTGGGTATAGCTTTACTGAATAGAAGTAGTCAGTTAAATGAAGACAAGGTGATACTGGGTATAGCTTTCCTGAATAGAAGGGGTCAGTTAAGTCAAGACAAGGTGATACTGGGTATAGCTTTCCTGAATAGAAGGGGTCAGTTAAATGAAGACAAGGTGATACTGGGTATAGCTTTCCTGAATAGAAGGCGTCAGTTAAGTCAAGACAAGGTGATACTTGGTATAGCTTTCCTGAATAGAAGGCGTCAGTTAAATGAAGACAAGATGATACTGGGTATAGCTTTCCTGAAAAGAAGGAGTCAGTTAAATGAAGACAAGATGATACTGGGTATAGCTTTCCTGATTAGAAGGCGTCAGTTAAATGAAGACAAGATGATACTGGGTATAGCTGTCCTGAATAGTAGGCGTCAGTTAAATGAAGACAAGATGATACTGGGTATAGCTTTCCTGATTAGAAGGCGTCAGTTAAATGAAGACAAGATGATACTGGGTATAGCTTTCCTGAATAGTAGGCGTCAGTTAAGGTAAGACAAAGTGATACTGGGTATAGCTGTCCTGAAAAGTAGGCGTCAGTTAAGTCAAGACAAGGTCATACTGGGCATAGCTGTCCTAAATAGAAGGCGTCAGTTAAGGTAAGACAAGGTGATACTGGCTATAGCTGTCCTGAAAAGAAGGCGTCAGTTAAGTCAAGTTGATACTGAGTATAGTTGAACTGAAAAAAAGGCGTCAGTTAAGTCAAGACAAGGTGATACTGGGTAAAGATGTGATGAAAAGAAGGCGTCAGTTATCACTAGATCAAGAAAACAAAAGATACCCCTATGAGGTGTCTTTAAAAAATGTGTGTTTCATCTGTTACTAGAGCTTCGAAGCTATTTGCTACCAACTGCTTTCCTCTGTCGTACTGACGCCTGGGTTGATCTTTATAGCACTTCCGGGCACCTTTTTTTTAAACTCACCAAAAAAAGATGCCGAACAATAAGTAGTGCTTCTATACTGAGACCCAAAAGAAAATCCCTTGCTGAAGACAAGAGCAGACGACGAAAATAGAATTTAAATTTACCCCACCCCCTTTCATCGTGGACAACGGGTTCGTTCCATTAGATGTGTGGTGTGTGGTTAAATATGCAGGTCGCATCTGGGTCTATCTTATCACATGAAATACTGCATTTATCAATAATCTTTAGTTTGGAAGACAAAACTTTGTATATGTTTTAATTAAAGTTAAGAAACCGCTTTCCCTCCCCCTTCAGCTTGCTGTTATAGTTCTCCTGAAAATATTAGGGGGGCTAGGTTAAATTAAAATAAAGCTTCAAGCACCCAACTTTCCATCAATCAGGCATCTAACTTTTCATCAATCAAACATCTAACTTTTCATCAATCAAACATCTAACTTTCTATCAATCAGGCATCTAACTTTTCATCAATCAAACATCTAACTTTTCATCAATCAAACATCTAACTTTCCATCAATCAGGCATCTAACTTTTCATCATTCAAACATCTAACTTTTCATCAATCAAACATCTAACTTTTCATCAATCAAACATCTAACTTTCCATCAATCAGGCATCTAACTTTTCATCAATCAAACATCTAACTTTTCATCAATCAAACATCTAACTTTTCATCAATCAAACATCTAACTTTCCATCAATCAGGCATCTAACTTTTCAGCAATCAAACATCTAACTTTTCATCAATCAGGCATCTAACTTTTCAACAATCAAACATTTAACTTTCCATCAATCAGGCATCTAACTTTTCATCAATCAAACATCTAACTTTCCATCAATCAGGCATCTAACTTTTCATCAATCAAACATCTAACTTTTCAGCAATCAAACATTTAACTTTCCATCAATCAGGCATCTAACTTTTCATCAATCAAACATCTAACTTTTCATCAATCAAACATCTAACTTTCCATCAATCAGGCATCTAACTTTTCATCAATCAAACATCTAGCTTTCCATCAATCAAACATCTAACTTTCCATCAATCAAACAACTAACTTTTCATCATTCAAACATCTAACTTTCCATCAATCAAACATCTAACTTTCCATCAATCAAACAACTAACTTTTCATCATTCAAACATCTAACTTTCCATCAATCAGGCAACCCCTTTTTTCTATTGATGATCGTCAGTTCCTTGAAAGGAGAAACAACATTGACTGTACCTTGGGGAATGCCGTCTTCCTCTTCATCCTCCTCCTCGTCGTACTGACATTCCCCCTTGGCAGACTCCAGGCCCTCCTTCCCAGTAAGTGTACTTTCAAAGCAAGTGTTCAAGGCTTCCAAGTCTTCAGGAAGGTCCAACTTGTAGCTGGGTAAGGACGACGCTTGTTCTAGATGCAAACAACGACAGCAATTTAAAAAATTCATATCTTATTGTATTTGCATTAAGTATCTGTTGGAATCTACGTGGGGACAAAGGCCTTCACATCACAATGAAGGTTTTCATTTAAAGTCTCGACCTCCCAACTCGCATTGGGGGATGGGAGCCGAATGAGGCTTTCGGCCCGTCAATTTCAGAAAAATAATGTGGCTGAGACAACATAATTTTTTTTCTTCGTTATTTGAGGTTTTAACATTTTGGAAATGGATCTTTTACTTTCCATAATATAGTCCTTTTGTTTTAACCACACAATTCCCTTATTAACCAAACCTTTTAGATTTGAAACAGGGGAGATTATCTTTCTCATCCCTATGGAGTTTTACTTTAATTTTTTTTTCTTTTTTTTTTGGTATTTTAATAAGAAAGTCTCTTATCATAAAACGGCAAATTTGAAGTTTCTAGATTTCTGCGAATCGAAAGAAAAATAGTATTTACTGAATCCAAGGACACGTTAGATAAACCCTAGCTGGCCTATTCAGACCTAGGCGAAGAAACGGCGCTGATAGCGAGTGGTTATTTGGTCGAAATTATGTACATGTTTTGCATGTCTATGTGTTCACATCGTGGGCAAACTCATAATACAAGGGTTTAAAAATATTAGACATTTCGGGCAATAACTCTCAGGCCTTATTTCTTTAGACACAAAGAGGTTATGGATATTTTTTAAAGTCCAAATAATATTTAAAAAAATATTTTAAAATATGTAGATCAGAACACCAGAAAAAAAAAAATTCGGAACATTAACATTGTTGACTTTTTCAAGACTTCACATCATCTATCTTAGGTCACTGATTTCTCAATGATTCGTAAAGCCGTTCCAATCTTTGATAAAAAACCACCCATGTTTTATTTTGCGTTCTTCGTTCTATTCCACTTACAAATGGACCATGTAAGATTGTTGGTAAGATGCAATTTCTAAGATTCGTCACCATGAAAAAGGCAATCACTCCACACTTGCAGGCTATGATCTTTGTTATTGTTTCAGGATCCAGAACTAGCTGAAACCATCCATGTTATTGGGCCAGAAAGATTTTCATCAATAGTCATTGTCCATAAAACTAACTCTACGCTTATTTTCTAGACCTAACGCCACATTTAAGATTTGTTTCTGAGGCTAAAAGTTTCTAGCGTTTATTTGCTAAACTTATGTGCTAGACTAATGTTCTAAAGTAATGTGCTAAACTCATGTGCTAAGTAAAACAATAAATAGTTAACTAAGTAACTTAGGTAAACTTTTCTTGCTTTTGAAACAAAAAGCGTTCAAATGACAAAAAGAGTTCTAGCTTAAGACATAGGTCAGTTCTACTGGAGTACTGATGTACTTACTTTGCAACGTTTTCCTCAACACAGTCATCACCTCGTTATGGAGCTCTCTGTAAGGATCTGGCTTTTTGTAGGGCAGCTCACACGGTTTGTCAGAAGTGGAACCTAAAGATTTTGGACAGATCTTACACACTACAGATAATAGGCGGAGGCGCGGGGGCTGGTCGATAAAGCGCTGGGCTTCCGAACCGGGGTCCCTGGTTCGAATACTGGTGAAGACTGGGATTTTTTAATTTAGGAAGTCCACCCAGCTCTAACGGGTTCCGGACATTAGTTGTGGAAAGTAAAGAAGGTTGGTCGTTGTGCTGGCTACACGCCACTCTTGTAAACCAATGGCCTCAGAAACGTATGACCTTTACATCTTCTGCCCTGTCTCAAAGGGGAACTTAATTATTTCTCTTACATATAATAGGCACAGACGACATGAACGCTCTAATGGCGGACACTATTGAAGCCCTTCGCTTCGTATTCTCATCCATGCCACAGACACATAAACAGACACATGCGCATGCGTACACACAAACAAGTAAAATACTTCTAAAATTCTTTTCGTAAAAAACAAAGCTTATCTAAAAGAAGAACTACCATATATCTCAATACAGGAAGAATAATCTACATTTTTCTATATAAAACAAAGTCAATTGATTATTTCTAATTGATAAACTAATTAGTTGATTTTATTTTATATTGATTCGTGTATTGTTATAGACTATGAATAATTATGAAAAATTTCAACTTGATCCGAGACTGGGAAGTGGGAGAAAACACTCGCACAATACATAATAAGGGCAATAGCCGTCATCAAAGACATGTGGCTGGGATGAGAGTCCTTACATACCCCGCGGTTATTGCGGCCTTCGACCGCTTCTAGCAAGCGGACCCAGGACAGGAGTCCGTGCTCTACCATCGTATTAATGGAACATTGTGCAACATTCAGACAGGCCTTGGGGTAAAGAGATTCCAATTCACGCCTGGCCTTTGGAGAAATACTTTCTAACAGTCAAATGAATAATGGAGCGCTGATTTCTAAGAACTTTTTCGAAAAGTACAAATGTGTCTCCGGTTCTAACAGAAAACGTTCTGAAATACATCTTTCCTTTTTCCATCTTTTTTTTTATGGAGATGGGGGGGGGGGTACTCAGAGTCACGAAAATTATTGAAGGGGTACGCATGTGTCATAAGTTTGAGAAACACTGCAGTAGATCTAAAATCTAGATATAGAAATATACTTCTAGATCTAGATATTTTATCTAATCTTTGCTTATATTTTTACATTTTTACGTAAATATAATTTCAATTACATCTAGATTCTAGAACTAGCTCTAGTACAGGTCTAAAATCTCTTTAAAGGTTATTAAGTTTGTTTTCAAGGTAAACGCCAAATGAGACTTTAAAATTCAATTACTTTAGATAATAACAAAGAATCATGGTTTGAATATTCATTGCCGATTGGCGGATCCGATGGGGGCTGCCTCTAAGTTTGTGTGATAACATAAACTTTCTGAGTAATCTTTTTTTTTTCTTTTTTTGGCATTTCTAATTTATATACTATGCATTATTATCTTATCTTATATAATACAGACGTTCATTCAAAAAAGAAAATGATTACGTCCTACGCTTCATGCATCTAGTCATGCATGTTAACCAATGACTTAAATTCAACCCATTCCATGCTCTAATAGCACTAGGGAAGAAGAAGCATTTGTACACATTTTTTCCTAGCATATAAGTATTTTCTGAGTATTTTATTAGATTTTTGTTTTTGTATTTGAAGATTATGGTTCAGTGTTTTATGTATAATAGCTACTTTACTTTTGAGTCTTCTTTCCTGAAGGCTTTCTAAGTTTAGTGATTTTACTAAAGGTGTTACTCTAGTCAAATGTGAATATTCGTTTATTATGAAATTATGTAGCCGTTTCACTTAGCGGTGCAAGGGCAAGTTTTGACTATTTAAAGGGGTCCCCGGGTAAAAAAAAAAAAGCTTGACAGACTGTGAGCTAAAGAGCAATAGGAACTTACCGTACGACAGATACGTAGAACTATGAGCTAAGGGGCTAAGATAAAACTGCTGCGCACACTTCGGAGGTCCCAGACTCTTACACCGGGGCTTCCTTCTAACCGCAGGAGACTCCCTGTCAGTGTCTGAGGACCGTCGCTTGCAGTGTAAGGTTTTCTTCAAAGGTTTATTGGTAATGTTGAGACTTCGGAAAGTCTGCGACAAACCAGGCTTGATGCCATCTTGCAAATCTAGGCATCCGTGTAGAGCTGCAGCCTTCTTTCGTTTTGAGGACATTAACTAATGATGGGATAGCTCGATAAGGGCACCAACACCCAAACATGTAG
This sequence comes from Biomphalaria glabrata, assembly GCF_947242115.1. NCBI lineage: Eukaryota > Metazoa > Mollusca > Gastropoda > Planorbidae > Biomphalaria > Biomphalaria glabrata. The sequence goes on along the minus strand of NC_074718.1, from coordinate 31,603,167 downwards.
ATCGAGGTTGTTTTCCCATTGATCTTGCCAAAATACTTTCAGTGATATGTCTTGTTTTTCATTTGTAATCTCATGTCAACAAAATATAGGATGTGACGCAATTTTACAAACTTGTCTATGAGAGTTGTGTTTCTTGTAGATTTTTATTAAAATATTATTTCGTTCATTGCATTTTTAGATTTTCTTTTTTGTTTCACATATTTTTAGTTATGGTGGGGAAAAAATAGCCCAAAGATTAATGAGGAATGCAGTATTTCCGGTGGATACGCAGCCCCAGTTGTGACCTATATGATTTGCCACATCCAGGGCAAGCATAACCATAGTCCGCCGGTGATCAATTAAGATTTTCTTTTCGCTAAGTCTGTCCTCGGCAGCAGGTTTTAGTTTATCCCGCGGTCTTAGTAAGTGACCTCCAGCTGTGTCGTTCTGAAGCCGCATGCACAAGAGCTGGTCTTTATAGCGTTTCCGTGGGGCACCTCTGTTACGTCGACCACCTTTACTCTCCCTCAAAAAGACTGCTTTTGGCCTACGTATATTGGAAATGCTGATAAGTTTTAAACATCAAAGAATCACATTTTCTAAACTTATCAGTTTTAAGCTAATTTCGATTTAGAGACCGTCTTTGATTTTTTTGGAGCCGCAGTGGCTGAGCATTAAAGCGCTTGGCATCCGAACCGGGGTCCAGGTTCAAATCCTGGTGAAGACTGGTATTTTTCATTTCGGAATAATTGGGCGCCTCTGAGTCCACCCAGCTCTAAATGGGTACCTGACATCAGTTGGGGAAAAGTAAAGGCGGTTGGTTGTTGTGCTGGCCACATGACACCCTCGTTAACCGTAGGCCACAGAAACAGATGACCTTTACATCATCTGCCCAATTGACCACAAGGTCTGAAAAGGGAACTTTACTTAATTTTAACAATTTGGTTTGTACTTTATGAAATGGAGAGAGTTATAAGTGATAAAAAAACAACATGTGGGCAACTAATTTGTGGTAATAATATAAATCAAAGTTGGTACGAAGTTCAACTGCTACCAAATAACAAGTGGTTGGTTATAAAGCAAAGTTGATACGAAATAAACCTCTTCCAATAAACTGGTGATAATAAAGCAAAGTTGATACGAAATAAACCTCTTCCAATAAACTGGTGATAATAAAGCAAAGTTGATACGAAATAAACCTCTTCCAAGAAACTAGTGATAATAAAGCAAAGTTGATACGAAATAAACCTCTTCCAACAAACTAGTGATAATAATGCAAAGTTGATACGAAATAAACTTCTTCCAATAAACTAGTGATAATAATGCAAAGTTGATACGAAATAAACCTCTTCCAATAAACTAGTGATAATAATGCAAAGTTGATACGAAATAAACCTCTTCCAATAAACTAGTGATAATAATGCAAAGTTGATACGAAATAAACCTCTTCCAATAAACTGGTGATAATAATGCAAAGTTGATACGAAATAAACCTCTTCCAATAAACTAGTGATAATAATGCAAAGTTGATACGAAATAAACCTCTTCCAATAAACTAGTGATAATAATGCAAAGTTGATACGAAATAAACCTCTTCCAATAAACTAGTGATAATAAAGCAAAGTTGATACGAAATAAACCTCTTCCAATAAACTAGTGATAATAAAGCAAAGTTGATACGAAATAAACCTCTTCCAATAAACTAGTGATAATAAAGCAAAGTTGATACGAAATAAACCTCTTCCAATAAACTAGTGATAATAAAGCAAAGTTGATACGAAATAAACCTCTTCCAATAAACTAGTGATAATAATGCAAAGTTGATACCAAGTAGATACGAAGATCAACTGCCACACTTAAGATGTCATCCAGAAATGAATCCTGTTCCAATGTGAAGGCAAAGAAAACTTTACTCTGAAAGGCAGAGTGTTGTCTAAGAATGCTCCTTAAAAAAGTTGCCATTTTAAGAGCATCCAGTGATAAATGTGCATTTCAGAATTATTGGCTAAGTGAATTGGTGAAATGAATGAAAGTTAAAATTATAGCTCTGTGGTTTTATTTAACTGGCAACGGTGATTATTGAATTCAATGTCCTTGACATTGTTTGTCATGAAAATCAATAATTTAGAATCTAAATCAATTAGAATGTTCTAAAAATATTTCGTTTAGTCGTCCCTTTCTATTTCTACGTTGATAGTGTTAATATGATCAAGAACAATCCCCAGCAATCTATTTTAAAAAAAAACACTATTCATATTTATTAACTATACTTGAAATTATTTTACCCTAATTTTTTACATTCTGTTAATTAGGAACGCTGCTCTACATGACAACCTGCATTGTTTAAATCATTCAGATAGAAAGATGCCTTTGTTGAGAACAACGACAAAGACTAGCAACAAAGTGGAGGGAAGGGGTTAAAGTTAAATGAAAGGGGAAGGACTGCTCTTCATTGTCAATTATATCCTCCAAAAGTCATAGATAAAGAAACATAACTCTTGTTATAGATAGATCTACACCTTATAGCGGCCCCCGTAAGGGGCTTTTCTGCTATAACTTGTGTGTAAAATGTCCGTCTGTCCGTCTGTCACACTCAGATCTCAAAAACTAGAAGAGAAATGAAAAATCATATTTCACCATGCTTTGTTTTTTTGTTTATGAAAAATTACTTGCAAAATGTATTTTAAAAACAAAACGGTGTGTTTAAAAAAATATTTAAAAAATAGCCATCTCAACTACACTATATCAGCCACAACGTATGGTGAAATAAGATTTTTCATTTCTGTTCTACTTTCTGAGATTCAGCAAAACAGACGGGCAGACGGACATTTTACACAAAACTAATAGCGGCTTTTTCTTATTACGGAGGGAAAAACTACGAGCAGACTACTGTTTTCAAAATTTAGCATGCGAAACCTCAATATAACAAATAATCTAATGAGCAGTCTATGCGTAATCTCTTTAGCATAAATAATAAAACCTATAGGCCTAATAGGGCATGTGTGGGGTACGTGTGTGTATGGGTGGGGCGGGGCTTGCGTCAATATGATATCATTCAGGGTTTAATAAACTACAACATATTTTATAATTAATTCAACCAGGCCGAGTCTTAAGCCCAGTGTGTCTCGCTTGGCTGGTCACGTGACGTAGCGCTCATGTTATTGAATTCATAAAGGTAATGTGTTGTTCACACTAGCCGTATCCACTTACGCACACACTCGCTCACCCACATCCTTATATATACACAGACTCACTCTCACGCTCAAAATATATTCAACTGAGTGTCGTCATTCAAGAAACATCTGTTGACAACCTTCTGTTGAGTCCGCGACATAGATATTTAGATCTGCGTGTCGGTCTGTCTGGTAAGTCTGCACTGGGACTAACAGACTGAAGTCAGCAATAAAATGAAGAAAGAACTATGGACAATAGGCAGGTAACGGTGATAGTAAATATATGATACTTTTTATACTTCTGAAATTCATTAGAATTTTTTGTTTGTTAATGCTAATATCATTTTTGAAAGTTTATTTCTGCTGGGTAAAAATATATAATTTGTTTTTGTTAGTTAAGATTAATAACATGTTTTGTAGATAACCTAAAGTCGATTTTAATGTAATTAAATGTGTTGGATTAGACAATATTTAGATGTCTACTGACGTCACAAAGGCAAAACATTTTATTAGAGTGTATGAATTTTTAAAATAAATTTGTTTAATAATAGTAATAATCGCCAAAATAATAGTAATAATAATAAAATAACAATAATAATAAAGGAGGAGTGCAGTATTTCCAGTGGCTACGAAGTCCTAGCTATGATCTACATATGTTGACAGATATATATATAGAGAGAGACAGACTCTTAAAACACTATGGAAGAAAACAAAATTAATTAAATTTGCCGATGTATGATTAGTTATTGTGTTCCAAGGGCTCTATAAATTGTTTACAATTTGGTAATAAGGCTAATAAAGCCTACATTAAGATGGTGCGCAAATGTTTAATTAGGTCTATTGATTCATTAAAACTTGTTCTTGTTTTAGTGTACTGCAGTAAGCCTAGTGACGTAAGCGGTGTCAAGTTTTTTTCCTTGAACGTCATGGAAAATAATAATTCAGAAAATATTCTACCCAAAATTAATTTTTCGATAATGAAACATTTTCAAAGCGACATAACGGTAGACCTCGAGTTTTCCCTTTGTGGCCAATGAGCTGAGAATGTTTTTCTCATTATATACCTTTACCTTGAAATATTGAAAAAAATCGTTAGAGCCGTTTTCGAAATACAATGTATTTATACTCACTTATGAGAATAGGATATTTGAATGTATATGAAAAGGTACATATAAAAAAATGCGTTGGTGGAATTTCTTTGTCAATTTCCCAACGAAAATAACAAATTGTAGTGCAGCCTATAGGCCTACGTCCCCAAAACAAAAATAATAAAAAAGACTCAATTAAATAATAAATCTATCAGATATTTAAAAGAAATTAAGTAAAATAAAAGTTAATTTTAAAATATAATTTAGGGTTTAAAAACATTGTCCCCCTTGTAAGTCGTCATCGAGTTAAAAAACTAAATATGTTCATTTTCCGTACGACTAAAAACATACAAATTATCGACCCCACTTCCGGTACATCTAAAAACTCCGAAGTTCTGGAGAATATATGAAAACTAAGTTTCCACAAAACAAAACATAATATGAATACATAAAGCCAAGGAGAAGGTTTTATTATCAACCAGCTGTTTCTGATAACTTTGTACTGACCGGGTTTGTACTGGCAGATAGTATTGATTACACTGGAGTGGAGAAGTGGGGCGCCAGTTGGGCGGCTTTAATGGGGCTTGAACACATGACGATGTGTTATAGAAGTTAACGCTATTCTTAAGTCTGTCTGTAGAGTGGACGAGTCACGGTATGATTATAGCATGAACGTGATTTACGATTCTAATTGACTGACTGTTAGGGATTTATTACAAGAATCAAGAAATAGATGGACGTGCATAAGACTAAAAATAAACAAAGTCTACTTGACATTGCAGACTTTACAGTGCACTGAGTGCAGTTCCCTGAATGCAGAATTTAAGTCATTGGTTAACATGCAAGACTAGATGCATGACGCGTAGGACGTAATCATCTTCTTTTTTGAAGTAACGTCTGTATTTTATAAGATAAGAAGATAAGATTGTTTTTATCTTTTTTAAAGTAAAGATTTTTTTTTAACAATGGCATTACGTGTGTTACATCCTGTCTGGTAATCTAGTCCAGGGCCGCCGGCCTTAGGCCTGGGCAAACTAGGAAACCGCCAAGGGCCTCCGATTACCTTAGGCAGGCCCTGTCTAGTCATCATGTTTCTTAATAGTCCTACTGATTGAGGCAAACAGTGTAGTGTTCGAATGCGCTTTTATAGTCATGGATGACCTCGATCATTGTAGAGGTATTGATATCCCCACAATTGTTTTTTGGCGTGGATGACCTATAGCTTGTTCAGCCTTGTTATTAGATTTTTTTTTCATTAGTAAAAAGTACCTCAGGATCTTGGACATTTAAGTGCCCAACTGGCACCATTTAGGAATCCCCTAAAAATTTGTCAAATACATATAAATGTCGCAATGTTGTTATAAAATTAATATGTCACAACAGGATAAATAAGAGTGATATTTTAAATGTTATACCAAAGTTAGTCTAACCCTCTAAATCACCCTGTTTTCCTATAATTAATCTAACTCTTTAAACTAAGGTTGATTCCAAAATGTTCTTGAAAACCAAGTTATTCCTCTATAAAACCAGGAAAACCAGTGACGTGGCAGAATTTAGGTCATTGGTTAATATGCATGACTAAATGGATGACGCGTAGGACATAATCATCTTCTTATTGAAGTAACGTCTGTATTATATAAGATCTTATCATCTTCTTTTTTGAAGTAACGTCTGTATTATATAAGATCTTATCATCTTTTTTTTAAATAACGTCTGTATTATATAAGATCTTATCATCTTCTTTTTTTTTTAAATTAACGTCTGTATTATTTAAGATCTTATCATCTTCTTTTTTGAAGTAACGTCTGTATTATATAAGATCTTACCATCTTCTTTTTTGAAGTAACGTCTGTATTGTATAAGATAAAAACGAAGCAAAGTAAAGCGTACACAAAACGAGCAATTACATTTTTAGACAGTCTTCAATTTAATTCAAACCTCATACTTTTAAAGTATTAAAACTAGACCCAGGTAGCCCTCAACACATGAACAACTCAGTCTAAAGTCTAGAGATTATTTCATGTCCAAAGAACTCTCGTGACAATAATTACATCTTGCTCTAACTCTCAAATGAGAGATATACTTTATTTTTTCAGATATTTTCAGCATCTATGACCAGCTCTCAATCTGGGTTGAGTTTAACTTCTAATACAACCTCAGAAGATGTGAAATGGGCAGGTATGGGCTAGGAAGTAAAACTTGGATATCAAGCTTATCTAACGTCAGTTGGATAGTATCAATTAACAAAAATATAGATCTAGATCTATTGTATGTTATGTCAAATATCCAGTTATTCATATTAAAAAACAAAATCTTCATTGTTGTTCGTGTATTCAACAGATCAGGAGACGAGTACAGATTTTATTGAAGCTTTGAAAGATTTAACCAAAGACTCTGAGTCAACATTTGAATTTGTGGTCGGCGCTAATGAAATTGTCTGTGGTACATGTAAGAAACGGAGTTTTTTTTAATGTTTTTGTTTTGTTTTCTTTTTTGTTTTCTCACAAACATAAAAAGACAGTAGTCTAGAGTCTAGACTGAATTTTGAAAAAGACGCTGCGCAAAAATGTTCCTGAATGTCTATTTATTATTGAACTCTTGAGTGAATACATGCGGGAATATCAGCTGACCAGATCGAGGTCTCCAGAACAAATTTAAGTTTTAAATTACTATATTTCGAAAAAATCATAACGGTTAAACCAGAGTTTTCCCTGTGTGGGCCAATTAAGTGTTGTTGTTTTTTTCCAAAAGTCATACATAAACTAGAACATTTCTGTGAAAATCGTTAAATAAAATAACAGTTATAAAGTACTATTTTATTTTTAAATTTTAGTCCAATTTATTAACAGAGTGTATATAAGATGAACCATTCTTTTGTTGACAGTGATAGTCAATGTGTTCCTGGCATGTCTCATGGTGTTTTGTGTTGTTGAGGCGGGGACAGGTGAGTCTCGCTGCTATTGACCTGTGCTTGTTTGTAGTCATCAAGTCGTGTTTTGGGAATTCGGTTCTTGTTTAGACTTTCTCCTGCAACTTTGCACGAATATTGTTTGGCCAATTTTTAATAATGTTGTAGATTTGTCCTAAATAAATGGGTACAAGGTATCAATCAACCAAGGTCACATACTCTGTTAAACCGTGACCTTCCTTTATAGTAGGCCTCGACACTGAACTGTGACGTTGCAAACTGTGGGCAGTGGAGACCAATAGCTCTGGTCTGTCACAGGTCTGTACGACGTGGCAACAAAGATAAAGATAGAATAACACTTCAGATACACCTTTAACAAAATCAACACACAACACTACCCATTCTTGGATCAGTTTTAAATTTTACACAATTATTTATAGTCCATGACAATTCATGAATCAATAAAAAAAGAAAAACAATTAGTGTTAAATAATTATTTGTTTTTTTATATGGAAAAAGGGAGTTAAACCTTGCTGTATTGAGATATATGACAGTGATTTCGAGGTTCTTCACATCAGATAAGCTTTAATTTTAAAAAGTAAATTTTTAAATATTTTTCTCTTATTTCTTTTTCTCTTTTTTTTATGTTACACTCAGCTTTCTAGATCAGTGTTTCCCACACTGTGTTCCGCGAGGCCTGAATAAGTGTTTAACGAAGTACTGGAATAATTAACTAGTAGACCTCCATGTGTACGAACCATTCCGGACAATAATCAAAGTGTTCCGCTAAGGAAAATTTTTGAGAAATACTGTTCTAGATTATTTGGAAAAGGGAAAGGGGGGGGGTAGTACTTGAGAGGCATCATCATATGATTGATTCTAGGCTCACGGGTATGTTACTACACGTCTGCTTTTGAGTCACTGATAACGTTTGTATGTCTCTACAGGTGTCAAATATTTATCAGAGTGCCCGGAGAATCCTAACATTCCAGTCTTCCTGTTTGTTGGCGGATGTTTTGGTACATTAAAGACCATCCACACCATGTACGGTAACTACAAGGTGAAGAAACACAATCAGAATAGCATGACATCACACAGGTAAACAGCCAGAAAAACATGACATCACACAGGTAAACAGCCAGAATAGCATGACATCACACAGGTAAACTGTCAGAATAGCATGCCATCACACAGGTAAACAGTCAGAATAGCATGACATCACACATGTAAACAGTCAGAATAGCATGCCATCACACAGGTAAACAGTCAGAATAGCATGACATCACACAGGAAAACAGTCAGAATAGCATGACATCACACAGGTAAACAGTAAGAATACCATGACATCACACAGGTAAACAGTCAGAATAGCATGACATCACACAGGAAAACAGTCAGAATAGCATGACGTCACACAGGTAAACAGTCAGAATAGCAGGACATCACACAGGTAAACAGTCAGAATAGCATGACATCACACAGGTAAACAGTCAGAATAGCATGACATAACACAGGTAAACAGTCAGAATAGCATGACATCACACAGGTAAACAGTCAGAATAGCATGACATCACACAGGAAAACAGTCAGAAAAGCATGACATCACAAAGGTAAGCAGTCAGAATAGCATGACATCACACAGGAAAACAGTCAGAATAGCATGCCATCACACAGGAAAACAGTCAGAATAGCCTCACATCACATAGGTAAACAGTCAGAATAGCATGCCATCACACAGGTAAACAGTCAGAATAGCATGACATCACACAGGAAAACAGTCAGAAAAGCATGACATCACAAAGGTAAGCAGTCAGAATAGCATGACATCACACAGGTAAACAGTCAGAATAGCATGACATCACACAGGAAAACAGTCAGAATAGCATGACGTCACACAGGTAAACAGTCAGAATAGCATGACATCACAAAGGTAAACAGTCAGAATAGCATGCCATCACACAGGAAAACAGTCAGAATAGCCTCACATCACATAGGTAAACAGTCAGAATAGCATGCCATCACACAGGTAAACAGTCAGAATAGCATGACATCACACAGGAAAACAGTCAGAATAGCATGACGTCACACAGGTAAACAGTCAGAATAGCATGACGTCACACAGGTAAACAGTCAGAATAGCATGCCATCACACAGGAAAACAGTCAGAATAGCCTCACATCACATAGGTAAACAGTCAGAATAGCATGCCATCACACAGGTAAACAGTCAGAATAGCATGACATCACACAGGAAAACAGTCAGAAAAGCATGACATCACACAGGTAAAAAGTCAGAATAGCATGACATCACACAGGTAAACAGTCAGAATAGCATGACATCACACAGGAAAACAGTCAGAATAGCATGACGTCACACAGGTAAACAGTCAGAATAGCATGACCTCACAGAGGTAAACAGCCAGAATAGCATGACATCACACAGGTAAACAGTGAGAATAGCTTGACATCACACAGGTGAACAGTCAGAATAGCATGACATCACACAGGTAAATAGTCAGAATAGCATGACATCACACAGGTAAACAGTCAGAATAGCATGCCATCACACAGGAAAACAGTCAGAATAGCATGACGTCACACAGGTAAACAGTCAGAATAGCATGACATCACAAAGGTAAACAGTCAGAATAGCATGCCATCACACAGGAAAACAGTCAGAATAGCCTCACATCACAAAGGTAAGCAGTCAGAATAGCATGACATCACAAAGGTAAACAGTCAGAATAGCATGCCATCACACAGGAAAACAGTCAGAATAGCCTCACATCACACAGGAAAACAGTCAGAATAGCCTCACATCACATAGGTAAACAGCGCCCTCTACACTTCCTCTGTTTTTGTTGCGTGAAGAGATTCTTCCCCTAGGAGCGAGGCTCCTGGACTAAAGCTTCGATGAGGTCTTAAAATTACATTCATGGTTTCAGTAAGTCCCTGGATCTAGCTTTCCGTGAAGAACAGATGACATTTGTCGAAGATGGTAGAACCACTGTCCACGGAATGACTTAAGCTTAAGGGGAGGTATCCCTAGAGAAAATCGAGTTTTAGGTCTAGGATATCGATTTTTAACTAATAACATAATTAAGTAGATCAATCATTTTCCATTACATTACAATCATTTTTATTGCTACTTGATAGATTGCTACACCTCCAACATCTGAACTGTAAAACTGATTTTGTGTTTTACTCAGGGTAATCATTTATTTACTATCCTTAAGTACACTTGATTTGTTGGGAACACGTCAATGCTGATATTGGTGATTATACCAACCATCCAAACCCCTCTCGTTAGGCACAAAATTTTACAAGGTGTTTCCCAAACGTTTCAATTAAAGGAACACTTCGCACATCACGAGTGTTTAGCGGAACACTTTGTTAATTTTTTTTAGAGAGATTGATTCACGTTGTGGCGTACTAGTTAATTATTCCAGTAGTTCGTGGAACACATATTCAGGCCTAGCGCAACACAAGGGTTCCGCGGAACAGTTTGGGAAACTTTGCTCTATGGATATTTAGATTTCAAATAAGATTACTGACGTTAAAATGCTTCGCTTAGTCTTATGTAAAACTAACATTGCATCACGAGTTTTTAATAGTATGTATATGTGTGTGTAGGTTTAAACTGATTTGCTCTTTCAGATCTGATGAGATCGTGGACATAACACTCAATGTCTTCCTACTTGTTTGGCAAGGTCTGGGCACCTACTGGACATTTTCTGTATGGTACCCACTCGGCGAGGAGCCTCTGGACGCTGACCCCAGGCAGTGGTGTAATCAAGAGCTTTACTTCTTCGCTGTTGTCCAGTGTGGTTTGGTCAGCATTCTCATCGTCATCCTGGTCCTGATGCATTGCGGCTTCGCTTTCTGTTTCAAATGCACGAACTGCTTCCGATGAGCTAGGAAGCGACACGAACTCTTCAACTGCGGAACACGCACACAACATATTGGTGTTTCTAAGGCAACGAAAGGAAGTGTAACATTGAAGGATTTAATCTTTCTTATTGCAATGATTTCATTATGGAGACTTAAAATTTGAACTTTGTAAATATTTTTTGTTCTGTTTTAATCTTATTATGTATAAATGGTGCTGGATGTACAGTAAATGTAGGCCTTTATTTTCTATAACATCTCTTGTCTTCGAAATATGTGGTGCAAAGAAAATGAAATATACATATAAATATATATGCTTCCATTTTGTTGTCTTAAAAAAAAAATCGTTCCCTTTCAGACCAAGCGATCTATAGGGCAGATGATGTAAAGGTGATCTGTTTCTGTGGTCCACGGTTAACTAGAGTGTCATTTGACCAGCAAAACGACCAACCGTCTTTACTTTCTCGAATTAATGTCAGAATTGCCAGGTACCCATTAGAGCTGGGTAGACTCAGAGGCGCCAAAGATCCCGACATTTAAAATCCCATTCTTCACCAGCTCTTTACCGCTCAGCCACCGCGCCTCCTGGTGTTCTTTATGAGTGTGAAAACAACGTTAAGTGATAGAATTGCATCTAAAATAAATTATACAGCTGCAAAAATCTGTTAAAAACGATGAGATATAGCCAATATTGTTTGAAAGCTTTATAAATCAATTAACCCTGTATCTAAAGCCTAGAAATGCGCATTGAAGAGAAAAAAATAACGTCTGGCTATCGCCATAGTCTCTCGAGGCAGAAGTAGAACTATTGAATGACTCTTTAATCGTAAATATGTCAAGTTCACAACAATAACAAATCGAACACACATGAAATGATTGTCAAAAAAACAACAACACGCCTCGTTTAAGTAATTAAATTACATTTACAATCATCTTTAGTTGTGTTGACACATGAACTCCTTCAACAATGTGAGCCATAGAAACCTAAGCCATAGAAACCTAAGCCATAGAAACCTGAGCCATAGAAACCTGAGCCATGGAAAACTGAGCCATAGAAACCTGAGCCATAGAAACCTGAACCTAAGCCATAGAAACCTGAGCCATAGAAACCTGAGCCATAGAAACCTGAGCCTGACACCTTCTGCCCTACGGAGATACAGCCTCGAAAAGGAACTTGACTTTGGACTTTCTTTGAGCCAGAAACAACATTTGCCCAAAGTTGATTTTAATTTGATGAATCATTCTTCTGGACCAAATATTTCTTGTAAATACTTTTTAATAGAGTTGCAAAAATGATCTCATAATTTGTACATGATTAATAGATTCTAATTAATTTCACAGTTGTAAACATTCTTGACCATTAAAAAAAATGATATATACAATCTTTAGAATAAAATTCATTTTATGCGATATGTGAGAAATAGATGAATATCATCTAGAAAACTCTGGAACGTCTGCAAGCTTCTGTCTCCAGGAGGCATATCTGGACAAAGTCACAGCTTTATAAGCTTCCCAGGTTTTCAATGTCTCTAGATTTCTTTGCAGAACCTTTTCACTTGGAAGCGGATTGATCTAAAAAAACAAAACAAATATACATATTTTGTAAAATCTCATTTTCAGGCTAAGTGGTTTGACTTTGTTGCACTAATTCAACCTGCCTGGTACTCATGAATACTAGTGCTTGCACTCCATCTAAATCCTCGATTTCAAAACAAGCATTATTTGTATATGATAACATTTTAAAAGTATTTAAATTAGGAGCCTTGAGGTTAAATTAATTAAATGTATTTTTGCTTATCAGTACGATTAAACATTCTTCACTTTAAGCAGGCTAAGTTTTCAAATAAAGAACATTGTGATAGATCTTGAGACAATTTTGTTTTCTTGTTCATTAAATATTCATTAAATATGTAAATAAATAACAAAAAGCACTATTAAGGTCAAGGACCTGACCTTCTTGCGCATGTCCTTCATGGTTTCTTCCGTTAGATTTTTCATGAAAAACTTTTTATTGATGAGCACCACTTCTGCGCCGTCTGAAACGAGGCTGAATGACGTGACCTTTCGTACACCAACCAACACCACCTGATCTAAGCCCTAGTGGAGCAGAAGTAAATAACTTTTGGAGATGAAATAGTTTAAGATTTTAGATCTAAGTGCTTAGGATAATAAGTATTAAAGTATCTATTCTCCTTTGATTTCCGAGAGCATGGAATGGGTTGCCTGAGGCTGAATGACGTGACCTTTCGTACACCAACCAACACCACCTGATCTAAGCCCTAGTGGAGCAGAAGTAAATAACTTTTGGAGATGAAATAGTTTAAGATTTTAGATCTAAGTGCTTAGGATAATAAGTATTAAAGTATCTATTCTCCTTTGATTTCCGAGAGCATGGAATGGGTTGCCTGAGTCAGACAGGAAAACCAATGAGTGAATGACTTGGCAGAATCTAATATGCATAATAAGATTGATCTAGGAATACGCGTAGGACGCAATCATCTTCTCTTTTTGAAGCAATGTCTGTATTTCATAAAATATTTCATCTTTGTTGACCTTTGATAGTAAATGTCAACGAAAATATGGAAATGGAATAGAATTGACAAGACGAATACTTCTAAGGTTGTTGAGTCCAAACTTGTCTAATACACACAGAAGGAGCTACTTAATAAACCTACTGTGCAGAGATGACAAGATAAAACATACAGAAGTCTTGTTACTGTTGTAGAGAGAGGACAGATGAATATAGACAAAATTCAAGGGACATAAATAACAATGACCAGTTTCACGAATGAAGATTTTTATTTTATTTTATCAGTTTCTCCTTCCAGCAAAATACTGACACCATAAATGTAACAGAACATTTTCAGATTTTCTTCCATTTTTTGTTCTTTTCTTTACAAACTGGTTGGATGTTTAATTTTAAGCAGTTTGTGTGGATGTAATGGTTTTTAATTCTGGTCAATTACACATAAAAACCCTAACCCTGATATTGAGTACCCTAGGTCAATAATAACACTTTACGGACAAGTTTATTTGGTACTGGATTTATCAAGGAGCAAAATCTATGTATAATTATATAATTCCATTCTTTAAATTATTCAGATATTAGAATTCATCTAAAAGTAATTAGAAGTTAGTAATCTGCTTTAAAAAATATTGACAATAATAGAAGTTAGTATATATATTATATACGTTAAAACAAAACAAAATTGGAAGAAAACTGTATTTTTCCGAGCATGTATCCAGAAAATTCTTAAATCCTCGTCCATTATTCAATTTTCTGTCTTCTCCGGAGCCAAGAGGACTATAAGTTCTAGATGTGAAAGTAGGTAAGGCTACGGTCTGAAAGTTGGCTCCGTGTCTCCAAATCTCTCTTCAGGATACTTTTAAGCATTTTATACAATGTTGGCCTAGACAACTAGAAGCTTATAAATGAAACCAACTACTAGATCTATCTAGGCTCCTTTCAACGAGTAGCTTATAAATGAAACCAACTACTAGATCTATCTAGGCTGCTTTCAACCAGAAGCTTATAAATGAAACCAACTACTAGATCTATCTAGGCTGCTTTCAACCAGAAGCTTATAAATGAAACCAACTACTAGATCTATCTAGGCTCCTTTCAACGAGAAGCTTATAAATGAAACCAACTACTAGATCTATCTAGGCTGCTTTCGACGAGAAGCTTATAAATGAAACCAACTACTAGATCTATCTAGGCTGCTTTCGACGAGAAGCTTATAAATGAAACCAACTACTAGATCTATCTAGGCTGCTTTCAACGAGAAGCTTATAAATGAAAACAACTACTAGATCTATCTAGGCTGCTTTCAACCAGAAGCTTATAAATGAAACCAACTACTAGATCAATCTAGGCTCTTTTCAACGAGAAGCTTATAAATGAAACCAACTACTAGATCTATCTAGGCTGCTTTCAACTAGAAGCTTATAAATGAAACCAACTACTAGATCTATCTAGGCTGCTTTCAACGAGAAGCTTATAAATGAAACCAACTACTGGATCTATCTAGGCTGCTTTCAACCAGAAGCTTATAAATGAAACCAACTACTAGATCTATCTAGGCTGCTTTGAGCTACACATGACTAACCAACCCTTGCTAGGGTTGGAGTGTGACGGTACGCAGGATTTCAACCCTAACCTCGTGTGTTGCTCTGTCGCTAGTTCAGAGACAAGTTACAACCAAGATAAAGGCGGAGGCCATCAATGTTGACGTTTTAAAATGCTGACTTACAAAAACATCTCCAGAATCCAATCGAGCTACTTCTATGAACACCTGGCGCGTGTTCGATGGTCCTTGGACTGATGACGTGACCAGCTGGGGCAGTGCTGGTGGCTGGAGCCCGTACGACTGCCTTTTGGGTTGAAACAATGAAGTCGTGGGAGGCAGCTGTAGAGTTTGCGTTGTTATCCGAGATGAGTTGTGCTCTGATGGCCTGTCGGCGTACGACTATTGGAAATAAGAAACATTGTATAAAATAATATCTTATCAACTTTGGTTTCTTTTTATATTGTTTTTGGGTATTCAACTAAATAGTGACTTTTAGTTGTAGTTGAGGCTATAATGGTTCATTATTAGTAAAAAAAAAAAAATTACAAAAAGTACCAAACTTATATTAGTGTGTATCAATTAGTTCGGATCAGTCATAAAAATAAAATTGTAATAGATCTAGAGTACTAGACTAATAACAACAAATCTATGCGATTAGAAATAATTATATTTATAATTGTTTTTGTTCATCGCAATTTCATGCTTTTAGCGTCCTCAATATGCTATGATCACATCCCTTGTCGGACCTGTTGGAAAGGGTGAGAAAAAACGGGGTATTTGGGTCATCGCTTTTGAAATGTATGTAAAAAAAGGAACGACATGAATTCGAACTTGTGGGCTAAAGCCTTCCCAAGCTTCTCAAGCCAACGCGGTAACCACTCTGCTAGTGAAGAGTTTATGAACATGGAAGATTGTATAGCTATCGATTGTTTCTATTTCATGTTTGTGTTCACTAAGACTCAAACTGCAGCATAATATAAGGGAACTAATTCAGCTTTTACCTTTACTTCAGTCAAGTACTATTTCTTTCCCCTTTTTAAGATACCAAACAAAGTAATTTATTACCAGTAGTTATTAACTAATTGAGTAAAAAAATGTATTGATTCTTGCGTTGTTAGTTAAAATAAATAATTGTGCTCAATTTCAGCTTGGTCCCTGCAGAAACTTTTGGCCAGACACAGACAGACACGCAGACAGACCGACAGAGTGATTTGATATAAGCTTTGTAAAAAAATATTCGCATAAATAAATCCAGGTCAAACCTTCACTTCCTGTAATGGCGGTACAGTGTGTTTCTGTACAAATATCTGTTCTATCTCAGCTTGATGGACACTTTGAGACCTAGAAACTGTCAGAATAAATAAAATCAAAGTCAAATGGAAATAAAAGTTACAGGTTAAATGGCTGCGGAATGTGAATTTTTTCATCAGAAAAAAAAATTCCTTTAAAAAAATTTGTAATAGATATTGACTAACAAAAATATATCTGTACGATTAGAAATATTTATCCCAATTTCATGCTTCTAGCGTTCTAATTACACTATGATCCTATCACTTGTCTGGACAATTTGGAAATGGGTGGGGTAGAAAGAACGGGGTATTTAGGTGATCAGTTTTAAATGTATTTATAAAAAAATTATTAATTAACTAATTCGATTTTTTAAATTTATTCTTGTGTTGTCATGTAAAAGAAATAATTGTGAAAATTTTCAGCTTGATCCGAGATTGGAATTGGGAGAAATAACGTGTATATTTTATTTCCCAGACAGACAGACAGGGTGATTTGATATGAGCTTTGTAAAGAAAAAATAAGCAAAGCGTTTCGCTAAATACTAAGAATGAGGCGAAGTGTTCCGTTAAGGAAAAGGTTTGGGAACCACCGGACTAAAAGTTAAATGTGAAAGAATCAAAATATTCACCACAAGCTTCCGATTTGTTGAGTAAATTCAAGGACTCAGTCACCAGATTAGGTCTTTGAACCAATCCTTGCCTCCTGGTTCGGTTGCTGACTACAATGGCGCTGTCGTCTGCTACAGCGTCGAACCTGTTACTGTTGTTCATTGTGTAGATGGTGGCGAAATTAGACATGGCCGGAGCTATACTAATACCTAGCGACCGAAAAAAAAAGACGCAGTTATATAGGGAGAGTTTTGGAGATTATCCTTAAACGAGCTGATACATTTTGTAATAGCATTCTCTTAAATGTATCATTCTAAATCAGAAATACGTCGAATTTTGTTACAAAAGGTCAGTAAACTCGATCTCGAAAGTGACAAGTCTATTTATAAATGTCCTGTGGTCTCTATACTGTAGATATTGAGAACCTTTCCCTCAAGCTATACTGACTTGGTAAGTGCGTGGATCTTTCGTTTAGGATGTCTGCCTTCTGCTGCTTGTTCAGAGGAGCGTCAGTGAGTGCTTTCAAAATTTTACAGGAGCCAGACACCAGTACAAATATCCAGTCACTCTTGGAACTGTCCTGGCATAAGACAACACCACGTCTGGGAGAGAGAAATGAGAAAAAAAAACTTTTTCAAAAGATTATCATATTTCGGGGATTTTTAAGTAAGGTATTCCAAATTGACTATTTTCTATCCAAATCTACCTCCCCCTTCCTTTTGTTTTTATTACAAAGCATTTATTAACTCACTTTATCAAAAAAGGGAAATAGCTTCTTCTATTGAAAGATATGCGATTTCTTTCCTTTATATATATGCCTTTTTTTTTTAAAGATTTTTAATATTATTCTTGTTTCATTTATTTTGCATCACAAAAAAAATTAATAAATGTATAATTTAATTTACATTTACTGTTAAAAAAAAACATAAGTTAGACTCAAGGCGCGATCAACTAGAATTTTTTTGTAAAGTTTAAATTGCGAATTATTCCTAATACGTTTTAAACAGGTAGATCTTTATGTTCTTCTTGAATGTAGTGAAGCATATGGTTTGTCTGAGATTCATAGGGAAAGGGTTCCAAACCTTTAGGTCCTGACCCGCAAACTGTAAGTTCCATTATTATAAAATGCGACACCAATGCGAGATCAAAGATCTATGCTTTTCGTATTTACAGAGTAACAGTACGAAAATTGCAATAAATTAACGACATACTTTTAAACCACATGTTACTTATAAAACTACTCAAATCTGATTAGTAAGCCCAACATATATCTATCAAAGTTTCTTAGATTCGATAATATCACTCAAATCAATATGAAGTCTCCACCATTTTTTTCCAACTTTCACTTTCTTTGTTTATCTCCCCTTCTCTTTACAAATTTTATTCTCCCCCCCCCCCTCCCTTTTGAACTATTTATATCATAACTTAATTATAACTTAACACTATCATGCTAGTGACTCGATCATAACTTCTGAACAGTAGACATTTAAGTTGCTACCCTATAAAAAAAAACAATATAAATAGTAACATATAAGTAAAATGTTTCACCTGACATAAGTGAAGGCACATAGTTTGGGGTTCTGGGCTGGCAATCTGTCCACGGGCCAACCTTGGAGCAACTCAACGGTCTTCAGAAAAGTAATGTGATCAGCCTCCTTGCCAGACACTCGTGCCATGAAGATGTCAATGAAATCCTGACGCTCAATCCAGATAAGTTCCACATCTTCCCTGCACGTGACTGTAGCAGACCTAAGAGACCTGTTCAGCAGAGCCAGCTCCTACAGGAAGATAGCATAGTCCACTTGCAAGTGCATTGAACAATGTTTGTTATTTCCTTTGTTTATTTTTCGTAGAAAATATTATTTTAAAAGATCAAGGAAAAAACATTCAAGGAAAGCAAAAAATACTTTAAAAAAAAAAAGCGTATACGAAGTGTAATTGTATCAATTAGTTTGGATCATCATGTAATTAAGATTGTAATAGATCTAGACCTTCAACAACAAACAATCAGACATTCCAAACATTCAAGATAAAAGATCTCTTTAGTATTCAAATTGTAGAAGCTTACAAAGTCGATTCGTAAAAAGAAAAGATGGCGCTGGACAGATTGAAAAATCTAGAGGACTCATCATCTGTCCCTTAATTTTAGTCATAATTGATAGTAACCAAAGTCCAAAGCCCTCCATTCTTTAATTTCAGCAGGTGTCCTTATCAAGAGATAGTCTAGTCCATTCTTTCACGTTGTTCAGCCAGCATTTCTTTGGACGACGCTCTCTTCGTGCTCCCTCCACTGTACATTGAAGTATGACTTTTGAAAGTGAGTCATGTCTTACAATAGGACCAAACCAGCAGCTCTGCTTTCGTCTCTTTATAGTATTGAGGAGTTCCATTAGACTAAATGTGTCAATAAGTTACTCACTCCAAAACTGTTTCCTTTTCCCAGCACATTGGTGGTGTGAACGTGATTAGCATAAAGGTCTAACTCAGTAACAACCGCTGAGGGAAGAAGAAATTAAACAAAAATCAAGGCATGCTGGAACATCTTTGCAGGCCATGTACTAAACTAAATCGGAAGCCTGTGTCCTATTAATGAATTATCGTGAAATAAAATTCTGCAATCATTTTAGATAATGAGTAGCGGAAAATTGGGCATTTGTCTTTCGTTTTAAACATATTTGATCATTATAAATAGTTGATTTTTTTAATGTAGTGCTTTGTATTTTTATGAATAGTTGTGTAGTTAGATTTATAAATAATGTTGCTTAAACACAATAGCTATGTATAGCTTCATTCTTGAAAGAGTTATAATAATACTTGCCACAGCCAGACAAGATGAAGTAGAAGTTCTCGGCCCTGTGACCTTGCCTAATTATAACTCTTCCCGCCTTAAATCTGTAAAACATGTTAACTAATAAGACGTTGTTAAATTAAACATTAATTGTGCATTTGACTTACATGAATTTTAGTAAAAAGTACACAAATCAAAACGAGATTAATTCCTTTTCTTATAGGCCTACTTTAGAAATAGATGTAGACATTGTTCTTCAGTGTGAACATATTGTCTTGACTCATTTTTAAAGACTATTTTGGTAGTTTATAATGTTAGATTATATATGTATATATATATATATATGTACCACACTCTACGGCACGGCAATTAAACGTAGTGCAAATTATTCATAACTATATATTGCCTACAATTGATGCCTTTCTTTGCATATTTCCATTTGTTATATAAACCATCAGGGTTGCCACACTTTGAATATTGGTCACTCAATAAATCAAACTAAATACAATCTCTCTCTCTCTCTCTCTCTCTCTCTCTCTCTCTCTTTCTCTCTGTATATATATACACACACAAGTACTTGCTAGCTAAGGGAGCCAAAAAACATATTCTTGTGTTTGTGTTTTTTTTAACAGTGTGTATTTTAAGGGAGGATAAAAATGTCTACATAGAGACCTTACAGTTTTTAGTCAACACACTAGCAGGACGTAACACAAGAAACACAAGGGGGAGGGGGAGGGTGAGAAGAAAATAATTGAAAAAACAAAGAGAGAGGTAGAAAGTCGCACCTCCCCCCTTCCGGCCCATTTACCCCCACACATAAAAAAATAATGTTTGTAGGTCTAACTGTTTGTATTGCTTGTGGTCCGATCATCATCTCAGTCCAATTACAGTCCCGCCGGATGTAGTCACTGAGATATTTTTAAACTCTAGTTTTACAATGTCAGTCCTTTGGGTTTGAATAATAAATTGCGTATCCAGTCCGACTGTCCGCAGCGTGCTGCTATGAGCCTCTCTAAGCTTCTGCTCAAGTAGACAATGAAGCCTTAAGGGCCCCTGTTCTATTTGGTCACATCAATTGTGTGCGGTGGCGTAGCTAGGGTGAGGGAGGAGGGAAATAATTTGAAAATCCCCCCCGGGTCCCACATTTGAAGGGGGCCCCAAATGAGTTTTTTAACATTCAAACTTAAATACTACACAAAATTGCAGGGGCCCCTAACGATGGAAAATTCCTAGCTACGCCCCTGATTGTGTGTGATGTGTTTGTGTGTGTGTGTGTAGCGATGTTGTTTGTGAAGACTCCACCGCATGTATTGTGTGGGACTACTGGTCATTGAAATTCTAGAAACAATTTTTAAAAATTGTTACTTGTCGTAGGTGCACACTTTGATCATAGATTCTTGAATTCTTATTGGAAACTCTGAGAATGAAGGCGCCACTTGCTTGAAACAGACTTTAACCATGTGCACATGAGCCTGTGTTCTTTGACCTGGAGGAAGTTGAAGAATAACTTTCACGTCGTCACTGACTGTAGTCTGAGGAGACAAGAATTTAGAATGTTTTATGAACAAATCAAATAGACACAATTTAAAGCATTCTGTTCAACTCTCACTCAGAACTAAAGATATTGAGAGGGCGTTTAAGATTGTTGCACTACATGTCAGAATATCAACACAAACAAAATAGTCAGATGCTTTTGTTTCTAAATGTGGCTTCGTGGATGATGACGCACTCGAGATACCGATATTCATCATGTATACAATAATACGGGGCGCGGTGCACGAGTGGTTAAGGCCTTCGCTTCCGAGCCTGGGGACCTGGGTTCGAATCTCTCTGAAGACTGGGGATTTGGAATTTCGGGATTTTCAAGGCTCCGTTGAGTCCACCCAACTAATTATTACCTGACATAAGTTGGGAAAGTAAAGGTGGTTGGTCGTTGTGCTGACCACACGACACCCTGTTCGTAAATCGTTGGATATAGAAAAAGATGACATTAACATCATCTGCCCTATAGATCGCAAGGTCTGAAATGGAACTTTATTGTATACAATAATACAATTAAAAAACAGTATTGAAATTTTCATTAAAAAAAAATCAAAAAAAATCATGAGTTCAGTGTAAATCTTTCTCTCTCTCTCTCTCTCTCCCTCACCTTCTCTCTTTATGTCAATAGAACCATCCTTACCTCTTTATTCGCTTTATACAAGAGGGGGTCAAAGGTCAAAGTGCCACTGTCATAATTAAGTCTCGAGATCCCGAGCACTTCATCATAGACCACAGTCCACGAGAGAAAATTGTGGCTGTCTTCTTCTGGCGTGTGTCTGAAACAGCCAATGGAACTATGTATTAAAATCAAAATCTGTAGAAAATAAAGATATCAAAATCTTGATCTATGTCCATTATATTTTTATAAACAATAATTATAAAAAGCAACCACAAACTTTCTAGTAATAAAAAAAAATATTTTAAAGTTTAGGTCTAGATGTAGATTTTTATGGACGAAATCGATCTTCTGTTTGCATACGATGCGTCACACAAACACTCAAATATTTTGTACTCTAATTTCTCTTCCCGCCCGAAAAAAAAAGTTTTAATAATTTTAATTAGTTCGTATTGCGAACTACCTGTTCGTGTTCGTGTGTTTATGCTTGGGACTGTCGTGTCGATGGACCCGGGTTCTAACCCTGCCCACCATCCTCCGACGTCCTGTGAAAGGTTTGGACTAGGATGAAATAATGTTCACTTTTGAAGGAACACAACGAAACCAGTAAAACATACAAACTATGAAAGGTCAGATTCTTACCTGAGACCATGATATTGACAAACTTACCCCCACCCTCCCCCCCCTCCCTAAATTATATGCCTTTTTTTTAGTTGGAGATACCAAAAATACAATAAACCATTTGTGTGAATCAGATACTGATTTTGTTTTCTGACAATATTAAAACACACTGACATATTACCATGTTAGCGACATAACCAAAATATAGCAAAGGCTTAAAACATTTACATCCATATATCTCAATACTATAAGAATTATTTCCAGTTTTTTGATATCAAACACAATCAATTAATTACCACTTTTTAATTAAATAACTGTTTAATTTTTTTTTATTGAGTCATGTTTTGTAAGGAACATTGAATAATTATGCAAAGGTTCAACTAGATCTAAGAATGGGAAGTGGTAGAAATAAGTTGTTCCGAATTCGTACCAGAGTGAATTGTTAGAAGCTTTGTACAAATAATCTCCCGACAGACGTTTCCAGATCTAACAGACAAAACTATTGTTCCGTTTCTAAAAAAGTCATTTGAACACAGACACACATATAAAACATAGATATGTATCAATTTGGATTACACATTAAAATTTGGCTAAAACATTTTCCACGACCCCCGGGCCAAGACAAAACGTCATGCTTTGCTCACACATATACGAGTAAACACATATACAAGTTAAATATAAAATTTAAAACAAACTATAATACTTATATGTAATTATTTTTGCATGACTTTTACGGGTCTGCAGTGGCGTAGCTAGGTTAAGGGAAAGTGGGGATCCAAATTTGAAAATACCCCAGGGCCTCCACTTGATAAAAGGAAGGTAAAAAAAAAAGCTTCTCGAGCCTCCATGCTCAAGCCTCTGAGCTATACAAGTACTTATAAATTTATTTAAAATAGAAGTTTTATTAATCTATTGTTACTTTAAAATTTTTAACGAACGACCAAATTATCTACATTATTATTGTCTCGGGCTCTCCCGTCGCCGATTTAGTACATTTGCTATATGAAACAAAATTAATTACAACTAAGTGATTAAATAATTAGTTAATTTTTTGATTGATTCTTATGGTCTCTTCCAAAAATCAATATTTCTGCCAAGTTTCAACTTGAACCGATAATGGGAAGGGGAGAAATCAATTGTACAAGATTTAGGCCATCTAGATCTTCAGTTTTGCGAAGCTAAGTACAGCACAGTTTCCAGTCCCAAATTCCAAATACGTAGATCAAAAAGAAGGCGCTTTAAATTCTCTGCAATCATTTCATTTACATTTCTGATTTTCTGGAAAATTATGAAACAATATTGCTGATGTCTCAACATCGATCTAATTGTTAAAAACAAGATTTTAGTCGAAATAAATTTTATGGGTAAATTATCAGATGCAATTTCACACACTTATTGTCACTTTGCTCAAATTATGTTTATTTAGCATATTTTTTTTTAGTGATCTTTACAAGTATTAGCATGAACGAGTTTGAAGATGATAATGATTAATCTATAAATATGTATTTTTCTGATCGGAAGGAAATTCAACCACAGTAAATGCCTGACCGATGTAATTCAAACATATTTGTCGTTTATTTTGGACGCCTCGGAATCCACCCAAGCTCTAATGGGTACCTGACATTAGTTGGGGAAAAATAAAGGCGGTTGGTCGTTGTGATGGCAACATGACACCCTTGTTAACCTTGGGCCACAGAAACAGATGACCTTTACATCATCTGCCCTATAGACCACAAGGTCTGAAAGGGGGAACTTGTTCGTTTGTTACTTGGAAATGAATAATGAAATGTGTTTCTCTAATATACAAAATCAACTCACGGTTTAAAACCTATTGCTCTCAGGAGTATGACTACCAGCCTTGCTGTGTGTTTGAATCTCCCTAGGCTAGACTGTGAAAGAAACAGAAGATAATTAGACATAGATGTAGATCTATGGTCTCTACCAGGACCGAATTTAAGGTAGGGCAGGTGAGACCAGAGCCCCTTGGCCTCCACAAGAACGAGGCCGCCACAAAGTGACAAAATATATAAATATATCCCAATTTCGACGGGTCAGAAACTTATACTCTTTTTTTAGCTTTTTGTTTAGCATTTTACAGCTAACACTTACAGTCTTAAGCAACACTGTCGTGATTCAGAAGTATCCGCTTGTAGCATGTTTGGCTTCACGACAGTGCGTCTACCAAGGGAATTATCCTCCACAAAATAAAAAATGTCCACTTTTAAAATCTAAAATATGCATATAAAATAGTTGTCCTTAAAAAGGAAAATGAGATTAAATTTACCAGAATTCTATATCTATTTTCTAGAAGTATTATTGTTCATAAGTGGATCTTCATTAATGATTTCGAGAAAGTGAAGAGGTCTTTACAAAAATCCTGCCCCGGGGCCTCCAAGTACTTAAATCAGGCCCTGGTCGCTACAGCTATCCTCTATGTGAGAAAGTGACTAACTTCTCATTGATGAAAGCGTTTTTACTTTTCGAAAGTAGATGTTATGTACCGGTACCCTTAAAAATTGAGGTATTTAAAAAGCATTGATATCTATTTCATATAGTCACCTAGATTCGAACATACGATGTTCTATTTCATTATTCTGGAATTTTTAACGAAGCATTACTAGGACAAGATCTTTAAGTCTTATCATCATGCAGTGGTTTTTAATGAGATAAATGTATTGATGTAAAACATAACTATTAATCAATCTGCTTCAAACATTAATATCCACAGATAGAACTGTATTTTTACCAGTAATTTTTTCACCCCCAAATGACAAAAAAAGGACCTTAAGGTCAAAAGCAATACACGCATTAAATATAGTTAATAATAATAATAATAATATATATAATATTTTTAATATTTATAATAATAATATATATAATATTTTTTCTAACCTGCTTCTCTTTTATAGATTCCAAGAAGTCATCAATGCCTCTCTGGAGCTCATCTCTGGTCATACTCCTTCGGAATACATCAGGCCTGGACATTGTCCTGCCACGAGCTAGCCTCCAATTGATCAGTCTCTCAGTTATGGCGTCACCGAAAAGAGGGTGCGAGTCTGACATAGAGTTGTTTAGCTTCAGACTAGAGTTCAGAGGAATGTGATTGGGTTTAGACGCGGACAGAGATGTTTCCAAGTCTCTGCTTAGGGTGGGCGCAAGCCTTGAAGTCTCGGCAGTGTGCACGTCAGATTTGGGATGAGGACGAATGAACTTCGATTCGATGTTCGGTAATTTTGTGAGAACTCGTTTCACATTTCTCTTCTCAAAGTCTTGAACAGTACTCTTTAATGTGTGATTCAGTTCTTGAGGGTCTTCCGGAATAGTCCGCTTGGGTTTACTGTTTCTTATCTCGGTCCAAGAGCTGCTTGACTTGATTCTCACCTTCGAGTCTGTGTTCAGGTAGAGAAGTTTTGTCTTGAACAGACGAGAGGAGGAAGGATCTTCGAAGTACACAATGTCTTCGTCAAATTCTGTCTTTTTAGATTTCATCTTTTTCCTTTTAGGTTTTACATTTTCAGGCTGATCTGTTCTTGATGTAGAGTCTTGAAGTACATTCGGGTCAGTAATAGTTGAAGCGCTTTGATTATCCGTCAAATGAGTTACCTCCTCTGTTTGTGTTCCTACGCTAACTTCACGTCTGGAAGACTTGGGGATTTTCTTCGAAATCCGGCGCCCTTTCTTCTTTGAATACTTCTGCTCGGCAGGGATGTCCAGCTCACTCACGTTCAGGTTAGGAAATGTCCAATCCCATGAGTCTGCAAGACTGTCCGAGTCTACATCCGGGGCGAGCGTACCATCACGGTAGTCGTAGTTGCTGGAGAAAGAGGAGCTCTGGGAAATATTTAAGTTTGTTTCTTTACTCCTGTCAGTCTGTGGATTTATTAGGTCTTCCTGGTTTGGGTTATCGTAGGTGACCACCAGGGTAAATGTATTGCTCGAGGTATGATTCTCTGCTGCTTTGAAGTCTCTCGGGATGCCATTTGGATCAGTATTTTCACTAACCATGTGTCCGACCTCATGGATTGCAAGTGAGGTTTTGTCGTTTTCACTTTTTACTTCATCAGTTTCCTGTATTACTTTGTCATGGAAATCATCAACATTGTCATCACTTTCACTGTGGTCTTCATCACTATCAGATTCTTCGTCATCGTCAGACGTCGTTGTTGTATCATCTATTTCTGTAATATCTGTGTCCTCTCTGTCATCACTTCTGTTGTCTAATTTCTCTACAGCCTCATTGTCTTTAGTCTCCATGTTTTCTAGTTCTATATTATCTGAGTTGTCTCTGTTGTCTAATTTCTCTACAGCCTCATTGTCTTTAGTCTCCAAGTTTTCTAGTTCTATATTATATGTGTCCTCTCTGTTGTTTAATTCCTGTACAGCCTCATTGTCTTTAGTCTCCAAGTTTTCTAGTTCTAAATTATCTGTGTCCTCTCTGTTGTTTAATTTCAGTACAGCCTCATTGTCTTTAGTCCCAGTGTCGTCGTGATCTCGTCTCTCTTTTCTTTCATTATATTTTATGTCTTCAGTCTTGGTTTTATTTTCACTGCAAGGTTCAAATTCTGCTCTTAACTTTTCTTTATTACATTCTTGATCTGTCTCACTGTAGATATTCATACTCTGGTTCTTCTTACACTTCTAGCCCCCAAAAAATCTTGTCATAGAGAGAGAGAAATTACTTTGAGACAATTTTCATCGTTGCTTGTTTAACATAACAGAGATGTTTGAAATTCTTTATTCTCAGTCTAAAATCAAAACAAAATGGTCAAGTTTATCAATGAGTATAAAAGAGTTCCGGAGATAACTGCTAATACATTTACACTTTAGCTTTCTAAAGCATGAAACAGCAGGAAGATCATGCAATAACTACAGATTTACCAATTCTGTAAAACCACATTGACAGTGACCAAATTAATGTGGCGAAAATAAGTGTACCAGCATAAGCCAAAAGGCAAATACCACAAATTTTAGGAAATCTAAGTGGATATGTGGAAATGGAAAGATGTGTTGAATCAGACCAAAGTGATACATGGGCTCCTGGGCCTCTGGTATGGAAGAATAGTAGGGCCTATAGCTTTATGTATTGTAATAAAGCGTTTTTTTTTTCCTTTTCTTTATTGTTTGTACCATGTCATATTAGCGTCTTTTTTTTTTCAGAACAAAATAATTTCTTTATTACTATTTTAATATTAATAAAAGTATGCTGTTCTTTTGAACTTTATAAATTACCAATTATATAACAGAAAAAAAATCATTTAAAAAACAAACTCAAAGAAAATGAATTGGTTTAAATACCTATATCTGGAAACTGTGGGTAAGGGGGATGGGCCAGTACAAGAAATGTGTGAGGAGAAAGAGAACGCTAAACTTAGTGGGCACGGTTAAGTTCCGTAGTATATAATCATAATAATAACTGTTTAACAACATTTATTTTTTTCTAAATAACATGAAAAAGTGTTCCTCTAGTTCTATAATAAATATGATTATAATAGAACTTACTTTTTAACCCGCACTAGCCATAAACATTTGGTTTAGAATTTCACTTGTAACAGTGTTAACTTTTGTTTCGTCTTGACATAAGTAGTGTCACTGTTTAAAAAAAAAGTGCAGGGTTTAGGTTAATCTAAAAGTAAACTATGAAATTCATAACTGTGTGTGTGTGTTTTGTGAGTGTGACAGGGAGATACTGTATATGTTGAGGGTGGGGGGGGGAGTAATGCGCCAAAGTGGGACAATGTCATTCCGAATCAATAGAAAGCAGTACTTTCATTGCAAATCTACGGATTAAGTGCTGCCGGCCAGCCTTAAGCCACTGTGCTCTATTCAAGTCCCTGGAACGTCAAGACACAAGATTCTATTCACGACACAGTTCTACGAGATACAGCAAGGGGAAGTGATACAAATCAAGGTAAACAACGTCATTGGGTCGAGCCATAAGTCAGATTTAATGGGGGGGGGGCGTCAGGGAATGGAATGGTGTGGACCTGAGGAGCGAAATACTTTAAAAAAAAAAAAGCGAGCAAATCAATACCACATAGGTAGTAGGTACACATGTATATTAGTGAATTCGCTTAATCTATTTAATTTAATTAGAACTAATAAAACATACATAAATTATGGATATTTTAAAATAATTAGGAAAAACAGCAAAAGCAGTGTCACTCTACCTAAAATCTTATCGTATCTTATAAATTGCAGACGATAGTTACGTCCTGCACGTATCCATGTGTCAATCTAACCTGGCATGTTAATTAGAGACCTAAACTCTTCTAAGTGGATTTGTTTTCCAGGTCGATTCTGGCAACAAGTTTCATGCACTATGGGAAAAGAAGCGCTTATAGGAATTAGTCCTAGCATATGGAACAGGAAATGTTTCTTTCATAAAGTTTGAGACATTAAATATATAGTGATTCAAAAAGCACATCTCCTAATTAAACTTAGCAATAACTTGTGTCTCTTATTGTACATGCTAAGATAAAACCTTCAAGAGCCAATACATGACAATCAATGTTGAACTATTCTAAAAACAAACAAACTATTGAATTAATTATAAGTAAATCTCTAACGAGGCAATAATATGCCTGGAGGTTGCAGGTCTATTTTATTTTCAAAGTTGATAGCTACTCACTTTGTCTGTCAGTCTGTCTGTCTGGATCAAGTTGAAATTTTGCACGGTTATTTCTAGTACCTGACAAAACAAGAATCTTTTTTTTTTAAATTACCAATTAGTTAATTAATTTTGCTAATAAAATAGTTTGTTTGATATCGAACAAGGTAAAGAAATTGTACTTGAGAAATGTGGTGGTATAGTTTGAATTAGACCCCTTTATATATTTGTAGAGATTTAGGTTGTCGCTTAAAAGTTTGAAACTAACAATAGATAGCTATGAAACCTTCTATTTTCATAAGCACTTCGCTGGTACGGTGGTTAGGGTATTGCCTAGAAAAGGCTAGAGCCCTCGCGTTTGAATACAAGTCATACAAAATGCTAAATACATTTAAAAAGTTTTCACGGTAACCTTCTCTCAGATACCTCTCTGCTTTCTCCTTTCCTCCCCCCACCCTTTTTCCCAAGTTTCCGAATGGTCCAGACAAGTGATAGGACCATAGTGCATTGAGAAAGCTAAAAGCTTAAAATTGCACTAAACAAAAAAAAATTAGTAAAGATAATTTCTAATCGCACTGATGTATTATTATAAGTCTAGATTCTAGATCTATTTACATGATTGATCCAACTAAGTAATACAAGTTAACTTGATAAAAGCTTTTAGGCGGTCACCATAAGGTAAGAAACCGCTATTAGGTTTGTGCAAAATGTCAGTCTGTCCGTCTGTCACACTCAGATCTCGAAAACTAGAAAAGAAATAAAAAAATATTATTTCACCATGTGATGCGGCTTGAAAAGTTTAGATTCAACGTCTACTTTTGGCTTTCTAAAAGTAAACCGTTTAGTTTATAAAATTAATTATGCAAGAAATTTTGTCATAAAAATACACCAATTCAAAAACAAAAACATAAATGTAAGGGAGGTAATGTTACAATATGTTAACAAAGAAAGTCATTTTTTTTTCTTTTATTTTTAGTTTCACTAAGTCGAATATATTTATAAAATGTACAAGAAATGTTCACAATAAATAGAATTATTAGTTAAAGGTGTGTTTTTTTTATGGCCAACTAGCTGTTAACATTAAATGAAAACATTTATTTTCGTTTATTAAGGCTAAGAATGCACTTTGTATGTAAATATCACGCACATTTTTTAAAATGGACTTTTTATGCAGCGCCTTTCGTGAGGTGGCGTAATAAGTAGTAGCTAAACACAATACTAATCAGTTTCCTCAAATTTTTTAAAATTAATCAGATTTTATTTATTTTTTGTTTAGCGCTTATTTTTGTCGGTCTGTCTGTCACGTTTAGATAACAAAAACAACAACTCTAAAAGCTATTGAAAATATGATTTAACATTTAATGTCCCTTTCGAAACATCTTAAAAGTTTTAAGTATATATAATATATTGTTCCGGATGTTTTGTGAAAAAAAAAAATCAATGCCAACCAATGTTTGTTTGCTCTTCTAACTTATATTTTATTTAATTTCCATGCTTAAACGTTGCAAAAACACATGATCAATAATATCTTGTTCCGGTTGTTTAATGTAAATAGCATATAAATGCTAAATGAAAATCTCTATATTTACTTTTTTTTCATTAACTATAAAGTTGTTCCAGATAAATTATGTCAAATGATTGTTTGAAATCGCATAATTGACTAATATTGAACTTATATTATTTGACAATACGTCACTATAGTTTATTTATCGATATCAAATTGTTCCGTATTTTCAACTTAAAACAAATTTATGTCAAATGACTTTATTTTTCAAAAATATCGACAATAGGTTGTTTAGAATTTTAAAATAAGAAAGTAATTTACTAGAAACAGATATTGAAAATCACTTTTTAGACTTATTTTACAGTTAATTTTCTTGCCGAAACAACAAAGGTTGTTTTATCGGTAAAGAATGTTCCAGATTTTGTTTTGAAAAAGACCTACATTGCTTTGATTTTCTAACAAATCGTCGCCAAAAACATATATATACATAGACCTACATAGGCTACATATTTAGTCTAACTAGCCGATTGTGACGTAGTGGATTTTTTTTCCTTTGACGTAATATGTAGTTAATTCTTTAAATGAAATGCTAAAATAACTCGGTGCACCAATGTCTATGAACCCTCGAGAGCCTGCTCGTATTGATAAAGACATTTTTAGTCTCACTAGGCAGTGTGACGTAGTGGATTTTATTCCTTTGACGTCATATGGAGTTCATTCTTTAAATGAAATGCTAAAAGAGCTCACTCGGTGCACCAATGTCTATGAACCCTCGACAACCTGCTCGTATTGATGACATTTTTTAGTCTAACTAGGCCATTGTGACGTAATGGATTTTTTCTTTGACGTCATAGTAATGTTTATTAAACCTCGTAATCTGACTAGTATTTAAAAAAGACATAATAGCTAGATTTAGATCTAATCTAATTTTTTTACACTAAAGCTAGATTTTTAAAACTAGATTTAGATTTATATTCTAATTAAAATCATTGTAGATTCTAGATCTAGAATTTCTAGGTCTAATTTAGAATGTTTGTTGTTTTACATGTTTCGGATGTTCCTTCAGAGTTGAAGATGTTTACTTCCTAGTCCAAACTTCCCGCAGGACGACGAGAGATGGGAGCGGGCAGGGTTTGAACCTGGGAGATTTTAATAAGGAAGTAAATTATCTCTAACTTTGAAGGAACATCCATTTTACAGACAAAAAACATTTTTTACAACGTCAAATGAATTTTTGAAACATTATTACTATTGACAATCAAAACAAAATCACGTCTTGAATATTCCTTGCGAATAGGCGGATCCGACAGGGATCCGACTCCGACGGGGGCCGCCTCTGAGTGTGTGACAACAAAAACTCTCTTTGTAATATTGTTTGTATATTTTTCTTGTTTATAGATTTTTTTCATAAACACGTTCAAATAGATAAAATAGACTGTAACGACTAAAATATAAGTAAGTAGTTTCATTATTATTTAGTTAGTTTTCCCTTTCCATTCAACAGAGTTTCGATTTCTGTTCGAGAAACTGATCAGAATTTCAACAGAATATAGACACACATAGAAACTATTTTTTGAGGCGTGTATGCTCTGTGTATGTCAAAGATCAACTGTTTTATTTTACAACGTAAGCAAATCGTTTTCCATATGTGACAATAAAATCGTGTAGGAGTTACACGAAAGCACTTATTGCTAGTCTTTTTGTGATCGTCTTTTTACATGTTCTCATAGGGGAAGACATTTGTGTATTCATGTGCTAGTTTGGCTGTCAAGTCACTTCAGCAAACGTTTTTCTTTTAATGCCTTAATTGGAATGCATAGGAATGTGAAGCTTGTATCTATACATTTATGAGAGTTTATTAAAAATAACTGTTTGCCAAATTACTCCGTAACGTGAGCAGGCTTTACGTTACTTAACAAGTAGTTTCATTTTAGACAAACTACACAAAACAATGTAGAGAATCTTACTAACTCTCATTGAAAGAATCGCAATGTTATGCTCTTGCTTCTTATCTGGAGCATAACAAATGTGGTGAACGCATGGGCGTAGCCAGGGGGAGTTTTGGGGGGTTCAAACGCTGCGGGGGGCGGAATTTAGTGACTGATTTTGTTTATTTTAGGTGAGATTTTAATACTAAACCATCACTTGCCCCAGCGCAGCCAAGAGGGTTTTGAGTTCTAAATGCGCTGCCTGGTGGTTTTGCAGTTAAATTCCCCTCTTCTATAAAACAAAATATAAAAAAAAATGCAAACCTAATGCAAATCATCCCCTAATTCCAAGAGCACCACTAAGGAAGATTTTGATTTAAAAAAACCCTACAAAATTTTACGATAAAACCCCCTCTTCAATATTAAGAAGCAAATGACACACTAAAATTCTATGAGTGTAGCCAAAGGGGTTTTGAGTTTAAACCCCTCCCAGTTGGGTTTGAAGCTAAAAAATACCTCTTTAATATAAATAAAGCAAATTAGACACTCAAAATGCTATAAGCGTGGCCAAAGGTGGTTTTGAGTTTAAACCCCCCTTCAGCTGGGTTTGAAGCAAAAAAATAACTCTTCAATATTGAAAAAAAAAGCAAATTACACACACTCAGAATTCTAGGAGTGTAGCCAAAGGGAGTTTTTAGTTTAACCTCCCTCCCCCCCCCTTTTCCAGTGGGGTTCGAAGCAAAAAAAAAAAAAAAACAACCTATTCAATATAAAAAAATAATTACACACTCTAAAATCTATGAGCGTAGCCTAAGGGGTTTTGAGTTTAAACCTCCCTTCAACGGTGTTTGACGCTAAAAAATACCTTGAACAGGTCCCAACTGATTTTGTGAGGTCACGAAATATATTCCTACTGCACTCATATTTAATCTTCGAAATCGAGGACATTGCTTAAAAAGAGATAATATGTTTTAATGAAACCTAGTTTGATACTAACGTAAATCAAATGAGTTTTTAAAAGGCAATATAGACCTAAATCTATATAGAGGCTTAGTCTATGTTCTTTCCGGGCGGCGAGATTGCAAGCTACGCCTCTGAATCGAGTTGATCAAATTTAATTCATCATTTATTAATGTTTGTTTGTAAAATGTTTCAGATCTTCCTTCATAGTTAAATTTACTTCCCGCAGGATGACGGGGGATGGCAGGAAGGCAAGGTATGAACTCCGGACCATCGAGAAGTCCGAACTACAGTCCAGCGCGAATACCGCACGACCGCAAGCAGCCACCCTATTATTATTAATTTCAATTACCGCACTAGCCTATACATTTTATTTTTAAAATGAAGCTCGCTTTCTCATTCAACATGATCGCAATATCTAAAGAGATCTAGAGCTAGATCTAAAAATTGATCCAGAGTCTGTAAATAGACTAAGTGGATTGTTTTTGTTTATTTATTGATTTTATTCTCTATCACTAAAAGGCAAACTGAAGTCATCAATGATCAAACCATCTTTAATGATGTAAGGTAATATGTTCTTCATTTCTTAGTAAAAAGGTGAATCCTTTTTCAAGCCAGTGACCTAAATTTGAAACCAATCATGTGACTATTAAAAACGAAAGTAAATAAATGATCTGTCTTGATCTAATCTTAGACGTCTCAGTATCTGTATTTTTTTTTTAAATGATTACTTGAATTGGGATGTTGATGTCAATGACGTTTGTTGGCACTTGCATAATCTAGAGTAGATATGGATCTATCTATCTATTAGACTCTATATTCTATTGAATTCTAGTATTCTATCTAGACACCAGCCAGTGACAGTGAGTTAAATTCTAGTCATTCTTCTAATTGTCCTTTGTCAAAGGCTTTGAGTCAATTCTAGATCTAGTGATCTAGTTCTAGAGCTAAGTAGATATAATATATTATAGTCTATAGACTTAGACTATTACTATATAGTATACCACTATACCCCTTACTAACTTAAACTTGGCTTAGTGACTTATTAGATTACTAGATAATAATTATAAATATGGCGGGCTTAGAGTTAGTAGTTACTAATTTAGATCTATATAAAATCTATATTTATTTAATTTATTATACATATAGATCTGGAAACTACATTTGAAGATATTTTGATATCTATCAGTATCATTCATAATTTATGATAATGATTTTATCATGTAGCCTAAAACAAAACCTAATAAAACACTCAGAAAAACACAAAGATAAAGACACATTCCTCGTTCCATATGCTAGGACAAATTTGTAGGCTATAAATAATACAGTAGTATACAAATCATCAATGCTCCTTCTTCGAGCCTAGTGCTATTAGAGCATGTAATGGGTTGCCTGAGCCAGCCAGGAAAACCAATGAGTTGGCTGAATTTGAGTCATTGATTTACATGCATGTCTATATATGGATGCATGACACATAGGACGAATCATATCTTCTTTTTTAAAGTAACGTCTGTATTTTTTAAGATAAGAAGATAAGATAATTTATAATACTATTATTATATGATGCAACATCATATTAACCTAGCTGGGTATTATCATATATATTAGATGAATTATATGATTATCATATCATCATCATATTTATAAATTAGACTGACAAGCAGATTTTTATAAATAAGATATAATAATAGGTCTACCCTCTAAGTTAAGATTTAGATCAATATAAATATAATTAGATCTATATGTAATATATAAATAGTTTAATCTAGATAGCTAGATCATTTCAGCAATACATATTTTTTTAAGCCTTTAAGTGCAATAATTTATGGCTTAAGTTTAACTTAGTCAAGAAATAATTGAGATCTATGTAACATATAGTGATATAATATATTATCTTGATCTAGAATTCTAGATCTAGAAGTACATGTAGACTAGATCTAAATTTAAGTTTATTTAGACTCAAGATGTTATAATTGTAAGATTTATGCTTGCCTTAAATTATAACTTATGAATGCTTAATTTCATAATCATATGACACAGCAGATCAGCTTATATATATGAATATGAATAATGAATATCAGGCCCAGCTCTGACCTACCTGGTCATACAGTAGATCTATGTGCTTTGGACTGTCGATTGGTCATCTCTATGGTCCCAGGTTCATACCATGTCTGCTGCTATCCCCCATCATACTACGGGAGGTTTGGACTACGAAGTAGATTATCTTTAACTCTGATTCTGAAGGAACATCCAAAACATGTAAACAAACAAATTTATGGTTTCATCTTATGTAGACAAAGTCATTGTCTACTGTGGGTCTAGTTAAGTTCTTTTTCTCTGTTGTCAGTACCTGTTTTCAGTGTTATCTTTTGGCTCTAAAATATGTCCATCAGGGTTTGTTCTCTAGCTGTACGACTTTTTTGGAAAATATTTGATACCAGGTGATCTCCTCTATACCAATCAGAGCAAGCTGACACCCAATCTTTTAAATAGTTTATGGGAAGCTACTTTAAACATGAGTGTAGCTAAGCAAGTCTCTGCATCTCCTGACATAAAATGAAAAAGTGCCAAAAAATGGTTCATTCACACAAACCATAAATTTGACTTAAGATCTTAATACTAGGTAAAAAAATATTTAGAAAGTATATTAGTGTTTCATTGAAAGATTCCTTCAATCTATTCTAGACATAAGATATTATTATACAGATACTTATGTTCTAATAAATTTGCTAGTGAAATGTATAGAGGCAATACTTAGCTGAAATAGCTGGGGCACCAAACCCATAGAACTACTAGAAGCATACAGATCTTGACAAAAATTTTTTTTATATCATTGTGTGTATTTTTTTACAATGCTCATCAACATAAACCTTTCCTGCTATTGTGAAGGTGTGACCTAGGTTGCCAGGACTTTTTTTTTTCAAGTGTCATGACAACAGGTTTAATAACAAGTAATACAAGTGAATGACTTAATTATTTTCTTTTTTGAAGGGATGTCTCGAATTTATAAGATAAGATACAGATGAAGTCTTCTGCTAAAATTTATCACTAATAACACACACTGCTACTCTAAACATAAACCTTTGGTCAATCAAAGTAATACAAGTGAATGACTTAATTATTTTCTTTTTTGAAGGGATGTCTGGAATTTAACAGATAAGATACAGATGAAGTCTTCAGCTAAAATTTATCCCTAATAACAGACACTGCTACTCTAAACATAAACCTTTGGTCAATCAAAGCACTATCATGTCGGTAAATAAAGTATTCTCTGAACTTTTCTATGTGGTGACATTCTTCCATTTGGCAACATTGGCTGGGGCCCAGAGGAAGCCTAACATAGTATTTGTAGTTGCTGATGACTATGGCTTCCATGACATAGGCTACCATGGATCAGAGATATTCACTCCACATTTAGACAAGCTAGCAGCTCAAGGAGTCAAATTAGAAAACTACTATGTCCAGCCTATTTGTTCCCCAACAAGAAGCCAATTATTGACTGGTCGCTATCAGGTAAAGTGTTTGAAATCATTTCCACTCTATTTCAACAACAATGAGAATTATTTAGATTTTTTTGTGTGTGTTTTATGGCATGAGGTAAGGCTGGATTGAAAGATGAAGCAATAGTTGTAGGAATAGCTTGTTATATTACTAAAGATTATATGAAATATAGAACTGAATCTATTTGAAAATAACTTCTGGCTAATTATTACCAAATGTGAAAAAAATAATATGATAAAATTATGGGACTACAATATTGTCACATTCAATGTACTCTTAATTTTCTTTTCTTCCTTTTCTAGCCAGCTTTTAGCTGCTGATGTATAAGCTCTTTTGCAGACTGTGCCAAAGAAAAAAAATGTGTGCTGTTCTCTCAGTTTTCAGCACTTCCATACAGGGTGTTGTTTTGTTCGGCTGTTGTGGTAGTAGGGTCTCCTAAGGTGGATTAGGAAGCTATATAGTGGGCACTACTCTTTTTAAAAAGCTGCTTTGTTCTGAATAGCAAAGATGACTAAGATTTGTGTAGTATTAAAATGAATACCACAAATTTGTGAAACAAAAAGTTACAAATACTGAGTGCACTTTTCAATTACTTTTTTTTTTGTAAAGCTATAACTCCTAATTTAGTTTTATTACTCTATAAGCTTTTTCAAATAATATGTGTCTTACTTTGTCTCTAAAAAAGATTCACACAGGTCTCCAACATAACATAATCTGGCCATCTCAGCCCTATGGCATGCCCCTTGAATTTCCAACTATAGCAAACTTTCTGAAAGAGAATGGCTACACAACTCATGCGGTTGGCAAATGGCACTTGGGACTGTACAAAAAGGAATACACACCATTGAATAGAGGATTTGATACTTTTTATGGTAAAAAAAATATTTCTTTAATACATTTAATAAAAAAATTAAAGAACTAAAGCCAAAATAAATCTTTAAAAAACAAAATAAGAAATAAGCCTTTGTATCATTTTAATAGTACTTTTAGATGATACTTGTAAATATTTTACATTTTTGAAATAATAATAAATACCAAGTTTACAATTATTTAAAATATGTATACATTTTTTGGGACACCCTGTACATTTACAACACTAACATTTATATTATTTTACAGTAATATTCTAGTAATGATAATAAACCATGCTGCTGAACCCTGTTACTTGTTATTTCCAGGTTACTGGGAAGGTGGTGAAGATTATTACACATATTATAATTGTGACACTTGGCACAACAAAAGTATTGATATTGAATCAGGCATCACTAAATCCTACTCAGAGAAGGACATTCAATCTCATCAAAACTCTGACAAGACTCAATGGTGTG
This sequence comes from Biomphalaria glabrata, assembly GCF_947242115.1. NCBI lineage: Eukaryota > Metazoa > Mollusca > Gastropoda > Planorbidae > Biomphalaria > Biomphalaria glabrata. The sequence continues at coordinate 31,564,769 of NC_074718.1, read as the reverse complement.
GCTATGATCTCAGAGACATGGACAAGCCAGTCACTAATATGAATGGCTCATACTCTACCTATGTCTACACAAGCAAATCTATTGACATCATAAATAAAGCCAACCCAGAAAAGGTTAATATTTGAATTCATTCTCATCAGTTTGTTCTTTTTTTTTTCTGTTATTTTTAAGATCTTTTTTTCTGTTGTTGTTAAGATCTTTTTTTCTGTTGTTGTTAAGATCTTTTTTTCTGTTGTTGTTAAGATCTTTTTTTCTGTTGTTGTTTTTCCCTCACTTTTTGTTTTAACATTAGTTTATAATCTACCTCAGAATAAGTGTTTTTAAAGAAAATGTAGTTTTTTTTTCCAGCATTGACAAAAATTGGAAAAAAAAAATCTCTTGTTACCTTGCAGTACTAATTCTGTCAATAGTTGTATGAACATTAATAAACCCTGACCTTAAGTACTTCCTGTTTGAACAACTGCTTAGGAAGAGGTTTTAAAAATATTTTCATATAAATGTATTCTGTTAAATGTGGCATGTTATTGTTTACTTTGATAAGGAAAGTACTTTCCCAAACTGTAAATTTGTTCATTTCTTCTGTTCAAAAAAACATTTTAAAAAAAGTATTGAATACCTTTTGTCTATGAATATGTATTTATGTACAAATATTTATTTCAAACATATTATATTTTAATACTATAATATGGCTTTTTTTTTTCTTGTTCAATGGTTAAAGAAGAGTTGCAGTATTTTATATGGCTACACTGACAAAGCTAGAACCAACATATTTTTTAGATATATGTAGAACATGTGGAAATAACCCATTGTGTTTTTAGAAATCACAAAATCTAATGCTCTATTGATTTTTTTTTGTTTATTTAACTTAAGTCTAGTATGGCAAAGGCCAATGGAAAGGGTTACATGTTATTATGATGTTAGTATCAGCTGTCATGATTGGAAGACAATATGGATCTTAATTATATGAACTATTGTATTACATTGGACTCATTTTTTCTTAGATTAAATTGAAAAATAAAAAAAAATCAATGATTTTTTTTTTTCATTTTAACAGATCACTTTATATCTAAAATATCAATACTTCTTTTTATCTAGAACATCTGTTATGCTAAAGATCTGATTGCATTTTACATCTTTAATGACATAAATTAATATTAATAAATGGTTATGGAGCTATCTATCAATGAATTTCTTTTCTATTTTTTTTTAGCCATTTTTTCTCTATTTGGCTTACCAAGCAGTTCACTCACCAATGGAAGTTCCAGATATATACTTAGAGCCTTACAAACATATTCAAGACAAGAACAGAAGAATTTACGCAGGTATATTTGTTACAGATTAGACATAGTTTCTATATATTAAGAGGTAGTGGCATGGTTCATTGCTACCTAGCTAAAATATGGGATTCAATTTATGAAGATAGCTGCACATTTTTCCTAAAAATAAAAAAATTCCTGATTACATCCATCCCATAATAATAAGTAACATCTGTCAAAAAGATTAATCCCCTAGGTCATAAATACACATAAATAATTTAGTTACTGTATGACTAAGAAAGCTGAACAAAACTATTGTAGTATTGATTATTGGTCCTTAATAACATAACTTTGACCTATATTTCCTTCTAGTGTAGTAATTAATTATCTCCCAGTACTGGTACATATTTACTACATGAAGATACTAATAAACAAATGTTTGCATTATTTTATTTCTAGGCATGACCAGCTGTATGGATGAAGGTGTAGCCAATGTCACTAATGCTCTGAAGGCTAAAGGATTATGGGATAATACTATTTTTATTTTCACAACTGGCAAGGACATTTTTTTAGAACTAAACTTTGATACTGAAAACTTAATGCATTAAAGAATCAAATATAATTTTTTAGCGGCATGTAAATTTAACATCCAAAACTAAACATGCATTGCAGTCCCTTTGACTTATTTCTGTCTTCTTATAGAAATTCTCTGAATGTAAAGACTCAGAAAGAAACAAGTATAAGACTCTCTTTTTTTTTTCCATATGCAAGGAGTAACTCCTATAAAACTCTATTTAAGCATGAAATGAGTTACCAGAATTAATCCCCCCTTAAAAAACAACAACATAGACTTAGTATATTTTAATTATCTAATTAACATGAACAATTAACATGTGGCTATGTATTGGTCATAATTTTATTCTCCTTCTTTTTTTTTTTTAACAGATTATAAGATTAGCTGCAAGCAGCGATTAATAAATCAGTTAAAGTAGTAAATTTAATGTCCAATATTTGGTAGTAATTATTCAGGGTATTTATGAAATATGCAATTACAATAAGAAATAACTTTATAAGACTTCTACTCACTATAAATAATTTTTTTTATTGCTTCTGTTTGCTAAAAGTTCTTTAAATTTTTTTAAATTTTTTTTTGCATTGCTTTGTAAATAAAATTTTGCGATGGCAATATGTATGCAGACTTTCTCATTATTTAAAGTGATTGAAATTTTAGAAAAGGATTTTTTTTTTTAAATAACTTTTTAGGTTATGCTTATGGCATGCTCAGTGCTATGATCCAATCTCTTTTGGGGAACCAGTTGTGGGGAAGGATATCTGGGAGAAGTTTTCCATTCTGCCTAAAGGCAATCAGCTAACAAAACTTTGATTGAGTCTATAGTTGAACTTGATCCCCCTCTGAGAGATAACAGGCAGTTTTTGACACTCAACCACACATTTAATTTCAATATGAAGTAATAGTTTAAAGTTTTTTAAATGTACAGATAATGGAGGCGAGGTACTTGCTGGAGGCAATAACTGGCCATTGAGAGGATACAAACACACACTGTGGGAAGGAGGAGTCCGTGGCATTAGTTTTGTGACCAGCCCACTGATCCAACAGAAAGGTGTTATCAGTGAAGAGCTGATGCATGTCTCGGATTGGTTCCCTACCATTGCTGACATAATTGGAGTCCATATGAACAGCAGTCTGAAACTTGATGGCACAAATCAGTGGCCTATGATCAGGTAATGTTTAGCCTTCTTTTATTAAAACAGTATTAGAATGTGCATCTTCTTAGGAATATAAAGCATATCTGTGAGATATAGCACAAATAATCATTCTTATTTAACTAGAGTAACCTTTTTAGTGAAATCACTGAACTTAAAGACTGAAGACTGTAAAGTAACAGTAACACTAAGCCATAAGATACAGGTACAAAAACGTAGCTTAAAAAATACATATTTAATAAATAACTCATGCCTTCACACCTCTATCAAGTCTAGTTCTGTGATGTAAAAATGACAGTTTAGATTCATTGTCATGGTATTTTATTTTTCAGCGACTTTTGCCTTAATCAGAATTGCTAATATAAATATATCATAAAAGGAATACAATGTAACTTACTCTAAAGCCAGCAGGATGTGAGTATAGCATTGGTGCTTGAAGGGAACAGTCACAGTAGTATTCAAGTATTATAGTTCTGGGGTTTCCTTTGAAAAGGAGTTAACATAAATTTGTACCAAAGAAAACTATAAATATTTCATGACAATACAAAATAGAAAATTATATATAGATTGCAACAGATTTAAACTCTTTTTTTTAAATGGAAAATGAGTTCAGCAAGAAGTTAATTTTATAACTTCTTAATTGTTCTACGTCCACTGTTACTTCCTTAATCATTGCTTATAAAGCAGGAAGAAAGTAAGGAATGTTTAATATAGATAAATCCATTTTTTAAAGGGATAGAAATATGTATGTAGAATATATGTCAACAACTCTCTATGAAGCTTATATAAAGTATTTTCAAAGATATAAGCTTTAAGAAGCCAGTCAAACAAAATGTTTACTTATACATACAAAGGCTCATCCATGCCTACCTGAAGGGGGTTGGAGCTAGGACAAAGCAATCTTCATTTCTCATGGAATGTCCAAAACTTATTTTTAAAAAAAAATGTGATAATTGAAATATTGTTTTGTAGCAAAGGTGAGACAAGTAAAAGAAAAGAAATTCTTCATAACATTGATATACTGACACCTTTGAATGGAGACAGAATGTACAATGACACCTTTGATACAAGAATAAGGGCAGCCATACGAATGGGGAATTACAAGCTGATTACTGGTATGCCAGGTGAGAGTGTGATTTCTTTCAAAGTTGAGTTTCTTTCCTTAAGCTTGGACTTCTTTTCTCTATCAAGAGTTCATTTCATTTTTCAATACTGTGTTCTAATTGAGCAGTATTAAAACATTTTTATTTTTAGGTGATGGTAACTGGTATCCCCCACCACATGATTCCCACTTGAAGAACCATAAGTTCAACTCTACAGAAGCCAGTAACAAGAACATCTGGCTGTTCAATGTGAAAGTTGATCCATGTGAAGTGATTGACCTCTCAGGTGTTTTATTAGACCAGGTCAGGCTGATGCTGGACAGACTTCTGTATTACAATGCCACTGCAGTCTCACCTCTGTATCCAGAGTCAGACCCAAATTGTGATCCTACGCTACATGGGGGCTACTGGGGGCCTTGGCAATGAAATGTCATCAATGAAGAATGAGTTGAAATGTTGTTTATTAACATTCCAGATATAAGATGCTAATTTTATGTTAAATTAATTTTGCTTCTACTATTTCATAATGAAAGATTCTTGAAACAGAAATTTTGGAATATCTTTTTTGTCATCCAAGTTTTTCTAATTATACATTTGTTTTATATTGTTATTGTTTTTGGTAACCCCCTAGTTATTGTTCATCCTAGGAGTGACATAATGCTAAATGCAATTTTTCTCTTTCTGTGATTTCATAACATTAAAGAAATGGGAAACTATTTACAGTGTAATCTGCTTAATCGAAGTGATCTGAACAGGAGCCACCATAGTTCAATTAACTATATAAAAATAATATTCTACAAAACTACTTCACTTTGAGTCATCAAACATGAGCTTGGGGTAGATCCTTTTTATATATTTTACTTTTTTTTTTTTCCTGTATTTGTCTCAATAGCTTTCCAGGGCATTTTATTTTCAATGTAAATATATATGTATTTTTCCTTCAAAGACTTTGGTAGAAATTGATGATGCCATTCTATTAAGACAATAGTGATATAGCATGTGATTATTATTACAAACAGTACATATTGTCTAATCTGGGCATGGCTGTAAGAGGAAGGATGGGAGAGGGTTGGCCAGTCTTTTGTTTTGTTTCTGCTAGAAATAGAAAACAGCAGGTTAGAGGATAGGTGAACACCACAAACCTGTTAAGCTTGCATGCATGAGTGAAAAAGGCATCCAGCTCATAAAAAATATTTTCAGTTTGATTTGAAATTATCCAGGACCAACAAATAGATTTTTTCTCTAAGGACTAAGAATGAAATGAAACTTAACTTGGCTGATATTTCATTTATGCAAGTTCAAATTATCTGGATTCCACTGTATATATACATTATAAAATTAGAGTGTAGCAAATCACCTTCACCGGAAATGCTAAAGTATCAAATATTCTATTTCAGCAATGCTTAGCATTATTGCCTCAATCAGTATTTATACAATTATTGATAACATGTTCATTTTTTTTTTTAAATGTTGTCACACTGTGCCAATACACATAATTTGTACATAGACAAGAAGAATTTGTTTCTCATTCGTCTTCAATGTTATATTTGAATAAAGATTCTGCTCAAATAGCATGACTAAACTTGCATTCTTGTTTCATTTTATTTCATCCTTTAATACCTTGAACATATAGTTGTTTAGGGAAAATTAATAATAAAATATTTAATAAATATTTAAATGTGTAACTGGTATACAATCGCCAATAATAATAATAAAATAAATAGAAAAAAATGTAGTAGTTTCTGATAGGACCTCTGCTATTAATTTTAAATGTAACACATTAATCTATGTATTTTGTAGCAGTTATTAAAAAACAAAAACATCATTTGCATCTCTCTGAAAGAAAACATTTTATTTCCGTATCTGACATTAATTACCATTCTTTTTGTATGAAATGAACAAATAGAAATTCTGTGATTCTCGGAATGTGGTCTAAATGATACAGATTTTAAAATGAATTTTACTGCTTGTATATAAACCAATGATACATTCTCCCATGATAAAGCTAAAACACAAATGAAGATTCTATTTTGTAAGGGCTAACTAAACACAGATGACTTTATTTGTACCATAGAAAGAACACTCTGGATTGCCCATATGCATTTCCACATATTGAAAAACCCTATACCCCTTAGGTAAGATGAATTTATGGCTGGGATTAAAGTATAGTTCCTCCCCTCCTGATATATTCATACACTTCTTTGTATGGTGTACATTGAGACAATAATGTTTACAACACACATAAATAGTAGCAATTATTTTTAAAAAGAAAAAAAAATTAATTTGTTATTGGAATATTAATTCAACAAAAAAAAAAAAAAAAACAATAAAGAAACTAGTTTTGTGCTTGAAATAAAAATCCAATTAAATGCAATGGTTTTATAGGTTCATAAAGTAAAGTCATCGTGTTCTTTCCAAAAGCTAAAAAATTAAAACAAGAAATATTTTATTGAACAGACTACTTAAAATAATGCCCCTTAAAAAAAAATAAAAAAAAAAAAAAGTATCGTCATTTAACAAAATTGAGACACAATTGTTTTCTAAACAACATAATGCTAATGAAATATTCCATTGGCAATTCTGGAATAATGCTCAGTCAACACAACAACTATGAATTTTTTTTTTCTGTTTTTAAATAGGAGCTTCTCTTGGTTCAATGAGAATCTCATTAATAGAGACTTGCTTTGGCTGTGACACAGCATAGACTATAGCTCGGGCGACATCACTAGGCTCTAAAATCTGAACTTTAGAACTGCCATCATACAAAGCTCTGGCCTGAAATACAACAATATTTGTTTCATTTGAGCTAATACTTTTTAATTGAAATTAATATAGTCTGTTGACTAATCGCTTATTAAAAGCTGAAATCAGTCAGAATGGAATTATTATACCTATCCACAGTAGACCAGCTATATCACAAACAATTATAACAATGTGACAACATTAAATGTAAGTTGTAGACAAAAAAAATAATTTATTTCTTAACTAAAGGGAAACTTCAATAGTTTTTCAAATTTGAGTTATTGACATATTTAAATTCTGTGTAAAAGTTGTAATTATAAACATTTTGTATTTAAATGTTTAGAAACATTTATATTTAATAAAATAGACAGTAATCTCTTGACATCTAAATGAAAATGGGGTTCTATGAGATTTAGCTTTAGGTTAGGCATATGTCACTTCCCTCAACAATACTGAAAATGAATCTAGATCTAACCAATCATATTGCTTCATTCTTACAGTGCGTGTCTGTTAGGCTTAGTGATAGCCTGGTCCATAGCTATGATAGTCACTAGTACAGTTATATAAATCTAATAGCATTAGGATAACCTACTCGAGAAAAGTAACATTTTCATCAACACCTCTCCCTGTCTCATAAAGTAAATGGATCGCATCTCTGACTGATTCTAACAAACTGGTCAGTGTAAGGCTAGCCCAGAAAATCAAGCCATAGTATCTGTATTGTGATGAGTTGTCAGGCAAGAAAATACACACTGACATGGTTAGTCAAGCATGTAGATCTACTCTTAAAACATATTTTTTTCTTTGCTTACAAGATATAGATCTAACTGCATTTTACGAGATTGTAAACTTCACTGTATGGTTTACGTTATAAAGTATGTCGATAAATTCAATTAATAACTTAGTGTGACATCACATAGTAACCTGGTGAAAATCTGACATCAGAAAAACATAAATTAAAGTTATTGAAAATAAAATAAAAAGAATAATATATTCATTATCTGTAAATTCAAAACACATACTATATCAAAAAATGTCAAAACCATCATTGTTTCCCTTTAAAAGAAATAAATAAAATTCTGAAAGATGACAGCAAATGTTAGTCTATATTTTATATATTGAATTTTTTTAAAGCTAGTAACATTTGCATTTTATAGCACATGAAATTCAGAGCAGAAGCTGCACTCTGAAGAAGCCCTTTTTGCAGTACATTTTTTTTAAAAACTTAGTTCTTATAATGTCTGAATTTCATATATCACATTAATGTTTATTACTTAAGATTTTTATTTATAAGTTTGCAGTCTTCTGTCTGCCCCTGGATCTGCCTTTTCAGTTAAATTGTTCAATTGAAATTTTTTTACTCTTTTCAAGGTTGTTATAAGGTCTTTTCAAGTTTTACCCTTTACAATGATATATAAGATAAAACTGTAAAACTTGAATATACCTCAGTGTCTGTAGCTGTAGCAGCTAAAGTTGTTCTAACATCTCCAGGCTGTATACATGTGACCTTGATTCCACTTGGAGCTACTTCATGTCTCAGTGCTTGAGACAGACCTTCCACATAGAACTTTGTACCTGAATACACAGCTAGACCAGGGAAGCCCTACAGCAATGGGAAATATTTCATAATTAGCACTTTAGCTAAGCAGAAAATACAGAATATTGTATGATGGAACTGTACAGCCATTCACCAACCTTTCTTCCTGCATCAGAAGACAAGTTCACAATATGACCTTTTCCTCTTTTAATCATGCCATCAAGAACTGCTCCTATACCATTTGTAACACCCTAGGTGAAATTGATATGAAGATAGTATAACATTGTTTTTAAAAATTGTTCTCCTTAGACACATTATACACAGTCAATGATTTTCAGAAAAAAAAAAAAAGATAAATATGAATTCTGGTAGCACTGTTTGTTTCTGAGACTATTTTGGCAGAAAAGTTTAGGAAGATGAAAAGATACAAAGGAAATGGTTACCTTACAGTTAACATCAATTTGCCTCTCCCACTCATCTTCATGAAGGTTTTTCATCAATGTGTAGTACATGACTCCAGCATTGTTGATCAGAATGTCTACTGGTCCTAGGATAGACTCAGTTTGTTTCACAAGATCTTTCATCTAAAAAAAAAAGGAAATGTTACATCATAATAAACTTTGATAACTACCAAGCCAACTTTTTAAAAAATCAGGTTTCAAATAAAATAAGACTTGTAAAACTCAAAATACCATAATGCTTAGGCTTAGATTTGATAAGTAAGCACATCATAACAAAAGACTATTAAATAAGGAACACAATGCTAAGAGCTATAAACCCTTTAAAAAAAACAAAAAACTAAAAGCAAGTAAAGACAAGGTTCTATGTTACCTGAGTCCTATCAGTGACATCTGTTTTAACAGCAATAGCTTCTCCACCTTCATCTTTGATGGCTTTCACAATATCCAACAGAATCTGTTCTGACCTGGCAGCTAATGCCACCTTAGCACCTGCAGCAGCTAAGGCCAAAGCTGTAGCTTTACCTATTCCACTTGAGGCTCCAGTTACAATAGCCACCTGGCCAGCCAAAGGACTAGTCACTGATCCAAACAGGCAATAAGTTTACCATTTAATCAATCAGCAAATGTATTGCTACCTTACTATTTAGTTGACTACAATGAAGGATTTAAATGATTCTAGAGCTAAGAAGTACAAAGTAAAATGTAGGAGAAAATTTACAAGGTTACAAAGACAGTTTGTGTGGAAACAAAAACTCAAAAGCAGCCCCAGATGTGGTCCACCCAGGCAGGAAAAAAGGCAGGTTTCAATATTTTCAGAAAGAATATCATAATGAAATTCTATCAAAAGCAAAAGAATGGAGAAATAAGGCTGACAGATTCTGTGTGGTGCCCCAAAGGTCCAGCAGACCAAGGGATAGGTGAAAGTGAATGTGAAGTTAGATGTGAACCTGGCCTAACTGATGTCTTATAATGATTAACTGATCTAATTGTTTTGTAAAGGGTCAGTCTCTTATTCAATGCCTCTGACATACATGCACCCTCTGCAGTTCATATATGGAAAACTACTAATTAATTGTTGTTTGAAATTATGTCCAACCTATTTGCATAGTAATTAGATGTTTTCTCATTAAAAAAAATTAACATTTTTTTTTGTGAGTAAATGTAGTATTTAGTATGACAGAATTGACATAACTTAGCAATAAAATTGTAAAAAAAAATATTTTTGACCAAAACTCTAAAACCATTTGCATAAATGTGATACAAAAATTGTAAATAGTCATCTGCCTTACTAAAAAGCCTCCAGTGTTTGTTACTATTAAAAGTGAATAGTTGTAATAAGGGTGTATTTTTATGAAAAAAAAGCTTGCATAATTGATTTAAAACATTAAATTTTTCGCTTTCAGAAAAGAAAAAAGTAGCCACTGCATCAGAACTTTAAATGATCTAAAATATAATGGTGTCCGATTTTCATTTTCTCTTCTGGTTTCTGAGATCTAAACAGGACGGACAGACAGGCCACATAAAACGAATAGCGTCTTTTCCCCTTTCGAGGGCCGCTAATAATATTCTTAAGTTGTTTTTTAACTATAGGTAGCTGATGTAGAAAAAAGTGACATGAAGATTATAAAAGAAGTTGCTTCAAAAGACAACTCAGCATGGTGTAAAATTGAATAGAGCAACTAAGAAATGTTTCATACAAGATGAGAAATATAAATTACAATGAATAAATGTAGATTCATTTTCTAACTATACAGTGGGGTTTTTTTCAACTTATGTAAGCAGAAAAAGTTTAACTAAAAATCTTAAAGTTAAAGTAACATCTATTAATATTGAACATAAATCTTTAAAAGGATTGAACTTATTAAGTGCTTACAACTTAAATTTTTCTTTTGTCCAATTAAATTTCTTGCAGTCAGTTGCTTAAAGTAAGTGTTCAACAGCTTAACATCAGTGTAGGGATACAACAGGCCAATCTCACTGAGAACTTTTTGTAAAGTTGCGTTGTTGAAAGTACTCAGACTGGGCAGGAAGCTGGCATCACTAGAAATAGGATATAATTCATTATTCATAATCTTTTATGCTGTTCCAGTTCTATAAATAGATAAAATAAGTAGGTCCAGCTTAAAGTGTTACAAAACAGAAACCAAGTTATCAATACCTAATATAGGATTCTAATACTGGTGTCATGGCTTCAATACTTGGTGTACTGGACCCATTGCTTGATAATTCTTCAATGACCCTATTAATGAAGTACATAAATATATCAAAAGTTTCATGCCAATAATTCATAATGCCTGGATTTTCTAATTTAAAGCACTTTTTATAAATGCAATTAACCTTCTGTTTTTAAAAAGTGTTTTAAATATATATAAATATATATAAATATTGTGAATGAATGGTTGGAGTCAATGATTTTTATTTAGCTTGAAATAAGTTGCATTCAATAGCAAAGATAACCAACAAATGAGCATTTCCTATTGTCAGGGAGAGGTATGGCGAGAATGAATGTTAGTTTGATATGATTGTTATATCCCCTTGTTATGAATGCGAAGTGTTGCACGTGTTGTGAACTGAGTGATTAAGTCTATGTTGAATGTGCGAGAGAATGTGTTAGTCAGTAAGGTCTTGCTCCCGGTCCAGGAAGGTTGGACATTTACTTCCTGGACTGGTATTTATGCATTTATATATTTATAAGTTGATGATGGACTGGTGTTTTGTATATTTCATAACAGTGATATAATTGTGTGCTTTATTAAGTATTAAAGTATTATCGATATTCGTGAATATAAGGAGTTAGAGTTGATGTATATTAAGTGTTCGTATTTGAGTTAAGCAAGTATTGAATTATAATTGAGTAACCAAGAAAGTATCAAGCAAGTATTATTTAGTATTCAAGAAACCCCTAGAGAGCCAAGTTAAGAAACAACAAGAAAAGAGACAAGCAGAGCATAGCAGCAGTATATATATATAATCGAACTCTGACACCTATCTCTAACTCAGGATTCCATGGATTAGTGTCAGACTTGTTAATTATTTATGTACAGCACATCTTTCATTATTTAAAATTCTCAGTGACCTTTGTCCAATCTCTTTTGTGTACACAAGTAGGAGGAGGGGGTATTTGGGAGTAGGTTTATCTGCTGCTTTAAGGTATTTAACAAACACAAGTCAGGATTAGAACTTGAGACGCCTCGATGACAGCCAAGTAGCTCAGCCACAACTTCTGTTAATGCAAAAATGAAACCTAAAGTCAATCTGTAATAGAAGGAAAGAAAGCCAAATTTCCAGCCCTTACTGTTTTATGGATTGCAGACTATCACAATATATAAATCTTCCTTCATTGTTTATTTAACATCAGGTTCCATATAGGCTGAGCTTATTCATAAATATACATACAAAAAAACAAACCAGACCAATATTTCAGATTGTTATTTTAGATGAGTAGATGGCTACTTTTCAATATGACTTGTACACTAAATTGAAATTATACCCAAGTACACAAGTATACAGCATTCACTACCAAAGTACTAAAATCTATTGAATTGTCTCTTCTTTCTTTGCTTATTTACCTGGTTTTCCATTCATCAAAGTCAACAAGTTGTAGTGGATAGCCATGACTATTCATCCACTGAAACACTTGTCTGAAATTAAAAACAAAATCACTAAGGCATAAGAGAATGTATGGTTAGGAGAGACATTTTAACATTTCTTAAATATTACTGCAACAAATAAACACTATTTAGATATTTATACATTAATTATTTTAAATAAATTATTATTTTACGTGGGGGAAAAATGTGTCAAAATTTTGTACAATAACAAACAAACAAATATTTCTAAAAAAATAATAAAATAAAATAATAAAATAAGTTACTTGGATTTCATGGGTTTGTCATTGACCAAATGTAAAGTTTTCCCTAAAGCACAATCTGGGTTCTGGGTCAACTTGACTATGACAGTGGCTACAAAGTCTACAGGAGTCATCTCCATATTCCAATCTAAGTTTGGAGCCATGCCAGTTCTGGCACAGGCTTGAAGTATCAGCAGAGTAAAGTCATGGGGATTCCAATAAGCTTTCTTTGAGTCACCAGACAGGTTGCCTGAAATAATAATATCATATTTTTTAAAAAAGCAGTTTTATGTAAATATTTCAGACCACTACTGAAACTTATGTCAGTCATTTGAATACGATAATTAGCTCAGACACTTGGAACATGTCATTAATAACCATGGTGGAGCAAACCACAAACAGGATTTCATAGCACTCCTAAAAATTAAAAGTCACCTCCAATTCTCATACAATTTGTTGAGATTTCCCTCAAGTTTATCCAGGATCCTCACATTTCCAGCCGGTCAGTTTTTTCTTTCTTTCTCAATTTCATTTAATTTTCCTCATCAATACTTGAAGTATCACACTGTATCACAATGGCGTGATTGGCTGACTGCCATTAGTTCAGCTTTTCATTTAAGCATTAGAAAATATTTTAGCTCTTACCTGGCCTATAGATAGTGACAGGAAGACCACGGTCCCTAGCATGACAGACCAATTGCTCAGCAACCCATTTGGATTGCGAGTAGCCATCTGTAAGTTTATCAGCAAACTTGGTCACATCAGCATCCTCTCTACATTTTGTCGTGCCATGAGGGAAAACTCCATTGGTGCTGTAGACAAAAGAGAAAATAATTACAAGAAATGTAAAAAAAAAAGATATTAAATGAATAGTTTTTTTTTAAATAAACATAATTAAATAAAAATTTAAAGTAAGTAAACATTATTAATAATTTGGATTACAAAAACAATCATTAATGAACATGAATTGATATTGTTCCCTTTGCTACAGGTGTAATAAAACACTTTATGAAAAACTATTAAAATAGAAATTTAAAATAAACAAATATAAAACTTACACAAAGAAAAAATGCAAATACAAAGTTATCATAAAAATGTATATAAATATATATTTATATATATCTACAGTTAATGCTGATTAGTTCAATAAAGGTTTGTCAAGGAAGGTGTAAATTAGAATGTTAAAAGTGAAAAAAAAGCTATATGGTTGATTAGATTTTGACAGATCACTAAAGTTATAACTAAATTTAAAATACTTTTCTCAGAAAAACATGTAAAATAGTTTTAGTTTTCCTTTGTATTAAAAAAAATTCTAAGTGTAAGAAAAATGTTAAGTTTGCAGACAAATTTTGTAAAAAAAAAGAATGCAAGTTCTGTGTAATATTTTTTTAAATATGATAATGAAATATTTTTTAAAAATTCAGTTCACATTTAGAAAGGAATATAATAAATATATATGACTTAAAATGTTCTTCATTTTAGTATAATTTAAATATGAAATTCAACATGCTTAATTAGGCCTTAAAAGTATATAATAAAAAAAATTACATTCTATGCAGGTTTACAGGTTGTAAGATCTTGTTTAATGACAGAATAGAAAATGAACACAATGAAAATATAAAAGGGAAACTTTGAGTAATTTAAAAAATATACCTGTGCAAAAGATGTTTCAATCCTTTACAAACAAAAGAATAATATAATTTAGTTTTCCTGTTGTTTTAAATGGATTAAAACAATTATTTTAAAATCGCCTTTAGAACACTATTTAGTGATGGATTCGATTAACATTGTTGCTAAGGAGATGATGCTAGAAAATTTGAAAAGATACCATCATTATACCATTGTATGATCTGCAACAGTAATATCAACCTGATAATTCATTTTTGTCTTTATAAAGAATCAACCTGTATTTCTATGTCTACATTTAATGGCATAGTCACAACAAAAAAGTATAGCTATTTTTACATTCAAAATGTATAAAGATTTATCATATTAAAATGAAAATACTGGAATATAGAACATGATCATAAAATGCACTGAAATACTGTCACTTTAATTTTTTTCAAAAACAATATTGCATTTAGTGATCAAAACATACCATTCTTCAATAAAGAGAGACAGTCAATGAGATGACCATGTAAGTAGAATGAATATTTATTCATAATCATTCACAAAACATTTGTACACAGCACTTCCTCAGTCAACTAGAAATTTCAATAAAGTTCATAAACAAAACAAATTCCAAGCCATAGTTTTGGAATACACTTATTCCAGTGATGCAAACAATCATTAGAGAATTTTTGTCTCGAATATTCTGCCGAGTAGTTAACATAATGAATGAAAGAAGTTTACTTTCATAAGATGAAAACAAAAAAAAGAACACAGCAAGTAACACGTGTTTGTTCTGATGCTTTGCCAATGGCTTTTATCTTGCCTATTATGAAAAGAAGCAGTGAACTAGTGTATCCTTTGCAATTTGTACATACTTGGCTCTTTGAGAAACAGCCATCTTCAATGATGTAACAGCATAACATATACAAATCAATGATTGTTCTTTCTTACAATTATATAAAAGAATAAAAAAAAATAGACCTAACAAGACATTAGCAGTTTCTTTCAACAGAATATAATTTTTAAATTAATACCTATATTTCAGAATTAACTGCAACATTTATTGGCAATTATGCAAAGTAAGGATTGAAAAATTTTAGAATTTTTAAACATTTTTGTAAAAATCATTAGCCTTTAAAAATATATATGTAAACATATTTTGAAATATCAGTGCATATAACAATTAATTTTGAGCAGTAAAACAAAATTTTAATTATAAAAATAAGTATAAAAATTTATTTAACAATTTTAATTTTTAAAATATTAAACTTTTAGTTTTATAGGTATTAGTTATAATATCAAAAGGTTAATTCAATTCCAACCTTATATAGTGTAAAGCTTTTACTTTTCCTGTTGATGCAAATTGTATTATATTGGCAGTTCCCATTACATTAGGGCCATGCAATGCCTGAGGGGGATAAATTTAAAAGAAAAATATGTTTATATTTATATAATTGGAAAACATGTAATATTCAGAAATGAACATATAAACAAATCTTTAACACTAAAAAAACACAAATATGAACTAAAAAGAAAGTTATCTATTAGCTTCAAAAGATAAGAAAAAAATACATGTTCTTGTTTATATATCTATTAGCTATAACATCTAAAGAACACAGCATTTCATTAATTAGCTCTGAGATAAAGATGTATCTTTACAACTTACACTGTAAGGATAAGCCAAGTTAACTGATGCAGCAGAGTGGATAACAAAATCAATATCTGTGCAGAGATAAGTGTAGTCTTCTTCACTCAGACCAAGTCGCAACAAAGAAACATTGCCTGTAAGTAGAACACTTGTGCTGAATTTATGTCAAAATCTTTATCTGAGGGTTCCTGCACTGAATCTTGTAAAAAAAAACTTTACAGTTGCAAATAAAATCTTTAACAGTTGCACAGTAGTTTAAATGAAATGTATGATCACCTTTGCTACTTAACTGATATAAATGTATTATCTTATAAAGGAAATAAATTGGAAAGGCTGCATTTATCACATAGAAAGAATGTATCTATATAAATGTCACATTCAAATTTGTATATCATGACTAGGCATCTTAGACTGTAAGATTGAAATCAGAAAGGCAGCTCCCGAATAGGTTTTAAAGTTTCAAAGACATAATAAAATTAATTATGTCAATCTTTTGAAAAAGGCAGTCTAAATTATTCATTTATTGGATCCTCCATTTCTATACATGACTTACTAAGATCAATGCCATACAGAGGAACAAAGACTTTGACTAGAGAAACAAAGATTTGTCCAAAGCTGTGACCATCATGTCATGTTTCTATGTGGTGGTAGCATCCAGGATTACTCCATGCACTGACAGAACTAAAGATCAACTTTTTCTCAAAAGCTAGTAAAAAATACATCAAATGTGCAGTGGTTTATTTTTATTTTCTATTTAGGGCCACAAAATTTATTTCGCCTAGGGCCTCCAATTATCCTGTCAGTGCTATGACATAATGTCAAGAGACTGGATGAAAAGAGGTCTCAAATAAAAAAAAAAAGAACAACTAAATCTTGAAACATTTCATAGCCAAAGCACTAGTTTAAGTAGGCTGTACCTTTCAGAGGTGTTGCTCTTTGCATAAAGGCTTCTTCTAGTAAAGCCTGCTCCTCAGTTTCAGTAGTCTTGTCAGTTGCTAGTATTCCATAGCTTCTTAGTGTAGTTATAATTCTGTCAATGGCAGATCTCTGTGGTAGTTCTCTAACCAGACAATAGACTACTAACTGTAAAGCATTCAATGTAAACAAGTTATTAGTAGCTCGATGGTAATGAGAAGACTTATAGAAAATTACTTTATGTTTGAATGCTTTAATCCAATATATCTTACTAATAAAAGTTTCACATTAACAAGTTTAGGAAATAGACCTCAGCAGTGATGGGAATGAGAAAGTAAACTAACTATATTAGTTTTAAAAATGTTTATATGTTTATAATACATATATTTATTTTCTTACTTATTTGTCAAGAAAGGATAACAAATTTGAATTGATTTTTAAGGAAAAACATATTACTTTTGTATGTAATAGAAGTTCCTTTAGTATAAAGGCTCCTAAAAATCCAGTAGCTCCAGTCAGTAAAACACGACCTCTGTGGAAATGGTGGCCATGTTGAAATGTGCGCCAGAATGCACGCAGCTGCATGTCAAGGCTTAAAAAAAAATGAAAGCATTGAATTTATACAATTGATTATAAATTTATGAACACAAAAATGATCAATTATGCTGTTAAACTTATTTAATATTTGTACAACTTTTTTAAAGAAATTAATCTGCTTCATGAATAAAAGATGACCACCTGATTCAGTGATCACTTTCACATCTAAACACCCATAATTATTTTTCTATAGGTGTCAGGCACCCAAAAGAAGTGATTAAACTTGGGAATAGTCTAAATCCAGAAAAAGGTCTCCAAACTTGTTCAGTAGTAGTTACAGTTGAATAAGAAGTGTACCTCTCATTTACATCTCAACATTAAAAGAAATGTCTTATATAGTAATAAAGATTGATAATTAGAAAATGCATTAGTTTTGTAACATACTTGCTGACACCTTGATCATGTCTAGTCACTTCTGCATGAAGGTCTATCTTTGGTTCAGTTGCCTCACCATTAACATTGGAGATGGCTTCCGATCCATTGTTATTAGCCAGGCGAGCATCAATGAGCTTAGCTAGGCTGGAAATAGTTGGGTAGAGAAATAAATCTTTCACAGCAAGAGTGACTTGGAACTTTTTCCTAGCTCTCTGTAGAAGTTCTGTGGCCATAAGAGAGTGTCTGCCATAAAGATAAAAAGAAAATTATTCATTAACTATGAAACCTTTCTGTCCATACAATTATGTGAATCACACAATAACTAATCGTTCATTTAAATCAGCAGCTAGGAAAGTGAATAATGACTGCAGTTTTATGTACTAAACATGTGAGTCACATATGTAGATAGTCTAAATACATGATGATAACTAAGAAAAAAATGTATAAAAAAAAAGAAATTTATAGAGTGTGTAGAAAAAACAACAACATTTTTTTTGTTCTCAAAATGTGAAATTTCAAAGCAACTATAACTTTTTTGCTTTATTTTTATTATTGTTTATTTGAAATCCTTGATGAAAATGTATGGTCCAAAGATGTTTGCTCACCCGCCCAGGTCAAAGAAACTTTCCTGAATGTCAACCTCTTTCAGCTGCAGAACTTCTATCCAGATTTCAGCTAGAGCCACCTCTGTCACTGTGGATGGTCTTCCCTCAGCACCAACACCTTCTAACTGTTGGCATTTAAAATCAGGCAAAGCCGACTTGTCAAGTTTACCAGTGGCAGCAACTACTGGAATACTGAAATAGAAACATTTTAGAGTTTAAGATTATCCCATATGCAAGGGTATATGCCTTTCTTCTGTATTCCTTTTTTTTTATTTTGACTATTAGCACATGACATTTTATTAGCCATGTATTCAATTTTATAAGATGAAAATTTTCTTTATAAACCATTTTTGTCTTATTGCATGTTATACTTTAAAATTTCTTTGCAAATTAATTGGAGAATTCAAGCCATGAATATAAAGACGAATGATTAATTCAAAAATGTCAATAGTAGACAATGCATTCTTTTTCAAATGCCCTGATAGTGCATATGCTGGTTTTCTTAAATGTATTTCTAAAAATGATATTTACTCATTAGTTCTAAAATTTTAAATTGCTCTTCTTTCTCATTTTCAGAACATTCTAAAAAAAAACTGTAGGTAACTTTTTGTAAATATTAAAATAGCTATAAAAATTAGTTAACAATGGAAAGTTTGTGCTAGGATGTAATTATCTTCAAATCTGAATGAACATCCGAAACATGGAAAACAGACCAACAAAAATGTGATTAATATTATTATACATCACTTCAGTTGCAATAACATACAATATAAATTTGCAAGGAAAAGAAAAACAATAAGAACAACAAAGAAATTAAATGAAAAATGAAATAACATGAGCCTTACCTTTGAAGAAACAAAAAATAGGAAGGAATCATGTAAAAGGGCAAACGTTTTTTTAACTCAGCACGGACTTCTTTTTTGGTAGTTTCCCTTTCACTGACAATGTATGCCACCAAAAATTTATCATCTCCTTCATCACCTTTCACTAGGACAACACAAGCTTTGACCATGGGTAGTGAGAGGAGGCAAGATTCTACAGCCTAAAAAAGACAATTTACGATCAATGAAAAATTATGAAAATTATATATATATATATATAATTTTAAAAATAAATACAGTCAAATCCTACAAATGTTATTTCAAAGTCTCAGATCATATTTTGAACCCTCAATATCAATTAGTCATTTATCAGTCGGCAAATAAAAAGTCCATGACCCTGCCACCCGGGTCTATTGGTCTAAAACCCAAAAAATTTCTTTACATTATATATATATATATATTGTAGTGAGAGCTGGTCAACATATATGTATTGAAAGCTCGGACATGTCACCCCCATGCCAGGATTGAAGAATTCCTAAAGACATCCTGAGCATTAAAAATAAAAATAAACTTTATAGAATCCTAAATGCTGCTGGTAAAATCATTGGCAAAAAACAAACCCCATTTGGGAAGTTGTTTGAGACAAACATGTATAAAAAAGCTAACAAGATCCTCGAAATAAAGATTCACCCTTTGTGTCAGGAAGTTGTGATTTTACCATCACAAAAGACATACAAGACACCGATGGCAAAGACTAACAGACACAAACACTCTTTTGTCCCCCTGGTAATCAAATCATTAAATAAGAACAATCTGATATAAACTTTGTCACATGTAAATTATGAGTGCGTCTGGTGTGAATGAACACTTTGGTTTCTTATAGTTATAATGTTTTTTGTTTGGTGTAATGCACAAATTGTAAGACAAATTTCCATATGGACAATAAAGATTATTATTATTACTATTATTATTATGCTGAACTTGCAGAGGGAGTCAGACCCAATGGTTTCCCAAGAAAGACCTATAGAGATGTCCACAAGCGAGACATGAGAACCATAGACATCAATGAAAGAAAGTAAAGCTCCCCTTTCAGACCTAGCGATGATGTTGAGGTCATCTGTTTCTTTAACAAATGGTTAACAAGCAGGGTGTCATGTGGCCAGCACAACAACCATCTTTACTTTCTCCAACCAAATTCAGGTACTCATTAGAGCTGGGTGGACTCAGGGGTGCCCTTAAAAATCCTGAAATTCACCTAGATTTAAACCCAACCCCCCTTCTCCCATACTTTAAATAGCAGAGTCTATTTTTGTGCATACGTTTAGTGAGTTTTTATCTCAGACACTCTAAGAAATAGAGAATTAAGGGCAGGGAACTCAGGGTTCAAAGGGTTGAATCCTGCCTGAGCTTTATTGTAACTACATGAACTTGTTTTACATATGATAAAATTGAGCATCAGAAATATAAAATAAACTGCTACCTATGTAACTATTATTATGTTTACAATAGTTGCTTTTTTCACCACATTTAGCAAGCCTTCTGAAATGTTGGTTTGTAAATACCTGTACTTCAATAGAATAACCTCTGATCTTGACCATAGAGTCAACTCGCCCACATATTTCTAAGTTACCACCAGATAACATATAGCCCCAATCTCCTGTTCTGTACATTCGTCTGAATTAAAAAAATATTGGTATGCATTATTCATTTTATTTATGTTGTTTTTAGCATCATTTTAAGGTAGCATGAAAATAAATTTTGAAAGATCACTTTTTTTTTTTTTTTCAATTTCAAACACTGCTCTAAAATAACTATCATTCTCACTTTTGCTGGCCATCAACATCCATATAAACAAATCTTTGTTTCTGTACTTCTGGCCTGTTTAGATAGCCTCTTGCCAATGTTGGTCCACTAACATAAATCTGGAATAATTAATTAAAGAAATCATTTATCTTTCACTATGTTGAATTTGGATAGTTAGTATTTTATACAAATTTTATTTATGTTTATTATAATAAAATTTATCATTTATAATAAAAATATTTAAAAGCATTTAATTATAATATACTTTCAATAGTCAATAACTGTAAACTGGTTTGTTGTAAAAATGGAACAAATTTAAATTAGCTAAGTCTATAACAATAAGCCAATTCATATCAAAGTCAAACAGTGGATTTGTTAAAGCAGTTTTAAAATTAACAAACACAATAATGTCAGAAGTCAATTTTTCTAGAACAAACTATCAATGCAAACATACAATGACTAGCTAGTTACTACCATCAAATTTAATCCAAAATGTGTCTCTCACAGATATGGAGAGGGTAGGAGAGAACAAAGACTGGTAGGGAGCAAACAGATATAGAGAAGACTTTGGCCAAGGGAACATTTTTTTTCAAATACTTTTGTTAAAAACAGAACCTGTAATGACATTCAAATTCATCACAATACATTGAAATTAAAACATCAGGAATTTTTAACAAATGTAGTCTAGTTAACTACATTTGTTGTTTTATTTAACCTACTTATTTCCTGTTTATGTAAATTTACAGACATTCCTTCAAAAAGGAAGACTATTACATTATGTTAGATAGTTTGATGCAATCAATATGTAAAGTGCCCACCCCTGATTTTAATATTTAAAAAAAATAAAATAAAAAAGATTCAGGAACAGTGTCATAATTTGTATTATCAAAAATATATCCAAACAAAAAAGATTTTGTTTGAATAGAATACCTCTCCAGACATGCCCACTGGCTGAACTTTGTTGTCTTGATTGAGGATAATGATCTCAACACCTTCCATAATGTGTCCAACAGGACAAAACTTTCTGGCCAATAATGACTCCTATTAAAGACAGTTTATATACAATTATACAATTTTATAGAAATTGTATTTAATATATTTTTTCTCAAAAAAAAAACTCATTGGTAAAATGTTCAGAAAAATTCAGAACCAAAGAAATTAATTGCTTAAGCATTAATTAAAATGGGGACAAAAAATCTTGTACTATTAGAGATTCAGATGAAAACTTTGAAAAACAGGGAGGAGCTAAATTTTGTTTTTTGTTCACTAATAAACATTTGACTTTTGTTAAAAACAGAACCAGTAATGACATTCAAATTTATCACAATACATTGAAATTAAAACATCAGGAATTTTTAATAACTGCAGTCTAGTTAACTATATTTGTAATAATTCTATTCTTTTATTTTTGCTTTGTTTTTTTAGTAAATGTAATAACATTTTAAATATACATTTTGATATTTACAATAAATAAAATGGTTAGGCCAAAAATCTGTACTTGTACTATATTTCAAAACAGCCAATGACCTTAAAATTCCTGTAATACTGACTCAAGTCCTCACACGCTACATCATGACATTCTGATATACTGTATAAGTTGATAAATCTGACCCAAGGCATGTGTGTCATACACCGATCTAACAATGATGTGGTTACTACCTCTCCACAAAACCAAACCTGGCTGAAAAGTGTAATTAAAAATTATTTCACAGAAATACAGTTATGTTAAAAAGGAATAAAAGTAATTAGCTAAACCATCTCATAATAGGCTGATTGGAGGTAAACAATAACATCTATCTGAAGGCATATACTGATAGAATTACTTAACTGACTAATATGGTTAGTTTAAAAAATGCATACACAAGTTATTTTATTCCATGTTGTAGTAGAGTATAGAATATGTGAAGGAATGCAAATGATGCATACTAGTCTCAAAATTTCAATTACTTATAGACTGTAGACTGGTCAAAATGGTTAAGCATAAATATGAAAAACATTTTTTTAAAATACAACTTTAAATAGATTGACATTTGTAGACTTGTATTCAAGGTAATAAATGACATATAAAAAAAACCTTTACCGAACAGTTTTAAAGCTTTCCTTCAATGTTTCAGGTGGAATAGTATTGACAACTGTCTCTAGAAGACTAGGTGTAAAAAGCATTCTTGTAATTTTGTTCTGGGCTAAAAAGTCACAAAGCAAGGGCGGGTCATACACAACACTGTTACTCATGATGTACATGGGAACTCCTTTCATGAGGGGACGCAGCATCTCCCAAACAAAGAAAATATTGCAGGCCTCCCTCTCCTGGTTGTCCTGGTAAGGGAAGTGTGTATGCCGATGGTGGTATGAGTATACAGCACCACGTTGTGGGCATGTGATGCCTAGATTAAATTGATTTGGACAAAAAATATAATTAATCTCTTGTCATGTAGTCAAAAATACAAATATCAATAAATGAGAAATATTGCTCTAGCTTGTGCAGACCCATCCTAAAGTGTGACTTGAAATAGAGAGAACAAAAAGTGTTATTCCTCTAGGTTTAAATATACATACCCCTGAGAGAGGATGTTTAGGCGTACTGAGTGGGTATAGTTGTGTTATGGAAATGGTTTGGAGGCATTCATACTGGATACAATTTAGCTTTGATGCAATGAACCTTAATTATCTTAAATATTTACATACATATATGTGACCTTAAGTGAGCATTGCTTCATTAGGGCTTGTTTATAAATTAATAAAGATAATGGGAATACTCTAAATGAGAAAAAATTTATCTCAAGAAATATGATCAACACAAACAGTCATTAATTTCTGCAATGTGTTATGTTCCTATAAATGTATAATTCATTCAATTAATTGTGGGGTATTCAGTTCAATACTAACATCATAAGAAAAAATCTCATTGCCAAGTAGGATCTGTACCCAACAGAGACTTTGGAATGAAAACCAAACCCTTATCCACACACTACCAGTAAGTATAATTTTATTCCAGTTTGACCGGTAAACTTGTTTAATGCACTGGATGTAAACAATTTTATATATACCTTTAAATATAGTATAAGTGAACTTTTAAAAAAAAAATGTTTTTTTTTACCTTTTGGTTTTCCTGTAGTACCCGATGAGTAGACTACATAAGCCAGACTATCTAAATCAGTAAGAGGGTCTTGGAGTGTGGCATTATTCTTCTGATTCTCCTCACTGAACCTGGTTTGCCAACCCTCATCTAGTACCAGAACTTGCTTAGCTAAAAGAAACATTTTTTTACATATAAGATTACATATTTATCAAAGAGGAAAGCTTAAATTGTAAACTTAAAAGCATAAATGCTTAATAATGGTATATTACACAAATTTCATGGACTAGTCAAACAACACAATGCTGTAATTCATTATCAATCACTAAGAATGTATGTAGTGTTTTTTGGCTCTTTATAACAGTGTAATTAATCTACTCAAAATGCAAAGAAAGAAAAGCATCCATGAAAGAGTATACTTTGAAAACAAATTGAAAGATAGAGACTAGTTATCCAAAAGATTCAAGCTTTCATTTTTTGAACAAATTAAATGCTCCTCATTTATTGAAAATATGAAAAACATGCATATATGTAACACTGCCGGACCAAGTAAAACACTAAATTCACTAAATTTTTCACTAAATCTTTGTTTATTTGAGTCCTCATTTATTGATGGTAAATTTTGTTCAGAGGTTGATTATGATCTCTTATAAGATGAAAGAGATGTATGATTGATAATACCATTGAGGGGCCCAGGCTTTAAAAACCATTTGTACAGCTGGAATTTTTATTCAAGATTTCACTGTATTTGAATGAAGAGTTAAATATTGCATAGGTCATTAAGTAATTACCTCTGTAAACAATATTGTTGTCAATTGCTTGCCAGACCATAAACTCTTAAGAAAGTAAGTTTAGCTAGATTTTTATTTCTAGGTTTGCTAATTATTTACAATTATTAATATGTGTCAGAATTTTTTACATTTTATTTTAAAGTGTCTTTGAAAGTAAATAGTTATAATATTTACCAGGATAAGTATCAAGTCTAGGAGCAAGATCGGGACTTGCTAAAACAATTATAGGCTGGGCATCTTGAAGGACAGACTCTAGCATAGGAGTGGGATAAGATGTGTCCAAAGGTAGATAGCCAGCTCCTAAAAAGAAAATAATATACTCAATTAATGTTTGATAAAAAATGCATTTTACAGAAAGTGCAATACATGGCCTATGTTATAAAAATTTTGAATACTTAAACCCTCTAGCAAGCACAAGCTGTATATTAAAACAAAAAAAAGTAATCTATATTTATAATTAAAGATGTTAACAAAATATCACACGAGGACTGGGCAACTGACCTGCTTTCAGAATAGCGATGTAGGTTGCAACAAAGTTGATGGTTTTTTCCAGGTAAATTCCAACTGAGGTTTCTGCTTTGACTCCATGACTCTGCAGTATAATAGCCAATGTGTCTGTCCACGAGTTCAAATCAGCAAACGTAACACTTTGATTTTCTAGAAAATTTAAGCAGCAAATGAAAAGCAAATGCCATGGGAGAGAAGGGGGGAGAAGATTAAAACATTCTGCAATTTAGGTTGGAGGAAAAGCATGTAGATTCTAACTATAAATATAATAATATAAAACAAATATAGATGTTCTTTTCAAAATTATGTCTGTGTCAGGTAAAGACAATCAATTGATGATTTCTAAATTTTAGTTTCTGTCAATCTGACATAGCCAGAGAAAGCAAATGCAGGTATTCTATGTACTGGCCATATAAGACACATTAATAAAAACTTATTATGAATAAAATGTTAGAGAGCTCTAATATAATGTATTTATTGAAACTGAATATGTCGTTTCTGCATGAAGATTATTTCACCCTAAAACCCTAACCTTTACTCTGGTATAGCTAAAGGGATAAATGTATTTGAAGTGTAGCCTCAGACAAGTCTAAGCCCCATGGGCATGGATGTGTACCAAACACCAAACCAGTTCAAAGGGAAGAAACTAATTTTACATAGGTCTATCTAGATCTATATATATCTATAATTTAAAATTATATCAGCCTTTAATTCATAAATGATATAATGACCAAAAAGATCATACCATCAGGACTAACAACAGCAATGGCATCAGGTGTTAATTTTGCTTGCTTTACAAACTGTTCATGAAGTAGACCAACAGATTCATATTCCATTATAAAGCTGCTTTGTTGTTGTTTTTTTTTATTGTTTTTTACTGTCCTTAGCTGATCTATATAGATCTCTATAGAATCTAGCTCCTTGTTAATCTGCTTCAAAACTAGACTCTAGATGATAGATCTACTTCAAGTATTAAGTTTGCCTTAAGTGCTCTTCTTAGTCTTGAAGCAAAATGTAGACTCTAGGACACTCTCAACACTGGTAATGGAAAGGAAGCAATATTTTAAATTAGAGATTATTTTAGAATCTAGATTTATAAAACTAGATTCTATAGAATTAAAGTGTCTAGACTCTAAATCGTCCATCTAAATTAGATTCCAGACTTACAAAGTTTTTCTATTGGAAGGAGGATCGACAACTGTATCAAAAATAAAATTATTTCAAACATTTTCATTGTCACAGTATAAATATTTTTAACAGTTTAAATTAATGTAAATTAATGCATAACACAGCATTAAATCATTTCGGAATCATATATATTATATTTCTGTGGTGACGTCCTGACATAATTAAAATGCTATTTCGTTTATAATAATTCAATAAAGTTCTATAAGCCCATTTAACAGTAATGTCATTTTGATTTGCAAACATCCAAACTTTGTCGACAAGGATACCCAGTTCTTTGTATTTTAAGAACGAGTTTCTCTTTTATAAACTTTTGAAATGTATAGCAAAAAGTCGCTTTGAAAAATATTAGCCGTGTCTGCATAGAGGGTGCTCCATGTTTTCTAGTATGGTGGTCAGGATTTCAACATTTCGTAAAAAATGAGTCACCAAATGTCAACAGAACTCACTGTGTGGTTCATCGACGAATGTAAGTAATGAAAACACTTCCACAAAAATTACAAGAAGCAATGTAAAACATCACTGCAATGATCTAATGCAACATGCTCTGATTTGCCTGAAAAAAAAAATCAGATCCTTCCAAATGAAACTTCAGATTGGCAAACAAGTTTACATGTTGCCAATCTTACCTGCTCAGCTCTATGAGGAAAATGACATTGAACCTGAGAAATTAAAATTTCCAGGTGCAAATCTATCTGACCTCAGGTTTGCACATGCCAGAAGTCCATTCAAAGTCAAAATTGAAGATGTTACATAGACTAATGATTTCTTTTCAATATCAGTTAAACAAATCTGGATCAAGTGTTTGCAGTCTAAGTTGTGCCATTTCTTCCATTTTCAATAGTATTTTTTTTGTGAAACATGAGTTTTCCAGCCTATTAGTTATCAGGTCTAAATACAGCAAGGAGACTTTATGCGGTACATGACATGGGTTATCATCCTGCGAAGACTGTCCCAAGAATTCCTGGTCTGGTGAAACAGAAACAAGACAGTCCCAACACTATTGTAACAATGTATTCTACTACTGCTCCTCCATGCTTTTCAAATGGTCACATAAATATGAATATAGTAAATACTAAATAGAAAAGTAAATAAATGCTAGTCAAAGATAAAATTTCATTCATTTGTATTTCAATAATCTGGAGAAATGTATATATATTACAAGAATACAATTAAATATTGTTTCGTGATTAAACATTATAAAGCCTTGGCAAAATCTGAGTTTATTGATGCCAAAATATATGGAGACTGTTTAAAATAAATTTTGGTGTTTGAAATCAAATTAAGTGTGACAAAATTTGTTTGAATTAAATGAAAACACATGGCCCTTTGACCTTAAGTATAATAACAAATATAGGTTAGGGGTAAAAATATAAGTAGTCGTCCTTATTCTTCTTAAACTAAAGAAGAATTTGATACTTCATTTTATTTTCTACATCAAACCATTATCAAATAATGCGCTGTCGTCAAAGTCAAACTTTGAATTTTTGGCCTATAGGTCTTTGAATAGCATAGTCTATATATTATATATAAACTACTCTAGAATCTAGTCTAGATAGATCTCTAGACTCTAGATAGAACTCTTAAAATAATTATAATATAAAA
This sequence comes from Biomphalaria glabrata, assembly GCF_947242115.1. Classification (NCBI taxonomy): domain Eukaryota; kingdom Metazoa; phylum Mollusca; class Gastropoda; family Planorbidae; genus Biomphalaria; species Biomphalaria glabrata. The sequence continues at coordinate 31,536,556 of NC_074718.1, read as the reverse complement.
TCCATCTAGAATCTAGATAATTAATACTAGTACTCAACTAGATTAGTAGATATATTATATACTTTGGCCTAGAATTAGAACTAGAAGTAGAATGCCCTCTAGAGATCATAGATTGACATAGATCTAGATATTATCTATACTGACTATACTGAGTATATAACTAAACATATATTTTAATATATATTTTAATATATATTATTATTACTATGACTATGGCGAATTCGTATTAATATATACTCAGTCAGTCTCAGTATAGACTATAATTATAAAATAGTTTTTTAGATAGATCTAAATATTCTAAAGACTCTATCTTAGTAGACCTATCTATAGTATTCTATAGATATAGATCTAGTTCCCTACTATTATAATGATAATAATAATATAGAATATAGGGCTAGCGGCTAGGGCTAGATCAATAATATTATAGATCTCTTGAAAATCTGATTAATCTCTTCATCTATTTGATCTATGTCAGTATGATGAGTATCATATATAGTAGTTTATTTATTTCGGACATTACATGAATTCGGACATTCCCTGTTTTTTTGTGGTCATTAAATAATTATTTTAATATTTATTATAAAACTAGCGCGCTGTATAATGTGCTTGTCCATTTTCCAATGACTCTGACACAATTTCCTTCCATTTAGCTGTCTTTTTATGTAAGAAAAACGAATTTCAAATTTGTTAGTCAGGTTGTTGTTTTTTCCTATGTTACCCGGATGACTTTACCTCTTCCTAGAGTTAAGACTATATTTTTTGATTGGCTAAGTCTATACTAATGAGCCCGGCAATATTTATTCTGTTTTTGGAGCTAATTTATTTGATTCATAAGCCAAGTTTTCTAATTCTATACACAAAAAAAAATTAAAACGGTGTCCGAATAAAATTACGATTTTCTTACCAAAATTTATTTCGGACAGCCAGTTTTGGACATCAATAAAAATGATCTTATATTATATTTGTTCGTTTGTTGTTATTTTTTTTAATAGAGAATAAATGGGCAAATGTTTGGAGTGAGCTTGGTACATTGAATTAAGTTAAATGCTTAGATCTAGACCTACTAGATAGATCTAGATCTATATAGAGAGAATATAGAGGATTCAGTTAGGCAAGAATGGCTATCGTAACCTGTAGGGGCCTACTATACTACAAAAGATCATCTGTATTAGAAATTTATTAAATTAATAAACAAAAAAAAAAACACAAACATTCAACACACATCTAATCATGCAAACCCCAAACATTCAACACACATAAAATAAACAAACATAAAATAAGTCTAAAAGTCGGTGCAGAAATCACTATTCCAGTGACCTAATTTTGGTAGAATAAGTGTGTTCATATTTTTATTTTTTGTGTTATTTATGCATAGTTTGAAAACATCATAATGATTTCATGTGAGGGGCTATGCCTGGGGATCTTAAAATTTAGTTAATGTTAATATAGAATTAAAATCTGAGTTTATTGATGCCTAAATATAGAGACTGTCCGAAATAAATTATGGTGTCCAGAATCAAATAATGTGGGTCAAATGTGTCCGAATTAAATGAAACCACAAGGCCTCTTTGACCTTAAATATAATAACAAATATAGGTTTGGGGAACAAATATAAGTAGTCATCCTTATTCTCCTTTAACTAAAGAAGATTTTGATACTTCATTTTCTTTTCTATGTCAAACCATTGTAAAATAATGCGCTGTCAAAGTCAAACTTTCAAATTTGGGCCTATACCTATAGGTGTCCGAATAGCATAAACTACTCTATATATGTCTAGATCTACTAAAATCTACTTACAATCTAGATCTAGAATCTAGTAGATTATATAGGCTATAATATATAGAATCTAGATCTAGATTATTCTAGATCTACATTATCTACTCTAGATCTAAGATTAGTCTAGAATAGTCTAGATACCTCACTGCCTTACTGATTCTGCTTCTGACCACTTACGTTAATTAAGACCAGTTAAGTTAAGCTTACCAATTAATAATTATTCATTTATTGTATAAAATAGATCTAGATCTAGATCTAGTAAAATAGTTTAGATTGACTAGTGACACTTGTCTCTAGTCTCTAGACTAGATCTAGAAGGTCTAGACCTCTAGATCTATATGAGTTAATGTTTTGCTTGTGGGCTAAACGTTGCTGTCCCCAATAATCACCTGATTTTAGAATTCGTATTTTTAGTTTAACATGGTTTAACTGTCGAGGCCGCGACCAGCAGACGACAAAGAGGAGACGTTACGTTTACATGGAAAAGAGAGGCGAGTGGTGAATCAAATAACACACGAGTTTGCCAGAGGCGCGCGTGAGCTCTGTCGAAAACCATGCACATGGTCTCATTTGAAAGTGATTCATGGATTCCTCTAGATTCTATATCTAGATAGATCTAGACTATCTAAAAGAGTCTATTAATATATATATACGCCTATAAAATATGAGATAGATCTAGATCTAGACCTAATCTAGACCTATAGGCCTATACTTAGAATGTTGTTTTAACGAGTTCTTGTTTTACTTGATTTGCTGTATGAATCTAGATATATATTAGAATCTTTTTATCTATTCTAAATCTGTCACTTTGCCGCATGTTTATCTTTTATGTGATCATTGTGATGGAAGTTATTGCTTTATGTCAGATTTTTCATTAGGCCTATAGACCTCTACATTCCCATTGTAGGCTTTCACTGTTATTGATAGACTAATCTCATAATTAAGTATAATCTAGAATCTAGCCTTAGTCTACCGGACCTGTGTGATGAGCACTTTGCTATACGGAAGTGAAACATGGTCAACCTACTCTTGGCAGGAAAAAAAGCGGAATGTCTTCCACCTCCAATGCCTACGGCGGATCTTTAAAATAAGGTGGCAAGATAAAATAACCAACGAGGAAGTGCTACGAGGAGTAGGGTGCCAGGACGTCCACTCTGTTATCAGCAGCAGACGCCTTCCCTGGCTTGGCCACGTTCATAGAATTCCAGTAGGTCGACTTCCACAAGACATTCTGTATGGCGATCTAATAGAAGGCAGGAGAGCCGCTGGTCGCCCACTTTTACGGTATACGGATGTATGCAAACGCAACATGAAGCTCTTCAGAATCGACACTAGCAGGGAAAAAGTAGCACTGGATAGATCTACATGGAGAGAGAGAGAGCGCGCGTAAAGTAAGGGTCTCTGATTGCAGTTGCCATACACAACAGAAGCAGAAAGAAGGGAGAAAATACAACGACGCCTTGTGATTACATATGCCCAACCTGCGACCGCAGCTGTGTATCAAGGATTGGCCTCTTTAGTCACACAAGAAGTTGCAAAGGGAAAAGGTCCTCTCTCGAGACGTAAAATGCCATAGAATAATCTAGATCTAGTAGAATGACAAATTAGGCTATAACATATCTATTTTGATAGACATACATATAGCAGACTATTATATATTTTCAAAAAATTTAGACCTTTATTATATAGCCTGTAGATCTATTGGCTCTATATTATAACTCTAGATCTATATTCTAATATGTTCAAATATTCCAACTGCTTAAATCATACCTGAATGGTTCCATGATATTAAGAGAATTTTGTTTTTTGAAGCCTTAGTGGAAGTTGACTGGAAAATATTGTCAAAATTTCAATTTTACTCGCATTTGAAGAAATCAACACTAATCTATTTTTCAATATGCTCGTGGAAACGTCCACCCTGGGTGGCGGAAAGGCTAAGAACGAGAGCAAACAGGGCCTCCAGTGGGATAGCACACTAGCCGTCCGCATCCATTGCACCGTTCCACTGCGGGGTCTATACGGGCGGTGTTCCCCCCCCACACACACACACGGAACGCTAAAGGAATATGAAGTGTCCCCTTCGTGGACTCAGCCTCCGGCTTCGCATGGGATTGGGAACTCATTGCATTGGCACAAGGCACCTTGACCCATGATCAAACGGTTGTGATTAAATGATCATCTAGTTGTTGGGGGCCTTCAGACAGAAGGGTCAGTGAGGGCCAATCTTTCATCGAGGCCACGGGATAAAATCCTTTCTCGGGTCAGAGATTCGTAAAAGGGATTCGTTTTATCTCGAACCTTTTAGACATCTCAACGAGGCCCAAAAGAAAAGTCCTTATTGAAGACATGCGCAGAAGACGTAAAGACAAGCTAAATAGATCCCCGGCTTTTTATCTGTATCAGTTGAGGAAAAATATGTCGGTCTCAAATGAGTATGCGTAATCATGTGAAACACTGCACACATCCTAAATCTTCGGAACCGAAGACATTACAATCATTAAGTAATTATACATATATCTATTTCCCTGTTGTTGTTGTTTTTTTTTCGTGTGTTACTTCAGTAGGGTGTCAAGATAGACCAAGTATTTTGTTGTCCTACTTTCAGACAAATAGCTTGCACTACGACTATAGCGACTTTAATGAGACGAAAAGTCTTTGTTGCCGTAATGAAGGTAATTATAACCTGTCATCTAAACCATTCATTATCCTCATGGGCTCTGTCAACTGTAGCTTACTTAAAGAATGACCTTCACAAATACTGTTTCCCACGCACTGGCCTAAATTTACACATCAGATCTGCAAAGCTTTGTTTTCAGTGGTCCTCAAATAGTTTCAAACAGTAAAGTTTTTTTTTAATTTATTATTATTCTTATCGGTATAATTTTAATAATCAGGGCATGACAGTTCCATAAAGAATCGACTGTTGAAAATATGAGAGTGTCTCGGAGAAGATTATATAGAGCAGTGTTTCCTGAACTTTTTACCTTTACGGAACACTTCGCAAATTCTTATTTTTTCAGAGAGATTAATTCGCGTGGTGGCCTACTAGTTAATTGTTCAGTAGTTCGTGGAACACCCATTCAGGCATCGAGGAACACTAGTGTTCCGCAGAACACGGTTTGGGAAACACTTATTGCAAAAGTTATTCATGCATGCTGAATTTGATACATTTCGGAGGACTGCAGATAATTAGAAAAAAATATATGCATAATGTGCCTTGTTGATGTCTAAGGGCTGAGCCGAAGGCTCTTCGAGCCCTAAGTTTGAAAAAAAAAACTGGTTTATTTATATGTGAATATAATATGAATACTTAAAAATAAAACTGATATTTAAAAAAAAAAAGGTACGTCAAGAACATTTTTTCTTGATCGGCTTCCAATTATTTGTTTTACTGAAAAAAAAAAAAGAAAGAAAGAGACTTACACTACGTGCAGTTGTAGCTCTATATGTGGTAATATCAGAGGACTATGTCCACAGTCGTGTAGCACAATACGCAACGCAATACAACTTTCTTTTTTTTTTAAACACCGTACGATACCTACATTCAATTTGAAACACCAGTGTTTCCCAAACTGTTTCTCCTTGACGCTAGTAGGCCGTGATTTAAATGCACACAATAGACTAAAAATTGATTTTATTAGCTCATCTTGGCAACGGAACAAAATCCCTTAACAATAACATCACAACGAACTTTGAACTGATCGAGTATATATCGAAATTGAACAAAAGCATTGTCGTAGTTTCGTGCTAAACATCGATATTAAAAGTGTAAAAAAAAAAAGGACAGTAAACTGATGGCATTTCTCCCCACTTGTAATAGTTTGATCTGTTCTAAGTACAGTCTTCAGCATGCCATGTAATGTACTTGTCGAGCATTATTTACAAACATGTTTAAAAATTATTATTTTTTACCATCCCTCCCATTAGCTTTTAAACTCTTCATGGGTTGTGGATGGACGCTGGACTAGTATTTAGAGATATTTCTATTTCCATACGCTAGAACAAGTGCTCCTTCTTCCCTAGTGCCATTAGAGAATAGAATGGGTTGCCTGAAGCAGCCAGGAAAACCAACGACTTAGCAGAGTTTTAAGTCATTGATTAACATGCATAACTAGATTGACACATGAAATTCGTAAGGACGTAATTATCTTTTTTTTTTGAATTAATGTCTGTAATATATAAGAAAAGAAAAGGGCTCTAACTTCTAATAATTTTCCTATAAAGTTTCTAAGAGTTTTTTGGCGAAAAATTGCTACCTAATTTGCCAAACAATGAAAACTCTGGTTTGACCGTTTTATTTTTTTAAAATGTAACACCATCTTAACATTAAATTTGTATTCAATAAGGATAAGGAGGAATGGATTAAAAGAAAAAAAAAACTTTTTATGTTACTTGTTTAGATAATATATTTATCAAGATTAGTTTTAAAATTTAAAAATACACAGAATAAGTTCTGCATTGGCTAATCCAATGTGTATTTTATATTAAGAAAAAGTTGCGAACAGTTCTTTGGTTTGAGCAAAAATTCGAATACACTTTGAAACGAAACACGTTGATTAGAAAGGAAACGACATGCATATTTTCAAAGAGACAAGAAGAATCACTAAAAAAAAAAAGTTCACACTGACAATGATTACAATGGTTGATACTGACAACGAAAGGCAATCTTATCGTCTGAGTGGTCACATTGCATTTTATGGATATTTCCATACTTTTGAAAAAATATTTATTAAGCCATGTGCCAAAGCCATGGTGTCACGAGTTCTTAACTTAACTAGATGTAGGTATACAGTTATCAAATAATACTCTGTCACTACGCATTAAAGATCTTTTTCCCAGTGTGGAGAACGAATGAATTCATCGTCTTAAACTTTGCACTGTGTATGCATTACAAATGGAGGATCTACAGTTGTCGCAGGATTAGCTGTATTTTTTGGGATTAAAAAGTTACACATACGATAAAATATTTAAAAAGACTTGCTCAGCACATACTAGTTCCCCTTTCTGAACTTGCGATCTTGAGGGCAGATGATGTCAAGGTTATCAAGGTTATCTGTTTTTTGTTGTTTTCTTTTTTTTTTTGGCGCACGGTTGACGAGGATGTCATGTTGCCAGCACAACGACGATGCGCCTTTACTTTTCCCAAACTATGTCAGGTACCCATTAGAGCTGCGTGGACTCAGTGGCACCCAAAGACCCCGAAATTAAAAATACCAGTCTTTACCAGGATTAGAATCCAGGGAACACGGTTCAGAAGCCAAGCGCTTTACCACTCTCCCACCGCGTCTCCTCATCATACAGGCCTACTAACGGAGAAGAAATGTTCAACTGAATCAAGATTATATTACCAGATACGTGGAAGAAATGCGAGATGCTTCCCGAGCAATGGTAGTAAGGATGAATTAAGGGTGTTGTATCACGAAGCCCTATTTAGAAAGTAGCTACTATAGCCATCAGAAGTCATATTATTTTTGTGCATAGTCAAGTACCGTGATAAAATCATTTCACTATAGCCATCAGAAGTCATATTATTTTTGTGCATAGTCAAGTACCGTGATAAAATCATTTCCACAAAGTAAAAAAAAATTAAGAACTAAGCCACAAAGCTGACAACTAGATCTATGTTAAATCAAAATGATTTTATGGGGATAAAAATTGTGTGTAATGAAATGGACAGTGATTACATGCCCATTTTATTACACACGGAAATCAGATGACTTTCCAGTGGAAAAGCTTTATCAAGCGTAACACAAATGTAAGTCTTTTATTACTTTTCTGTACGGCTCAAAATAATTGTGGATAACATTTTGTTTTGACAAATCCTCATAGTAGATAAAACTTCCATATCTAGCAATTACTTAATTGAATTTAAATTATCATTAAAAGGAATACTAGAGAAAAAATTAAACCTTATGAAAAAAAAATTGGATTACATCAGTTGACTGAGTCTTTTGAATGGATTACATTTTAAACATTATTAATACATTTCCAATAAATGTTTATGAAACTTATATTTATTGAAACCAACTCTATTTTGCAATATATCCTCCATGATTCATGGGCTAGGAATCCGTTTTCCACTAAACCGGTACAGTTGAGTGCAAGTCAATGGGAAAATCTGATTGATTTAATCCGAAGCACAAAGATATAATCTCTAACATTACATGATTTTTTGCCCAGTTTGACTGAAGAGCTCCATAATGTTTCCAAACCAGCTATTGTTATTTTAGTTCTTATTCCTACAACCTATTTGTGTAAAGCAGGTTTCTCTTATTACGTTGCAACAACGTCAAAGTATAGAAACAGACTTGACCACACGTCAGATATAATAATTCAGCTTACCAATATCGTACCTTATATGAGGATATAATTTTTATAAGTACTTGAATAGCTGAGTGGAAAACACGCCGGCCTTCCATCGTGGTGGCTCGAGTTCGAATTCAGACTTTAACAACTTAAAAAAAAATTGCTTTAGAAAAGGCTGCACGGACACCTTCTTCCACCCCCACCCCCCTCACCTGGTCCAGTACAGTGATTGGTCCGTGAACTACAGCGCGGTCTCTCTTCTATCTTTGCCAGGATTAGAGTAGCCAACAAAAGAGACAAGGTAAAATCCATGCAATTAAACAGATATATTTACTTACAATTAAAATAAACTATATGTATGATATAGTCGATTTCAACCTATTCTACCGGCGTTAACCTTTTTACCCCCTTCGCTGTCAACATCGTTTTACGTAAAGAAAAAAAAAAGTGTAGACATATAGCGAGGATTGGACTTTACAGCCATCTTCGAGTCCATAGGAAATGAGAAATGTGCTCATCTTCGATCACGAAGGAGGAGCTATACTTTTTTTTCAAATGTCATTGAATGCTGTTAAAAAAAAAACGATATTTGATCATCTTATCTTTTGAGGCTGAAGTAAATAAGGACATTATCTTAACAACAATTTTAGACGTCGAATGTAATCTCTAGGTGGGAAACAAACTTTCACCTTTGAACTGACACATTTTTTTAAGGTATAAAAATATTATAGACCAAAGAATGGGCTTATCTTTGACCTGATTTTAAAATGCACGTGGTCAATGTATCACGTAACTTATTTTTGACATACATGGTAGGCCTACAAGTTGTTAAGAATTAATACAGAAACTGCACGATTGTATAAAATGAATGGATTTCAAAAAGGCTATCTAATTTATAATCGTATTCATTATGTCTGGTGACTATTGTGTTTTGTTAGAGAGGGCTTTATGCTTTTGAGAACTATCTTTGGTCTGGGTTTTTTAATATTTTGTGCACTTTTTTTGAAATTAGCAAAGAAAATGAAAAAAAAAATTACTTACGCTTCTTTAAGTCTCTGTGTACATTCCTGAGTTTTAGATATAAAGTGAGGCGAAGTTATTGTTTTTCTCTTTTTAACTTTTAAATTGGTCACTTAAGATAAAAATGTCATAGAAACGTCAAAACCGCTGGCACACTCAATGTTTTTTTCACTGAACGTCAGGCGTCTATTTAAATGCCTCGCGCCTCGCTTTCCACAGTCGCGCTGACCTTACACGATCCCTGTTTCCTGTACTTAATTTAGACGTTATCTCGTTGGTTGGTTTGAGAATAGAGTTTTTGGTTTGAATGAAAGTTGAATTCAAATAAGGATATGAAAAAAAATGTAATGCGTTAAATTGTTTTAATAAATACTAATGAAACAGTTCGATCCATTTTACTAAACATAAATAATTCTATACTGCTTATTGCAAACAAGACACATTACGTATTCCGTATGCTTGGACACATTCGTACACCTACTCCTTCTTCTCTAGCGTCATTAGAGCATGGAATGGAATGGGTTGCCTGAATGGGTAGACTTTAAGTCTCTAATTAACATTCACGACAAGATTAATTCATGGATACGCGTAGAGCGTAATTTCGAGCTTATGTATAACATCTATATATCGCCACATCTGGTTTTGCAGCTGACATTACCTAGCTTTGAAATAAGATAACCCCGCTGGAATCAGACTAACATTTAAGATTATCATCTATATCTATCTATTATCTAATATAATTAGTGTCTAAAACCAAGTAAAGAAAAAGTATAGTTCCCCTTTCTATAAATCAATAAAAGTTTAGTTCAAGATAAATGCCTTCTGTGAATAAGTAAACTTTCTAGAAAACTAGACTAAACTAGAAAGTAAATTAAAAAGCGTCACACAATCTAGCGTTGGTTCAAAGTTGTTTCCCTTGTCTTAACTAAATCCGTAATAAACTACACGAAAATAAAGTAGTTCATTAAATTGTTCATATCGGCAGAGCAGTGGCAGCACTGGATTTCACTCTCTGAACCTTTGAGTGGGATAACTGTTTAACCAGCTAATTTTCGATGCCTTTTTTTTTTTTTCAAGTAAACTTATCAATGAAGACTAAAATATGAGACAACTGATCGAGTGGGTTTAATTTGTAGGTAACAATAAGTCACACGATTTGAAATAGTTTATTTCTGCATCATAAGCCTAAAGACTTCTATATTCACAGAACGAGGTTGTTAATAATGAAACAATTCCAGGCCACAAAAGTATTTATATATCTACGACTTAACCTTTGATTACAGAATCACTTGGTCTAAATGATCAACCAAAGCCTTGCTTGTTTTCAGATTAAGGTAGAAAATGACATAACATTCCAGTCAACAAAATTATAGATATGTCTATAAACATGGAATACTGTTTATGAAAGCCTACATAATAAGTTCGAAAGCTTTTTGAAATAAAAATGTTTATCTTATTAAAGAAAACAACATTAATCTATATTTAGCTCAAGCTGTTACTTTCCTTTTATCTGTTTGTTTCTCAAAGTTGTCAACTCTTAGCGAACAGAAGGCGAAACCTTCAGTGAGTTTTTAAATATTAAAATCATCCATCACATTGGAGATGGATTTATTGTCATAACAACATAGACTATAGATAATTTATCTCTCAAATAAAATATAACAACCTCGGACAAAAAAAAAGTTCAACTACCTTATAGACATGTAGGTTTTCCAAATGTCAGGCTACAAGTGATATAGAAAAAAATCAGGAAGATGAGGAAACATGCTATTTTTGTATAAGCTAGTATTTGGAAAGAGGATAGGCTACCATCATACATGGTTAGAGGTAGATAAATGTCATATGTTTGTTACATAGGGCCTAAGCTTATGCACATATTATTCTTTCAAAAAGTCATTTAGGGTCAGTCAGTGTGATATACAGCCAACTATTTCCAGTCAGAGAGATTGTGTAAAGTGTGTTAAACAATGTCTCTGTTCGATTTGAATAAAGTTTTTATACATGAATGCCCACAATGTTGTTTATTGTTGAAGGAGAGAGAGATTACATTTAGGCCTAGAACTTTATACCAAAAATGTAATTTCAAAATGATATTAATTAAAAAAAAAAGAAATAGATTTGTATTACAATCAATTTATAGATAAAAGTTCCCCAAAAATCTTTCCTTACGACCTTAACAGACATGGCCTGCTTGACATCATAATTTGATAAATTGAAACCTAAGTTTGGGATGCTGAGACTGATATGTTATGAACGTACAGAAGTCACTCCATCGTGACACTTCTCTAATTGATTGACAGTGCTGTAGTTCACAGAGGTTGACGTTTTGTCGCCTTGTAGCCCCAAAATATTATGTTGTTGTTTTTTTTAAATTTCCTCCTTATTTAATGTATTACGGGCATCTATTGATAACTGAAATACACTCATTCCTGTTATATTGAGGCAATTATTGTACATTTTGCCTTTAAAGTGCATCTTATCATTTTCAATTGATGTTCAAACTGACTCGTATGAAGTATGCTGTACAGGGATGTAATCACTACATTAGCCCTGACTTATACAATACGCAAAGTCATGGGTTTCGTGTGCAATACCCGCACCCCTTTCTACTTCAGGAAGTTACCTTTTTTTGACTTCTTTTTTTTTTAATGAAAATTCTACAAATATATATATATATAATCAGTTAATATTTTTTTTAACGATGTGAGAACCTTAGCTATAAAAATTCACATATGTCTACAGGAAAATTTATAACTTGTCCATTCAATAGTCTAAAACGTAGAACTCTAGTTCTAATTTGTTTTTAAAGTATGTCCGAAAATAAATCAGATATTTGCTTTAATAAATGTAAAAATATACAAACAGTTGCTAATGAAAAATAATTCAAATCTTTGCAAAAATGGGAAAATCTTTTGGCAAGCCTACAAAGATTTCAGAAAGTTCTACAAATACTAATCGTCTCCAAAAAATAGTTGATATAGGTAGGCCTAATTATAATTTATTATATTTTTATTGTTCATTTGATTATTACATTTTTAAGCAAGCACCTTTTTCTTTTTGTTTTAAGGTCTTGTTCTTAAAAACTATCTTTTTATTAATGTGTTTTCAATCAACAAAGACACAATTTTCATACGATAATTTAAAAAAAATTAATTGATTTTAATTAGGAGAGGATGTGAAAAGTGATATCGGCAGTAAACGAAGCAGCAATGCTGAACTTTTCCTGCAAGACATCACCAAGAAGAAACAACTTTTATCTTTAGTGGACAGTTTCGAATCGATTGATCTCCACGCAAGGAATGTAAGAAATTTGTTGTTAATGTAAATCTAGCCAAACTGTTTAATTATTCAAGAAATAATTCCATTCCCCATTCCTTTGAGTATAACTTTTGAAAACATCTTTCGCAAACAAAGCAAAAACTAACAACAACTTGATTTTGATAAAAAGATTTATACAGCTTTCTATTTCAACGTAGAAACAAGTAGAGACACAAATAAAATAGCAAGATATTGAACGATATTAAACATTTAATACTTGTATACACTTCAAGCTAATATTTACGCCATACAACAAACACACCTGGTTATGTCTCTCATCGCCGACTTCAACAGACTTTCAAAAGCCATTTACCCCCTTTATTTGCATCAACCTTAATTTACTTATGGTTGCCTCAGAATTTATCAGCCAATACAAACACGCACACATAAAATTAACACCCTTACAAATGGTTTAATAGTTCCCGAGATCACTCTTTTCGTCTTGATCCTCGTCTTGTTGATACTATTTATAACGAATAATTCATTCAAATATTCAAATGAACATACAGACAGACTTTCTAATTTCTAAGTAGTGATGTTTATCAACAAAGTGCGGTCGGTACAACTGCACGGGTCAATATATTTCAGGTCATTGAAATCATTCAGCAGATACAACCAAAATACATGTTAAGGAGGTTTTTCCGTAAAAAAGAAAGTTATTTTGGCATATGTGAGATTTACATTTCAGCCGCAAACCTATAATTATGTTTTAAATCAGAAAAATATCTGGACTAGATTTTCTTGTATTTTAACTTTAGTTTCTTGCCGCTGAGGACTATTAGAACATTGGGTTAGGGTACACTCGTAGAAATAAACACATAAATACACTAAAACAAATAAGAAATCACTCAACAAACTCATTGTCAAACTGCAGCTAACAGGTTCAGGATCAAAATTCAAGGTTAGCCTTAAAATAATTTTTTTTTCGTCATGGACTATTAGTGAACGTTAATAGTAATGTGCCACATCTAATGAACAATCTGTAATAGAGACATACTAAGTTAATATACACATTTTGTTTTACATGGGATTCGGGAGGTTGAGTGCAGAGCTAAACAAGCCTTATGTCAAAATGTCATCTGTTTCCAAAGGTTAATTAGAAGATCACGTCGCCAGTCCGACCACATTTACTACATACCCTGGCGTAGAAATAGGAGCTGCAGCGTGATAGAAGACCCAATAACGTAATAGAAATAAGCATAAATGATCAAAAACTGAACTCCATTTGTCTACAGTAAATAAGCTTACGACATTTTAACCTCTTTGAAATAAACCAAAACTCGCTTCCGGACCAGACAAACACAAAAGAAGGTTAAGATTTGTTGTCAAAGTGTCTGATTTGACAGGCTCCTCCAGAGGTGACCACAAACATTGACAACTTACTCACGTATCTCATGCCAACGTGCAATACAAGTTTAAACACAGTGCGGACTGTCTACATTTGGGTGCTGTCACATATCGGGTAAGTCACATTTAGGCTCTGTGACATTTTTTGTCTCGTGAGATGTTCTTTTCCCTTTGCAACTTATTGTGTCACTTAAGAGGCCGATCCTTGATAACACAGCTGCTGTCACAGGTCGGACATCTGTAATCACCAGGCGCCGTTGTATTTTGACCCTTATTTCTACTACTGTTGTGTATGGCATCTGCAATCTGGGACCCTTCCTTAATGCTCGCTGTCGATGTAGACACCTTTATTAAATCACATATAAGGTTAGAACGCCTAAAGCCACTTATGTGAGGGCATATTTGTTTATTCTCTGTTTTTCATTAGGCAAGATTAGCCCTGGTTGACTAACTTTTATTTACAATGTTGAAGATTGTTTTCTTACAATTTATCTCCCCATTCCTTATTCCCGAGGAGTAAAAAATTGGCTTTGAAACACAAGAGAAAGGAATTTTTGCCTTCGTCACTGAAGCCATAGGTTAGGGTTAACTCGTATTTCTCTGCCCCAAAATTGTTTTAACAATGATTGTAATATAAAACAAAATCGCTCTTAATGGATATGTGCACACTTAGAGGCTGGGAACATTTGAGACAGTTGCTCTCACTTTATTTTTATTTTCAATAAAAGTAGCTGTTTTTTTTCTAAATATTAAAAAAACAAACAAACACACGTAACTCACATATACGCTATATATACGCGCATTAAATTTCAATTCGACAATGGCTTTCAAGTTTTGAAAACTTTACTTCAGAAAGAAAGATTATTAGGCTACGTCTTAGCATTACAGCAGGGGGTGCCTGTGGGTAGGATTCGAACCCAGCATCATCAAGACAGTTCCGAAGAAAAAGCGCACGACCAAACAGTGACCTCTGAAAGTCTTCCTCTTCTTCTTCTTCGTTCTCATTGTTATGTTGGCGTGTTCAGATGAGTAGACCAATACATGAGATGAACTGCGCAGTGGTTTCCAAATCAGGGAGCTCTCCATATAGTTTCCTTTCTATTGGGGTGATTTGGGGGCCAATGTCTTATACGGGCCTCTTGGTATAGAGAGCAGTTTTGGAGGACGTGGTCTGCATTCTCTGGTGATACTCCACATGGGCAGATTTCACTGGTTCCAATTTTGAGCTTCCGGTACATGTGTTGTCGCATTCTGTTGTGTCCGGTCCTGAGTCGAAAGATTAGACGTTGGTCTTGTCGGGATAGCTTATAGTAAGCGTCATCTTTCTTGTGATTTGGATGAGAGCTCGTCCATTTCTCATTTATTTTATTTACGATTAATTTCTTCAATTCTTTTGGATAGAGTGCAGAGTTTATTAGTGTGTTAGTTCTCCCACTCTTGGCGAGTGTGTCAGCCTTCTCATTTCCTTCTAGTTCTATATGAGCTGGTATCCATTGAATTACAGTTTTTTTGCTGTTGTTGTTGAGCTTTGTAAGTGCTGTTCTAAGATTTTTAATATATGAGGAATCAGAGTTTTGCAGGCTTTGGAGGGTTGTTTTTGCATCGGTTATAAAGACAATCTGACTGTGTGCCTCTGGCAGTGAATCAGAAGAAGATCAAATGATAGGAGATTTCATTCTCGGTCTTTGACACTCCCTTGTCTCTTGAAGCACACATTATAATTTATTCTTCTTTAAATTAAAAAAAAAAAGATGGATTATGAACATTTGGCACTTGAATATTTGACATAAAAAAAAACAAGTTATTTATGGGTTTCATAAAATAACCTTTCGCAGACCCCTAAAATGTAGTCTACTTAGAAACGTCAGCGAGGTAAATACGTAAGTAAGAAATACATTATAGACAATTTCTGTAGAAATGCTGTTCTTTTTCTTTCACGTATAGCTGTAAAATTTCTCCTGACACTACAGTTGAAGTCTCTAAATTCTCCCTGCTGGAAGTATTAAGTCAAAGGCAAGGCTCAGCGCTGGAGATCAACATTCTCTTTCATTACATGTGTCAGTAAGTAATACTAAGTATACACAAGAAAAAACGTTTTACAGGACTGCTATTGCTAATTCTAATTCAAAACTGGTAAATTATTTGAAAGAAGATAAAAATACAACAATCTATGGAATTATAAAACAGATAGATCTAGTGCTAAGTGAAGTTATCTCCAACAAGCAAAAGGAGGCAAGCTTCCATAGGCTTAGAGTTCACAGAGTCTTAGACTCCATTCTTAAGACAATTACAACGCATCACAAGGTACACAAGCTTTAATGAATGAAAATCCCTATTGATTTCGGATGTTTTGTTTCTTTATCACTGATGAACAGCTATGAAAACTTGGACGAAACCATGTTAAAACTTTCGGTAAACCAAGACTTAATTGAAGGGAAAAGATTAGATCTAACTTAGAAATGAACTATTTAAAAAAAAAAAGATTTCACAAATGATCCACACATTTCAAAATGCTTTTTTCACTTACTTTCTATTTTGATCTATTGGAGATTTTCCTTCATGGAAGAAACCTTTTTGGTGTATCAGGTGTACAAAATATAGGAAGTGTTGATAAGCTAAGTGTTTTGTTCTAAGTTACATAGAAGTGGGTGTTTACTTGTTAACACTGCAGAATCAAATGTGTAAGCTCTTCTATGTGTAACTTTCAATTTAGTTGGCAATTTTGACGTTCAATTTATCGTCATTGACATTGCTTTGTGTATCGTGAAAATCTCCATTAAGTTTCAAAGACACATTTCTTTCTTCGAGTTATAGTTGACAGGTTTATTAAATAGTCTTCTTTTCAAAATGTTTTCGGGTTGTGGATATATATATATATAATACATGTTTCTTATGTATTTATATCTATATATCTTTGATACATTTTTTAAATTATTATAAATGATTTGTAAAATACGTAAAGGAATAATCTTCAAATATTAGTAATAATTTTATAAGAGATATGAAAATAGTTAAATAAGAAACTATACCAACGCGCTACACTTGGATATACTCCTATCTACAGGCTGTTAAGTGTACCTTGTGTTCTTATACATGGCATTATCAAGTCACAAAACGACGATGTCCACAGTTTTAAAGACAACCCTCCATCATCGAATCATGTCTGGAGTATAGTGTTAGTCCAGGTAGGCTACCAGTCTACTGCTCACTTTGTGGTTAACTTAGGACAGATTTATTAAAGTGAATTCAGCATAATTGGCAATTAGTCCCGGAAGATTTGTTATTTCTTAAAATTCCTCTATTCAGCTGCAAATTCATCATTGGGTCAAACAGAAACAAAAATTCTGGACACGGTTTTTGGAAAACGGCTCTAACGATTCTCATAGAAATTTGGCAGTTGGTGCATATCTTTGGGAGAATAATTGCTAGATAGCCCTAATTGCCCACACTGGGAAAAGTCTAGTTTGACCGTGATAATGTTTCGAAACATTAAAATTAAATTAGGTTTAGACAAGCTTTGCCTCGAACATACATACGCCAGCGGGTATCCCCGCATGTAGGCCCTATTCATTAAAAAGTTTAATACATTAAAGAGTTTAATAAATTAAAGAGTTTAATAAATTAAAGAGTTTAATAAATTAAAGAGTTTAATCAATAACTAGACGTTCAGGAACATTTTGCGCACCCGACTTCAAAGTTTGGATCTCTAGATCTAACATTAGAATATTATAAAATCTGAAGTGATTTTTTAATTTCACTTACCCAGAATTTTTTTTTCGAGAGGAGGGGATATTGCGGATGGGTAAAAATATTCTATTTTTCTGACAATACCTCCATTCAATTGAGAACTTCATGGTGGAACCTGAGTGGGTGGAGCTTGGAGATGTATCTCAAAAACGGCTCTAACGATTTTCTAGAAATTTTATCTTATCTTATATAATACAGACGTTACTTCAAAAAAGAAGATGATTACGTCCTACGCGTCATGCATTTAGTCATGCATATTAACCAATGACTTAAATTCTGCCAAGTCACTGGTTTTCCTGGCTAGCTCAGGCAACCCATTCCATGCTCTAATAGCACTAGGGAAGAAGGAGTATTTGTACAAATTTGTCCTAGCATATGGGACGAGGAATGTGCCTTTATCTTTGTGTCTTTCAGAGTATTTTATTAAATTTTGTTTTTGTATTTGAAGATTATGGTTCAGTGTTTTATGTATGATTGCTACTTTACTTTTGAGCCTTCTGTCCTGAAGGCTTTCTAAATTTAGTGATTTTACTAAAGGTGTTACTCTAGTCAAATGTGAATATTCGTTTGTTATGAATCTCACTGCTCTATTTTGTGTCTGTTCCAGTTTCTTAATGTTTTCTTGAGTTGAGGGGTCCCAAACGGAGGATGCATATTCTATTATTGGCCTAACCAAGGTTAAGTAACATTTTAGTTTTATGTTCTTATTTGATTTATAGAAATTTCTTTTAATAAATCCTAATGCTTTGTTTGATTTTTTTGTAGTTTCATCAATATGTGGATTCCATGATAGTTTTTCATTTATTATAACACCTAGGTATTTTGCGTTTTTAGTCTGTGATACTGGTTTGCCATGAATAAGATAAGTGGAATTAATTTGTTTTAGTTTTTTTGTTACTCTTAACAACTGACATTTTTCTGGGTGGAAAGACATGCTCCAATTTGATTCCCATTTCTGTAATTCATCTAATTCTCTTTGTAAAATATCTGTGTCTTGTGTTGTTTTTATTGTTCTATATATTATGCAATCGTCTGCAAATAATCTGACTTTTGTTCCTGAACTAATGCAATTTGGTAAATCATTTATGTAAATTAAAAATAGTAGTGGACCCAAGACTGTACCTTGAGGTACACCTGAGTTTACTGTTATCGGTGTTGATTTAGAGCCATTTATTATTACAGTTTGTTCTCTCCCTATCAGAAAGTCTTTAATCCACTGATGCAGTGGACCATTAATGCCGAAATATTTTAATTTTTTAAGCAAACTATGGTGGTGAACTTTGTCAAAAGCCTTAGAAAAATCTAGTAAGATAGCATCTATTTGTTCACTATTATCTAAACCTTTTGAGAAATCATCAATTAGTCCAATTAGTTGTGTTTCACATGATCTATATTTCCTAAAGCCATGTTGGTATGGTGTGAGGACATTATGTTTGTCTAAGTGGTTTATGATGTTGCTACATATTATGTGTTCTAGGATTTTACATGTGATGCTGGTAAGTGATACTGGTCTGTAGTTCCCTGGGTCAGATTTTTCTCCTTTTTTAAATAGGGGGGTGACATTAGCTTCTTTCCAGTCCTTTGGTACTCTGCCCTGGTTAAGTGAAGCCTGAAAGAGTATTTTGAACACTGGGGCTAGCTCATTACTTAGTTCTTTGAGTAATCTAGCTGGAATACCATCAGGTCCAGAAGCTTTATTTGGTTTGGTGTTGGCTAATAGTTTTTGAATTCCATTTTCTTGTACTACTATATCTTCTATGTTGTCTACTTGGTTCAAATTCAGTAATATGTCTTTGTCTCCTGGGGCTGAGAATGCTGATGCAAAGTATTTGTTTAGAATGTTTGCTTTAGTTTCATTATCATTATGTATTATGTTATGTTCATCTTTTAATGGCGCTACGCCTGTTGTTTCCATTTTCTTAGACTTAATGTATGACCATAGGTTTTTGTTGTTATCTTTAGATATTACATTGTTTATGTATTCACTCTGCAGCTGTCTGCTTACTTTTTGGGTTAAGTGTTTAATTTTTATATACTTTTTGTAAACTCTTTCTGCATTAGTTTCTTTAAATTTTCTATAGAGGTTTTCCTTCTGTTTACAAAGCTTCTTTAGTCTATTATTAAACCAGCATTTATTTATTTTGTTTGATGTGTATTTAGTTGGTATATGATTTTCTATTATGCTTTTAAGATGGTTTTTAATGAAATTCCAGAGGTCATCGACTGCTTGGTTTAACAGTTGATGTAGGCCTATATCGCTGAGAAGAGAATTACTAGCCTGTTGGCCACATACGAAAACTCTAGTTTGACCGTTATAATTTTTCAAAGTAAAATAAAATAAATTTGGCTAAAAACTAAATCTAGGTCTAGATCTAATATCGGTTTTGAAAGGACTATCGCGTTCTTGAAAAGACTATAGCGTTCGGGCATCTCCGAATGTAAGGCATTATTGATCCAAAAGTGTAAAACACATTTTACGCATCGCCTTCTAAGTCTAGGTCTAAAGGGTTATTATTGGACTATTATAAAATGTAGTCGATCTAAACATTCGTTTAATCAGGATTCTCTCTCTCTGGGGAAAGGGGGTGGGGCGGTTTTAAAATATTTCATTGTTTTTTAATCTAGCATTCATTGGTTATTACAAGAAAAACAATGGCTCTGTAAGTTGTATAAAAGATGTATTGTCTTTTTAAACAAATATTTATTTTTTTTTGTTCAAAATCTTTAATTCAGAAGTTGAGTAAACTAAATGCACTTACGAAAAAAGTCGTGAGGTTCTTAAAGGAGGAATAGTCTTTTTTTTTTGTTTCTTGTTTTATGGTCAAGTCGCACGTTAAAAAATACTACGAAGAAAGGTGCACCTAAGGGTCATCTGTTTGGTCAGCAATGAATATTTCAATAGTTTCAACACGAATACAAAATAGAAAATATATGGGTGGACATAGAACTATAGAGGTGCAGATCTTAGAGAGAAAGTGTAGATGGATTGGTCATACTATTAGAAAAGATACCAACAGCAGAGCTAGAATGAAACCCTCATGGCTCAAGATACCAACAGCAGAGCCAGAAAGGCCTTAGAATGAAACCCTCATGGCTCAAGATACCAACAGCAGAGCTAGAAAGGCCTTAGAATGAAACCCTCATGGCAGATACCAACAGCAGAGCCAGAAAGGCCTTAGAATGAAACCCTCATGGCTAAAGATACCAACAGCAGAGCTAGAAAGGCCTTAGAATGAAACCCTCATGGCTCAAGATACCAACAGCAGAGCTAGAAAGGCCTTAGAATGAAACCCTCATGGCTCAAGATACCAACAGCAGAGCTAGAAAGGCCTTAGAATGAAACCCTCATGGCTCAAGATACCAACAGCAGAGCTAGAAAGGCCTTAGAATGAAACCCTCATGGCTCAAGATACCAACAGCAGAGCTAGAAAGGCCTTAGAATGAAACCCTCATGGCTCAAGATACCAACAGCAGAGCTAGAAAGGCCTTAGAATGAAACCCTCATGGCTCAAGATACCAACAGCAGAGCTAGAAAGGCCTTAGAATGAAACCCTCATGGCTCAAGATACCAACAGCAGAGCTAGAAAGGCCTTAGAATGAAACCCTCATGGCTCAAGATGTGGAGGAAGACCAAAAAGAACGTGGCGGCGCAGTGTACCACATGAAGCCGAGAGGACAGGAAAGAGCTGGGAAGCCATTAAAAAACTGTGGAGAGTGGCGTGTTCTTACTGGGGCCCTTATGTTCCACGAGGAACACAAAGGAAAGATGATGAACACGAATCCCCAAAAAGCTATGACGTACAAACTATCAGCAGCCACCCAATCCTAGCTGCAACAAAGTAGGAGACGATGGTATTGCTGACGGAGATGTAGTGGTTGACCGTCTGACCATGTAGTTATTAGTATTGCATTGTTCATACATGTACACACATGACTGATCTAACGGGTGTGATGGAATGACCATCTAACAGGGGTTTTCAACCTATGGGTCGCGACCCCCTTGGGGGTCGATTGACGATTTGCCAGGAGTCGCCTAAGACCATCAAAAATATGGATTGTTATTGTCTATTCTTCTATTGCTGTATGTGTGTGCTTGTGAGGTGGGGTCGCGGCAGAGTGGGAGATTGTAAAAAGGGGTCGCCGTGCTTAAAAGGTTGAGAACCGCTGATCTAACTGATGGTTAACGTACGGACAAAGCAGTTGGGGATCGCCCTTTGGAAGAAGTCTTTCCATTTTGGTTAATTGTCTCTTAGGCTTGCGGCCTCGAATGCTGGAAACACTAGGTAATAAATACAAGTATTTTGTATTACGTGTTGTTGTGTTGTACACTTTTAGTGTATTAAAGTGTGTTGATGTGTTCTAGAGTATCCATGTATTAAAGTGTGTTGATGTGTTCTAGAGTATCCATGTATTAACGTGTGTTGATGTGTTCTAGAGTATCCATGTATTAACGTGTGTTGATGTGTTCTAGAGTATCCATGTATTAACGTGTGTTGATGTGTTCTAGAGTATCCATGTATTAACGTGTGTTGATGTGTTCTAGAGTATCCATGTATTAACGTGTGTTGATGTGTTCTAGAGTATCCATGTATTAACGTGTGTTGATGTGTTCTAGAGTATCCATGTATTAACGTGTGTTGATGTGTTCTAGAGTATCCATGTATTAACGTGTGTTGATGTGTTCTAGAGTATCCATGTATTAACGTGTGTTGATGTGTTCTAGAGTATCCATGTATTAACGTGTGTTGATGTGTTCTAGAGTATCCATGTATTAACGTGTGTTGATGTGTTCTAGAGTATCGATGTATTAAAGTGTGTTGATGTGTTCTGGAGTATCCATGTATTAACGTGTGTTTTGTTTCGTTGTTTGATGTTCTAGACCTTATTTCAGAAATGATTATTATCGAAACATCCCGTAGGACGGCAGAGAATGGCAGCGGGCAGGGTTCGAACCTAACAAACTAATTGTGTCTCCACACACACAAGATCCAAGATCAGTGAAAGGCTTATTTCATAGAAAATGTTCGTATTTCTTCATATCTACTAGCTATATAAAAACATCTGCTATAGTCTATTCGATGTTATTCGGACCAACTGGACCTGATCGTTGTTCGGACCAACTTGACCTGATCGTTGTTCGGACCAACTGGACCTGATCGTTGTTTCTTTCCTTGCATTTTTTTTATACGTTTAAAAAATGTTTCACAGAATGAGTGGCGATTTGTTGACTGTGCAAGCGGTGGCGGTAATATGGACGCAGAGTGTCAAGAGGAAGACCATTCCCTTGAGATGTACTTTCTGACTGACCCTGATGTGTTTATCCTCACACACTTCCCGCTCTGTATGTCCAATCAGAAGCTACACCACACAGCGACAGAACGCTTTGCTTGCCAGAGGTCATTGTCTCTTCAGGTATGACCTTCAAAAGAATACCTTGAATTTTTTTCTACAAAGAATTAACTTTTTAATTAGCTATTTTCTATTGTATTAGCTCATCTGTAGGCATCGTATCTATATTATATATCTTTATTTCCTCTTCAGGGCCGTATTTAGACTTTAGAAGGCCCTTACAAAGTAAAGTTTCCCCTTTTCAGATCTTTCGATCTATGGGACAGATGATGTTAAGGTCATCCGTTTCTATGGCCAACGGATAACGAGCAGGGTATCATGTGGCCATCACAACGGCCAACCGTCTTTACGTTCCTAAACTAAAGCCAGGTACCCATTACAGTTGGGTGGACTCAGGGGCACCCTAAAAATCCCGAAATTCAAAATCCCAGTCGTCACCGAGATTCGAACCCCAGGACCCCAGGTTCGGAAGCTAAGCGCATTCAACCACCGCGCCCTCGGTACCATTGGTATTCTCGAATTCGAGAAGGTTAGTCACCACCCGCACCACTGATAACGGTATAAGCTAAATTAGAATTATTGCGCTGCCCACATGACAATCTTTAATCGTTGGCCAAAGAAACTTTCTAGCAACATAGCTTTAAAACAACAACAAAAAGAGAGTTTGATATCAAACATTGTATTTATGTATTGAATACAAATTAATGTGACTTAAAAATTAACTTATATTATCGACAGGTTCAAGAAACTCTTCAAATGTTGGAGATGCCGATTTCATTTTCTGATTTCTGCAAAGCTGCCATTCCCACGACGTTTGCTCTGAACAACAGTGTGGAGCTCATATCACATTCCAGTTATCACGTGACTGTCAAAATGGGAGACACTTTCGAGTTCACGGCGCCCCACTTTGTCAACATGGCTGCAGTTCTGTCAGATGTTCCGTCCGGAAATGTCCTGAAGAACAGCATCCTGGCTACCAGATCAGGACATTTCGGATATCGCATTTTCGTTAAACCCAGACACATTGGAAAATACTGCCTCAAAATTTACGGGGCCAAGAAGTGCGGTGATTTCAGAAGTGTGATGACTTATCGTCTTCATGCAGAACAAGTAGATAATGAATTCGTGGCAATGCCGGAACTATTTGGTGTTTGGGGCGCGAGCTTAAACGCGTTGCAGTATGGTTTTACCAAAGCGATATTTCGATTTGATATTCTGACTTGTAGGAGTGGTGAGATATATATAAAGCTGCCAACGACGGGCTTCGTTCAGACCAAAAGTATATTGATGTTTGGGAGTGAGGATAACATTACGGAAAGAGCTCCTCAGAGTAATCAGTCAACATTGAATCAGTACACAGAAGGAGTGGTGCATATCATGGCCAAGCTGCGTCAGAGAGGTTTCTACAGATTGAGTCTGCAGGCGCAAAAGCAGGAGAGTGACGGGTGCGAAAATTCGGCTTTCAGTACTGTTACGGAGTTATTCATCCACTCCCTGAAGCCGTCTCTCGGCCAGGCTATTTACCCCAGGAGCTACCCCGTCGCGCAGAGTTACCAGACCTTGCTGCTGGAGCCACTGACGGGAGAGCTGGAGATCAATAAGACAACTATGTTCAGGGTCAGGTCAATGCTGCTGACCAAAGCAAAGGTGGAAGGAGAGGTGATGGTCAAGACGAGTGGCGAAAATTGTCATGAGGGGGACACTTGGAGTCTCGAGTACACGCCGAAACGCGTGGGAGTGCCAGTGTATATATACGGAACAGTTGGTCTGGACGCCTCCATGCACGCCTTGTATAAGTTTAGTGTGGTCATAGATGTAGATATGACCAGCACATATATGTAAAGAAATTTCAATCTATTCTATACTGTGCGAACATATTTTAAAGGGAAGTAATAAAGACAATAAAAAAAAAAAACTTTTTAAAGACTTATTCCCCTTGTATTTTGAATAACAATATTAATCTTTCTCTCTCTCTCTCTCTCTCTCTCTCTCTCTCTCTCTCAATAGTTGATATGGTAATAAGCTGGGGCAACCACTTGGACATTTATTTAAAAAAAATAATCTTAGTGTTGCTTTTGACGAATGAACCAATATATTTGATATTGTCATCAAAAGGACGCTTCCTTTAGGTGTCGCCAGCATTACGACCATCTGCAGAAACATGATGGTCAGTGCAACAAGATGATGAAAGTTTGGATGCACAGCACGAGCGCCGCGAGCGAGCTACTCTGCCTCATCTTGGCGCTCGTGTGGAAACGACCATTGGAGGAAGTGGTTAGGCTAAATGGGTAGCAACACAAAACTCCCGTGGGGGTGTCCACGGGTAGGCGAGAGTCAACCCATTGCACGGAGCGAATTTGAAAGAGAGCCCTTACGAATCTGTCGATAATCAATGCGCCGTTCCTCCAGGGACCGTTACATAAATGGCGAGTCCCCCACGGTTAGCTTGGTATAACAAAGGAAAATGGTGGAGGCTCCCGGTGTTCTCGGCCTTCGGCTATGTCTAGCCCATGCGTCTGAGGTGCCAAAGGCATCGGAAATAGCAATGTTTTACATAGGCATTGACTCGGGTCTCTCCCAGACAGAACGGTGGTTCAGACAGGTTTTTTTTTTTTTTACTGTTCGACACTCAAGCAGGTTTTGTTTTTCAAACTTAGAGCTCTAAGAGCCTTCAGCTCAGCTCTTGGACAATCAAAACGTAATGCACAGGGGCGTGCATTTTTTTTTCAAGGATGTATTTAAAATATTCATTACATATTTATGTTTAGGATGTTACTTTCGAATTACAGATTACTACGTATTAGCCCCATCTACCGAGGTGGGGGGTGGCAGCGGGCGGGTTTCGAACACGGGACCATTGAGACGGTTCATTGAATATATCATGCGCCCAGGCGAAATTTTTTAATTGACTTGTATCGACAGTGGCGTTTCAAGATCTAAATATGTTGTGGGCGAGTTTAATTTCGCAAGGACCTCTTTTGAAACAAACAGATGTATATTTTAAATGATAAACACTTACAACTGTCATGTTTTATTTATGAAAATGGCATTAAGAGAAACTAACTAAAAAAGAATTAAAGAAACATCTAGCCTTACTGAACTCCAGCATAAGAGTATCGTAATTTAGCTTACAAGCTGCTTCAATAGATAAAACTGCACAATCTGATAGTGTTCATGAATCACAGTACAAGTAGGCGCTGTTTCATAAGTACTAAATAAAATTGTAGTTTTAATTTTGAAAAGCTTCTCTTCGCGGATCTGTACTTACAGGTATTGTTAACAAAACTAGAACGATAATATAGACTCTAAATATTTGGGTTAGGGCAATTTTGTTTTAGCATGCTGAAAGTAACGAAGGTGCCTTCCATAACACTTTAGTGACCAGCTTAGATGCCATCATGCTTTAACGAGACAGTTGGAGATTTCTTATCAATTCACGTCGCCCTATTGAATAGCGAAAGTGCCCATTTTGATCTTCCGAAAGCATATAACACATACACGTTTTGAACCAGATACTGAAGTCCTTCGAAGAGCGGGCCTGAGAAGCATCCATACAATCCTGATGCAGTCCCAGCTGCGATGAACAGGATGCATCTGCAGAATGGAAGACCGCTGCATCGCTAAACGTCTCCTGTATGGCCAGTTAAGGGAAGGAAAGCGCTTTAGGAACACCCTCAATGCTTCTCTGAAAGCGTTTAGCATAAAACCAGTAACCTGGGAGACAGAAGCACATGACAGAGCATCATGGCGTCGGACTGTGAAACTGGCGCACAAATTGAGGAGGACATGAGAACAGCTCCAGTTGGAATAACCTGCCCAGTGTGCAGTCAAACATTCCGGGCTCACATAGGTCTCACCAGCCACATGAGGAGGCATAAAACCCCAGTGCAAAGCCCTTAGACCCCCTGGATGACAAAAGTGGTCATCATCGACCCACGATGCAATTTAAATAATTAAAGTTATTTGTCCTTAGAAAATCAACAAAAAACTGTATTTCTTATGGAAATGGGATAAAGTTGAATTCAATTCTAATAGTTTTATTAAGAAAATATGGTATTAGAGTAGAAGGAGTACTTGTACTAATTTATCCTAGCTATGGAATAAGAAATGTGCCTCTATCTTTAAATCTTTATGATTATTTTATTAGGTTTTGTTTTTTTATTTGCAAGTTATGGTTTAGTGTTTTATGTATTATAGCTACTTTACTTTTTATTCTTCTGTCCTGAAGTCTAAGATTAGTGATTTTACTAAAGGTGTTACTCTAATCAGATTGAAATATTCGTGTGTTATTAATCTCACTGCTCTATTTTCTATTTGTACTAGTTGCTTTATATTTTCAACTCGAGGGATCTCAAACAGATGATGCATATTTTAATATTGGCCTAACTAAGGTTCATTTAATTTTTAAAAGTTACTTTTAATGAACCCTAAAGTTTTGTTTGATTTTTTAAATAATTTAATCACTACGATAGCTTTTAATTTATTAATACACCTAGATATTTTCAATTTTTTTTCCCGTGTAACTGGTTTATCATGAATAAAATAAATGATGAGGTACAGCATTCAAAGATTTATTTCTAGGATTTCTTACTGAGTGTTCAAGATATCTGCATACTTTGTTCAACGAATATACATTTAAATAAACTGCAAATCATTAGTTACTATGGTGCCAAGGCCGACCTTAGATAAATGGAGGGCCTAGGCAAAGGGAATTTGGTGGACCCAAATAAAATAGAAAAAATTTAAAAAAACATACAGCAAAACCAACAATAACTTTGAGGGAACGTTACGCTATTTCTTCTCTAAAAAAAGAGAAGAAAAAAAGAGAACAAAAATACAACACAGGTCTGTGCGAGGCCCCCCCCCCCCCACCAATCAGAGACCCTATGCGTCTGCCTAGTTTTTTATGCCTAAGGCCGGCCCTGATGCTGCCTTCATTATAACTGGAAAGTACAAAGGCATTCTGGCATTACTTCAATCAAAGCAGTTGCTAGCTCTGCATTAGGACTTAAAAGTATAGACCTTGGTCTCTTTCTATCCCCACGGATCTTCCTATCGTACGGCCACCACCTACACGTCACCTGACTCAGCGCAGTTTGCACATTCATTCCAATACGACAAATACGTCCTCTTCATTCCTCCTCCCCTTGTAATTGTTTCCTCCCTCTGTTTCTCCTTCTCTCTCTCTCTCTCGGGTCCTTTTAAAACGTTCCAAATGCTGTTTCTACGCTTGTCAAGTCGCCTAGGAAAGGGAAGGGTTTCTTTTTTTTTTTTTTTTTTTAAAACCCAGATCTCGTTTTTTTCCCCATTGGCTCTACCTCTCTCTCACCACGCAGTAAAAAAAAAATGAGGCTTGGTCATGTGACTTGTATTGTGATGTACACGAGAGAAGGTGCAGCGCGGGTTATTGTAAACATACAAATTGTCTCCCGTTGAAATTCTGTATTTTTTATTTAAAGTACTGTTTTTATTGATATAATGAATACTTTGGATATTTATAGGATGTGCAAAGTGTTGTGTATTAATAGTAGTGACTGTGAAGTGTGTTATCAACAATAAATCAAACAGGTGTGTTGTAGTATCTGTTCCTCATTCTTTCGTGAATTTTATTTAGTAATGTTAAACTGAAATTAGATCTAATTCCCTTTGCGTATCAGAAACGAAAGTAGGGCCCGTTTCCTTTAGATACGTTTTAAAAATTTTATTCATGTATTTTATATATATTTTTTTAGATCTTTAGGTACAATTATCATGTATTACAATGTTAATAATTAAATTAAACGTCATTTGCTAATGATTTCATAAATAGTATATCTAGTTTCTCAACATAGCAATATATATTGATAGCTTCAGCCAGGCGTAAAGTTGTGGGGTCAGCGAAGTCTCACACGAGAGAAATAGTGGAGAACCTGATGTTATTATCATCGCCTGACTGAATCCGCGACTCGCGTGGAAGTGTTCGCGACCCACTGAAAAGTAAAAGGTCCACTGACCAACTAGCCTACTAGATTTAGGCCTATATTTTTAGTCAACAGGTCAAAGCTTTTTTCTTTAAGTCAAGTAAACAGTAGGCCAGTCGACCGTTAGAGTTTGACTAGGGGCGAACGTAATGAGTATATAGATAGGGTTGTAATTGGATAGAGATCTATCGCAGTATAATCCCAAGATCAGGCGTTTCTAAATTGATCTTCTAGTTCAAGTCTCGCATGGACGCAGGAAATAGAGCGAAACACAGTTCTATCAGTGTAGGCTAAAGGTGCTATTTCTTTGACCACTGGATATACTTTCTGAAGATGGCTGAAGATGACCAGGAAACCGATTACGTTATTAAATTACGCGAAGAGGAAGAAATGGAGTTTTATATGGACTTGGCTATCCACGAGACAGAAAGGTGGATTCAGGTAAGTGATCAGTTTTGACTCGATTGTCCTTGTCCTTGGTCTAGTCCTACTGACCAGTTAGCGTGCTTGGAATGAATAGGCAAATGTGCTGTGTTGTGTGTCGACAAAATTAACCTAATCATTGTAATTGGATTCATGTGGTATTACAGTCTCTATAGGTAGTGCTATTTTGTACATAGCCAGTCTTTCTGTTTAAAGTTGTTTATTAGTTAATGTGTTGTTGTTTATTTAATTGAATGTGTCAAGTGAATACAAAGTAACGAAGTTAAAATTATTATTGCTTACAGTTGTCCTTACTAGAGATATTATATTTACTTTTGACTTAGAGGCCTTCAGAAGCTCTATTTACAATTGTATGCCCATGCTATAGCAGTTACATGTCTTTCGAGATAACAGTTTGAGTATAAGTGTCAGCTAGGCCTATTTAATGTAGATCTGTTGCAGTTTTGCAACTTTTTCAATCCGTTCAATAGGTCTAAACATCAAGGTAACATTGTAGAATGTTATTCTTTGGTTAGACTAAAAATGATTAAAATGTCCCTTGTTTCATTTCGATATATTTATTATTTCTACTTTGTTTTATTTATTATTGGTTTATTTATGTCCCTTTCTCACGGTGATGTTCTTATAGTTGGAAATATACCTCAGATTACTTCCCTCAGTACAATTAGTACAATTTTCCCTATTAAAGCTTTGAACTGGTTGCCTGAATCAGCCTGGAAAAACCAATCACTTAGTAACGTTTAAGTCTTTAATTAACATTCACGACTGGATTAACACATAAACGCAAATATCTTCTCTTTTGATTTTTTATTAGAAACTCCAATGCTGAAAACAGTAGGCCTAAGTCTTTCACGGGAAGGGGAGGGAATAGATTTAAAAATAATGCGCTCATGAATTCAGTAATGTGTTCAGGTCCAATCATCAATTCAAGAATTCAATAAAAATATCGTAGCGTTGACTAAGTCCTACATTTACTTTCCAAGTAAACGCATTTATATTCGATTACTCTTCAGTTTCATTCAACAAAGCTTTGATCAACTCATCACCCCCTTTTTTTTGTCTGGTAAACATTTGTGTACATGTTATCTCTTCCATACCCTTTCTCGGATGAAGTTGAAACCTTACACAATTGTTTATTGTACCTAACAAAACACGGGCCTATAGAATAAAACAAAAACAATTAGTCAATAAATTATTGGTAATGAATTATTTTCTATGATTTTGAAAAAGGGAAAAACATCAACATTACTGAGAGATATAGTTGTAAATTTGGAGTTCTTATCTTAATTTATTTTTGTTTAGCATTTTAAAAATTATATTTTTGATGTTTAGTTACCAATGTCTTGTTCAGTTGTCGAATAATTGTTTAATTATTTATTCTACCGACTGTTGGGCTATCCGATACAAAAGGAAGCCAACACAGTCAGCAGACGTCTCATTAAGTAACCTTCATTACCTTACTTCCTGCTATTACGTCTCCGTGGACTGTGTGCAGGTAGATCGCTGTTCGTTACTATCATAGTTCAAAGGTCATCCAAGGGCTGGCCGAACAGTGGTCCAGAAGTTGTATCTGTCAATGTGGCAGTGATCAGCTCGACTTCAATTGTCCACTTCCAAGACACTACTTCAATTGATGATTGAAAGTCAAGAAATACCCTTACTAATAAAATAATGAAAGGTCTTTCTAAACTTGCCAAATAAGGACAATTCATTCAATTAATGTAATATTTTAGTGTTTCCAAAAATGTGTTCCACGAGGCCTAAATAGGTGTTCAGCGAGGTCTAAATAGGTGTTCAGTGAGGCCTAAATAGGTGTTCAGCGAGGTCTAAATAGATGTTCCACGAGGCCTAAATAGGTGTTCCACGAGGTCTAAATAGGTGTTCAGTGAGGCCTAAATAGGTGTTCCACGAGGTCTAAATAGATGTTCCACGAGGCCTAAATAGGTGTTCCACGAGGTCTAAATAGGTGTTCAGCGAGGTCTAAATAGGTGTTCAGCGAGGTCTAAATAGGTGTTCAGCGAGGTCTAAATAGATGTTCCACGAGGCCTAAATAGGTGTTCCACGAGGCCTAAATAGGTGTTCAGCGAGGTCTAAATAGGTGTTCAGCGAGGTCTAAATAGATGTTCAGCGAGGTCTAAATAGGTGTTCAGCGAGGTCTAAATAGGTGTTCAGCGAGGCCTAAATAGGTGTTCAGTGAGGCCTAAATAGGTGTTCAGCGAGGTCTAAATAGGTGTTCAGCGAGGTCTAAATAGATGTTCCACGAGGCCTAAATAGGTGTTCCACGAGGCCTAAATAGGTGTTCAGCGAGGTCTAAATAGGTGTTCAGCGAGGTCTAAATAGGTGTTCAGCGAGGCCTAAATAGATGTTCAGCGAGGCCTAAATAGGTGTTCAGCGAGGTCTAAATAGGTGTTCAGCGAGGTCTAAATAGGTGTTCAGCGAGGTCTAAATAGGTGTTCAGCGAGGTCTAAATAGGTGTTCAGCGAGGTCTAAATAGATGTTCAGCGAGGTCTAAATAGGTGTTCAGCGAGGCCTAAATAGGTGTTCAGTGAGGCCTAAATAGGTGTTCAGCGAGGTCTAAATAGGTGTTCAGCGAGGTCTAAATAGATGTTCCACGAGGCCTAAATAGGTGTTCCACGAGGCCTAAATAGGTGTTCAGCGAGGTCTAAATAGGTGTTCAGCGAGGTCTAAATAGGTGTTCCACGAGGCCTAAATAGATGTTCAGCGAGGTCTAAATAGATGTTCCACGAGGCCTAAATAGATGTTCCACGAGGCCTAAATAGGTGTTCAGCGAGGTCTAAATAGATGTTCCACGAGGCCTAAATAGATGTTCAGCGAGGCCTAAATAGGTGTTCCACGAGGCCTAAATAGGTGTTCAGCGAGGTCTAAATAGGTGTTCAGCGAGGCCTAAATAGGTGTTCCTCGAGGCCTAAATAGATGTTCAGCGAGGCCTAAATAGGTGTTCAGTGAGGTCTAAATAGGTGTTCAGCGAGGTCTAAATAGGTGTTCAGCGAGGCCTAAATAGGTGTTCAGCGAGGTCTAAATAGATGTTCCACGAGGCCTATATAGGTTTTCAGTGAGGCCTAAATAGATGTTCCACGAGGCTTTAATAGGTGTTCAGTGAGGCCTAAATAGTTGTTCAGTGAGGCCTAAATAGATGTTCCACGAGGCCTAAATAGGTGTTCAGTGAGGCCTAAATAGGTGTTCAGTGAGGCCTAAATAGGTGTTCAGTGAGACCTAAATAGGTGTTCGATGAGGCCTAAATAGGTGTTCCACGAGGCCTAAATAGGTGTTCAGTGAGGCCTAAATAGGTGTTCAGTGAGGCCTAAATAGATGTTCCACGAGGCCTAAATAGGTGTTCAGTGAGGCCTAAATAGGTGTTCAGTGAGGCCTAAATAGATGTTCCACGAGGCCTAAATAGGTGTTCCGCGAGGCCTAAATAGGTGTTCAGCGTGACCTAAATAGGTGTTCCAAGAGGCCTAAATAGGTGTTCCACGAGGTCTAAATAGGTGTTCCACGAGGCCTAAATAGATGTTCCACGAGGTCTAAATAGGTGTTCCACGAGGTCTAAATAGGTGTTCCGGGAGGCCTAAATAGATGTTCCACGAGGCCTAAATAGGTGTTCCACGAGGCCTAAATAGATGTTCAGCGAGGTCTAAATAGGTGTTTCACGAGGTCTAAATAGGTGTTCCACGAGGTCTAAATAGGTGTTCCACGAGGCCTAAATAGATGTTCCACGAGGCCTAAATAGATGTTCCACGAGGCCTAAATAGGTGTTTCACGAGGCCTAAATAGATGTTTCACGAGGTCTAAATAGGTGTTTCACGAGGCCTAAATAGATGTTCCACGAGGCCTAAATAGATGTTCCACGAGGTCTAAATAGGTGTTTCACGAGGCCTAAATAGATGTTCCACGAGGTCTAAGTAGGTGTTTCAAGAGGCCTAAATAGATGTTCCACGAGGTCTAAATAGGAGTTTCACGAGGCCTAAATAGATGTTCCACGAGGTCTAAATAGGTGTTTCACGAGGCATAAATAGATTTTCCACGAGGTCTAAATAGGTGTTCCACGAGACCTAAATAGGTGTTTCACGAGGTCTAAATAGGTTTTCCACGAGGTCTAAATAGGTGTTCCACGAGGTCTAAATAGGTGTTCCACGAGGTCTAAATAGGTGTTCCACGAGGCCTAAATAGATGTTCCACGAGGCCTAAATAGGTGTTTCACGAGGTCTAAATAGGTGTTTCACGAGGTCTAAATAGGTGTTCAGCGAGGTCTAAATAGGTGGTCCACGAGGCCTAAATAGGTGTTCCACGAGGCCTAAATAGGTGTTTCACGAGGTCTAAATAGGTTTTCCACGAGGCCTAAATAGGTTTTCCACGAGGCCTAAATAGGTGTTCCACGAGGCCTAAATAGGTGTTCCACGAGGCCTAAATAGGTGTTCCACGAGGCCTAAATAGGTGTATCACGAGGTCTAAATAGGTGTTCCACGAGGTCTAAATAGGTGTTTCACGAGGCCTAAATAGATGTTCCACGAGGCCTAAATAGGTGTTCCATGAGGTCTAAATAGATGTTCCACGAGGCCTAAATAGATGTTCCACGAAGCCTAAATAGATGTTCCACGAGGCCTAAATAGGGCTTTCACGAGGTCTAAATAGGTGTTCCACGAGGCCTAAATAGATGTTCAGCGAGGCCTAAATAGGTGTTCAGTGAGGTCTAAATAGGTGTTCAGCGAGGTCTAAATAGATGTTCCACGAGGTCTAAATAGGTGTTCAGTGAGGCCTAAATAGGTGTTCTACGAGGCCTAAATAGATGTTCAGCGAGGCCTAAATAGGTGTTCCACGAGGCCTAAATAGGTGTTCCACGAGGCCTAAATAGGTGTTCCACGAGGTCTAAATAGATGTTCCACGAGGCCTAAATAGATGTTCCACGAAGCCTAAATAGATGTTCCACGAGGCCTAAATAGGGCTTTCACGAGGTCTAAATAGGTGTTCCACGAGGCCTAAATAGATGTTCCACGAGGCCTAAATAGGTGTTCAGCGAGGTCTAAATAGATGTTCCACGAGGTCTAAATAGGTGTTCAGTGAGGCCTAAATAGATGTTCCACGAGGCCTAAATAGGTGTTCTACGAGGCCTAAATAGATGTTCAGCGAGGCCTAAATAGGTGTTCCACGAGGCCTAAATAGGTGTTCAGCGAGGTCTAAATAGGTGTTCCACGAGGTCTAAATAGATGTTCCATGAGGTCTAAATAGGTGTTCCACGAGACCTAAATAAGTGTTCCACGAACTACTGGAATAATTAACTAGTAGGCCACCAAGTGAATTAATCTCTCTAGAAGTGCTCCGTCAAATACTCAGAAGGTGCGAAGTTTTCAGTTAATAAAAAAAGTTTGAGAACCTCTGTTTTAGACAATAGTTTACATAGGCTTTTTATCCCATATATTTAGTGGAAGTCTATTGAATGGACGCTCGTGGGTTTTGAAAGAGTATATTATTATTAGAAAAGATACTCTTGTAAAGTGGAGAGTCAATCGATTTTCATTTTTTTTCGCGCTTGAATTATTATTTTTTAAACAATTCACCTTTATGCTTCTTTAACATTCTTTTATAGGACACCCGTTATTAGAAACTATAATATCAAGTCTTAACATTTTTTCATTGCGAATTCAATTGTACTGAAATTATACGTTTTTGTTTTAGGATATTTCTCTCTCTCTCTCTCTTTCTCTCTCTCTCTCGCTAGTCTAATAGAAATATTTGGACACAGTGTTAAGTGTTCTGTTGTGTATTCCTCAGACACCAACTAAATTGTTTCCTGTCGCCTTGCTGTGGCTGTCGCTGGAAACATCTTCACATGCAACGTCCGTATTGTTCCATATCTTGTCAATAGTGCTCTGTTTTTTTTTTATTAACTCACAAACAGCGCCCTTGTTGGATATATATATCAAACAAACTCTAGTATTTCCGCTCTACGTTTGAAGACCAAAGTAGCATGAAGGCCAAGTGCTAATTTATTTTGTCACTTCGTTTTAGACCGTAGAACTCTATTGTACAGAGTGCCGCAAAGATCTAATCAAAGTCTATGGCTATTTACTTCTTTCTTCCACATTTAATGTATGCACAGTATGCACTAAAGAGAATAAAAAGAAAATACGTTTGCGGAGCTATAGGTGATGTAGACTTCAAATAACTAGTTTTAATTAAAATGTCAGACATGTAGTAGTTCCCCCTTTCAGACCTTGCGATCTATAGGCCAGATGATTTAAAGGTCATCTGTTTCTGTGGCCCACGGTTAACAAAGTAGTCATGTGGCCAGCACAACGACCAAACGCCTTTATCTTGCCCCAGAGGCACCCTATAGATCTCGAAATTAAAAATCGCAGCCTTCACTAGGATTCGAACCCGATACCCCCGCTATAAGCTAGTGATGCTCACCCTACGGCCCGCTAACCGATCCCGTACTATCCGGCCTCTAGAAACTGCTGCCCACTAAGCACAATGAAGCCGTAGTTCCACTAGACTCAACTTTCTGAGGTGTTAGGGCCTGTGACACGTAAGTGGGACATTTATACAGTCCCTAGGCCAAGAAATGTTGGTCACTGATGAGTTGGATTGATCAGCTGTCTAATATGCTGTCGAAGCTCATTATTGGTCAACTTGTCTGACACATTGACGTTAATAACAGTCTGTTGACAGCCATGTGGACAGTTGATCAGGTGTTCATTAGACGTATACATTTCCACTCATGTACAGTGTTTGCTGACATTATCTTGTTCAAACTACTACTGTTATGATTTTAGCATAGAAATGCATTTTTTAATTTTGTTCATTTTATAATTAAGTACTTAGACCTTACGTTAAAATCCCCCATAATACCTTTAGGCGAGTCAAGCTACTACCTACTTAATGACTTGGTTAACTTAGCTTTAAGTCCAGTGAGTGGAGGCAAATCAGGGGGTGGGCGGGACGGGACATACCAGGCTGGTGAATTGAGTCCACTTTTATCTATCCATTTAAATATCAACATTGGATCTCCTCACGCTCTTCTCACACACTCTCTCTCTCTCTTCTCTCTCTCTCTTCTCTCTCTATCTCTTCTCTCGCATTTTCTATCATTTTTCTCCCTTCCTTACGCCATCGGGCAACGAAAGATCCCTGATAAATGTATTTAAAGTTGAACAATCATGGACTTGTTACATTAATATAATCTTATCATTGGATGCGTTGCTGTGTATGTTCTCCCGCGTTCTTGCGTTCATGTGACCGACTCCTCCGCTCAATCCGGATAGATGTTTATCTAACCTTTAGACCAGTGTGCCTATGTATATCTACTCATCTGTGACAAGATGCTCTAACTTACTCTAACCCGGTTAGTTGTGTGCACATACAACAGAGGTGACAGCCAGAGACGAACCCTAGAGTAACAAGTCTACTTGTACACATTCCTTGCTAAACTAAGTTGATTGTGGTGTAGGCCATCGAGGGAAGAGGGTTTCTACAGATGAGTTTCTCTTGTAGACACTGAAATCACATTGTTTTATTGTACGGGTTTCGGGTGCTCCTTCAGAATTGAAGATGATCACATCCTAGCCCAAACCCCACAGCAGGACGGTGGAAGAAAACGTCGGGCAGGGTTCGAACCCGAAACCATTGAGACAGTCAAGAGCGCATACCACACGACCATGCAGATGTCCAAGGTTAAAATGGGGATGGAAGTATTAATATGGGTTTCAACTAGATGTACGTATTCTGCATTTGCCCCATCATGTAAAAAAAAATCTTCGCCTCTGCTTAGAGTTTCATCTATGTCAAATAGCGCGTGTTATTTAGAGCGTAGTATCTTAGAGGCTCTCAAGAAAAGCTCCCAGACACGCTTCAGTTACCACAGATAACATTCAGTGACGTCGATGTCGTAACTAGATACTATCTAGGAGTATTACTTAATACAACAGTACCCCCCTCCTACACAGTGCCCCACCCCCTCCCTCTCAACCCATTCATCACTCTCTGTGGACTGACAACAGCCAGTCTCATAATAATAGTTCGCGTTCTTCTCACTGCTGTATATCTAGATCCAGTAGAGGAGCCGTGGAGTGACATATACCGTACGTATCTTTGAATGTCAACCAAAGGATCAAAGGAATGTGCCGTCAGTGTTACGTAACGGATATGAAATTTCATGAGCTAGTCATTAGATTGTGTCGACAGGAAACGGAACTGAATGAGATTGTCCCTTCTTTCGAAATAGATTTACATCCAACAGAGAACTCGTTTTCATAGCTTCTGTTTTCTAGTTTCCTCGGCCATTCCAATTGTTGGGTTGACGATCCCGCCCGCCCCCCGTCACACGCATAAGTCACGTGATTCTATGGTACAGGCCGACTTTACATGACTAACTCATGACTGGGTCTGGCTTCACCCATAAAGGGGACATTTATATTTCAGAAATAGGAAATTTTATACAAAATATGCACATCAAATATAAGAAATTATGTTGAATCAAATTATAGTTTACAATGAAGCCTCGATGCTTTGAATTAAGTCAGGCACTGAAATGGGACCACCTAGATATATTGCTAGGGAAAATATATTTTTGAAAAGTATATTTATGTCTAAATACTACTTCCTAAACTATAAAACCATTATATTTTTTTCTAAGTAAGTATAATAGTAAAGAATATTTTTAAAAATCTTTTACTTATTTAATTAAATTGAAGTTCCTATAAATGAGCCTAACAATAAGTTATTTTCCAGTGTTGCGTTGTTTATCTAATTGGCTATACCAACTTTGTTTCAGTTGATACTAAAACTAATAGCTTGGGGTACTAACCAATGCTCAATCTTAGAACCTCTGACCTTCTTAGTTCTTACCCACGTTTTGGTCATTGTTATTTAGCACAATGGAATTGAAACGTCTTTTAGAATTAGACTTCATGTCACTGATCTCGTGTAACAGTAGCCTCGTCATAAACCACGGCACGGCCTCGGGTATTCAGTTTCCATTCCTCCATTTTTTATTTCGCGTGGTTAGTCTTGCACATTTTAAGATTCTTTCATAAGGCCTTGGGTTACAGCTGCAAGGTAGACATCATTGACTGTCTTCATCTTCAAAGTATGTTTTTATAGTCAATGATGATTTTGTAAGTGACAGTTAAAGCCGTTGAATCAGTTCAATGGAAAGGTAACCGATATCCTGTTTTGTATTGCGGAGTAGGAGACGATGACAAAATGTTTATAATTACCACGACACCGATTGAAAAAGTACACGTAAAAAAAAAAATCCAGTTATAGCTTATAGCTTATCACTTTTCGGAATGATATTATGCAAATTCACATAACCATTTCGAGAAACAAAAAAATCGATAATTTATAGGACGCTTTAAAATAATACTATCCACTACAGTGTGATCCTCCAATAATTTTGGACTAATATCTCTTCAAACCAATTCTTTGTCTGCAGGAACCATTCTTAGATTTAGGCTTCAGCTACTCTAGTTGAATCTAAGTGCAATGTAGTTCATTCTTGTGAAGACTGGAATTTTAAACTAATGGATCTTTAGGGCTTTCGTGCCTCCCCCCCCCCTTTTTTGTTTTTCCAATTATAACGGGGAAACAAAGACGGTTGGTCAATGTGCTGACCAAACGATACTTTCGTTAACCGTCGATCATAGAAATACATGGGCTGTAAATAAGATAAACAATAATGGGTCTAGGTGAAATGGTCACATACAATGAAACGAAACGATAGGCGAGAGTTATTCTAGCTGTCAGTATTTTAATTTTAGTGAATAGAAAACCCCTCCTGTGTATTTTAAAACACTTTTTTTTTTACTATTCTTTATCTGGGAGTATTCGTTTGATGATGTATTAGCGTGTTCTGTGTATGTGTATTAGCGTGTAGTGTGTATGTGCCTGTGTGTGTTTGAGAACAGGTCTTTACAATCTCGTCAAATTCCTTTGCTATCACAAGTAAGTTATCTAGATCTATATGTTCACATGCTGATCGCATTGTTTAGATATGAACTATATACTTTGACTGTGTAAGCTATCCTACGCCAGTGATATGCCCATCTATTACGCCTGTATCCCTAATCTAACACAGAAGCCTAACAGTGCGAGACATTGTAAACATATTTTTCTTCCACTTTAAGACACAGGACATGCATGGGCACGTGACTTCTTGTTCTAAACACAAACTTCATATTTAATTACACATGTTGACCAATAGTACAGCTCATTGACATCCTTAATGCTGCATAATTAATCAAGAGGTACGAACACTATACTAACCCTCTTCAATGCTTTACAGTGTATATTGTATGGTCAATGGAACTAGCTCCAGCTGGAATAACCTGCCCAGTGTGCAGCCGAAAATTCCGGACTCACATAGGTCTCACCAGCTACACGAGGAGGCACTAAACCCCAGTGCAAAACCCTAAGCCCCCCTGGATGACAAAAGTGGTCATCATCGAACACACACACATATATATATATATATATATATATGTATATTTATACTATATGCAGACAGTGGCGTAATGAGGGAAGCTTGTGGGGCAGCCGCCCATAACGCTGTAGCCAGAGCCGGACTTGGATAATTGGAGGCCCTAAGCGAAGTGAATTTGGTGGCCCCAAATGAAATTAAAAAAAAAAGAAAAAAATAAAGAAACATATTCAAGAAGAAAAAGAACGAATGGACACATATATAAATGTATAAGAAAATGACTATTTTGTGAAGTTTTTCTTATTTCTGTAACAAATGACAGGATTTAAATATTGTAATTTAAAAAGGATTTTCCAATGCAAATACACAGACACTAGAGACTCGATCTCAACTGAACATCACTCCCTCCCCTTCAATAAGTAAACAAATAATACGATTGAACGAGACATTGACCGGTCAAGACGGAAGAATGATTTCAAAAGCTAGCCGTTGACTAAGACGATGGTGAAAGGACTGCTGCGTTAGAGAATTTCGGAGGATACGGACAGTCCATGGCGATGTTTGGCGAAACACTAAGGTCTAATGTACAAGTAGTTTGGCACGGAATCAATACTGCAATAACAACAAAGAGGGGTACGGTTTGTATGAATGAAAAGTGGATATAATGTATCAAACGACGATGTATTTGTTGGTGTTGAAAGTATTATTATATATTTTGTCCAGTGTAAGAGGAATTTTTCTTTTTCAGTTCAATATTGACGTCTCGTCTCGTCCGTTTAACCAATAAGATATGTTCACACACACGACTTAAAGAACTATAAATAGCTCGCTTATTGGTGTATCCGGTGTACAAAGTAAAGGAAGTGTTGAATTTTTTGTTTTTTTGTTTAATGAAATATGAAGAAATGTTTGCACCTCTTAGCGCTGGAGATTACAACTTTCTAAGAGCTTCCGTTTGAACACAAAAATAATTTCGATAAGAAGGAAGCATTAGACTTTCACTCTCTTACTTACAATTTTAATTTGAAAACAAAAGGCAACTTACTCGCGGGAATCAAAGAGATTTGTTACGTGGATCAGCTGCCACGCATTGAGATTGTGTTACCACTTTAGCTCAATTCTTTGATCTATTTAGTTGGCAACAGTCAAGTTTTAATTTAGTGTCCTTGGCATTGTTTAGTTTGTGATGCAAATTTGCAATAAAAGAAAGCGTCGAAATAGAGAGTATGCACGTACATTCAAGGATGAATTGGACCGCTCTTCAGGTCTCTAACAAGGGCCAATTTTGTTTGTAAAGAAAACTGTAAAGTTCAAATTTTTTGTTTATCACGCAATGACTTGGTCCTTAAGGTTTCCACACGGACCCACTACTATATTGTTTCAACCCTGTGTTCACGTTTGCTTACATCCTTAGATACCAGCTGCAAAACTGTCACCGTGCGATTTATGCAAGGTATGCATGACTTATTCGATGACTAATTCAAGTTGAAAGTTGTTCTAGAAATAAAAGAGTTATTGACGTCATCAAATGCAGAGTATGTTTTTATTGTCACTAAAGCCAGAGATGCAGAGGAACGTAACTCCAAATTCTTAAAGTAATTAAAAGTGTTAAAATAAGACTAAATGGCAGTTTTGAAATGAAACATATAAGTGAGTCATCATAGGTTAAGTTCAAGTTAAAGCTGAATAAATCGATTTAAGGATTTCTTTTTTTTTCAGCAGAATGCCTAAATAAGTTAAAATGAAAACAGTTTTATAACAAAGATGATCACTGTTCCCGCCTGACTAAGTAGGCACGAATAGAGATATATAATAATGATAATACAGAAAAGGTTCTATTAATTTTATAGGTTATGGCTGAAAACTATAAAAACTTTAACTTTTATACTGCTCATAACTGCAGTATAACAGCTCATTCAAAACTGTTCTCCACATTCTTTCCTTGATAAAATCTTCTATAATGTACAGTCTCTCTCTCTCTCTCTCTCTCTCTCTCTCTCTCTCTCTCTCTCTCTCTCTCTATGTATATATAACTTCACTATGGGGGAAGCATTATAGTTTCACTCGATGACTTAAAACTTGTTTGTAAAACAAATTGACAACTAACTAGCGGGAATAAAGGAGATTTGCTAAGAAGATCAACTGCAGTGCATTGAAATTTGAAATAGTGTTAAAACTTTAGTTCATTTCTTTGTTATTTAGTTTGCATCATTAGAGTTAGTTCCTTGACATTGACAATATTGAATTGAATTGCTTGAATAAGAGATTTTTGTGTTATTGGGTAATCCTTAATTCCTTTAGCAATCATCCAAGATAAAAGGAGGCAGAAGCTGGATTTTGTTATAGCACCAGAAATTAATGTTATACATATCCCTACACATATATGGGCATGATCCCAGCCCTCGTCGTAGCGTCATTAGAGAAAACTAGCTGGGCCAATTGGGAAAATAAATGGACTATCCGTGTTGTGTTCTACGGAACCCAGTTCATAGCACTTGGCGGGGATAAATTAAAACATCCGCGATTACTTCCGACTATACCGTTGTTTAAAGAAGTTGTTTGCCAATGATGGACAATCCAACCGTAGAGGTGGTACTTACTAGGGTAAAGAGATCCAAGTCCTCGTGAAGAAAACATTTTAGGATATTTAAATTACCCTATACTTTAACTCTTTCTCTCCTAATTGACGATACCATCGTTGATTTAACCTCATTAAATTAATGTTTGATTTTATAAACTTTACTTTGTGTTATATAAACAGAGCATGCTTTCCTATTGAACTCTAGACCAAATAAAACACTCTCTGATAATACACGAACAAGTTATTGAAGCTTAATTAAAACATGGTAGTGATAGACTAATAAGCAAAATGAATCATTCCGTCGGAACGTGTAATTAAAACATGGTAGTGATAGACTAATAAGCAAAATGAATCATTCCGTCGGAACGTGTAATTAAAACATGGTAGTGATAGACTAATAAGCTAAATGAATCATTCCGTCGGAACGTGTAATTAAAACATGGTAGTGATAGACTAATAAGCTAAATGAATCATTCCGTCAGAACGTGTAATTAAAACATGTTAGTGATGTACTAATAAGCAAAATGAATCATTCCGTCGGAACATGTAATTAAAACATAGTAGTGATGTACTAATAAGCAAAATGAATCATTCCGTCGGAACGTGTAGAATAATTATGGAGAGAAACGTCCCTCAGTTAAGTTTTTGTTTTGCGTGTGCAGCAGAGGCGTAGTGAGGGGAGGGGGAAAGGAGGCACGATGCCCCCAACGTGATGTCCATGGAAAATTGGGGGGGGGGGGAGGGCGCCAATAATGTACCTTGCCCCTGGCTCATGTTTTGTTCACTAAGCCCATGGTGTGCCACCTCTTTGATGTCTATACTTCCCTATTGTTCAATCTGTTGTATAAAACTAATCCAATAAAAAAAACACCTATTTATACAAAAGAGAACAAACTAGTATCTCGTATAAACACACGCACACATTTAAAATATGTGCATAATAGTAAGGTACACTGTACGAGTTGTACACAGTGCACAAACACACACACAGAAACATGTCACACTAGTTAGTTAGTTAACACAATCAATCTGGTGTGTGTGTGTGTATGTTGGGGGGGGGGATATCACAAGAAAACACAACACACACACACGCACGTGTTTGATAACCGCCATGAGGGAGGGGGTCATGAACCTCCGGGAATAAAAAAAAAATTCTCGCTATTGAAAGGTCAAATTTGATAGTTGCTGAAGAAGAGACAGGCCTGAGAGAGAGAGAGAGAGAGAGATGGGGGGGGGGGGGGTAGAGGGGGTGAATCTCTTTTGATACCCTGACCTCCTAGCAGTATTTTCAATCTGTTTGTTGGTTGTATGGTTGACTGTGCTCTCCTCATACCGAAGTGTATTTATTTCATGTCTACTGAATCCCTGGAGTATAATACTTCTTTAGGTGGCTCTTCACCGCTCTCCAGTCAAAATTCAAATTTGTTTATGCTGTGAATCAAATACAATGACTCAAATAACTCAGAATGTGTGTGTATATTCAAGCTATGCCTGTTTTTTTTTTTTTTTTTGGTTCTGCACTCCTAAAGCAATTGTTTCAGTACAAGATGTAGGTGTTTCGGTGTTGTGTTCTGTTGGCCATGTGGCCCCTGTTGTTACAGTACACCTTATCTATCGTACAGGTACCAATGGGGTCAAGAAACATCTGGTCCTCTCGTTGGTCTTTCCTTGTTTGTCTTTGGTGGCAGTAAGTAAGAGGCTAGACCCACTGTGTTGTCTTTAATAAGTCTGTTCTTTCGAGAGGAAAGGGCTAGAGATGCATAGGAAGAATGAGGGAGAGAAAGTATGTAAAATAGAAAAAGGGAGAGAGAGAAAGAAAAAGAAGAGAAAGTGATAAATATAGAGAAAGAAGGAAAGAAAGTGAGAAATATAGAGAAAGAAGGAGAGAGTTGGGTGTTAGAAGAGAAAGAGAGTTTAACAAAGAAAGATGAAAAGTTAAAGAAAGTGTATGTGTGTGTGTGTTT
Organism: Biomphalaria glabrata; assembly: GCF_947242115.1. Lineage (NCBI taxonomy): Eukaryota > Metazoa > Mollusca > Gastropoda > Planorbidae > Biomphalaria > Biomphalaria glabrata. The sequence goes on along the minus strand of NC_074718.1, from coordinate 31,492,309 downwards.
GAGAGAGAGAGAGAGATAGAGAGAGAGAGGAGAGAGTAAAAGAATAGAAACAAAATTCCGTGGACTTTTTTTTTTACAAACTTCACAAAGTTCTTTGTCCATAAGCTTAGACTACAAAGTTTTAGGTTTATAACTTTATAACCTTAGACTACTAAGTTCTATGTCTATAAGCTTAGACTAGAAAGTTCTATATTCATAAGCTTAGACTACAAAGTTCTATGTCTAAAGCTTAGACTACAAAGTTCTATGTCTATAAGCTTAGACTACAAAGTTCTATGTCTATAAGCTTAGATTACAAAGTTCTATGTCTATAACATTATAACCTTAGACTACTAAGTTCTATGTCTATAAGCTTAGACTACAAAGGTATATGTCTATAACCTTAGACTACAAAGTTCTATGTCTATAAGCTTAGACTACAAAGTTCTATGTCTATAAGCTTAGACTACAAAGTTCTATGTTTATAAGCTTATACTACAAAGTTCTATGTTTATAAGCTTAGACTACAAAGTTCTATGTCTATAAGCTAATAAGCTTAGACTACAAAGTTCTATGTCCATGTGCTATTCTGTGTATCAACTTTTGAAGAAAATGTTGGTCACATCAAAAAGATAAAAAAGAATGCGTCAGACAATAAAAGACATTCGCAAATAATGTTTCCAGGCTCTTGTCTGGAACCTAAATTCTTTCAATGACACAATCCAGATGTCTCTCATATACCTAGTTGAATCAAGAGCGTGGGGCAGGCTGGAACACACACTTACAATTCTTGTGATGTTTCAGGAGTCTGGATAAAATCTGGAAAAATATATTTGAATCCCAACGAGGTATGAAAAAAACCCACCTCTCATGTCCACTTGAATATAAAAAAAACTAAATAAAAAAAATTGTTTAAAAACAAAGCGTATACAAAGGAAAGATACGTACAATTAATGCCGTAGATCTCAATGCTGCAAGATTTTCTCACCTTTTGTATATAAATCACAATTATGAATTACCATTAATTAATTAATTAACTGGTTATGTTTTAATTTATTGTCGTCGACAATAAATGATCGTGTAAAGTTTCAACTTGATCCGAGACTGGAAAGGTGGAGAACTAACGATTAAAAGAATCCAGACAGACAGACAGACAAACAGAGTGAGTTAATATAAGCTTTGGAAAAGAAAAAACCTTTGAAGGCCCACCAGTTTAACCATGAGTTTCAATCGATTTACTTGGTTTGTCTTAAAGTTTCTCTTTCTTACGGAAACAAGTTCTCCATGTACACGTAGGCTACATAACAAGCAGAAAATCATTTCTCTCAAACCTTCTCCTAGGGGGAAAAAGGTGTCAGGGAGTGATGGAAGTTTGGAACTGAACCTTGAACCCTTGCGGTCTGCTTCTTGTACCATCGTGCTAAGATTAGCATCACGTTGTACAACCCCAAGCAATGTGACTGCGATGTTTGCGGTACAGCAGACGTCTTGGGTGTAGGTGATACCCTGCGTGGCGCGTGTTTTATCTTCAGATCTGTGATGAGTACTTGGGCTTACTTCTGAGCGCTCATTTGTTTACAGCGACTGCAACTTTAGTCACCCTCGTCTCACGCTATTTCACCACACCCTATGTAAATTCTTCATGGATAGGTTCTCTTCTCCCCCCCCCTCTCTTGTTTCCTTATTTAGGGTCTCATTAAGTCATCTTCAAAGTCAACTATTGATTCACTTCCCCCTTTTCCTTCTTGAAATTGTAACCTCAAAATTTCCTAACTCACCGATGAATAAAGGGACACAAACAGACATCTACTGACACTATATTTAGACAACGTGGTCAAGCTTTTATCAATTTATTCTGTCCTGTCTCTCTGGTAAAAAGTTTGTACACGTTATTTCTCCGACTTCCAAAGTCCGGTCAAGCTGAAATTGTACACAATTATTTCTTGTACATGATATCACAAGAATCAATAAAAAAAATAATATAGACTATTCTGGACAATTATGAATCGAAAGTATGTTGATGCTCTATATTTTAATTTAAAAATTAAATACTCAAAATTGGAACCAGTGAAATTTGCCCATGTGGAGTATCACCAGAGAACTGCTCTTTTTACCAAGAGGCCCGTATAAGACACTGGCCCCAAAACACCCCAATAGAAAGAGAACTATATGGAGAACTCCCTGATTTGGAAACCACTACGCAGTTCATCTCATGTATTGGTCTAGTCATCTGAACACTCCAACATAACAATGAGAACGAAGAAGATGAAGAAGAAATATGCAGAAGAAAGGGTTCCGTCCCAACCTCTTGCGGCCCATTGGAAATGTGCTGTCAATTTGACATTTTTCTGAGGTCAACAGTTGTTGGGTGACCATGTGACCAACTCAACTAAAACACTGGTAGCCTACTTTCAGCTTTCATATTTAAACATATTCACCTTGGTTGGACAAAGGAACAACCTAAAAATCCAGAATGAAATATTAGAGCCGCAATTGGCATACTTGGCTTCGGTTTGACAATCCATTGCTTAAGCAACCCGTCACCGTGACCGTTTTCACTTAAATGCTCTCTTTTTCCTCCGCCGCCGTATATTGCTATTGGCATCAGTGCAGCACAAACTGGTCGAAAAGACTTGAAAATGTACATAAAGAGAGCACAGATTCTATTTCATTTTTAGAGAATTTTGAAAATCATTAAAAACAAAACAGCAAGTTCCACCACTCGGATGTGATGGATGACTCAACTTGTCTAATGATACCGTCCAGCTCTGTTTATTCCCTGGCCGAGACATCTGACAGAATATCACAACATACAACTTACGTGTTTAATAAACACAAGTGAGGGCGTACACGCGAGAACAGACGTGAAATCCCTTGCAGTCTCCTGGTGTGAAAATCTTTTTGTTATTTGGCACATCGTCACTCTTCTATGTCAGGTCCATTCTGTCCTCCCAAGTAGATTCACACATACACTCGGAAACTTATAAAAGATCTTTATAAAAAAAGTTTACTATATCAATATAAATCTGTGTAGAACTTAGACCTACCTGTAAACGGTGAGTTTCATAGTTCGACCTCGATGTGAATTAAAACTACCACATAGAAGAACCTCCATTTCGTTTCAGCCTCTCCCACATTTGTTATCTAGTAAAGCGGTGGCTTGCAACAATCACGAAAGTTCATTGCGTCTTATAAGAGCCTACAAGGGCCATAGAAAGACAGTCGTTTCTTTGAAATAGGTGTACAAGCATTGAGTTTTAACTATTGCTTGTAAGTAGTCGTTAGTGAATTGGGTGTAAAGAAACTATGACCTGCATTTGTGTAGGGTGTTACATTCACTTGACTATCTTTTTGTAAATGTACGGATATCTACAGGATGACCCGATTTTTTTCCCCTCTCGAGGGCTGGGAGGACCATCAAATTCTTGAACCTAGCCCCATGGATACATCGCTACGCAACTGAAGCATAGAAAGGGTCAGTTCGATTTGGATTTCAACCTGCAGGTGACGTCAACAGCTAGGGACTCAACCCCCTCATACTTCTCGAATGCAGGGGCGGACTGGCTATATGGGCATTCGGGCAAATGCCCGATCGGCCGGTACCCAAATGGGCCGATAAGGGCCACAGAAAGGACCGCATGGATGTCATTATGACACGCTATTAAATTGTTAAAGGTTTTATAATATTCTCGTGTTTAAAGAAATTCGTCACAGACTCTGCGATGCAAGACTAATTTGATGTTTAACACATTCTCCGAAACAATGTAGCAGCCTACATCCGTAGACAGTGCTGCTAGTAGGCTTCAACCTTTTAGGACCTACACACTTAGCGATTAAAAAACAACATAAGGACTATATTTATTATAAAGATATAGCGCATGCGTACGATTATCGATACATTATCAAATCTAACGTGATGCTTTTAAGGACAGATAGACCTAGAACTGGATGCAGGGGCATAGCTAGGAATTTCCCATCGTTTGGGGCCCGGGGGGGGGGGGCTTGACCTCTTAGGGGGCCACCAATTTGGGGGCCCCCTTCAAATGGGGGCCTAAGGGGATTTTCAAATTCTCCCCCTCCTCCCCCCACCCCAGCTACGCCACTGACGGGATGCTCATCAAATGATATACAATGTCTGGGCCGGATTGTATAGAAATTGCTGAGCCGATTTCGACATCCAGTTGCCCCTGCTCGAATGTAATTGACTAGGTCATCTCATTATGGTCACAGTTCACTGACTCTCGGGGGAATCTGATTGGGTAATTAAGTAATGAGAAGTCTCGACCTGGACTAATCGCCTCGTTATGTAATGCACTATGCACATACATACACCAGCGTAAATCAACCAAACAGTTGACTTCATCGCATAGTATTGTACTTCGACACGTAATCTTTGAAGTCGTTGTCTGTCTTTTATTGACCCTGTGTCTCGGTCAACATAGACTACGTCTGTGAATGCCTGTCCCAGTCTCCTTATCTTCACCCTCCTGTCCCAGTCTCCTTATCTTCACCCCCCCCCCCCCCCCCAGAGCTTTAGCCTTAGCACAATAAGGTGTTGAAAACATAGGGTATTACAGTCACATAGAATCTGGGTTTTTTATTCTTTATGTTTAATCCATCAATTAATCAATCAATCTATCTATCCATCTTTCTGTCTATCTATCTGTCCTTGTCAATCAATCAATCAATCAACCAATCTCTATCTATCTATCTATCTATCTATCTATCTATCTATCTATCTATCTATCTATCTATCTATCTATCTATCTATCTATCTATCTATCTATCTGTCTATCTATCTGTCCTTGTCAATCAATCAATCAACCAATCTCTATCTATCTATCTATCTATCTATCTATCTATCTATCTATCTATCTATCTATCTATCTATCTATCTATCCATCCATCCATCCATCCATCCATCCACTCACCCACCCACCCACCCATCCATCCATCCATCCATCCATCCATCTATCTATCTATCTATCTATCTATCTATCTATCTATCTATCTATCTATCTATCTATCTATCTATCTATCTATCTGGATTCCTTTTCTCTCTAACAGCTCATGGAAACAGAGCTCATATAAAGACTATATTACGAACTACTCGGGATTTTTTAAACCGTGTATTATATAAGATACAACGTCCACCCTGCCATCTGTTTGACTTATTACTAAACCAATTAGTCAATGTCTTGCCTCTTTACTTTTTCCAATTCCTTCTATTAAGTAAAACAAAAAGTAATAGTCAAAAAGAAAGGGAATCAATTAATTACTTTTCGTTCTCCTATCGAGTTGAAATTTCACACTTGTACTAGTGCTACGTGACAACACATTTGATGACAACATTCTGAAAGATCACTTCATTAAGTGATTAATTAGTTTTAAATATTCAGGAGAACTAACAATTATATAGTTGTTTTTTTTTTTGTTCTTTTCAATTACTCAGTGTTTCTCAAACTTTTTCCTTATCGGAACAAATCGCACATTCTGAGTATTTAGCGAAACACTTTGCTTCTTTTTGTTTAGAGAGGATAATTAACATGGTGGCCTAAATAATTATTCCAGTAGTTCGTGGGACACCTATTCAGGCGGAATAAGTTTGTGAATCACAGCCTTTACTGATAATCTCTAATATCCATTTAGCATCTGGTCGCCACCATGTAATGGTGATATTACCTTCGTGTTGATATTCCAGAGCGCATAACCCATGACAAGACAGTTATACTATATTCTTCTGTTGTTGTTTTTTTTTCGGAATCAGGAATTAGTATATCAAAGTATTATGTTATGATGTTGTCGAATCGTGAAATAAATAAATTAAATATATTAAAATAAAATAAGTTTATACTAATGTGTGAACAGATGATTAAATTTATGGGCGTTAAGACCTATTATATAGTGGTGGAACTGAAGGCCCCACACAGCTGATATACTTCTATTGTTGTTGTTTTGTTGTTGTGTGTGCGTGTGCTTGTATTCTTTATTGTAATTATACAAGTGGTGTGAGTGTGTGTAGTAGTATTGTACACAGACAAAGGAAAATATTAGCTTTGTTTTTTTTTAAAGTATTTTTGTTATTTTTCTTGTTATTTATTATGCAAATAAAATGTATTCAATGGAAATATTATTATAGCGAACGAGTTATTGTCTTCAATAGACAAGCAAAGCTCTCAGTAAACAACAAAAACATGTGATAGAGACCTGACACAATCCCAGCTATCTCTAAATCCCTAAGTAATCTTCTATCTATATATTTATAAATTCTCTTCATGGCTCAACCATATCTGACACCACGATAAAGTCTTGGAAAGATAACTCTTTTATTTATACAAGTCGGACTAGAGTTACCCCACGTAACTTTCGCGGCGACAGAGAGCACGGCTCAAAAAAAAAAGATGAGGGGGGGGGGGGAGAACAAGTAATTTTTCTCTTTATACATTCTATATATTTGACTGCATTTATGTGTGTATTTTTTACACACGTCAATATCTGGTGTCATTGAAATAGTTGAATGTTTTTCTGTAGCTTTGCTTTGATTTTGCCCCTTCGTATTGCCCTTCGTTTCCTAACCATGGCCACCGCTTCAAATATATTTCGTAGAGTCAAAGGTCTTTCAATGTAGTCGAAATTCCTGCATCAGGTAACTGTTTATTTCTATCAGTCGCATATTTCTGGGAAAATGTCGTCGACGAAACTGTTGCTCTCGAACTTCGCAAGATGGCTGTAAGCTTTGTTTGCGAACGTAGGGATAACTATGGCGACGCCCTGTCCGTTGTTCTTACTCACAGTCATACAGTCTGCACGACAATACGCTGCCTACATGAATACTTCCGGCGTTTATGGTGGCGAGGCTGAAATTGTGGCGATGTCTCAAATACTTCCCGCTACTATCACTATTCACTTCCGAGAACGTCCGCATGACCCTCTTCGAGTTTACAATCCGAGTAAACGTCTCTCCATATCCCTGCTATTTAGCGGTTGCATTCACCACAACTTACTGAAGTGTAAAACTATCGCAGCTGCTACCTCACAAACTGTCCTTATTCCCCCGGATATCCCTGACTCCATCAGATTTAAATTTGCCTTTTACCTTTACGCGCAGACGATTCTTGCCATGACAATTAATAAAACACAAGGACAGAGTTCCTTCTTTTCATTCACTCACAGTCTTTTGCCCAAACCCACCCCATTTGGACAACTGTGTCTTTCAGGAAGTGTTCACCCGTCACTTAATATCGGCGTATGCTACGCTGTGGGTCGACTTGTCAAATTTAAAATGTACACGGCTACTGCCAAGCTAGATCTATGTCTCAAAGCAGACGTTGCTTTGAATTACTTATAGGTTTACAGTTTAACAATTTCAGAGAGAGCGAAGTTTTGTGTGACAGGTCCGGCAAACTAGGCAGCCATCTGGGACCTCCGATTTTATTTAGATACAAAAAATCACGAAACGTGGATCCAATCTGAAACATTGCAGAACTGTATGAGCTATTGCTCTATTTTTACTAGCCTAGCTGTAAGTCTCTACTCAAACATTGCAGAACTGTATGAGCTATTGCTCTATTTTTACTCGCCTAGCTGTAAGTCTCTACTCAAACATTGCAGAACTGTATGAGCTATTGCTCTATTTTTACTAGCCTAGCTGTAAGTCTCTACTCAAACATTGCAGAACTGTATGAGCTATTGCTCTATTTTTACTCGCCTAGCTGTAAGTCTCTACTCAAACATTGCAGAACTGTATGAGCTATTGCTCTATTTTTACTCGCCTAGCTGTAAGTCTCTACTCAAACATTGCAGAACTGTATGAGCTATTGCTCTATTTTTACTCGCCTAGCTGTAAGTCTCTACTCAAACATTGCAGAACTGTATGAGCTATTGCTCTATTTTTACTCGCCTAGCTGTAAGTCTCTACTCAAACATTGCAGAACTGTATGAGCTATTGCTCTATTTTTACTCGCCTAGCTGTAAGTCTCTACTCAAACATTGCAGAACTGTATGAGCTATTGCTCTATTTTTACTCGCCTAGCTGTAAGTCTCTACTCAAACATTGCAGAACTGTATGAGCTATTGCTCTATTTTTACTAGCCTAGCTGTAAGTCTCTACTCAAACATTGCAGAACTGTATGAGCTATTGCTCTATTTTTACTAGCCTAGCTGTAAGTCTCTACTCAAACATTGCAGAACTGTATGAGCTATTGCTCTATTTTTACTAGCCTAGCTGTAAGTCTCTACTCAAACATTGCAGAACTGTATGAGCTATTGCTCTATTTTTACTAGCCTAGCTGTAAGTCTCTACTCAAACATTGCAGAACTGTATGAGCTATTGCTCTATTTTTACTAGCCTAGCTGTAAGTCTCTACTCAAACATTGCAGAACTGTATGAGCTATTGCTCTATTTTTACTAGCCTAGCTGTAAGTCTCTACTCAAACATTGCAGAACTGTATGAGCTATTGCTCTATTTTTACTAGCCTAGCTGTAAGTCTCTACTCAAACATTGCAGAACTGTATGAGCTATTGCTCTATTTTTACTAGCCTAGCTGTAAGTCTCTACTCAAACATTGCAGAACTGTATGAGCTATTGCTCTATTTTTACTAGCCTAGCTGTAAGTCTCTACTGTGATTCAAGGTTTATTTACGAATTTTTAGATCTACTTGTTAGATTATTTTAGTTGACTATTGTTTCTTCTTTGTAATAAAATGTCGAAACGTTATTTCTATTCGGGTGATCATGAATTGTGGAATTAATGGTATCGTGCTATTGGAGTTATATGAATTTAACTTATTTGTTGGTTTAGATATAAATACAGGAAGGGTTTGAATTCATTGCATATTTTTCGGTCTTACTACTCACTTTGCCTGGGGCCTCCTATTACCTATGGCCGGTCTGTGTGTGAGTTTTCATGTGTATGTGTGATACGTGTAAGGAGTGAGTGCGTCTTTACTGAGAATCTGGTGATTGCATTATACAGATAAATTATTCCGTAATTTGCGGTCAGACGTAAATCCGACATTTCATAAAATGCTGAATCTATAAAAGTAAAATGTCTAAAATGTAGTTACCCCTCCCTTTCCCCAGCCCCAATCAAGTAGTTTATTATGTATGGGAAACGGAAAATGTACACTAGATGAATGTGGACTGGTTTTTGTGGTTTGTGTGGTTAAAAACCCAGATGTAGGGTTAGGGTGAAGTTTGTGAAGTCAGAGACGTTACACATGTTATATCAGTGTCCGAACTAATAGAGCTGGCTCAATGTTGGACTAAGGTACTGGCATGTGTTCTATAGACTGGACTCCACCTTGACTTTTCTTTGCTCAAATAGAACTAGCATTTTTTTTTTTTGGGTCTGTTCGATGTGGTGAGAACATAAAAAGAGAATGGTCGGGCCCGTGGTGTGAGGGGTCAAATCTGAATTGCAAGTGGACAAGGGAGTGCATGCAGAGAGTGAGAGTGAATGAGAGAGCGTGGGAGGAGGATCTCAGGTGAGTGAAAGAGTGTGCAAAATAGTGAAAGAAGAAATGAAGGAGGTAGAAAACTGACAGCGGGAAGAACTGTGTGTGGAGAGAACTTCACCCCCCCCCTCCGCCCCCCCCCCCTCACCTTACAACAATCACACCAGATTTCTTTAATAAACGAAAAGGAAATCTAGTCCTGCTCAGTGGATGCGATGTACAAATATGGCGAGCAAACAGTCCGCAGGCGCCCGTGAACAGACAAGACGCTGTCCCTGACGTGAAAACGAGAGGGTAAAGGGGGGGGGGTCGCCCCAACTTGCTCAACAATTCGTGCATATTATTAAAAACAAAAGAGGAGACAACTAGCCATTTAAATAACATTTTGACCTTTTCTTTCTTTCGTTTTTTTTGTTTTTATTTTATTTTGGAAAAAAAAATTGTGTCAGTACACAACGGACAATTTTACCATTTCTAGAGCAGTGATTCACAGATAGATGGGTTATGACCCTTTAAAGAATAATTCATTCTATGAAGGGAAACAACTGATGTAATAGTAACCAAGTAGTTACTGGATAGTTATTTTTAGAGCAAATACTTCTTGTTGGAATGCAGATTTCAATTTAAACTCTATTTGCTCACTAATTAATAAAAGGATATTTAAATTAAAATAAAAAGGGTCTGGACACACAATATGCGTTTATGACAAAAAGTTCTTCTTTCAGACCTTGCAATCTTTTGGGCAGATGATGTCAATGTCATCTGTATCCTCTGTCAACGGTCAATCAGAATGTCATGTGGCTAGCACAAAGACCAACCGCCTTTACCTTTCCTCGGTGTATCTCAAATACTCATTAGAGTGGGGTGGAGTCGGCGGCGAAGCTCAAAATCCTAGTCTTCACTGAGATTCGAACCCGAAACCTCGGTTCGGATAGCAACCCCTTTATACTTCCGGGCGGATGATATGTGTTTAGAGTTTGAATCAGTGGTGTCCAAACTACGGCCCGCGGGACATATACGGGCCATAACGCGGTGCCATCTCAAAACAATTTTCTAAGCCTTCTAGACTCAGGTTTGTCAGAAAATTCTATTAGCCTTCTAGGCTCAGGTCTGTCAGAAAATTCTCTAAGCCTTTTAGGCTCATGTTTGTCAGAAAATTCTCTAAGCCTTGTGGGCTCAGGTTTGTCAGAAAATTCTCTAAGCCTTGTGGGCTCAGGTCTGTCAGAAAATTCTCTAAGCCTTGTAGGCTCAGGTTTGTCAGAAAATTCTCTAAGCCTTGTGGGCTCAGGTTTGTCAGAAAATTCTCTAAGCCTTGTGGGCTCAGGTTTGTCAGAAAATTCTCTAAGCCTTGTAGGCTCAGGTCTGTCAGAAAATTCTCTAAGCCTTGTGGGCTCAGGTCTGTCAGAAAATTCTCTAAACCTTGTGGGCTCAGGTCTGTCAGAAAATTCTCTAAGCCTTGTAGGCTCATGTCTGTCAGAAAATTCTCTAAGCCTTGTAGGCTCAGGTCTGTCAGAAAATTCTCTAAGCCTTGTGGGCTCAGGTCTGTCAGAAAATTCTCTAAGCCTTCTAGGCTCAGGTCTGTCAGAAAATTCTCTAAGCCTTCTAGGCTCAGGTTTGTCAGAAAATTCTATAAGCCTTCTAGGCTCAGGTCTGTCAGAAAATTGTAAAGCCCTCTTCAGTTTGCGATCCACTGGTATCATTAAAACGCCAAAATGTGGACTTTTATTTATTTTTTACATTGAAAAACAGTCAAAAGACGAGAAGAACAATTTTCTCCCCACCCCACTTTTAACTAAAGATGTCGCGTTAAGTTGTAGCTTACGATTTGATGTTCATTGTGAGGTCGGATGGACGAGGTTCTAAAAAATATTTTCCATGTATATCATGCAGGTACAGGTACATGCGACAGCACTTTTGCATTCACCCTTATGTAGCAAAAAGAAATTGAGCATATTTATTGGCCAATATTTAACAATACTGTACACGACGGATATTTGTTTTACTATTTACAATAAAAAAAATGGTTACCAGCATTACATAATTAGTTTAAGACACTTTCACTAACCACCAAACTGTTGATGTTGCTCGAATGTTATTTGTTATCACAACAGTACCACAAGATGCTTAAAAATACATCTTGTAGAAATAAAATCTATAACTGCTTAATCTTGATTTAACTGCTAACAAAAGAATGTGACTTTCAGGGCTAGGGTTAACATACAGTTGCCAGATATATCATTACAATTATTTGACACTACACATCGACAATGTTTGCATGGCTTGATAATTAATGGTTTATCTTTTTGGTTTTATCTTATCTAGGATTTTAGAAGGAAGCTTTTTGTTTATATGTGATTTAAACCAGGATATTGATAATAATTTGGATACAAATTTATTTAGTCTTTCTTCATGAAGATCAAAACAAGAATAGATTGATGTCATACCATATGTGTCACATGTATAGTTTCTTTTTAATATGACGCACACTTTAAAAAAATGGGATGGCATAGTATGAAAATAAACGAGACAAAACAATGGCAGACAAAAAGAAAACAGACGTTTGTCTACTTTCAATATATATCTATATTTCACCTGCACTGTAGTTACGTTGTGTTGTAAGACTCGCGCTGTCTCGGAGTGACCATCCACTCTCAGCACTCTTGACCAGCCTCACATCAACGCAAACATTTGACTCTAGCTTTTAATCTGGGATTCAGCTGACCACTGGAGGCATGTCTACGTGCTGTGAGACCAAGAGATGGACAATGTTGAACCAGGGCATGAAATAGTTGTCCCAGGAGATTAGCGGACTTAGCGATGTCGCCCTGTGAGGAAGAACAGTGAAATGTGGGAAGTGCAAAAGGCACAGGTTGGTGAGTTCACATGCAAAATGACTGCGTCTGAAACTATGCAAATATTTGTTAGCTGTTTTTTTTTTTAAATGTCTTTCAAAAGATAGCATCTCATTCATTCGCAATGATAATTGTGTACAAATAAGAAAAACGTACATACATAGCATGCATTATCCATACTTGAATATCGGGGTATTTACGCGCCCCTGAGTCCACCCAACTCTAACACCCGTCTATAGTTGGGGAAGGTAAAGGCGGTTGGTCGTTGTGCTGGCCACATGATACCCTGCTCGTTAAACGTCGGCCAATGAAACAGATGACCTTAACATCATCTGCCATATAGACCACAAGGTCTGAAAGGGAACTTTACTTTATACCAGCTTTGGGATATTTCTGTCTGGCATTTATGAAGTTTAAGACCTTCCTTCTGGTAAAAGTACCAGGAAAAAAAAAGAGGTAGACAGAGAAAGCGATGGGAAGATAACATAAAAGAATAGCCGGGTCTTTCATTTAAAGAGCTTCTAGTCAAGGCAAAAGACAGATAGGAACCGAGAATGAAGGTCAACATATCTAGAGTGGTGCCCCAACGGTCCAACAAAATAAGGGATAGATCTGAATGTGAAGGAGATGATTGTACCGGAGAGATAGCATGGAGATGTCTCAAGAAACGGTAAAGCATGTAACTGAGTGACCAGGCAGTCCCCTCGTATTGAACAGTGGGGATCCTTTGTTCTGCGAAAGAGAAGTAGTTACGTAGTAGTTATCATCAGATTAGTCTCTCGATGCACCGGCTTCAGCTTCAGTAGGTGGCTGAATGAAACATTTACTTACAGATGAACAAAGTGACAAGAAATTGAAAGACGCAAATGTAAAAACAAACAAAACGGAAAACGAAAAACAACATAGATCTTTCTTACTCCTGGCAATAAAAAAAACAGTTACCTGTGATATTTTTAGAGTATGTCATTCAAAGAAGAATATTAAACTGTTCTATCTTAACAATAAGTGGCACCAATGTTTATGCTGTCAAAAGAGATAACAAAGATTGTTGTTATAACGCATTCTCAGTTATCATTTATCTCGGCTGTTTGGGAAAACGCCGGACACAAAAATAGTTTCAAGCCTTGTTTGTAGAGTATTGTGAGGAACGCAATGAATCCACTGTACAGAATTATTCAGTAAAAGGAGACTTTGTGTACAAGAGATGTCTAAATAAGATTTGTCAGTTTCTGGCAATCTGTAACACCATAGAATGACATTTATTAAAAGACCAAGACAGCTTCTATGTTGAGACAATAGCTATAGGGTTAGAGTTATTTTTGGATCTGTGAGCTCATGCTACCAAATAAACAGGACAAAATATACGTCTGTTTTTCTGCATTATTCACGGTTCTCGTGTCATACTGTTTCTGGCTTGTTGTCCAGCCGGTCATTACTTGATCTAAAAAATATAAAAGATACTTAAAAAAAACAAACAAAGATAAGATAATTTTTATTGACCCAATCAAATGGAAATTCAATTTGACTACAATTGATAACCTCAGCGTAACTACTGTAACAGTAACAATATTGATGCTAATACGAACAACATTCACACACGAAAAACATATACACACTTAAAACCAGCGCTTTATAAATAGACTTCAATGTACTTCTCGATGACGACAGACACTCTGACGGAAAGTGGAATGAAGGAGTTTTAAAATCTTACTGTTTTAGTCCTAATGGAAAGGAGACGACCACTTCGTTCAAATCTTATGTAACAGTGGTTTAATGGGTGCAGGTTACTTTAAGAATAGTGAGTGTTTTGGAAAGGCATCTTTCATAAAAATCTCTTCAAGAGATGGTAGCTGTGTTCGAGTGATATACGATGCTTTTTTAATTAGTTTCTTTAGTCTAAGTCTTTGAGCCAGTGAAGTATTACCATACCAGCAGGTGATGGCAAAGTTAATTAGACTGCTGATGGTTGCTGTGAAGGAAAATCACTCTTCAGTCGCTGCATATCTTAATTTTGCAAGTTCAATCTCCCATTAGCTTAGTAACTTTTCTTATAAAACGAATTTAAAACATTACAACTAAGTGATCAATTATTTGATAACTTTTTAATTAATTGATTCATGCGTTGTCATCGACAATGAATAACTTTGCACAAATTCAACTTGTTCTGAGAATTGGAAGTGGGATTAAAAAAAATTTAAAAGATTTCACCCAGACAGACAGACGGAGTGAGCTAAGATACGAATTGAAATTAAAATAACAAAAAAAACAGGTTTATATTTTTTGTGAAACAGCATTGTAATTGTAGTGCATTTAATTGAGTGCGAGTTGAAGTTTAAATGTAACAGATGAAAACAAAAATGTACCCGCTTATGGTAACATCTGTATCTAATCAATACATGCACTGCTCTAGGACAGGGGTCGGCAACCTTTTGAGTCGGAAGAGCCAAAAATTACAATTTACTAAATTTCAAAGTTTTTAAAGAGCCGCAAAGTTTTTTCTTCTCAACTATAAATAGTTCTCACCAATGATTTTTTAAAATATATAACTAATGTTTTTCACAACAAATTATATAATACATACATTATTAGATTATTATTTTATTATTTTTTATTTCGGTAACAACTAAAGAAGTTCAACGTTTATTTACAGCATTAACTTGTACTTCAATTAAGCAAACAAATTCAATGGGGGCATTAGCTTTGCATGGTTATAGAATTTTGGATACATTTGGCTCATACGGTAACTTTTTTTTGTTGTTGTTTTTTTATGTTTCAAACACGACTCTACATGCTCAATTGTTAGTTGGCTTCTTACATTACTTTTAATTATATTCATACAAGAGAACGCTTGCTCGCACGAATAAGTCGATCGATATATAGTCAGCACTCCAAATGCTAACTTCTTCAACTCATTGTAGCAATCTTGAAGATTATTCCATGCGCTTAATCAACTGCGGCATTCCTTAAAGTTGTCCACTATTGTTGCGTTACATATATACATTTCTGGATCTCCAACTGTTGAGATGGTGTACTAGGAATGCTAGAATAGTTTTGTTGGTTTCGAATAGCTCAAATCTGTCAAGAATTTCTTCTTTTTTTATAACTGTGCTGAAGTAATTCGTGTCAAAAGTTGTACTGATTTTATCGCGATACTGCTTTAGACATTCAAAATGAAGTAATTGACCGCTTTGAAAATGTTATGCAAAAAGAATAAATTTGTCTTCAAAACACATAGGATGAGTTTTCCTTTCATTGCAGTTTTAGATTCAGCTCATTTCATTTCTCTGTTATATCGATCATAAAGTAACATTTTTGCAACTATTTGTCGTTCTCTAATTCGGTGTGATAAATGCCTTTTTCATTTAGAAATGTATTTATTTCGTTCAAGCACAAAACAAAACGTTTCAAGACCTTACCTTTGGAAAGTCATAGCTTTTTATTGGGAAGAGTCTCCGTTTCGTTCAAGTGGTAGAGTGCTTTTGACAAGATGCTGTTAACAATCTTGATTACCAAATTCATGACCTCATCTAATTAGGTTAGAATCGTTTTGGGCACAAAGCATTTCTTGGTGCATTATTCAGTGAAACGTAAGAATTTCTTGGTTTATTTTGCTCCCACAAATTGTTGTTGCTCTTTTATTTTTTCCTGTCATATTCTGTAAGTTGATATTTAAATGATTTTATTTAAATCAATCGTATTGTCTTCAAGGTATTTTTGCATCTTCCATTCTAGTTTGTCACGAAAGCTGTAGCAATCCTAGAAGTTTCTTTTAGACCTTGGGAAGACATATACCTGACAAAATGGGCAACTTTGTGCCTTGTCAATACTAATCTATAGCAAGTGATGAGGCAGAAAAAAAGTTGAATATCTTCCACCTGCAAATATGTTACATTTGAAGACATTTTAGCTATACTGTCTTATACTGTTTCAGCGGATAATGGCAAATCTTTGATTTTTTTTTCAATATTTCTGGTTTGTTTATTGAAATCATGAAGCAGTTCTTCATGAAGAAAGCAGTTTTTGACATACTCATCATCGTAAAATGGTTTTCCTTTTTGTGCGATTTCTAGTGGTGCTTCAAAGCTTGTCAGAATAGCATTACTTGTAGATTGCTTCTAACTTTGAGAAGATAATTCGCTTCTAACTCATTTACAAACAACAACAAACTACATGGTACTACAACAACAAACTACATGGTACTACAACAACAAACTATACGCCACAGTCAAAGCACGCGGTTAAGATGCCAATTTTTCTTGAGTCAAAGCGAATTAAAACCTTCATAGAAACATCCGACGACGGCGTCATACGAGAGCTTCCGACGGACAGACAACAGTGACGACGTGTGTAACGGGGAAGGGGTGTGGTGAAAAGCGAGTACAAGTGACGAGAGATAGAATCGGTGCCTAATCTTCGTTACAAGATTCAGAACTATTTTAAAAAATGTTTCGATACAATAAATACTATTTGCGTATGGAACTAAAGAGCCGCAGCTTCACATCCAAAGAGCCGCATGTGGCTCGCGAGCCGCAGGTTGCCGACCCCGGCTCTAGGAAATAACTATGTACAACAATCAAGCTTAGAAAGCTGACAGAACTGGATGGGTGAAAACTAGTGTGTAATTTTTTTTTTAAAATAGTCTCATGCTTGACGCGACAAGATCTAGATGTACATGAAATGGAGGTGTTTTGGTTGATATTTATATATAGTTCCTCCATCGTGGTTCGATGATGACCACATTTGTCATCCAGGGGGTTGAGGGCCTTGCTCATGCTTGACCCAAACTGATCTAGATGTACATAAAATTGAGATGTTTTGGTTCATATTAATAGATCACAAACAGATACACAATTTTTGAGCGTTTCTTAGTGTCATCCCTTCTCAAGTGGAACTGAAATACATGTGACATCATTTTATTTGAGTTCTTCGTTCTTGTATCCTCCATTCAACTCAGTGGTTCTCAGATATTTTCCATGCATTCTGAGTCTCAGAAATTCCTTCTCCCTGCGCCTACTGCTCACTATTTCTCCCAGTGCCATTATAACAAGTTTCCTGAATCCGCCAGGGCAAGCAATATTTTAGTAAAGTTAGTTTCTAACAAGAAAAGTTAAAAAAAAATATTTAAAAAAGCTTATCTAAGGAGAAAAACTCCACATTTACAACCACATATTTCAATAATGTAGAAGTTATTTCACTATTTTTATATCAAACAAAATAGTTATTTTCCAATAATTAATTGAATATTTTTTTTTTATTGATACAGGTTTTGTTTGGTACAATAAATAATTATTTAAAGTTTCAGCTAGATCCGAAAATGGGATTTGGAAGAAATAACGTGTACAAGTATTTCAGGAGACGAAACTCCAAATATTTTAAACGTATCTCTGATTATTGACGATTTAATTTCCCCAGCAAAATAAATGCTTACCAGTTATTAATTGACTAATTTTTTAAAATTTCCCCTATGAATGATTGCTCAAAGTTTCAACCTGATCTGAGAATGGGTGTGGGAGAAGTAACGTGTTTATACTTTTTACTAGACATACATACAGACATAAAGCCAGACATAGCGAGTTAGTATAAGCTTTGTAATTAACATATAGAAAACAATGTACAACTTGCTTAATGTGTGTTCAATAAACTCGATTCTGACAAGTTGTGCTTAATAAGGTTGGTTTTGGTCGAAATCTGTTTATCTCTATCAATCGATAGGTCAGTACATGATGACCAGTGATCAGGCTAAACAATACCAGCTTTAGGCCACACAAACCCAGAGACTAAGGTACACAAGAAACGCCTCTCATTTCTTACTTGATGAATGACCCTAAACTCTGACCACGCCAATCATTATCTATCAACCTGGCAGACAGGACTACTGATTGTCAACATTGCGGTAGACATTCCTGTACAGTTTCAGCGTTTCTCAAACTTTATTCTCCTCTCGTGCCCTCATATTATATTAGTGAGATTTTCATACTTAGCGGAAATACTATAAATGGCAAGCTTTTTGGTGTAGGGTTTGAATCAAAGAAAGAGATTAGTTATTCTTGTTTTTAAAATGTATCATTTGATCATGTGTACTTATAAGCACTACAAAACCAAATTTACTAAGCTCTTCGGTGGAGTTCAATTTATAATCCTTGATATTGCTTTGTCTGTCGTGAAAATTTATAATTCAGTTTAAATGTCCGGCCTTGCTTCTTTTTTCAATTATTCCGTCATTTTCCCGCCAGTGTACACAACGACAGCTAGCAATAATATTTTCCCGCCAGTGTACACAACGAATTCTAGCAATAAAATTTTCCCGCCAGTGTACACAACGACAGCTAGCAATAATATTTTCCCGCCAGTGTACACAACGACAGCTAGCAATAATATTTTCCCGCCAGTGTACACAACGAATTCTAGCAATAACATTTTCCCACCAGTGTACACAACGACAGCTAGCAATAACATTTTCCCGCCAGTGTACACAACGACAGCTAGCAATAACATTTTCCCGCCAGTGTACACAACGACAGCTAGCAATAACATTTTCCCGCCAGTGTACACAACGACAGCTAGCAATAACATTTTCCCGCCAGTGTACACAACGACAGCTAGCAATAACATTTTCCCGCCAGTGTACACAACGACAGCTAGCAATAACATTAGTCAAAGCACTGCCACTATACCAAATACCTTCTATAATTAGAACGACTAAAACGATGTGTTTAGACTCCTTGTAAGAATTGGTTGAATGCAACAAAGCAACAACAGTGACAATGAGTGGCACACACGCGTACAAATACTTCATAGACGCACACTTGCTCGTACGAATACTTTCCTTCCCCCCCCCCATCCCTATTTCTACCTCTCCTTATCTCTGCTTATTTCTCTCTTTCTGTCTCTCGGCCTCTTCTTCTCTATTTCTCTCTTTCTCTCTCGCTGTCTCTTTTTTCAAGTTACACCTGTATGTCTATTCACTAAGTAGTTAAAGACCAAAATAGTCAAGGTATATCTAGGGATCAATTAACGCCTTCTTTTGCCTATTCTCCAAGCTCATTAGAGCAAGACAGTCATTGAAGCAAAACATATTCGCGACACTAGAAGCACTTCGTGTTAGAGACATTCCTTGAAATGTATATTTCTTTTATGTACCTTATATCGACATGCGTTTATTAATATCTATCTATCTATCTATCTATCTATCTATCTATCTATCTATCTATCTATCTATCTATCTATCTATCTATCTATCTATCTACCTATCTATCTATCTATCTATCTATCTATCTATCTATCTATCTATATATATATATATATATATATATATATATATATATGTATATATATATTTGAGTCAATGTTGTTCGAATTATTCATCCATATTGTTTTTGTAAAGTAGTTACGCAGATGTTGTCAATTATAGTCAAACTGAATTTCCATTTGATTGGATCAATAAAATCATCTTATCTTATCTAATATTTAGACGTATATTTATATATATATATATATATATATTTATATGTATATTTATATATATATATATTTATATATTTATATTTATATATATATACATATATTTATATATATATATATATTTATATATATATATATATGTTTTTATATATATATATATATATATATATATATATATATATATATATATATATATATATATATATATATATATATATATATATATATATATATATATATATATATATATATATATTGTCCAAGAATACTTACCTCTTGTGCATCACAAATTTTGTTTTAACAAGCTATTATATGCATGTGTTCTGAAAACTAAAAATTGGGACCAGCAAAATCTGCCCTTGTGGAGTGTCACTAGCTAGAGAATGCTGACCATGTCCTACAAAACTACATTTTTTTTCAAATGGCCTGCACAAGACACTGGCCCCCAATACTCCCCTATAGAAAGTAAACTAGATGGACAGCTGCCTGACTTGTAAACCACCGCTCATCTTGTTTATTTGGTTAGTCGTCTGAACGGTCCAGAATATTGAAAACGAGGAAGAAGAAGAAGAAATCGCTATAAAATCTTGAAGTTATATTTTAAAAAATCTTTTTGACAGAACGTCTTTAACTTATAAGATAATTATATCTTTTAAGATAAGCCACTTTGAAACCTAATAATTCAAGCAGAACATCAATTTGTGCTTTTTTTTTAAAAATATTATTTTACCGGCCATTGATCTCCTAGAAATATTTATACTTAATTTTATTAGAACTTTATCTCCTTTACTTTACACCAAACACTCTTCTTTTATAATTCCAATCCGTTTCACTTTGAATACATTTTTTCCCCTTTCACATTATTGTCATTGAATTTGGATTTTCAATACCGCCTGCCATTAGTCAACTTTCATTGGCTCATGAAGACTTGATTTCAAATTTTAGCGGGAAGAAATATTATTTGAGGAGGAGGCCATACCAATCATTAACGTAAAAGGGGCATTAGCAAACTAAGAGGATTTCTAATTCTTCATCCTCTACCGCCTTCTCCTCCAAATTTGCAACAAAATACTAAACAGTCGTCTCTTTTCCAATTAGATTTACGTGTCGAGTCTTTTAATTTTATAATTCCGTTATGCTGTAATGCTTTTAACTGGGCCAGTCATATGTAATTGTAGGCTCTAGGAAAAGTGAATTGGGTGGCCCCAAACAATGCCTTTAACAAGGTCGGTCGTATGTAATTGTAGGCGCTAGGCGAAGTGAATTAGTTGGCCCCAAATAAAATAGAAAAACAAAAGACTAAGACCGAAAAAATACGCATTGAATTAAAATCCTTTCTGTATCTATATTTAAATCAAACAATAAGTTAAATTCATCCATTTCCGTAGCTTCAAGCGTTCCGTAAGCTTCTTAAACATATTCGTACACTTGTCGTAAACCGATTGAAGAGCGATTCAACGAAGAGCAGCATGCAGACGATTCCAAGCCTGGAAATACTTTTGTAAGGCTTTTGAATCACAAATTTCGATAAAAAAAAATACTTTAATGGTGTGTACTACTTGCGTGAGTGTAAAACAAGAGCAGCCATGCAATAAACCAGTGATGCCCAAAATACGGCCCGCGGGCCAGATCCGCGACGTGGTTCCATCCGGCCCGCCGAAATGTTGGCACGAAGAGTAGACACCCTCCCCAAAATGGCCCGCATGTCGAATTAGGTTGGGCATCACTGCAATAAACGAATGCTGACATTTGATAAAAATCTTAAATGAAATTTGAAAGTCTAACAATTGCTATTTCCATTCATTAGTTGGGTCTGCTCGTTTGCACATCTCCAAATAAGGTCAATGTCTAAAAATAGAACCTGTCAAGACTGATCTAGTTAATTCTGGTTCACATTGCTGCCAACTTAACAATTTCCTCTTTCCGTCTTCTTGACAAAAGGAGCAGACGTTCAACACTGACGTTACGTAACATACACTCGTTGTCAGCGGCGTTGACGGATTCACACAGGAATGTGGGTAAAGGAAACGATAAATATAAAGTGAATTTAAAGCTGAATGGTAAAAAAAAATAAAAAATAAAACTAAGATTAAAAAGTGGAGGTTTAACACCTCCCCCTCCACATGTTAATGAACATCAATCAAGAAACACATTTCTTAGTAGGCACATTTCTTAGTTCATGTTAAGACTATTTCGTACTTAGTGCTCTATCCCTTAGTGTTACTAGAGCATTGAGCAGGTTGCGTAAATCAGCCAGTAAAACCAATTAACATTATTAACACATAGATACGAGTTGGACGTAATTATCTTCTTTTATGTAGGGACGTCTGTAATTTATAAGATAAGACTATATCCTGAGCTCTGTTACAACTAACCCTAATAGTTTCTGCATCATGACACAGAGGTCAAGGGGTTAAAGAACAAAGAGTTCACGACTAAATGCTTCGATTGTTTAACGTAAGTTGACACTTTACACACACATTTATTTAAAGAAAATAATATTCTCTTAGACGTGAACTTCTAATCAAGTTAATTGCCATCCCTGATAACTGAACGATCAATGATATTGTTTGTAACTTAGCCAAATAACCTCAACAAAAGGATTACAAAATGGAACGTTTAATCAACAATTAGAAACTAGATCTAGAGCCACACTAATCACATCTCAGGCGTCCTTGTTTCCCAATCTCTCCTCTGTTTTCTTCATCGTGTCCTATGGTGCACAACATCGCGCCAAATGACAATGCGCAGTCCTAACAATATGTTTGTGTAGGTACCAGTACTCTGTATTATTTACAAAGCTTATTTCAACTCACTCTTTCTGTCCGCCTGTATGTCTCTCACTTCCTATTTTGGTATCAAGTTGAAACTTTAAACAATTACTCATTGTTTGCAACAAAACATGAATCATTTAAAAAATAAGGCTACTAATTAATTAAATAGTGGTAATCAATTAATTTTATTTGATGTCGAAAAGGGTAATACATCTTACGGTATGTGGATATATGGCTGTAAATATGAAGTTCTTCTCCTTAGATAAGCTTTTTTAAAAGTATAACAATGAGATGCCCCTGTACCTTAGAGAACTGATTACTCCATATGTCCCCCAGAGAGCCCTGCGCTCAATGGACTCAACGCTATTTAGTGGTGCCACGTTTCTCCCTCAAAAGCTACGGTCTGCGTGCTTTTTCAGTTCACGTACCAAAGGTTTGGAACTCACTCCCCATTGATCTCAGACAGACAACACGCTATACCACTTTTAAGAAGAACATTAAGACCTACTTGTTTAAAACTTTTTTAGATTAGTTTTTGAATTCTGTTGTCGTGTTTGTGTTTGTAATGTTATGACAGCGCCTTGAGCCTACATTTTGTTTGTTAACAGCGCTTTATAAATAAAATTATTATTATTATTATTATTAAATTTGTTTGTTTTTAACTAAATTGAACTAATAACTAAAGAAGAACGACTTAAGAGGAATCTAAACATTTTAAATATGACATATTTAGCTAAAAATTCAACCTAACAACCAGAAGGATATTTTAAAAAATAATTTCAAGCACCGTGTGTTAATTTGAGGATTGAGCTCCTTGCTAGTAGTAGATCTACATTAAAATTGTACAGGTCGATGAGTAGTGGAGGGCCATCTAAGTTTGGAAAAGTCCTTTACCGGACTGCAGTGGAATCATCGTTTGACCTGCATATAGACATTTACGATTGTCGTATTCAAAAAGTCTGATAAAAAATATATGCATCAGCACACACGCAGTTTCTCAATATATATATTATTTAAACAAAAGCAAGTTAATATGCTACCGAACACGTAATTAAAAATTTAAAAAATTATATCCATAAATAAAACAATAAAAACATAAAAAATACTTTAAAAAAAACAAAACAAAGCTTATACTAAGCGTAATTGTATCAATCAGTTTGGATCAGTCTTGTAATTGTATAGATATGTGACATAGACATAATAAATCTGTCCGATTAGAAACATTTTTAGCAATTGTTTTTGTTAAAACTTTTAGCTTTCTCAATTCGCTATGATCCTATCACTTGTCTGGACCAGTTGTGGAATGGCCCAAAGGGGAGGAATGAAGGGGGTATCTTGTGAATGTTTACATGATCGTTTTTTAAATGCATACAAAATATTTATTCAAGGGGACTTATTCAACTCATACACCATATCTGTCAAGTAAGATTTTTCGCTTGTTCAAGATACCAATCAAAACAATTAATTACCAATAGCTAATTGGTTAATTTTCCTATTCTTATGCTGTCAGGTAAAAGAAATAATTGTGCAAAATTTTAGCTTAATCCGAGATTAGGTGGGGGGGGGGGGAAGAGCGTGTACAAACTTTTTACCAGACAGACAGACGGGCAGAGTGATTTGAATTATGCTTTGTAAAAATAAACACAACCACACGGATTGCTCGATTTTATGATAAGTATATTTCCCACTTCCCAATCCCTAAGACTACACTGGGTTTGTGTTCATCCGAGACAAATCGTTATAGAAGTCCTGAACACTAACATGCAACGTCACAACCTGTGGGCAGTTTAGACCAATAGCTTGTTGCCACGTCACAGGTCTGTACGGCGTCGTTGTTCCGAAGATCGTTGCTTGCTAGATGTTGTTTATGTTTCAATAGATGGTCTGCTGCGCTCATGCATACCATCCAGTCCAGACACGTGACTTACGACAACGTGGCTGTCATTGGGACAAAATATAATTATTTAGAGTCTCTTTATACTTTGAACATTTACCTACAATGTGCACATCACGCTACCCACCCCCGCATCTAGTGTTTCTCTATTCAGTTGACGAAATCATTCATCAATATGACAATGAGACAAAACCACTTTGGTATCTTGTAGAACAAGACTTAATCTAACCAGTTCTTTATGTATATATTTATTAGTGTGTGCAAAAAAGTCCTATTGTAATACCTTGTACTGAAATAGGGTAAATTGAAGGATAAATCTTCTTCAGTATCAAAGACATTACCATTATATATATATATATATATATATATATATATTTAGTGCCGGTCCTACTAATTGCTGGCCCCCATGCGAAATGGTTTGCGCGGGCCCAGTCAGGGTAACGATAATAAGAGAAACTTAAGATTTTGTATTAGAAAATAAATTCTTTACATCACATTTTATTAAATGAAACTGACAATGCATTTTTTTAAATTGCTCGTAGTATGGCTTTTAACATATTGAATAACATCCCCCCCAAAAAATGTCTATTTTTAAAGAAATTTTTTATGAGTTTTCAGGAGATTTGAATAATTTTAGGAGATTTCCAGGACTTGTTCGTATATTTTTTAATTTCGGAGATTTCGAAGATCTGGAAAATCATGAGGCCGCGGGAACCCTGGATAAGTTATAATGATTTAATGTAATCATTTAGACCTAGAATTAGCACGGGGCCCATAAAAGTATGGGGCTCACTGCATAGGTCGCAGTGTCCTAAGGACGGCCCAGTTTATATATATGCTGTTTTCCTTAATCTAATCAGATTATAGCTAGTAGTTGTTTTTTTTTGCCAACATTTATTTTTCTGCTGCTCTTATTTCTTGTAGACGTTAATTCCAAGTTATATTTTTCCTTTGACTTTTATATAGATGTTGTCTTCTCTCCGCCGTATCATAACGTTAGGAAACTGTAACTCCATCCGCTCTTAGTAAGAAACACTAACTCCATGTTCGACATGAACTTCTTTGATATTTTTTTTCTGAAGATATTCAATAATCGTATCCATCTCATTTTCAAAAGTAAAAGCTATGACTGTTGAATGATTGCTTAAGAATTACTTAATGGATTATTTATTGATTCGGCTAGAAGATGCTAAATCCCACGCCACATAGAAGTCTTAAGTTCTTCAAAGCAAAAACTATTTATATATATATCTTTTGTATTGTGTACTTGTAGTTTCTATAAATTGAACTTTCTCTTGTGTTTACATTCTGTCTCCATTTGTGTTTTGTTTATTGTGAAGTATTTTACTCTTCCTGTTATGATAAATGGTAGATCTAGATAATATATAATATTAGAACCAATTAGTTCATTTTAAAGTGTTTACTCTGTGTTGAAAACTATTTCAAACTGTTCTCAAGCAGTGACACATGCATTCCTAAAGTTTATTTCCTGTACAATTACAGGCTGTCACCAAGAAAAGTGTACAGTACCCGGATGACACCAGAAAATCTTTAGAAAATGGCGTCCTTCTGTGCGAGTAAGTTTTGCTTTGGTTTTCATTTCATTTGACTCAGTGGAGCACTTGATTGACACGAATCAAATAAAATATTTTATTTTTGTTTTAACATGTTTCAATGTTAAATCTTTTAAATTACAAAATCTACTAAACAAAGGAAAATGATTAATTAGTAAATTTATTCAAAGTTGTACTTCTATTATAGTATGTAGTTTGTGTTATCTTAGAATGTCGCTATTATGACTAATTAGAACAATCGCACAATTATATCATGTTTCATGTGCTACATTGGAACTATTGAAGGAGGTATTTATAAATAGCAGGAATCCTAAAACAAACCTAATCATAAAACATTAAGTATGTGTTGGGTATTTCCGAAAAAACAAAATGGCCACACAAGAAAAAAAACGTATCTAAGACCGTTATACTTTCAACTTTTTTGTTTCTAAATAAAAAAACGTATTTACAGAGACACTGCATAAGTCTAAAAATAATAATTGTCAATAACATGGTATTTCTTCATAAAGAATATTTTATTTATTTTCACCACTAAACCTGGGTGTTGTGAAGTTGTTTCAACCGTGCGCGCAGTGTACTTTGTAATTTAGTTTCTGATCTTTCAAGACTTCACAACATCGGCCGACAAAGTTTTTTTTTGTTTTTTTGTTTTTGTAAAGATTTCAAAGAATAACATAGTATTTCTTCATATAGAATATTTTATTTATTTTCATCACTAAACCTGGGACTTATGAAGTTGTTTCAACCTTGCGCGCAGTGTACTTTGTAAGTTAGTTTCTGATCTTTCAAGACTTCACAACATCGGCCGACATTTATTTTTTTTTTTTGTTAAGATTTCAAAGAATTGTTAAAACCAACATATTACTAGGGTTTTGAATTACTTCTAACTTCTACACCAACTTAGAAAATATTTCTTTACATCGAAACTTTTTTCTTTCTTTGGTGCAGATGTTTTCTGTGGCCCACGGTTAACGAGGGTGCGGCCAGCACAACGACCAACCGCCTTTACTTTTCCTCAACTAATGTCAAGTACCCATTAAGGCTGGCGCATACAGATCCCGAAATTAAAAAATCCCAGTCTTCAGCAGGATTTCAACCTTGGACTCCCATGTTTGGTATCCAATCGCTTTACCACTCAGCCACCGCGGCCTCCTAAACGTTCTTGTAAGACTTAGAAATCTTTGCGAACTTCTAAACTATTCTAAACGTTTTTCTAAGGCTTACAAACACGTAGTATATTTCTTTACACTTTCAATTGTAACCTGAACTAACATTTGACTAAGTCTAGTCCAGCTTCTGACAATGCTTCAGACTAACCTCTAGATAACTAGAGACTACGTTTACTATCAACCCTTCTGTTCATATTTCAATTTCAGTTTACTCAATTGCTTACAGCCTGGAGTCATCAAGAGGATTAACAAATTACCTACGCCCATTGCAGGCCTGGTAAGTCACGTGCAGTTTTGTTGACTAGAAATGGCGGTTCGGAAATTTCTTTTGAATGATATTCACTTTTAAAACTAACAACAACCTACATTTATTGTTGATTAAAAATATTTAATTTTGAATTTCTGTCTTTTATTATTTGAACTCCATAAAGGAATATACGAAGGGAAGCTATTGACAGAAATATGTTAAAAAACAAATTTCTTGTTATTTCCCCTTATTGTGCTATCTCTATAGTCGATAGTATAGTATGATATTAGTATCCACTTATTTTACTAGATCTAAATGTAACTGTGTAGCCTTACAGTAACATAGATGCGCAAATGAATTATTTTTATTCCAGGACTGTTATCAAACTTACTGTAGATGGTACAAAATCTCCATGATATGTTCTGTATGACCAAACAGGGAATAGGGAGGGGGGAGGGGGGTTGAGGAAGCTCTATTTTTAGCCTCCGTCCTGTCCATGTAAGCATCCAGTCCATGTGAACCTTTTTGTTTTTCAAATGTCTGACCTCACCAAAGTTTAGTGGTACACTATAGGAAAATGGAGACTCTTTGAAGATATGATGGACCTTGACCTCAGACTCTTTTCTTTGCTGTCTTTACCACAACCGTTGTACCCGAGGACATACAGACTCGATTGATCTGCGAGTTGTTTTCAGTATCGCCTAGGCATTGCCATATTTAGACTTGAAAATGCCCAAAACTATTTAAAATATGGAGTCAATTCCGAGGTTCCTTTTATAAGTCTAGTTATATGTCAGCGCTAATTCTTTCTTGGGGGACCCTAAAGCTTGTGTTTCCTAGAAGTAAATATGCACCTGATAGTGTGGACGGTGCAGTACGTCAGACTTGGCTTGGGATAAGGGGATTAATAACAAGAAAAAGGTTTGTATTGGGTGTACAGATTTTTGAATAAATATGTTTATTAGATGAAAATTGATGAATCAAAGTATCCTCTAATCCCTATCCATATCCTTTAACTCAATTCGTATACCTACTCATGAAATAAAGCTCTATCTTTTATCCAGCGGTCTCATTTAAAACTAGATCAATCATTCAAGAAAAGGAAAAAAAAAATACTGCAGTAATTGAATGATTGTGAGACACTAAAAGTAAAAGACAATTTATTACATGATCATCAGTCTCTGTGACTGTTTCCTTCTCTTTCAATCTGAACAGGACAGTATTTTCAAATACATCTAATATATGAATGTCTAGCCTGTAGGCTCCTAGTTAAAGGCTGCCTATGTTAAATGTTTAGAACTCTATATGAAATCTCTGTAGGAACTCAATGATCTTCCTCTTTCCTCCAGGATAACATCAACGTATTTTTGAAGACATGTAAAAGTAACTTTGGTTTGACAGACGCCCAGTTGTTTAACCCGTCTGACCTTGAGGACCTATCCCAGAGAGCCATAGCCGAGTAAGTAGCAGCAGATATTTGATAGTGGTAGGCCCCAGTGGGAGCCAGTGTAGTTTGAGCAGTGGGCTTCTGGGCATACTTTTCTACTCTTAGGTCTTCCCCTTCTCTCCCTGTCTTTGTCTTGAGATCTTACTCAAAGTGATGTTTATTCTTTTAGTTTTTACCGTGTATGAGGTGTGACTGTAGAGGTCTGTTACGGTCGTAGCGCAGCATGGTGCGAATGGAAAAAAAGGTGCGAATTTGGGTATTTAATGGAAGGGATGTTATAAACATGAAGCCGGAAGGAGATGGACAGGATGAGAGATGAAATGTTGATGTTTACGTAACTTGTTATAATATTATAGTATTTCTAGAGTAAAACCTGAAAGTGTCTTATTATTTTGAAGAGTCTTGTGTCGTAACAAGGTCACCTCTGTCAAGTCACAATCATCATAAGAGACTATGTGACTTTTTCTTAAAACTGGTTCTCTTGTATTATTATTATTTGAATGGAATGAGATGGTTAGGGTTAAAATTATAAATTGATTATAATACAGAACTCTGAATGTTGCAAATTTCTTCATCTACCAATATGCAAAGCTTTAACAAAATGCTGATTATTTATCGTCTAAAAGAAAAAAAATCTATTAACAAGTCTTAGTAAATGTTTTCAGTAAGGGAAGTAAGGACGAAATAAATATTTTTAAAATTCTTGTTTGTATAATCTAGTTGCTCCCCTTGAATTTAGTGAATTGAATATTTCAAAGTGTTGACTTCAGAATGTAGAAGTTGTGTTTGTTTTTCATATACTAATTTTAGAATTATTATTTCCGTTATATATGCACCAGTCAAGTAACTAACAGATGTTGAATTTTCACCAGTTTAATTTCATTATTGACTTACCGCCTTCCCCATACCTACGTATTTACCCATCACATTGTAGCAGTCCTAGTACTATACCATACCATATACTGGACAAACTGCTATTAACTAGATAGAAAACAGGTCAGAAGTTGTTGAACGGCAAATAGTACTGAAATAGAAAACAGGTAAAACAATGTACCTTGTATTCAGAAAGCGAAAGAAGAGATTAGGAGAAATGTTCAATAAAAGTCATACGAGAAGTCATTGTAGCGTCTTTTGTAGGGCGTGGGCGTGTGTGTGTGTGTTGGCATTGGGGGGGGGGGGCGATTTTTTGTTTCCTTTTTAATGACTTTTATTAATGACACTATATAGTAATATTCTTTTATGGGACATTTTAATAACATTTATTAATGACACATTTTAATGTCATGATTTAATGACATTTGAATAACACAATTGAATGAGATGATTCAATGACATGTTAATGACATTCTGTAATAAAACATTTCATGTGTAAATTATTTAAAATATTTAATCTGCTCTTGGTTATGTAACTGCCATTGGGAATCTCATGTATGGCTAAGTGATAGAGACATTGGCTATTACTCAGAATTTAATGTGTTCAAATCTTCCTGATGACAAAATTACGACTCGGAATTTAACTACCTTTATTAGTGTCTGGCCCCTACCGGGCCTTGTGTTAGTCCGATAGGTGGGTTTAACTTAGCGAAACAGTAGTAAATTAGTAAATTGCCTGACTAACTTGTTTGATATGTCATATGACCAGTGAATTAGTTGACTTGTTTGATGTCATATGACCAGTGAATTAGTTGACTAATTTGATTTGTCATATGACCAGTCAGTTTACAGGCTCTTTACTTTAGGACATTGCTTTGATTGGTATTTTCTTCCCAAATCGGAAAACATTCTTTAAAAAAATTATTAGTTTGGGTTATCTTGACATTTTGGTGCTCTCTTGGCTCCCAGGTAGTCAGACTTGAAGAGCGCTGGATTGAGACTGTACATTTACTTTTACTGTTTGGAATTTTCTAATGAAAGCACTGCACTATTGATTTTTGTACCCAGACATAGTTAATGGAGCATTGATTGAGTAGACAAAAAAAAGTCTTTGTTCTGCTGCCAATAGCCTGTGTATTTAGTCACAATGGACAGGGGACTTCCCTGGAATTTTTTATAAAAAAAAAACAAAAAAAAAAAAACAGGCCAAAGTATTTTCTTCCTATTTTTCTATGTTGGTGAGAAAAGTCATGTCTCTATGTTGCCCAAAATGAGAAAACTTCGATCTGACAATGATCTGTCATAGATAATCAACTTCAGAGAATTTCTTTTATGCTTTTTATTTTGGCTTCAGGCAATGACACCTTGCCCACATTGAGCATTCTGTACCACGCTGATGCAATATTAAGCAGAGTTGTCGCGATCAGGGCCGGATTTCCAAAAGTGGAGGCCCTAGAAGGCGTTTTGTAGAGGCCCCTCCCTTCATTCGAAGACTGCGGTCTAAGCACACAAGTTTATAAACATTTGACTTTATTTTAAAAGTAGAACGAGACAAAAATGTAATTTGAAATGTTAAGGTTAAGGTTAAGGAGTTCACTAAGAGTTAATAACACTGCAGGATACTTACACATTTAATCTCATTTTTTTTGTTCGTGGACCTTCCCCCCCTCCCCCCCGCCCCATTTTTTTCTCTCCTTTATTTGCACTCTATGTCGTCTCATTACAATATAGTGAAGTGAATTGTGAAGTAAATTGTGGAAATAAATTGTGTATAAGAGTGGACTACTTTGAAATTGTTATGAAGTTGTTCCGTTAGGGAGTATTTGCGTCATAGTTGATAGGGGCAATTGAGTTGTATTGTTAGTTTATTTAATGTAACATAAAATAAAGCAAAAAATACATACTCCCTATTCCTTGATATACTCTCCATTCCCTGATAAACTTTCTATTGCCTTATATACTCTCTATACCTTGATATACTGTCTATGCCCTGATATACTCTCTATTCCCTGATATACTCTCTATTCCCTGAAATTCTATTCCCTGATATACTCTCTATTCCCTGATATACTCTCTATTCCCTGATTTACTCTCTATTCTCTGATTTACTCTCTATTCTCTGAAATACTCTCTATTCCCTGAAATACTCTCTATTCCCTGAAATACTCTCTATTCCCTGATATACTCTCTATCTCCTGATAGACTTTGTTCTGTTTAACACTTTCCGATGACGTAACAGAATGTAAGTAATTGGTCTCTGGCTAACTTGCATTTTTATTGCTAGACAAGATATACAACAATTCAAATTTAGGAATAAAAAGTTTTGCTTCTCCCAGAAAAGTCTTATCTGTACTACACTAGGACTAATGTTATTAGAGCATGTAATGGGTTGCCTGAGTCAGCCAGAAAAACCAATGACATGACAGAGTATAAGTCATTGATTAACATGCATGGCTAAATTAACCTAGTAGGAACACGCGTAGGACGTAATCATCTTTTTTTTTAAGTAACCTCTGTATTGTATACGATGAGATACGCAGCTACATCTCTCTCTCTCTCTCTGTCTCTCTCTCTCTCTAATTACTGTGGTTCGGCCAAAATCGCCTACTAGCATCTGAGAATTTAGATTTTCCCACAACACCTCTAGATGTCATGTTCGTTGGTGAAACTTTGCAGCGCGCTGCTTTCGGGCACGTTATGTGGTAAACAATGGAAAGACGTCAGAAGGAGAGAGAGGGAGACAGAGAGAGGGAGAGAAAAAAAAAGAGGATGAGAGAAAGAGAAACAGGGAGAGAAAAAGACATGAAGGGAAGTAGGGAGCGTAGAGAGAAAGTGGGAGAGATGAAGAGAAATTGGGAGGAAGAAATTGAGGGACAAAGAAGGAGGAGTGGTCACCAACATTATGTATTACAATTACTCTTACATATTCTACGGCGTACCTCGTGGAGTGGCACAATGTGTAGTATTTACTAAATAAAACAATATGATCCATTCCTTCCGATTCTCTCCCCTCTCTCAATTCATTCTTTCAAACTGTTACAACTGCTATAAATGACAAATGGTAAATTTAGCTGCGAAAATCTAATTGTATATCCACCACCGCCCCGAGATTCCAAGCCAGGAAATGGGGTGTAAAAGTGGGGCCAGTCGGGGCAATACATAGCACACCTTTCCACTAACGTCAAGCAAACACCGTGCTTTCAAGTACTGCCAAGTCCTGATGCACGACGAGAAGGAATTATTTCTGGTGCACTGCAAAGATTTATATAGCACTTAACGAATAGCTGTAAAAGTTTGACCCTTTATTACAGTCTGCTGGAAGATAACTATGTATTGCGTATACGCTTTATGTACATATAGAATATAGGGCCTTGGTTCAGTCAAGAAGTTGATCAACATCATAAAGATTGAGAGTTTTATCGGAGATTTTTTTAAACATGGCGAACAAAACTATAAATAGCTAGCTTTCTGGTGTAGCCTATGTACAAAATATTAAACTGTTGATAGCTATTTTGTATGCAAATGAAAGTATATATGCTATATTTAGCATTGCGGAATCAAATTTTCAAAGGGGCTTTCGTTCGTAACTCGCAATAATTTCAATGGGATGGAAGCATAAGACTTTCACTAAAGACTTGCAATTTATTTGAAAACAACTGGTCCAGATTAGTGATAGGATCATTGCGTAGTGAGAATGTGTACTGCATGAAATTACTCTAAACAAAAACAGTTGGTAAAAAAAAATATTTGTGATCGCACAGATCTATTGATCTTTTGCATAATTACTTACTTGACTGATCCAAACATATGGCTACACTAGTTACACTTAAGTTGTCAATTGTAGTCAAACTGAATTTCCATTTGATTGGATCAATAAAAATTATCTTATCTTATCTTAATATAAGCTTTTTTTTTTTTTGCTTGTTTATTTATTTAGTTGGCAGCTGTGAAATATTATCGCCCTTGGCATTATTAAGTTTCTCATGAAAATCTCCACTATAGCCTTCTACATGTCTTGTTGAGGAACCTAAGACTGAAAATTGTAGATACAGTTTGCTCTCACTTCTAGAGTCCTGTTTGAATCTGGCCAAACTCCATTCCAAAATGGCTTGACTTTTCTTTCACTTAGTT
This sequence comes from Biomphalaria glabrata, assembly GCF_947242115.1. Taxonomy (NCBI): domain Eukaryota; kingdom Metazoa; phylum Mollusca; class Gastropoda; family Planorbidae; genus Biomphalaria; species Biomphalaria glabrata. The sequence goes on along the minus strand of NC_074718.1, from coordinate 31,458,451 downwards.
TGAATAATTTTCTTAAAAAGTAATATGCCCTAAAGAGTTAATACCTTATGATGTTAAATTTGACAAAATTCACATCATTCTCTTTCAATTATGTTGATATTGAAGCATAACATAATCGCCTGAGGATCTAAGTAAGTAAGAATAGCAGATTAGGCTTTGAACTAAAACTTTTTAATATCAGGATAATGCACTGTAGATACCTTAGAATTTATATTTTGTTGGCTTTCAATACCAAAAATAGTGCCTGGCGCCCCGAACCCTGCAAGGGGACCTCACAGCTTCACGCTTTTTTAAACTAATTCATCTTTTGTTTGTTCAATAATCACTCCACTCTCTGGAGGTGTCTTTCAACTGCGTTAAACTTTAGGTAAATTCAATAAGATCTAGATGTAGACTCCTATATCCAAAAAAAATAAAAATAAAAATGGGACGAATATAATGTTGAATACCGATTCATTTAGAGAATCAGGCCATATAGAAAAAAAACTAAGATAATATCAATTAATTATATGTGGGATACACATGGTGCAACATGGTATACATTAGACAGAAAAAGTGACTGTGTTATATAGTCTATATTTGAGTTCTGTTACTTGCAATAAAACTTTAAATTAATGTCAATCTAAAGACTTTGTTTTCTTAAATTGGATACAAACACGTTGCTATTTGACAGATATTCTGTTGTTTTCATATTTTAATCACACAGTCCTGTGAACTTAAAAAGAAATATTCGCTGACTCGCAGCTGCTCTACAAAAAGATTGAATAACGCTACAAAGAGGCTACGATATCTATTTACCATTCTCTCCCTTTAAATTTAGTTATCATTGATAAACATTTTTGGGCGGCCAAAGGGAGAGGTAGGAAGGGGGATGAGGAGGAGGATTCTCCTTAATGAGGTAAATGAGCTAGATATGTGTTTTGATGACTAAATGTACATGTAATGACCCAGCTACAGTTGGTAATGTTTCTATTTCAAATAAAACACATCCTAATGTAGGGGAAACTTTTTCTGCTTGCTGACTGAAGAATCTCATTTCTCAGCTCTCCCGTTGACGTTATGTTCTCTATTTTAAAACTTCTCACTGTCTTCCTAAGCTCCTCTTGTCATGTTTGAATTCCTCACCATGCCCAATATTTCTGATACAGTTAGAGTAACTTTTATGTTCCGATCACTGTCATTTTGTGAGCCCCCCCCCCCACACACACACTGACACACTGACACTGTCATCTTGAGAATCCCCCCCCACTATTGCACTGTCATGTTAACACTTCCCCCCCCCTCCAACACACTATTGCACTGTCAAGATACTTTAATCTCAATATTTTCTACAGAACCATGGTGTAACTGCATTTTTTTTATACTTTTGAATGCATCGTGGCCACTATGTTTTCTTGTTTTCTTGTGTGAGACAAACGTCAATGTGACTCTACCCGTTTTTCTGAAGTCAGAACTAGAGAAATAGTATCCAGAAATATGTTTACCCAGCGATTGACCATTGTTCTGCTGACATCTAGCTACAATGTATATATATATATATATGGCTCCTTTTGTCTCGAAAGGCAATGGATGCGCCCAAGTGAGTCACTGGTTTTGGCTTAATCTTGAGACGGGGCAGAATCTGGTGTGGCTAATCAAGCCAATTCTAGAACGGCAGACTTTGCCACAATTCGTACATTTGTATGCCTCTGATTTAGGGCTAGCAGACAGGGCAGCTTTCTTTTTTTCCCTCTTGATTAAAGCCGCTTCAATTCTTTTATTCTCAGCAAAGGTTGTCCCAGCACGCACAGTCTGTCTCCATGCACTCCGGTCTTTGGCTATGTTTTCCCACATACTTTCACTGATGCCTGAGGCTCTCATGTCTCGCTTGCAGACATCTCTATATGTTAGTCTTGGGCGGCCCTTGGGTCTGACTCCTTCCACAAGCTCAGCATATAAGATATCTTTCGGGATTCTACCATCTGGCATGCGGGTGACATGTCCGAGCCAGCGTAATCTCCTTTGTGTCAGGAGAGCATACATGCTGTATATATATATGGTATTCATAATGAATAAGAGATAATCATCGCTTATCATTTATATTATTTTTTCTTATTATATAGAGGAGATCTTTTCTTCTGCTATAGATACCATCTTGTTTTTATGATGATATAGAGATGATCTTTTCTTATGATAGAGATTTGTTTTGGTACAGATTATCTTTTCTGATGATAATGATGTTTTCTTATTCTTATGATATAGAGATGGTCTTTTCTTACGACTTAAGATATCTTTTCTTATGATTCAGAGATAATCTTTTCTTACAATGTGGTGAGGATCTTTTCTTATGATATAAAAATAACCTTTTCTTATGATGTAATGATCTTTTCTTATAGAGATGATCTTTTCTTATGATATAGAGATGATCTTTTCTTATGATATAGAGATGATCTGTTTAAATGATATAGAGATGATCTTTTCTTATGATATAGAGAGGATCTTTTCTTATCATATAGAGATGATCTGCTCTTATGATATAGAGATGATCTGCTCTTATGATATAGAGATGATCTTTTCTTATGATATAGAGATGATCTGCTCTTATGATATAGAGATGATCTTTTCTTATGATATAGAGATGATCTGCTCTTATGATATAGAGATGATCTTTTCTTATGATATAGAGATGATCTGCTCTTATGATATAGAAATGATCTGTTCTCGTGATATACCGGTAGTGGTGATCTTTTCTTTGGAAACACATTCTATTAGTTGCACTGGCGGATCCAGGGGGGGGGGGGGCGGTAGGGGCGATCGCCCCCCCCACTCGGCCGACCCCCCGGGGAGGGGGGCGGACGAACTTTAGTATAGGATTCACACAATTTCTATACGAATTTATTACTTATGTTAAAAATATATACTAATTATCTATATTTCAACCTATTTTTAGATTATTTCGCCCCCCCCTCTAGTATGTTGGCCGATTTGTTGGGGTCGGGAGGTGGCGATGGTATCAATCCCGCCCCCCCCCTTAACTTTCGAGTGGGGGGGGGCGGTCCAATTTATTGGTAGAAATCACAGCCTGCTATCAAAATCAATTAAATATCTATATCCTTGTAACTTGTTATTGATATTTTAACCGATCTTTATATTATGTCGTTCCCTGTTTGCCGATTGGTGGGGGGAGGGGACGAATACCTCTTCTGCCCTTCCCACCTAAACCCTTTGAGTGGGGGGGGGGGCGCGGTCCGTTTTTATTGAGAAATCATAGTTTGTGAACAAAATTAGTTGAATTAATATATAAATTTTATATTATGTCGCTCCCTTTCTGGTATTTTGGCCGATTCGGTGGTGTGAGGGGGGTGGCGATTGCATGTACTGCCCTCCCCACTCTAGCCCTCTGAGTGCTGGGGGGGGGGGGCGGTCCTATTTTCGTGGAGAATCATAGTTTGTGAATAAAATTAGTTGAATATCTATATAATATAAACTATATGTGACCCATTGTAAATATGTCGTACCACACTCTAATCTCAAATTGTATCATTAGAAAATTTAAATGAAAAAGGGTTGTACCAGGTGGGAGGGGCGATACATGCAATCGCATTTCCCCCATCGGACAAATCAATACTTTTTCTTTTTGTATTATAGTTAAGAAATTACAAAATTAAAAAAATCTGTCACTAATATAATTAATATATATTATAAATTAAATTCTTATATCAAGTCGCCCCATACCTATTCTTTAATGCCAAATGCAATCTTTAGCAGAAATTAGTAAAGGAGCGAGGATTAATCGTTTTCACTCTACCGCCATTCCCATTTCCAGACAGAGTTTTTGTAATTTCACATGAAGTTATCATAAGTATTTTAAGAAAGACTTTGCATTGGAAAAGTTAGAATTCAAACAAAATTTTTCAGTATAAGAGTCATGATTGAGATGAGTTCTAAACTCAAATAACATTTTCAAAGTCGCCTTTTCCCAACCTTTACTCAATCTGATATTTTTCTAGCTAAATAAATTTGGGAGTATAACTCACAATTTATGCTAGAGGTTTCTTGAATACTATTTATCGAATAAGTTTTTTTTCGGCGGCGATCCTCAAAGCAAAAATCTAAATATGTGGGGTATCCTATCTTTTCAAGGAACAAATCGGTTTTATTTGCAATGTATTATGGGTCTATAAATTCAAATTAGAATATTTTTCAAGTGCGACATTATTCGAAAGGTCGTTTTTTAATAGTATGAATTATGAGCTTCAGGTCAGGAGAATGCGTTTCTGCAGTGAAGAAAACGCTTTTGGCGTCGGGGCTTCGCCCCGAACTCCATTGATGAATAATGAGCTGTACTTGTCAGGAGAATGCGTTTCTGCAGTGAAAAAAGCAAGAAAACGCTTTTGGCGTCGCCGCCCCGAACTACATTGTGAAGAATGAGCTGTACTTGTCAGGAGAATGCGTATCTGCAGTCAAAAAAGCAAGAAAACGCTTATGGCGTCGGGGCTTCGCCCCGAACTCCATTGATGAATAATGAGCTGTACTTGTCAGGAGTATGCGTATCTGCAGTCAAAAAAGCAAGAAAACGCTTATGGCGTCGGGGCTTCGCCCCGAACTCCATTGATGAATAATGAGCTGTACTTGTCAGGAGAATGCGTTTCTGCAGTGAAAAAAGCAAGAAAACGCTTATGGCGTCGGGGCTTCGCCCCGAACTTCACCAGGGAAACTTATAGCGCTGCCCCAGTTGTTTTGTTTTTCGCCGAAGGTTGAGAAATGCTGCTTTTTTTATTCTCATCTATATTATAAAGTAGAATGTGAGGGGTATGTATGTATGTATGTATGTTACTTATAGACATCAAAACCGCTTGACCAATCTTGATAAAACTAGGCAGGAATGTTCCTTGGGTACCAACTTAGACCTTAGTGAATGTATTGTAGCCCTAAAACAAATGTAAGACCCTCAAAAAAAATAAAGTTGTCCGACTCTATTACAGCTATAGTATTTTATGGATCTAGGCCATGTCTACAATGTTGACATGAGAAAAGATAGAAAGGATTTAGACCTAGATCTAATTTTAAGAAATACACTTTGCGCAGATAGTTTTTTACTTTGACACATGAAAATACAAAAGAAGATCCATTGATTTCATTATATAATAAAATTAACCTTCAATTTTGTGTTTCAAAAGCATTTTTTACATTAATTAGTTCCTTATATCTGTGATTACAGATTTCCTGACGAACATTCTTTCATTAGACAATTCCGTAATGAATCGCGTACTAAATATTAATTCGTTTAATTGTTTACTTTATAATCCCATCCCTAGATCTAAAACTCTAATTCAACTCTAAGATGATAAAACTTCTCTTCGCACAGATAGTTTTATACTTTAACACATAAACATATTAATTAAAGTCCATTCATTTCATATTTTGATCAAATAAACATTCAAATTTCGTTTACGAAAGCTGCGAAGCCGAGTTGAGATAGGCCTAGATCTATATTCATTCATGAATCGCGTACTAAACATTATTTCGTTTAATTGTTCACTTTATAATCCCATTCATTTAACAAAGCTATCGCTCTTTTCGTTTTTAATAGATAAGAATGTATCGACTTCCTTCGGGTAAACCCATTTTCTCAAAACTAATTTTATTTTCGTAGCGAAACAGAAATAACGTGAAAGGATCATTAGCTACGTTTAACATACATCTAAATCCAATCCACTAGATTATCCAAAAGCATTTTTTACATAAATTAGTTCCTGATATCTACAGATTTCCTGGCGAACATTCTTTCATTAGACATTACCAAATGGTTACACATTAACACATCTCTCTTCTGAGGTCTGAGTCTATTCCTAGGCCTAGGTCTAAAACTCTTACTGAACTCTAAGATGATAAAACTTCTTTTCGCAAAGATAGTTTTATGCTTTAACACATAAACATACTAATTATTGTCCATTCATTTCATATTTTAATCAAATTAACATTCAAATTTGTTTTTCTAAAGCATTTTTAATACATTCGTTCACTGTTCGCTAAAGCTGCGTAGCCGTGTTGAGATAGGCCTATATAAATTCATTCATGAAAAAAGGTCACGCATGCGCAGCACAGAACTCTAGATTAGTGTAGATTTAGATCTACGTCTACCTCAAGATCTACTTTATACTTTATACACATGAACATACAAAATTTAGTCTATTCATCTCAAATTTTAATCAAATATATGTAGGACTACAAGCAAATGTTTTAATTTGAAAAAAAAAATGGATTTAATTAAGCCTATTAGCTATTTTGATTTGATAGCTTCATTCACACTATTTTTACATTGACACATTCGCTTTACTTATTACAGTATTATTTCGTTTAATTGTTTACAAAACACTCTCAGTGACTACATCGACAGTAATGCGCAAATAAAGACCCGCGGGTCGCGGGTAACATATGTCTAGTATTTATATATATATATATATATATATATATATATATATATATATATATATATATATATATATATATATATATATATATATATATATATATATATATATATATATATATACACATATATATGTGTGTGTGTGTGTGCGCACGCGCGCGCTGTATGCACGTTTATGCGTAGGGTTAGGGTTTACTGGGCGTTAGGGTTAGGGTTTGAAAAAAAATCGCCCCCCCCCACTCCAAAGTTTTGGATCCGCTAGTGATTAGTTGACACCATCAGCCTGTTTGGTCCACTTTTCCCTATCAGAGCTGCAGTTGAGCAGATCTTCAACCACTTCCTTCTCCTCTCCTCTTATAATAAGACTCAAACTCGAAATAAAGCTCGAATTCAGTGTTTCCCAAACCGTGTTTCGCGGAACACCAGAGGCCTGAATAGATTTTCCACAAGCTACTGGAATAATGAAATTGCTGTCCCATCACGTAAGTTAAACAAGCCAAATAGACAAAATCCTTTAAAAACAACAAAGCTTATCTAAAGGGGAAGAACTCAGCCAATTAAAACTACATCTATCAATAATGTACAAGCTATTTCTCTTATTCGATATCAAACAAAATAATTAATTACCAATAATTAATTAACTATTTTTTTTTATTTATGTTTTGTTAGGTACAATAAATAATTACTTAAAGTATCAACTTAATCGGCGAATGCGTGATGGAGAAATACCGTTAACAATTATTTCAGGGAACTAAACCCAACAAATTTAGCCATATAAGTGAATACTGAAGGAATAGTTTCCCTTTTTGGTATCAAACAAAATAAAGGATTACCAGTAGTATAATTGACTATTTTGTTACTTTTTTTTATATGCCTTGTCTATGTCAATAAATAATTGTGTAAAGTTTCAACTTTATCTGAGAAAGGTTGTGGGAGAAATAACGTGTTCAAACTTTTTACCAGGCGGACAAACAGTATGAGTTGAAATAAGCTTTGTAAAAAAAATGCAAAGTGTTCCGCTAAATGCTTAGAATGAGCGAAGTGTTCCGTTAAAGAAAAGTTTGAGAAACACTGCTCTAATAAGTTTATGGCTTCCTGGAAGTCATACCAATATTCCGCCACTGACTTTGTTCCGGATCCACCTATAGAGTCTGTAATTATCTTTACGTGGTATGTTGCGTTAGGATAGTTTTATTTGACCAATTCAGTTAATTAGTCAATCAGTTATACGTATCACTGGTACATCGCGCGCGCGTTGGGTGTGCACGTGCGTGTGTGTATGTGTCAAGGCATTGCAAGCACCAGACGTAAACATTTCAAACTTTGGGTTGATTTCGATCAGACTTTGGGACAGCATAGAAATAGACGTTTTTTTTTTAAAAAAAGAGTCCACCATTTGCTGAAGATACATCTGTGTTTGACAACCTTCCTCAAGCGTTTTAATAATGACCTACAAGAGCTTGTTTCCTCATACCTTTGAGCCAGTAGCGAAACAAAAGTTTATAATTTCCAGTGCAAAGCAAACGGATGACCTTGCATTACCTATAATTCTACTCCAGACTTGAACAGGAAGACTATTTGAAATGCGAGCTTAGCGATTTATTACATACAATGATGAATGCACTTGACATGTAACATATCATAGAAGCACTTGGGTACTCTAGTGATTGGAGGGGAGAAAGAAGATAACCCCCGACGAGGACTCGAACTACGCACCTCCAAACCGGCCACATCGCCTAGCAGCGAACTAATTCCCAGGCTTATTTCTGACTTTGTCATTCAGGTATTCTCTTACCTTTTTGTTTCAGGACTAAAGCTTTAAACTGGATTAATACTTAAAGACGTTATAAGTACATCAATCTGTTTATTTTCATTTTCTTCCTACCACCGTGTTTGATGCAAATTACGCTGAGCGTTTCTATTTCAAATAAATCATCATTTCAAGAGTGAAACTATTTAAACAGAAATGCTAAAGCCGGGAAGAAAACCTTTCTTCTCTAAATGTCATCGTCATCCTTGTAAGGGTTCAGCACTTCCTAACTTTATCATGGCCCCATTTTTAAACTATGTCCTTTTGTGCATTAACAACAGAGGGGCCCCTTCGAAGCATATATTCACGTAATTTGAGAGCCACTGCAGCGAATATAATTAAACTAAAAGGGCCCCTACCCTATTGTGTAGGGGCCACCCGCCGCTGCCCAAATTAACTAACACCTGTTCATTATATCAAGTGTAATAAATCGATAACGTCCAAATTGAAAAAAAAATATTCTTGTATTGTGTATCCCCTACACGACCAGGTGTATCTTTGCGTGTCAGTGTATTGATTCTCGAGGCCGTGAAGTAGTAACAAATGGCTATGTGAGGGGGAGGGAAGTGAGCGCCGGGGAGTCAAAGATCATAAACCTTTGTGTTAAGATATAGTATGCTGAACGTAGAATGTAAGGGGACATTCCGAACATAACTTGGAAAACTTGTTTGGCTTAAGTCCTGTCTTCAGATGGGCCCATCAAGAGCTTGACCAAACATGAACTGTATCGCTGGGGAAAAGCCGGTGTAAAAAAAAGTAGATCTAAAAAAATATTTGTGTTGGTTAAATTGGTGTCACTGTCAAAAATCTTAAGTTCGAGTCTTTTAGTTATTTATATTCCAAGAAATCCCCCATATTTTCCGTCGTAGTCATTCTGTTGTCTTAAAGACTTTTAAATCGAAACATATTTCGACATGTGGCTTACAATAATCTCCAGACTTAGATGCTAACAAATATTTCAAAAGTAATCTGAGGATGATCGTAGTGAATGTGATTATAGAGGATGGTAGTAATGATGAAGAGGATGGTAGTAATGATGAAAAGGATGGTAGTAATGATGAATAGGATGGTAGTAATGATGAATAGGATGGTAGTAATGATAAAGAGGATGGTAGTAATGATGAATAGGATGGTAGTAATGATGAATAGGATGGTAGTAATGATGAATAGGATGGTAGTAATGATAAAGAGGATGGTAGTAATGATGAAGAGGATGGTAGTAATGATGAATAGGATGGTAGTAATGATGAATAGGATGGTAGTAATGATGAAGAGGATGGTAGTAATGATGAAGAGGATGGTAGTAATGATGAAGAGGATGGTAGTAATGATGAAGAGGATGGTAGTAATGATGAAGAGGATGGTAGTAATGATGAATAGGATGGTAGTAATGATGAAGAGGATGGTAGTAATGATGAATAGGATGGTAGTAATGATGAATAGGATGGTAGTAATGATGAATAGGATGGTAGTAATGATGAAGAGGATGGTAGTAATGATGAAGAAGATGGTAGTAATGATGAAGAAGATGGTAGTAATGATGAAGAGGATGGTAGTAATGATGAAGAGGATGGTAGTAATGATGAAGAGGATGGTAGTAATGATGAAGAGGATGGTAGTAATGATGAAGAGGATGGTAGTAATGATGAAGAGGATGGTAGTAATGATGAAGAGGATGGTAGTAATGATGAAGAGGATGGTAGTAATGATGAAGAGGATGGTAGTAATGATGAAGAGGATGGTAGTAATGATGAAGAGGATGGTAGTAATGATGACGAGGATGGTAGTAATGATGAAGAGGATGGTAGTAATGATGAAGAGGATGGTAGTAATGATGAAGAGGATGGTAGTAATGATGAAGAGGATGGTAGTAATGATGAAGAGGATGGTAGTAATGATGAAGAGGATGGTAGTAATGATGAAGAGGATGGTAGTAATGATGAAGAGGATGGTAGTAATGATGAAGAGGATCGTAGTAATGTTTCCTCTTTGTAAAACATTTCTTTTACTTATTTTTGTTTAACCGTGTGTGTGTCTGACAACAGTTCTGCTATGGCCTCATCTCAAAATACATACCACAGATCATATAGTCTACACATAATCTACAGTTCTGCTATGGCCTCATCTCAAAATACATACCACAGATCATATAGTCTACATAATCTACAGTTCTGCTATGGCCTGATCTCAAAATACATACCACAGAGGATCGTACCACCTTCTGTTATTCCTTAGTCTGACAAACCGTTGGGGCACCACATGATATCTCGACCGTCTTTCTCCATTCATCTGTCTTTTGCCTTGGCTAGAATCTCTTTCAATGGCAGGCCCTTCCATTCTTTTATGTTGTCTTCCCATCGCGTTTTCTGTCTGCCTCTTCTTCTTTTTCCTGGTACTGTTCTCTGAAGGAAGGTATTTGCAAGTCTGCATAATCTACGTTTGTTCTCTGCCCTCATCTCGTATATCACAGATCATACAGTCTATATACTCTTTCTACTCTGCCATAGCCTCAAGATTCATGACATGTCCTCCGTAGTTTGCTATTATGTCGACCTGGGCCCTGACGTTTTTGTTACCCTTCTGTAAGCCCACTTTTGTGTTCGTTGCTGACATAATTACTTGGGTCACGCTCTTCAAGTGCACGAAACGACGAGGCCACGCCCCTGCTTGTCATTTCGCCCCCATTTCGCACCAAGTGGCGGACTCGATTGCCCCCGACAAACTAGTCTTTCAAAAAAAAAAAAAAGTGTACCCGCATTCCAGAAGGCGAGGAATGCACGTTCGTAACATCCAATAAGTCATACGTACATTGTAGTCCAGTGTTTTCTGGACGCTTTCTGTGTCGTCATCAATAGTACTCTTGCCCTCCTGGACACCTGTGTGCACTTGATAACCTCAGGCCACGACGTCATAAGACCCGTTTAGATCTAGACTAGAATTCGTATGACTGACTTTACACGTTTAATCTTAAAATTTCTAGACCAATATGATCAGGATTACTAGATCTAACCAAACGTAGTGCCACGGGTAGCAGTGTACAGTATGCAGTTCGCGTCCGATCCGCTTCTTAATGTGATACTACCGTTGACTTAATAAATAAATCTCCACCCATGCACTGCCAGAAGATAAGCTATTGCCTTAAAAATTCTTAGATGCATATTTTGTTCAAATTATTAATACATTTATATCTAGATCTAGATCTGGCCTCTATACTCTATTTCGTTTCATTTAGAGTGTTGTCAAGTGTTCAATGAGGATATGTCAAAAATGCGCGTTATAAAAGTAGTGTTATTTTTACTTACAACTAAAGCGAAATTCGTATCAAAATTATTTTTTTAAACAACATTTAAATCAGTATTCCATTCCATGAGTTAGTTCAGTGTTTCTCAAACTTTTTTGTCTGGCGGCACAGTAAAAAAACTACAAAAATTTCGCGGCACACCACGAAGAGCAACAGTTGTTTTATAATAAAAAGAAAAAAAGATTTTTGCCTGTATTTAAGTATTACATATAATGTGAAGGGTGTGCATGTTTTTGAGAGCAAATGCGATCTAATCAAGGCTTCAGAGTCGACAAACAACTCGCATTTCATCGTCTATTGTAAGAAGTCTCTCTCTTTTCTTAGACTTGATTTCAGTCAGTGCTGAAAATCCAAACTCACAAAACATGAAGATGCAAATGGAAGAATGCTCTTAAACTGATTGCAGGATATAACTTGTTGATTGAAATCGAAAACACATACAGGCTTTTCTCGGCAAAACTTGACTTAAGAACTGCATCGTTTTTTAAATCAATGAGGTGCTCTGCTTCTTCAGCTGTCAGATTTGTAGCTTCATTGTTTCCAAATGGATAGCTGACCCATCCATACTCTTGACTGTTGGAAAGTAATGCTGCAATGCTGACTGCAAGTGTGTCAAAGTGCCAAGAATTTCGGAGGTGATTTCTTTATTTGAAGCAAATTCATTGTAAGTAGGAAAGCAGTCGAAGACTCCTTTCGAGATCTTATTCTGCCACACAGACAATTTTTCACCAAATGACTTCAGTTTTTAGGATACAGTGATGATGGTTTCCGATAGTCCTTGAAGACTTAAATTCAATGAATTTAATTTGTCAAATAAATCAGAGAGAAATGTCACCGTAACCCACCAGATCTCGTCATGAATAGAAAATCCAAAGTCTTTTTTTTTTCAGCCTCCAAGAATGAAATCAGCTCAGCCTTGAGCTGGACGACACGCTTTAACATTTTTCCCCTGGAGAGCCAACGAACGTTGGTGTGATACAGGAGACATTTGTAGTCTGAATCCATTGCTTCACAAAGCTCTGAGAAAAGTCGGGATGCCAGCGGTCGAGATTTGATGAAGTTTACAACTTCAATCACTTGATCCAGAGCAGACATCAAATCTTTCGGTAAAAACTTGAAGGCAAGAGCTTCTCTGTGTATCATGCAGTGAACAACTAATACATTTTGATTTTCTTGACCCACAAGAGTGACGAATCCCTTTCTATTTCCCTGCATGGAAGGACAGCCATCGTTGCAAATGCTGACACAGTTTTTCCACTGTAGTTTGAATAGCAAAATGTTTTCGTTCACCACTTTGAAAATATCTTCGCCTTTGGTCGTAGTTGGTAAGTCTTTGCAAAATAAGAATTCGTTGACACATTTTTCCTTTATGAACCGAATAAAAGCTAGCAGCTGGACTTTGCCGCTAACGTCAGTGGATTCATCAACTTGAAGAGACCACAGTAGAGACACTTCATCGTCAGTCACGTCGAAGTGTTCGCAGACTTGATCTTGTAAATCTGACGAGACAGTTTCTTTTGACAAAGGAACTTTTTTTTAACTTTTTCGGCGGCATCGGGTCCAAGGATAGTTTCAACAACTATTGCTAAAGCTGGTGCACGACTGATTGTGTGTGTGTGTGCTTTCTTGCGTTTTGTTAATAACCGAGCAACCTTATAACTTGCAATCAATCCCTTTTCTGGCAGCTTTAGGTAGTTCGTAAGTTTCTTAGCTTGTTTATTGTGTTAAGCCCTGATGTTTTCTAAGTATTCCCTCGGTTGCGCTTTTACAGCTGGATGTTTTGTTTCCAAGTGTCTCTTCAATTTGCTTGGAGCAAGCCCCTAAGAGTTGCATTGCAGATCAAACAGAAAGGCAATGGAACATCTTCAGGTCCCGAAGATATGAAACCATACCCGATGTAATCTTCTTTGTACCTTCGTTTGGTTCCTTGCTTTTCATTGAACACTTTCGCAGTTTCATTCTTGCTAGCGTAGTTCTCCGTGGATAATAAATAACGCTTATTGATAATTTGTTACTATTAGCATACACCTAAAAACTTTACATGAAACTAATCGCTTATTATTATCGTTACCAATTCAAGAACTGCTGTGCGTCAGCTAAGGCGGCCTACATTTCAGTCATTATAATAATATATGTATAGTGGACAATTCCATAACTTAAAGAGCTAACAACCCTTTCCGTCACTATGGAGCGATCCACTACTATTACTGATCGTTACAAGTGGGGATGTCATCGCAACGAAAAATAAAAATTTAATAGTAGACAGACCTGTGTAACGCTGCAAGTGTGGCGGTCTGAAAACTTCCGCGGCACACCTGCAAATCTTCGGCGGCACGCTAGTGTGCCGCGGCACACAGTTTGAGAAACACTGAGTTAGTTAATAAATTGAAAAGATATTTTTAAATGAGCCATTGATATATTTTCCATTGTAACTGAAGTTGCATTTTTTTTCTGCACCAATGTGCGAATTTATAAATGAAGTTTGAGTTATTAATGAAGAAGCCTCCCCTGTATTTAAAAAAAATCTGCTTGCATAGTTGATTTTAAAAATTAAATGGTTCACGTTTAGGAAATAAAAAGTAACAGTTGCATCAGAACTTTGAAAGGATGTAAAATATCATGATGTCCGATTTTCATTTTCTGTTCTAGTTTATAAGATCTAAACAGGACGGACGGACGTTACTAGCGGATCCAGAACTTTTGAGTGGGGAAGGGGGGGCATTGTTTTTTCCAAACCTCTAACCCTCCTCATCCCTCTCCCCCCTTTGGCCGCCTAAAACTGTTTATCAATGATAGCTAAATTGAAAGGGAGAGAATGGTAAATAGATATGATTGCCTCTTTGTAGCGTCATGCAATCTATTTGTATCTGCGTGTCAACGAATAATTAACAAAAGTTCACAGGACTGTGTCATTAAAATATGAAAACAACAGAATATCTGTCAAATAGCAACATCTTTGTATCCATTTTAAGAGAGCAACGTCTTTAGATTGACATTAATATGATCTTATGACGCAAGTAACAGAACCGCTAAAAATGTGTGAAATAAATCAATTGTTATGCATGTGTGAAAAAAGTAATAGGTCGTTCTGAATGAAGAAATTTTGTGTTTTTTTTTAGCGGCCTCCGAAAGGGGAAAAGACGCTATTAGTTTTGTGTGGCCTGTCTATCCGTCCGTTCTGTTTAGATCTCAGAAACTAGAAGAGAAAATGAAAATAGGACACCATGATATTTTAGATTATTCAAAGTTTTGATGCAACGGCTACTTTTTTCTTTTCCGAAAGAGACCCATCTAATTTTTAAAATTATATATGCAAGCAGATTTTTCAAAAAATTACACCACTTTTCAATGAAAAACTTCAGGGGAGGTAAGTTTCTTTTAAAAGGTCATGGACTTCTTCATTAATAACTCAAGCTTCATTCATAGATTCGCGCATTGGCGGCATTGGTACACACAATTTGCATCTAAGGTCACAATGGAAAAAGTGTCGATGGATCATTATAAAATATATTTTCCATTTATTAACTAACTCATTGAATAGAATACTGATTCAAAAACTTCGTTTTAGTTATAAGTTTAAAAAATAACGAACTACTTTTATAGCGCGCAGTTTTGACATATCCTCGTTATAGGGGCCTACATTAAACTGTCTAAATAAGACTAAATAGAGCCCAGATCTAGATATATTTATAATTTGAACAAAATTTTAATTATTAAGGCAATAACTATCACCGGACAGCTTAGGGGTGCAGATTTATTTATTATGTAAACAATAGTATTACATTAAGAAGTGAATCGGATACGAACAGCATATAGTTCTCCATTACCCGGTATCCAAATGCCTACTACCTAGGTCTAGTAATTTGAAGATTAAACGTGTAAATTCATAGAGTTCTAATCTAGATATAGTAGATTCTATATCTTATCTTATTTTATATAATACAGACGTTACTTAAAAAAAAAGATCTAAACTTGGATCTAGATCTATACTTAGATCTAATTCTAGACTAGACTTAGATCTAGTTCTAGACCTAGACTTAGATCTTGAATATAGATTTAGATCTAAAACTAGGTCTAGATCTAACTAGATCTATGTCTAGTTTGTATGACAAATGACAATGGAGATATTAATTTTTGTTTGCGATGGGAAAGTCTTCTTGTTAAGTCATATGTACACTACTGTAGCTAGCTCATTAGTCTAGCTGAAGGTCAGGAATTATTTTTTTCGTGTTGCCAATTTATCTAATTTTGTAAGAAGAATAAATCTTTTTTAGTTTTTCTTTATTACATGTAACATGTTATTAATTTTAAATGTATGGATAAGGTTAATAATTATTATTTTAAAAATATAAGTGTACGCTAAATGAATATATGGAGATGCTGTGGCTGAGGGGTAAAGTACTTGGAACCGGAAGTTCCGTGTTCAAATCCTGGTGAAGACTCTAAGTGGGCCACTTCGGGGGCCGATTTCGAGCTTGTGTTTCCACACAAACTGTGTTTGTAACCTTGTTTAACTTGATTTCAACTTCACATTGTGATAGGAAAGTATTGTAGGTTTTCACAATGTCAAGGACGCTAAATTGCACATCAATGTTGCCAACTAAATTAATGCTGCAGAGGACGAACCTATTATTCTGCAGTGCTAGGAGGGGCATGCAAATGATCATTTGACATTTAAAATGCATATCTATCAGCACTTCTTTCATTCTGTACACCGTATACATCTAAAAGGTTTCCTATTTATGAATTTGCTTCCATGTGTGACACTTCTATATCTGATTAGGCTATTGCACCAATCTTCTAGCTTCATTTTATTTAATCAATATATATTCCAATAAGTTCAAATCAAAAATATGTTTCAGTTCTTCTATATATGTATAGAAAATAAATGAACTTGGAAAAACTTTATAGAGCTGAAATAAAGACAACCCTAAGTCCTAATCTGTTTCTCACAGTGTCGGTAATGCTGTTGAATCTATGTCTTAGCCTCATTACGTTAGTTGATACTGCATATAAATTTGTGGTAATCATTTCTTTAATGCCCGATTGCCTTGAACTATTAAAGGTGCACAGTGCACCTCCATTGATCTGAAGAGTTCTTTCCCTTTGTTTTTTCAGCCAACATGCAAGAAATACATAAACTGTGTACGTTAAACCCTTTGCTAAATTGAGCTCCGACTTGTATCTCTGTGTGTCTTCGTGTATGTGTGTCTTCGTGTGTGTGTCCTGACACCACTATGCACGCAAAAGAGGTGTTGGTTTTCGCGTGTCTCTACATTATGTACTTAAGAACCCCTGAATTACAAGAACACGCTGGCCTATAATATTAATGTTGCCAATTCATCTACAAGTTGGGCAGAATGTTGTGTTACAGAGTTGTTTGATAGGAGAAATGAAACATAAATAGAGGGAAAACAACTTTGGATATAGATCTTGGGACAATATATGAGCGAAGTAGGTCCCGCTTGAACATGAGAAGGGGGGCGGTAATCAAGACCTAATTTCTTTTTCACCTGTCTGCTTTATGAAGGTCATTATTCTCATCAGGTATTTCTTTCTTCAGATTTCTGAATATTTTCATACGTAAATAGAGAGCAGTGTTGCCCAACTTACAACCCGCGGGCCATATTTCCAGCCCTTATAGCTGCGCTTTTTCTACCCCTCGAAACTTTTTTTGCCCACAGAATGAGGATCATTTCCATTGAAGTTAACGAATTGTGTATCTTTTTGTTTACAGTCATGCGGCCCGTTTTATATTTATGGGTTAATTAAAATGGCTACCAAGTCGTACAAAGTTGAGAACCACTGGTAATGAGTATTTTGTTTAGCGGGATTGTCGTCTCTGTTCTGAGCTTGTACTGTGTTTCAAACATGAATACTTGAAGAATGAAGTCACCGGAGTGGCTGCCGAGTCCAGGGCCTGGGTCCTTGTTGTCCAACAAAATAGTGTGGTAAACATTTCTAATTTCTTTTTACTTATGGAAGAATAAACCAAAGTGAAAGTGTAGCTATTCTGAAGTCTTCTGTAGCTTACCACTGTGAAGGTTCGTCCATGGGCGTATTTAAATAATCTGTTTTATAAGGTTGAACTGAATAGACTTTTATCTTAACCCTTTTTCATTTATCCAATCTTATAATCAATGTGAAAAATAAATCATATTTTCATGAGCTGGTATGAGGCAGTGATGAGTGCATGCTTAATGAGTTATAAACTGAGCACTATCTCACGTTTAATGGAACACAGTCCCGGGCACGCTGCCCTGCCTCATCGTGGCGCCCGGGTGGAGGGTTAGGGTTAGGGTTAGTCGTGAGAGAGGACGACAAGGCCAAAGGGTAGCACAACAAGGCTCCCGCGGGAGTGCCTACGAGGGTGCGAGAGCATTGCACTGTGCGGGGATGTAAAAGAGCTCCCGCAGCGATTAGTCAACGTCCAGCCGCCGTCCCACAAGGGGCTGTTACATAATTGACGTGCCCACTGTAAGTGAACGCAAAATCAAACTCCAAGTTTAACCCCGAGTCTCACCCCCCCCCCCCCCACCTTTTCGGACAGGGTGGCGCTAAGGAGGAACGCGCCGCCCACTTCAGGCCGGTGGAACGGAGCTCTTGTTCGCTTTTGCTGGCCTTAGAGTTCCAAGCGCGATGCACATCTCTAGTAGACAATTTCCAATGGAACACAGGAATCGTCTTCTCTTTTCTTTCTGTAGCACACGCTGTGACAGCCCTTAACTGGGACGATGGTTTTGATTTTAAAAACAAATAGAACGAATTTTATTGCTGCATGATGGTTAAGTCCATTGGATGGTGGCCGAGTGGTAAAGCGCTTGGCTTCCAAACCGGATGGTCCCGGGTTTGAATCCTGGTGAAGACTGGTATTTTAATTTTCTGGATCTTTATGAAGTCTCTGAGTCCACCCAGCTTTCATGGGTACCTGACATTAGTTGGGAAAAAGTAAGGGCGGTTGGTCGTTGTGCTGACTACTTGATACCCTCGTTAACTTTGAGCTAAGACTTTTACATCATCTACATAGTGGAAGTTTACTTATTTACTTTTTTTTTTCGTTCTATCTTGTTATCTTGTATTCGTAATATAACAATAAGTTACCAGTACACAACCAATACTGATATATATTATTAGTTGTTCATGTTATTTTCATTCACATTTCAGAACCGATACCTTCAGAATTTAATTTTGAAAATATTTTTTAGATCATTGAACGATTATAGATAATGCGGTAGTAGATCCTTTTTTTACTTTACCTTGACCTATCCCTTAGTCTGTTGGACCGTTGGTGCACCATGCAAGATTTGTCGACCATCTTTCTCCATTCCTCTCTGTCTTTTGTCTTAGAGCCTCTTTTAATGGCAGGTCCGTCCATTCTTTCTCTGTCTATCTCTTCTTCTTTTTCCTGGTACTGTTCTCTGTAGGAAGGTCTTTGGAAGCCAGGACTCTCCCAAAGACAGACCATATAGCCTGCATAATCTACGTTTGTACTCTGACATAGCCTTAAGATTCATGACTATCAGGAGAATACTCCGAAGCGCGTACCACATAGTCCAGGCAGCCCCTTTTGTTACCAAAAGAGAGATATTTCTGGCAATCTGCCACATCATTAGGGAAACCGCAATGAATATTGTTGCCTTTTGATAAAACTAAATCTGGTAGTGCTAAAGAATTTCTATTAGTTACAAATAATAATACTAATACGATTACATACAATTTAATGTGTGCACCGTAGTCCACAAAGATAGAAGATGAAGGCGGTTTACAAATCAATAAAAATAAAATAACGGCCAACATTAGGTGACAACCGGGCTTATAATAGAAACCTTCGCTCTATTAAAACATGATAGGATAATAAATGCACGTTTTGAATAATATGCAACAAAATATGTGTGAAAATCTCTAATGACTATTTAATCCTATGATTTGGGACTGGCGTCTAGCAGCCATCTCGATTAGCTGTGACTGACAGTGATAAATGGCCTTTTTTTTTGAAGCCATGACATTCAGATTTACGTAATGAATTAAAAAAAAAAGAATCAGGCAAAAAATAAAGTTAAAATATACATTGCCCAATATCACCAGTTTACAACTAGGTGTCAAACGACAATGGTCAGCATATATTTGTATAATCAGTCATCAGTTTATCTAGTTATATCCAAAAGTCACTTTTGTTTTTACAAAGCTTATATCGACTCACTGTCTGTCTGACTGTCTGTCTGTCTGTACTGGTACAAATTTTGAACACCCTATTTCTTCCACACACATTCTCGGATCAAGTGGAAACGTTACACAATTATTCATTGGCGTAGACAAAACATGAATAAAAAACAACAAACAAACAAACAAACCATAAGTCAATTAATTACTGGTTATTAAATATTTTGTTTATTACCAACAAAGGAAATTAATCTTTCAGTATTCACATATTTGGCTAAATATGTTGTTTTTCCCCCCATTAAATAACTGTACACACTATTTCTCCCACTCTCATTCTCAAATGAATTTGAAACATGAAACAATTCTTATTGTACCTAACAAAACATCAGTCAATAAAAAAAATGACCTATTAGTCAATTCTTTATTGGTATTTTTTTAATATCGAAAAAGGGAAATAAATTCTACATTCTTGAGTGATATATATTTTTTTTACTTTGAAAAATTATAACGACCAAACTTGAGTTTTCCCAGCCAACGAGCTAGTCATTCTTTTCTCAGCGATATACATCAACTGTTACATTTCTAGGAAAATCGTTGAAGTCGTTTTGGATACGACTTAAATAGAGTTATTGTTAAATAAAGCAAAAACATTTTAAGCATGCTATACATTCACTATAGAGGTATATCTCACGGTATGCAACGCTCTAGTACAGGGGCTCTCAACCTGTGGATCGCGACTTCCTTGGGGGTCGATTGACAATTTGTCAGGGGTCGCTTATGTCCATCGAAAATGATTTTTTTTCCCATTCTAACACATATTAAGTTTTTTTCCCCATTGAAATTTACTAAATATATTGTTTTCGAGGATAGATGTTGCAGACAACTGAATCAGAATTGCAGCAGATATATTTGTATACGTTTAAATTAATACAGATTAATGACTAAGGTTTGTTAAGTAAAAGGTCAGTGTTGCTATTTAGATTTGATATGGTAAATAAGCATTATTTCAATTATTTACATTTACCGTCTATGCGGCTGCTACTCACAAAACTTTGATTGATCCGTACTATATGAACTAATTAATGTACATTTTGAAAAAGGTTGAATAAGGCATCCATAAATTTGATAATACGTAAACTTTGTTTAGAAATCCATAACACATTAGACAACATGAACATAGAATGAACTCCAAATGGTAGCAGGGGAGGAAAGCATTGGCTTCTCGAAGTGCTCTGCTAAAAACTCTGTTGTTAAAGGTAGTTCCTTATATTGCTCCCTTATTCAGTTCATGTGACCCTTCAGTTGTCTCCCCGCAGCTCTTGGACACTCTTGTAAGACATGCACTACTGTTTCCTCTACCTGCCCCATTAGTTTAAGCAGGAAAAAAAAAAGTATGTCAGTTCTAACGAAAATATTATTTGCACTCTTACAACCTTATCTGCTCTCTATGATGGAAATGACTTCGAATCTGGCAAACAGATAAAATGATCATTGCTGTGAAAGTACATTTGGCATGTATGTGGACGACATTTCCCTCTACTTTTCAAATCTACTCAACAACCCATTTGCACTTGCCAGAAATCCAATGAAAGTCAAAGTTAAAGAATTTTAAAAGACAGAAAATAGTTGAATAGTGAAACATTTCTTTTAAACTAGGCCTACACAAATCTGGCTCAAGCGTTTGCAGCCATGTTCTGGTTTCATCAGTGTTGCACCTTCTTCTTCCAAATGCAAAAATATATTTTTATTTCTGGAAACAGCCTGTTAGTTATCAAGTTTAAATACAGAAAATTGTCACGTGTGTGGAATGTGAACAGGAAATACTGCATTATCTAAATGCACGTTATAAAGAAAATACAATAAATTAGAAATGGGCGAGCTCTCATCCAAATCACAAGAAAGATGACGCTTACTATAAGCTATCCCGACAAGACCAACGTCTAATCTTTCAACTCAGGACCGGACACAACAGAATGCGACAACACATGTACCGGAAGCTCAAAATTGGAACCAGTGAAATCTGCCCATGTGGAGTGTCACCAGAGAATGCCGACCACGTCTTCCAAAACTGCTCTCTTTACTAAGAGGCCCGTATAAGACATTGGCCCCAATAGAAAGAAAACTATATGGAGAGCTCAATGATTTGGAAACCACTTCGCAGTTCATCTCATATATTGGTCTAGTCATGTGAACGCTCCAAAATAACAATGAGAACAAAGAAGAAGTTTTAAAGAAATGAGTTCATTTATTTGTAATTGGATATTAAGGAGAAATATCTAGGTCAAGAATATAATGACATACTGTGCCGTGATTAAACATTAAGCTTAGGCAATGCAAATCAGATCTTTACATTAGGCCTCCAATTATAATTTTGTAACATCATACTTGTAAACGAAAACTAAATTAATGTTGGGGGTCGCCAATAAGTGAGGAATTGTAAAAAGGGGTCGCTGCGCTAAAAAGGTTGAGAACCGCTGCTCTAGAATATCTTTGACACTGTTTAAACATTAACCTTTAAAATGTAAACTTAAAAACAAACAAGATCAACCCATATTAGCAGGTCTATGGAATGCTTTAAGATTAACAAACAATATCGCGTGCCTACAAACAGTGGCATTTCTGAGTTTAAAACAATGATCTATTTATCAATTTCAGGAGGCGGTGACTGGAAATTAATCTAGCGTAGCTGATAAGTATTAGTCATATATCCGTCCGGTGGCTAGATCTACTGTTTTCTTCCAAGCGTCATACTTAACAGTTACTGACTACAATTGTCACAGTCTGATATTTCAAGCAGCCTCAGGTTTCGGAATGAATAGGAACAAGCTCAAAAGAAAGGAGCACGGGATGGGGGTAGGGAGGCGTATGGTTTAAGAATTTCATTGCAAAGTAAATGTAAACAGATATCTCACAAGTATTCTCTGCTCCTCCCGCGCCCCTGCTCCCTGTCTCCGAGGCGTGTTGTGTCACTATATAAATACAAGTTCTACTTAATATTCAGCTTCTGTGCAGCGACCCTTCCCCACGCTCTCGTGTTCCCTGAGGACAGTGGTTCCCAACCTGTTTCGTGGTTCCCAACCTGTTTCGTGGTTCCCAACCTGTTTCGTGGTTCAGCATGGGTGGGGGGACATATTATTTCAAGGTTCTCGTCACGCATGCCCGCAAGCAAACGTAGGATCCAACGAAGTCATTGTGCACTGCGGGCAGAAGTTAAGAGGGCTCGGATATGGCCCGCTGGCCGTAGGTTTGGAATCGCTGCCTGGGAACAATTCCTCTGTAGCTCCAGCGGGCAGAAGGCGCATAAAATTAGACAATGACTTTAAATGCTACAGGCTGTAGGTTTTACTCGTCTATACTTTATAGAACTGAAGTATATTTTTATTACACATTATTATAACATCCTCTACTTCTCCCAGTGCTCTTTTAATCCAAGAAGTTTATAGTTACACATCTTAGCAATTTTTTGGGTTGAATGTGGTAGGAATACTTTGGCGAAGATTATCTTTAGGGTTATTACAGTAAACTGTTCAACAGGAAAGGTCGCCATAAAGAGGCCCATCTCTTGGTAAAGATGTTTTTACTCTTGTGTCACGTGAACTGCTAATATGTCCGAGCGACGCCGTTCTTTTTTAGAAGGCCTCAGCACTGACATGGGACGTCGCAGCCTGTGACGTGGCAACGAGCTATTGGTCTCCATTGCCCACATGTTGCAACATTGCAGGTCAGTGTTCAGGTCTCGTTAACAATTGGTCTCGGGCTGAGTGGACATAATGAAACCCGACTGCTCGCGTCGTAACAATACCAAACATATTCTAGTCCTGGTTCAGGCTCTTATATTGATGAATGATGATGACGACTTTATTATGCCAGCCTTTTTGTCTAAATATTCAAAGACTTAGCCAACTTTTCACTACTCTCGATAATAAAAATTCTATCACAAATAGATATCAGAAGCCATAAACCTTCTTTTATATCCATTAAAAACATACATTAATGCGTCCTCTACTATCATCAGATAGAACAAACCTAACATACTCAGTAATCTCGTCATCTCATCAGACAGTAGATCTTTCCTTTTATTGTAGCCTCTTTGAATATCCTTATTCCATTAATAGAAAGTCCATGACCAAATCTTTGATTGAAAAAAAAAAAAAGCTTTTAAGATTCTGTTTTGTTTCGACAAAGACTGCATATAATCATAATGGCTACGTCCCCTAACCAAATTTATTTGTTTGTAATGAAGATACAGAAACTACAGTACAAACAAAAAAAGGTAAAAAGTAGATCTCAATTTGTTTGTTTGTTTACTTTTAACTTATATTTATTTTTTTCCGGGCACGGCGGCTGAGGGATTAAGCGCTTGGCTCCCAAATCTGGGGTCCTGGGTTCGAATCTTGGTCTTTAATTTCGGAATTTTCAGGGTTCCCCTGAGTCCACCCAGCTCTATTGGATACCTGACTTAACTTGGCGAACTTAAAGGCGGTTGGTCGTTGCGCTGGCCACATGACACTCTGCTCGTTAACCGTTGGCCAAATAAACAAATGAGCTTAACATCGTCTGCTCTCTGGATCAGAAGGTCTGAAAGGGGAACTTTACTTTTTTTTTCTATATTTATTTTTAGAATCACATAGTGATATGTAGATTGGACATACCATTTCAGAAGTTACATCTGATGACCCAAGGCATGCCGTGTATCCTTTAAAAGGGGAATACACAGTGGAATTCCTTTTTAAGAATTTAAATAATTCAATCCTCAAATTAAAAATAAAAAACTTAGAACACACGCAGGACTTATATAAAAAATATAATTAATTTCAACAGCAATTTTGTACAAATAAATTTAACATGAAGCTTATGAACTGAACAAACTGTTGTTGTTTTTTTTACCTTGAAACAAGCTGGTATCCTCTATATTAAGGTTTTTAAAACCGAAATATAAGCATGCACTCTTATCAGCATCGGATTATTTTCCTTTCATTAATTTACTCTTCTTTGTAGAAACTCGATGCTTCGATAAACCGATTTCTCTTGGGACCCTGATACGAACACCACGTGATACATACTTTATCATTAAGTAGAAATTCAGAATAGTTTCTTAAATTCGACTTACCCTTTGGCGAATCTAAACAAATTTGTCAAACTTTTGATTTTCGCAGGGTGGAGCTCAATTACAAACCTAATTTGAGCTGGTGTTTCTTCGTCAAAAATAACTTTTGTATTTCTACATAATTTATTTAATTAGTGCATTCAAAGTCACTTTCGAGAGTGAAGAATACAAAAGATGTTGTGTTGTGATTTCCAACTGCGTAGAAACATACGCCAGATCTAGAGACATAATTGGTTTTTTTTTTATTTTACTAGTGAAACACGGATCTATAATTTTGTTCAATTCATAAGTAGTCTAAGTAATTGAAAACATTTTAAAGAAACTTCTCTTTTGAAAATTGAAAAGTATTTGAGATGTTAGAGAAGAATTTTTCCCCCTTTCAAATTGGATCTAAAGTTTGCTCAAAAATGATAAACAGTGTGGATTCTTTGGTTGCCAGGTAGTCAGAGCAGTCAGTTTAGATTGTGTAACATTAAATAGTCAGGACTGAATGAAGGAACTGTTTTTTTTTCTTTTGTATGAGAACAACCTTCTAGTAACGAAAATATTGATTGGTGTCTTATTGATTTATAATTTAGGAATTCATTTTAGAAATCAAGAAAATCAAAAACAAATAAAACATCTTATCGTATCTTATCTTATAATACAGACGTTACTTCAAAAAGATGAATACGTCCTACGCATCATGCATTTAGTCATACATATTGTTACGAATCTCACTATCCGGCTTCTCTGCAAACTGCACCTTACACCACCAACAGAAAGAACTTGACAACTGAGGGCTCCAAATAACGTAATAGTTTAATGTCAATAAAATAACAGCCAATACTGTACAATTGGCAGCACGTAACACAAGACTGTACAAATATCTCTCCTGTTAATAGCCGTGCCATCGTATCAACTCTTGCACTGGTCTCTCTGTTTCGTCTTGGACTTGTACTGAGCCGTAGTAACGAACTGTAGATCGAGAAGTTGTGTCTGACTCGTCTCTGATACCTTCTCTCTTTATATAGGGCCCCTGCTGGCCTTCTAGAACCGGACAGAACGTCGCTCGACCATTCTGGGTGTCAGATGACTACAACCCTCGTGACGCTCCTGAGCTCTGTTCACGACGTCGATCCTTCCCGAACCATCATGTTGATACTCGTCTCGGACGATCGTCGTAACTCGTCAGGGTTGACCGCTCGTCTAGCGCTGGCCTGGGGCGATTTGCGTCGGCTGACTACACACACACCACTACCCCCATCTGTGCCACCACCAGGTTTATAACAATATTAACCAAATTACCTAAATTCTGCTAAGCCACTTGTTTTCCTGGCTAGCTCAGGCAACCCATTCCATGCTCTAATAGCACTAGAGAAGAAGCAGCATTTGTAAAAATTTGTCTTAGTATATGGAAAGAGGAATGCGCCTTCATCTTTGTGTCTTTCTGAGACTCTGAGTATTTTATTAGGTTTTGTTTTTGTATCTGAATATTATGGTTCAGTGTTTTATGTATAATTGCTACTTTACCTCTTTACCAAGAGGCCCGCATAAGACACTGGCTCCAAAACACCCCAATATGGAGAGCTCCCTGATTTGGAAACCACTGCGCAGTTCATCTCATGTGTTGGTCTAGTCATTTGAACGCTCCAACATAGCAATGAGAACTAAGAAGAAGAAGAAGAAGCTACTTTACTTTTGAGTCTTCTATCCTGAAGGCTTTCTAAATTTAGTGATTTTACTAAAGGTGTTACTCTAGTCCAATGTGAATATTCGTTTGTTATGAATCTCACTGCTCTATTTTGTGTCTGGATTGTTGTGAGCATAGAAATGTAGAAATGTCGAAGATTTTCTGCTTATTGTTGACTACTTCATCTATTTCTATCTAGCATGCTTCCTTATGTATTTCTGCCTAATGTATTTCTGCCTATTGTATTTCTGCCTAATGTATTTCTGCCTAATGTATTTCTGCCTAATGTATTTCTGCCTAATGTATTTTCAGAACTGGCCAACTCAAAGAAGAGTATGATAAGCGACTTATTAATGTGAGTATTTTTTTTGTTCTTTATTTAAACGCTGTATCCTTTATAATGTGATTGTTTGTTTCACGTACTTTTTGTCAAATGTGAAGTTAAATAGAACTTTTGAAAACATCCTTTTATGTTCAACGAGGTTTGAACTGACACGGAAGCCTGGACAATGGACAGTATCTCAGAACCTTGTCGCCATCACATGTGTTTACCCCCTCTCCACACAGCTGCTGGGTCCAATGGAACTTTAAATAGCCGACACAGTTTGGGATCAGTAGCGTCGCGGGGTCTGCCAGAGTGAAGCACTATGTGCTACAAGCTACCTAATGGGATCCAGCTAATGATGATTTTTTTCTCATGATCGAATGAAATTTTAGATAATAGCCCGCGACATCTTTTACAGATTTTTTTTTTATCTTAACAGGTTTTCCAACTGCTATCTCTCTCTCTCTCTCGCTCTTCTTTGTCTGTAGATAGATAGATAGACAGACAGACAGACAGACAGATAGATAGACAGGCAGACAGACAGACAGATAGATAGATAGACAGATAGATAGACAGATAGAGAGACAGACAGACAGACAGACAGACAGATAGATAGATAGATAGATAGATAGATAGACAGACAGACAGACAGACAGACAGACAGACAGACAGACAGACAGACAGACAGACAGACAGACAGACAGACAGATAGATAGATAGATAGATAGATAGATAGATAGATAGATAGATAGATAGACAGACAGACAGACAGACAGACAGATAGATAGATAGACAGATAGACAGATAGATAGACAAACAGACAGGCAGACAGATAGATAGACAGATAGACAGACAGATAGATAGATAGATACTATTTAAAAATAAAACAGTTCCTTGTTGTTTTGTTCCGTAACAATCAAATGTGCACCTTGCGTACGCGTACTTGTTAAATGCTATTGGACGTATTGATCACGTGATAAAAAGTCCAATTCTGTCTGACTTTGGATTCAAC
Source organism: Biomphalaria glabrata (assembly GCF_947242115.1). Classification (NCBI taxonomy): domain Eukaryota; kingdom Metazoa; phylum Mollusca; class Gastropoda; family Planorbidae; genus Biomphalaria; species Biomphalaria glabrata. The sequence continues at coordinate 31,430,652 of NC_074718.1, read as the reverse complement.
TTTCTAAATATACAGACACGTGAACGAGTTCGACTTGTGTTATTAAAGTTTCTACCACAGCTCTCTTTGAAACTTGGTGGTTTTTATGTTTCGACTAGTTTTGGGGATCTATTTGCAATCTTTTGTTTGAAACACACATTCTATGCGATCAAGACTTCAGGTTTACTCTAAATGCCAGCCTTGTGTAGTTATTGTGGTATAACCTGTGCTGTGTATTTTTTTTATATATTTTTCTAATATATTGCCTGAATATATTTCCTTTCACTGCAAATCCTACTCAAATATTCTTTCATAATTAACTACTCACGCTGCAAGTGCAGCTGCAAGTGCGGGACAACGTCATTGATCGTGTATTATAACCTTTATAATAAACACTATTGTTATACATACATAATATAAACATTATATAAACATATGTAAGCTTTCTGCTAGCATAATGTAAGCATACTGTAAGCATAAAACCTAGTTTGATCAAAGTGGGTTCACGGATACATATCAGTGGTATGCAAATGTACTCTTACCATAATAAAAATCATTAATTTACCCATTAAAAACATTATAAGTCGCATATTATTTAGTAGGGTTGAGTTTTTATATAAAACATTAAAAAAAAAGCCCACAAAAGAGGCAAAGAAAAGAGGCTTAAGGCCCAAGTATTCCTATGATGAAGAAGCTAAAACTGAATAACGCAAATTCTGAGGTTTCCTTTAAAAAAAAATATGTGTATGTGTACCAGAACTGTTGGACTTTACTAGTAAATAAAGACATTGACCTACAAAACTTCGGAGATCAGGCATTTCGTGTGAGATGTAAGCCCATGTGGGTTGTATGCTGACTTCCATGCGTCTAGGGCAGGAAAAAGGACAAGCAAATGAAAGCAAGAACAATTGCCGAAGAAAGTTTTTATATTTGTTGTGATACTATAAATTTTTTTTGCAATGGATCTTTTGGAAAATAAAGTGGAAGTTGCATTAAATAATTTTGTGGATAGATGCCTGTCCTGAACACGCATCGCTATTTATCAATCCTGGGATTGACTTCAACTATGATTGTATTTAGTATTAATTATTTTGGAAAGTACTCACTGTTCCTTGTTAATTGTAATGTCAATATTTTTGCAATTACATTACCTTTTATTTAAAAAAAAAAAAAAAAAAAAAAAAAACAAACAAACATCTTCTTTGAATGTTTATTTGAAATATAAAAATCGAATTTCTTTAGATGAATGTACATTTAACTGTGTTGAAGAATGGTTCTCGTGCTTTGCTCTTTTGGTCATGTCTGATAAACGTGCTATAACCACCGAGGATATCACAAAGTCTTCTGAAATGTGTAAAATAGTAGCTTACTGAACAGCTCCCTAGTTGATGGTCATGTTTGCACTGGGGAATTCCAGAATGGTACAGAACACAACCCCAGCCTACAGCTGAATGGTGACTTGAGTGACAGGGACATTGTTTGCTTTGATTACTTCAGTTTCAAATGTACACTATTGGACATAAAAACATGTATAATACTTGAGATTCACGCCGATGTGTCAGCTATCAAGCACCCCCGCCCCTCTTTCACCAAAACAGAAAACGTATCGGAAAAACAAAATCCGTTTTCTTCAATAACCTGCAAATCATCCACTGCAAAGGCCGAAAAGTCTCCATAGATGTCCAAACCTCATCACTGGACAAACCCCAAAATGTTTCAGATTACAAGCCTCGCCCACCAAAGTGGGTCGATAAATGGATGACGCTCGGGAGCATTGACTCCTCCTTGGACTAGTCCAAGGTTTTTAGAAATTCGTCTTTGGAAAATTGAATTCGAGATCCCAGCTGACTTTGTATTGTAAGTGATAAACAACGAACTGTCTCAAATTCGGATTCAAAAACATATGTATCTGGTGAAGTAGATCTTGTCAAACATTCTTTCAGGAACTCTTCATCCTTGTGTTCTGTTGTCTTCTGTGTTGTGTATACAAACTTAACGTATTCAATATTACAGAATTAGAAAATACATATATTGTGTATAATAAGCAAACTTTCACAACAATCTTGATTCAAATACCTTGGTAGCCAGTGTACTAGATATTTTAATACATCGAACCAGCACGACTGCACCCTTGGAACTATTTTTCACATTATTTATGTACCCTGTATTGTGTATAAAATCTTAATATAATCAATATTACCGAATAAAAAAAATCTAAATGATCATGAACAATCTACAATTTTTCGATAATTTTGATCGCTTCACTTTACTGTTTCGAGGATCTCTTAACTTGTTTGTCTTATGTGCTATTTAAATTGAATTTTGGAAGAAACAATCTTCACTAGATTTGCTCTTTACTCCTGGATGCTTTTCCCAAGAGCCCCGCATATTCTAGGTTACAGAAATTCATTTATAGATTCATTGGTGATTGTAGTGGCATTTTGTTAGCGCTTGAGCTTGTCTCGTGTGGAAACCAAAGATCGTATCTCGTGATTACACTGGTTTCCTCTGAATCGATATGTAATTGCATATTTGTACGTAGACGGCATCTTAGGCTCTATGTTGAACTGATGAACAATACAGAGAATTGAAAGTTGTTCTAGACTGCTATCAAAAGTGGTTAATCACTGCACAGATAAAAGACTTATATAAATTTGATTTTATATGTGAATAAAAGTGATCTACCTGCCGTTACATGTGATAGAACATTGTGCTATTTAAAGGGATATAATCCCTGTACCATCAATATTGAACGATCTGTAGTTTCTTCTATTTGATTGAACTTTGTACTATTAAAGTTAACTTATCCACACTTGTAATAGTAACCGATAACCATACTATTGAAAGAGATTGATCTCTGTAACGATAAAATCCATTATGTACTGTATCAGTAAAAGCTCTTTAGCCATTCTAGGTACACAATTTTACTCACTGACTATGGAAAATGACCTGCTCAACTATGTACATTATCAGCAATACATAGATATTAAATTATTAAATCAAACTGAGAACCTGTTACAAAAGTGTCACACCTGATCGCTTACATCGCTGCTAAGTGAATGTGACCTGACCTTAAAGAAACCTTTCATTAATAATTTTGTTATCTATAAATATTTTTCTTTAGTCACACTCCAATCCTATTTGTAATTTAAATTTTAAAATATTAACCTCCATCAAAATGTTATTTTTTCCCCCTGTAATACCGCAATAAAAACCTTGAAGTCGCTAAGCTGACTGCAGTCCTCGGTATAGCAAGGTGTACAGGAGACATGTTACAAAACATCTTGCTTCCTTCCTTGTCTTCATTATATAGAAGACTGACACTGCCGAGTTATCGCTTTCATTGTCAGTTATTTCCCTTGCCTTTTATATATTTACGTTGTAACCATGGACTTATACTAAATTCCATGCTGTAATTCAGCTTTGCGCGAGAAAGTATTTTACATAATCAAAATATGTTGTTGGAATTCCCAGCGGGTTTCATTGGGTAAGTAATAGCCTGCCTGTGCATAATTCCAATTCTTCGAGTGGGGCAAAGAATTTGGTATAAGTGTTAAATAAACATGACATGCACAAGAAGCAGTCCTTAAATTGACCCTCGTCTGCGTAGGTATAATCCAGCAGGTTGAGAAACACGATCTGGTCACGTGAGGCTGATCAGCCCAGACTGTACTAATAAAGTCAACAGTTGATATTGTCATCATGCAGACGTCATGAGTATCAACGTGTTGACTTTAAGGGAAGAGAAAGTCAACTTGACTTTTTTTTTTTTTTTGCTAGTAAGGGTAGTAAAGCCTAGCGACGATTAAACGAAATTTTGTATTTGCTCAGGTTTTTCTTTCACACTAGATCAAGTTTTCTTGCTTGTGGGGCTTAAATACTCTCTCTCTCTATATATATATATAGAGAGAGAGAGACAGACAGACAGATAGACAGATAGATAGATAGATAGATAGATAGATAGATAGATAGATAGATAGATAGATAGATAGATAGATAGATAGACAGATATGCATTTTGAATCTTTACAGACCAGTATTTTAAAAGCCTAAAAATCTAAAATAAAACTTATGAAAAGAAACGAATCAATTTCCCCAATAAAACTAAACGGTGTACCAAGCCAACACTATAATGGCAGACGTCCATTAAATGTCACCGTGTCATGACAAAAAATATCAAATGTGCACCGCAGTTTGAGAGTTGATAGAACTCTCTGCATCATGCACGATAGGACAGGTAGACTATCGCTTTTCGCATCTATCGTTCCCCCCTTTTCTCTCTCTCTCTCTCTCTCTCTACGAGGCTGGCTATAAACTTGTTCTTATACTTGAGTGCAGTCATTCGTGTTCTATGTTCTGTAATAGGTTTGTGACAATACCGTTTGTAGCGAGATTTCGTTTCCCCCGACCATAATATCCAAGTCCACGCTTGTGTTCGCTGTCTCCAAGATTTAAGAGCCACTTGCTCTGTGTATGAGGTCTGTGTTCACTTCCAGTGGAGTGTTTTCTATAGAAGTTTTGGATGCTTTTGAAAAGAATTTGAAAACATTATAGCAGATTAGGACATTAAAATAGCTGTGTACAAACATACATCTAGAATTCAGTGTTTACTTGTTACACTTTGTGGTGTCCCGTCTATGTGAGTATTTCAATGATTTTTTTTTTTGTATTAGTTAAAGTAAAACTTTTTTTTCCCGTTATAATTTAATTGTCATCAACCATAGCACCAAAACATTATTTAATAGCTGGCAATACTAAAGTGGGTTTGACACTTATTGCCATTTCGTCAACAATGGTCTTCTTACTGAATGCAAAGAGTTGAGGTTATTTTGTAACTATTTTTAACGTGACAAAAAAACAAGCAACAAAACGCTAGATAGTATTTAGACAATTTTTCCATTTGGGAGGTCGCGAAATCTGTGAATTAAACTATTATCACTTTATACGATGCTGTGTCCGAAATCATACAATTATTGACGTTAGACAGTTTTGTGGACCTGGTAGATCTACTTGTTTCAATGTGGATTTTACGGTTAACGAGGGTGTTATGTAGCCAGTACAACGACCAACCGCCTTTACTTTTCCCCAACTAATGTCAGGTACACATAAGAGCTGGGTGAACTAAGAGGCGCCCGAAGATCCCGACATTAAATATCCAAGTCGTCACCAGGTTTTTTTGGGGAGTGTTGAACTTCAAGCAAATGCCCAAAATGAAGTAATTATCTACTTATCCTTGTATCTAGAGTTGAGTCACTCGGAAAGCCGTTATCATTGTCAGATAAGGACCAGGCACTAACATGGTTTTGTTTGTTTCTGTTACACTTTTATCCCAAAACTAAGGCTTGTCTTTTTTTTATTCATTAAAGTAAAAGTTATTTATAATTTAATGTCATTGGTATTTGTTTCATTTTGTGGTCAGAGGTGTGAAATTACACCGCCAAATTATTTCCGTTTCCTTCCCCCATTTTTTTTTATTTTCTTTATTTGACTTTGACTTCTACAAGAAAGATTTCTTCTTTGTCTTTGTTTCCGTCATCTTATATGTGTTTAATTTGCATGGTGTTTAGGTGAATGGGGGATGTTTAAACACAAGTATGTGATTCCTTAAAGAATACTGCAACACATCATCGCTTAATGCCTGTCTACACATCCTTACAAAGCACCTAAGTTATCACACCAAAAACATTTCATTGTATTCAAGAAACCGTCGTCTGTTCTGCATTGACTCCCCGCCCCCACCACCACATTTTTTTTCTTCTTAGTCTTTCTCATTAAGAAACACATTCCGTTGCAATGGGCCCTATGTTCCGAATGTTGGATGACACTGTCACAGAATGTACTTCAGGAGATGAACACATCCAAATTAACTGGCACGCGTGCCTGGAATCCAATGACCTATCTCTTTGTTACTGTCGTCTGCTGGAAAGAAACAAAGGGCGTTGCGCACTACGGTAAACACGGCCTATAATTGCAGACGTTATTGTGATATCGGGCTATTCTGATGAGATAATAACAGAGTAGCATCGAGGGGAAGGGGAGGGGGAGATTGAAGAACAAAATTGCAGTGATTTTCTAAAGTAAAAAAAAAAAAAGAGATCTTTTCAAATCACTCTATGGCTAAGGCGCTTAATCTCTTGAAGAGCCCCTGCATTTTGACATTCAACTTCATGACATGAGATAATGGTGTAATTTAATATTTAGTTTTAAAAATTCACTCATTTTGGGGCCCCCTTAAGAGGGGGCCAGGGGGGAATTTTCCAGTTCTCTTCCGACCATAGATACGCCACTGCTTCTATTAAGTGAACTATAAACAACCTTTGGTAAACTGTAAGGAATAATAAAAATAAATGTTTTTATTACACACGGCTGACAGCACTTGAGAAGGAAAAAAAAAAGGCATAATTGTCTTAAAAAATGTGAAGTGTTGAGTACATTTGTAATATCATCTTATCTAATCTTGGTAACCTAGCGTCACGTAATTATTATCTTCAAGCTGAAGGTCAAGATTGTTTTACTTGTCTAAACAATAAATAGCATATTCGAGAAACAACAGTTACTTTCCAATAGTACTAAAAATAGCCAATAGAGTTAAAAATACATTAGTTCTTTCTTGTATTATGGAGAAGCTAATTTCAGAGAGGATATAAATACAACAGAAGTTAATAAGTTTCAAGGTTCATGTTAAATACTTTTGTGAAATAATTATTGGAATTAGTTTATATTATGTGTGTGTGTGTGTGTTTTTTAGTGTGTGTTCCATCTAGTCATGATTTCTGCTTGAGAAATTCTGATGTTGCTTCCCCTTAACAAATGTCTGGGCTATTCAGTGGAATTGGACTTTAGAACTTTTGTCACAAAATTCCAAGACTGTTTAAACCCACCCAATGCCACACAGTCACACAATTCCAAGACTGTTTAAACCCACCCAATGCCACACAGTCACAAAGCGTACAATTCAGTGTCTCGTCCTTTCTTTGACTCTCTGTATCTAACTAAAAGACGTTGGTAAATACGAGCTAGTGTATCTCGGCTGGAAGTACAAACGACATTTCAAGGTAGGCAAAGTGATTCGTGTTAGCAAACAACTGAGACAGCATCTTGATTAATGTCCGATCGCTGAGATATCGTTCAATCCAATCAATCGATCACTGAAATCCATCAATCATGTCTATACCTGAGATACCAAGGAAATGATCCTCATAAAGAGACTGTAAACTGTTCCCAGCTCAGAAACAATTAATGACATATTTCTTTCTAATGATACTTACATCGATACTTCCCCATTGTTTTGTTGAATTTATGAACTAAAAATAACTTTTTTTTTCTACTAATGCATTGGAATGCAGTTTAAAAAAAGGAAGGATTAGGGGTTCATGAGAATTTTGGAGCACTTTGTATGTTTGATGCACTGTGTTTGGGGGCACTGTGTTTGTGCGTTTGATGCACTGTGCTTTGGGCACTGTGTTTGTGTTTCGTGCACTGTGTTTAGAGGCGCTGTGTTTGTATGTTTCATGTACTGTGTTTGGGGGCACTGTGATTATGTATTGGATGCACTGTGTTTGGGGGCCTGTGTGTGTGTATTTGATGCACTGTGTTTTGGGGGACTGTGTTTGTGTATTTGGTGCACTGTGTTTGGGTGTTTGGTGCACTGTGTTTGGGGACACTGTGTTTGTGTGCTTGGGGACACTGTATTTGTGTATTTGGTGCACTGTGTTTGGGGGCACTGTGTTTGTGTGTTTGGGGACACTGTGTTTGTGTGCGTGGGGACACTGTGTTTGTGTATTTGGTGCACTGTGTTTGGGCGCACTGTGTTTGTGTGTTTGGGGACACTGTGTTTGTGTGCTTGGGGGCACTGTTTATGTTGAACTATGTTTGTGTGTTTAGTGGCGAAACTAGAAAAAATAGGAAAGATTGACAACAACTTAAAGGTAGTGTTGCATACTCCTCGGTTCCTTTACTCTCTTCTACTATGTCCTCGACTACAAAGTGTTCAGTACAACAGCCTCAATGGCTATATGTGGCAAGGAGGAGGTTCTACAGCCAGTTTCAAATCCTCAAAGCCGTTCATAAACTAGTTTGTGTTTTCTCATTGCGATCTCTTCACAGAATCAGCAGTACAGTCCAGGAATAGGAGGCGTTACAATTTTCAGGGGCGCTTAGCACAATACTTGCAGATGTTATCTGCATCTCAATTTTTTATCCTCTTCCTTTGGCCGGATGTCTGGGAACCCTACTCTAGGAATTAAGGACTTAATGATGGACAACTGAGAAATTTTGATATTTATTCATAATGATCAATAATATCCTTTGATCTGTTCATTTCTCCATGTGAGACGTTTTCAGTTTAATCGTCACATTAAAACAAACGTATCTAGGAAAAAAACTTTTCTTAATATGGTGTATTGCATTAGCTTTCATTGTCCAAGATGTTAGCTTTAATGAGATGTACAATGAAACCTACATATCTCCTGAAATATATAGACAAATATTGTCATTTTGGGGTGTCATTCAATATGGCAAACGCCAATCCTACGCGCGAGAAAAGAAAAAACGGCATTATGCAATACCCGTATATGTGTAATCTAGTGAAAGAAGCTTCTCGCGCCGCAAACTAATGAAGAATTACTTGAGGTCAACAATTCTCTTAGACAGATTGAAACATTTGATAATTCTTGCTATTCAGCGTGATCTATGTAGGGAATAAAATTTTTATGACTTCGCTACACGCAAGGCTCGTAAAGTAGTTCTGTTTCTGTGGCATTTTACGTCTCGAGAGACGATCTTTTCCCTTTGCAACTTCTTGTGTGACTAAAGAGGCCAATCCTTGATACACATCTGCGATCGCAGGTTGGGCATATATAATCACCAGGCGCCGTTGCATTTTCACCTTTCTTTCTGCTTCTGCTGCGTATGACATCTGCGATCCGTGACGTAGTAAAGAATGAATAAAATGCAAAGACGAATTTATTTTCTAATACAAACTCTTAAATTTCACTTATTATCCGTATCCCTACCCAAACTTGGCCCCGCGAAATCCGTTTCGCATAGGGCCCCACAACGGCTGAGTCCGGCCCTGCTATTTAGTGACGGGTGAATACAGAGTAGATTACTTATTCTCCTTCCTCCCCCCTTCCTTTTTTTTGCCGCTAAAACTACGTAGGGTGGATCTTTCCATGACTTCTTGGTCACAACGGTAATAGGTAATAATAATAGATAACAATAACAATAAGGTAAAAAGTACGTAATGATAAGATAATCATAGGAATAAAATTTTTCGCCCTGGGGACTAATATATTTCCGTGGTGCGTATCACTGGTCGCACCCACACAAAGTATGGCCTACACAACCAATCGTCTACCACTTCATTATGCACTTTGAGCAGACGTTTCAAGGGGCTGACCACCGCTGAGAAAATGTAATAGAAAGAAAGAAAAAAATGCAGCACAGGAAAAAGAATTATCTTATCTTATAAATTACAGACGTTTCTACTTAACAGAAGACAATTACGTCCTACGCCTATGTATCAGGGTCGTCTTCCATGTTAATAGTAAATCTAATTAAAAAAAAAAAGATATACCAATTTGCACGAGCTTTACTGCATAAACTTTTCAGGGACTTCCCTAAAAAGACAGGGTTGGGGGGGGGGCGTGTTTTTTAAAATGGGTTGGTCTTGTTAAGTCTGTATTTATAACGTTTTGCTAGCGGCTGACATAATGTCAGGGGAGCACATATCTCTGTGTCACCGTCATGACGGCACACACCAGATAAATGTTTCACACAATCGAATAAATTACAGATAGACAAACAAAGCCGTCGACTGATCTGGACCTAAATAATGCGTTCGAGGCGGTGTCTTCAAGTTGAGAGATCGTTGGGTTGGGTTTACGTTTTCCTAAAGCGTTACGTGTGTCTGTTGTGTGTATGTGTGTGTGTTGTGTGTATGTGTGTGTATGTTGTGTGTCTGTGTGTGTGTATGTTGTGTGCCTGTGTGTCTGTTGTGTGTATGTGTGTATGTTGTGTGTCTGTGTGTGTATGTTGTGTGTCTGTGTGTCTGTTGTGTGTATGTGTGTGTGTGTATGTCTGTTGTGTGTATGTGTGTGTCTGTTGTGTGTCTGTCTGTTGTGTGTCTGTGTGTGTATGTGTGTGTGTGTCTATTGTGTGTCTGTGTGTGTATGTGTGTGTATATGTTGTGTGTGAATGAAGTATGCAAATATAATCGTGACAAACTAAGCGGGCATGTGAGAATCTCATTGCAGTTTTATGGATTTAATTACGTTACATGGAATCGTTTTTTTTGTTAACACTTGTAAAAATGGACAAAGAAATTGCTTTCACCAAAGTATCGTCTGTACCTTCTCTTCTTGCCTCCCTCTCTACCTTCTCTTTATCCATCCCACTCTACCTTCTCTTCTTGCCTCCCTCTCTACCTTCTCTTTATCCTTCCCACTCTACCTTCTCTTCTTGCCTCCCTCTCTACCTTCTCTTTATCCTTCCCACTTTACCTTCTCTTCTTGCCTCCCACTCTACCTTCTCTTCTTGCTTCCAACTCTACCTTCTCTTCTTCCTTTCCAGTCTATCTTCTCTTCTTGCCTCCCACTTTACCTTCTCTTCTTCCTTTCCAGTCTACCTTTTCTTCTTGCCTCCCACTCTACCTTCTCTTCTTCCTTTCCAGTCTACCTTCTCTTCTTGCCTCCCACTCTACCTTCTCTTCTTGCCTCACACTCTACCTTCTCTTCTTCCTTCCCACTCTACCTTCTCTTATTGCCTAACACTCTACCTTCTCCTCTTCCTTCCCACTCTACCTTCTCCTCTTCCTTCCCACTCTACCTTCTCTTCTTCCTTCCCACTCTACCTTCTCTTCTTCCTTCCCACTCTACCTTCTCTTCTTCCTTCCCACTCTACCTTCTCTTCTTCCTTCCCACTCTACCTTCTCTTCTTCCTTCCCACTCTACCTTCTCTTCTTCCTTCCCACTCTACCTTCTCTTCTTCCTTCCCACTCTACCTTCTCTTCTTCCTTTCCACTCTACCTTCTCTTCTTCCTTCCCACTCTACCTTCTCTTCTTCCTTTCCACTCTACCTTCTCTTCTTCCTTCCCACTCTACCTTCTCTTCTTCCTTTCCACTCTACCTTCTCTTCTTGCCTTTCACTCTCTACCTTCTCTCCTCTTTTCTTGCGCCCCACTCTAACTTTTCTTGGTTTCCCTCTTTGGTCCTTCCTTCTGCCCCCCCCCTCACAATTTTTTTTCTTTATTTTATCTTCTCCTATCCTCCCCATTTCCCCCGCCTCTTCTATATTGTCTCTGCTACCCCCTCTTTACCTCCCAATGTCTAAACTAAATATAAATTCAACTTAAATTCAAATTGCTAAAAATGTTTATTTTTTACTGTGATTAAAGTGTTGAGGGAGCGAAATAGGGTCTATCAGCCCCAAGCCGTATTGCCTACGGCGCTCAGGAGGGTGTATCAGCCCCAAGCCCTGTTGCCTATGGCGCCCAGGAGGGTCTATCAGCCCCAAGCCCTGTTGCCTACGGCGCTCAGGAGGGTCTATCAGCCCCAAGCCGTGTTGCCTACTTCGCCCAGGAGATGCTTCTTGGAACCACTAAACAATTTATCCAAGAAACTTGCCTGTATGCTTGATTTCTTATGGTTAGGGTCGTTATTATTTTGTGTGTGTAAATATTAAAGTGTATTAGGTTTGTTAATTTTAGAATCATTGAGACAGAGAGTGTCACTTCCTGTTGACAGACTTCATTCTAAAAATAGTTTCAATTGTGTGGGTGGTTGCCAATATTTCGTTTTGAAAGAGCTAGCCTAGTATAAATATTTGACACAGGGACATTATTTATAAAAGTTGGCAACACCTCAAAAGCTGCTCCCCCCCTCCCCTAGCTCTAAAAGTGTAAATACTCTAATAGATCTCTAACATGAGTTGGGGAAAGTAAGGACGGTTGATCGTTGTGTTGGCCACACGACAACCTCGTTACTCATGGGCCATCAAAACAGTTGTATGTTTTTTCTTCAGTGTATGTCTTCTAATGTCACGTCGTGGTCACTATGTACTCAGACCTTGAATTGTATGGAACTCGTCTAAATGTATTACACTGTTCAGCCAACTCAAAGAGGGGAAGGGACATATATACTGGTCTGGAATAAAGTCTGAAGAATACTAGCCAAATACTAAAGAAGACAATGTTAAGAAATCAGTAAACACGTAACTTTTTTTTTTTAATTTTCTATTTTTATATTTGACTAAGCCTTACATTACAGAGATTGTTTATGCATATCTTTTGTCTTTTTTTAAACTTGTCAGGTTTTTTTTTGTTCTTGTTTGGGAGGGTCAGGGCTATATGAGGCTATTTCCCTCCCACTTGCGCTCTTCGCGCAGGCGCACAGGACTCTTTGTCCGACAATTTCTTTGTAAGATCTCGCCATGTATCAGCAATCGTACATAAACACTGACAAATTTCTGAATCCAAAATTTCATGTGCTTATTTATGATTATTTTATCTTACTTTTTTAAAATATAGATGTTACTTCAAAAAAAAAATCTAGTCATTAATAAATGACAAACTTTGCCAAATCGTTGGTTTTCCTGGCTGATTCAGGCAACCCATTCTATGCTCTAATAGCACTAGTTTTGTTTATTTTTCACTCTTATTTCTGTAAACAATAGATCTATTTCATTTAGAGCAAGAACACCAATATAACTTGTCCATAGTGTACAAACGCATCTAGACAAAGATTTAATGCTCGTATTAATATAATCTCATTCTTAATACACCTTAATTTGATTGGATGTGCATGTTCATCTTATAGTTATTTAGTTTGGCTAGCTAGAGAGTATGAAAGACTATTTTCCAGAAGTTTATCAGTTTTGTGACAGATTATTTTAAGTTTATTAAAGGCGGCGTAAACTTTTGAGGTACCGTGTAGTTTATTTTTTCCCATGTAGTTAACTTACCCCATGGAGTGTATTTGCCACACAGAATGTAGTTGCCCAAAGGAGTGTAGCTTCACATATGAGTGTAGTTACCCCATGGAGTGTAGTTGCCCCATGGAGTGCTGTTGCACCATGGAGTGTACTTGCCCTATGGAGTACAGTTGCACCATGGAGTGTACTTGCCCCATGGAGTGCAGTTGTACTCTTCAAGTGTACTTGTCCCATGGAGCAGATTTGCCTCATAGAATGTAGTTGCCCAATGGAATGTAACGGCACCAAACAGTGCATTTGCCACACCAAACTGTTGCCGCCTCATGATTGCGCTTGCTCCCCTCGAGTGTGTATGCTCTAACACTTGTCTTTTCTTTCTCTTGTTCTTTGCGATGCCCTGTCAATATATACAAGTGCCAATACATAAAAGTGCCTAGTTCAGATTATCTACTGAAGAACGCAGTTGAATTAATGTTATGAATCGAACGATTCACTCGTTTTCCGATTCAGGTTAAAAAAAGGAAAGTAATAGCCAAAGGCAATCATGCAAGAGTCACGATTATCATTCGTATGAATCTTTTTTTTTTTTTAATTCCACACAATCCGATCAAATTGGGATAGAAATTCCGAGGTAATATTCTTGTTTTTTGTTTTTAATTAAATAAATAATTAGGAAGTTATTTTGGTTTCGTTTAATTTTGTTTATTATAAAATCCATAGCCCAGTTTTTTTGTGTGTACAGTGTCATCATGCCCCGATATAAACACTGCATTGCTTTCCCTCCCCACCCCCTCCAATACATACCTGTAGAGTGACATGTTAAAACCAGTAGGACGACAACAAACCTAGACGTAGACCGCCCCCCTCCAGCCACCACCTCCCCCCCACTTCACATACCAACTTCTGCATGACTTACCACCTTTAATGTATACACAACATGCTTGCCTTAATTTTGTGTGTGTGTGTGTGTGTGGTTGTCTTTGCTGGTACACATACTAAATAGCGGTCTTTAAGATTCCAATGTAAAGCCGGGTCACATCACTAGTATTTGATAAAGGAAAGATAATCATAAAGTGTGAGAAGTTTTGTTTTATATAAATATCTATAGATAATTACATCTTTCTTATTTTTCAAAATTTGTTTCTGGTGTTAAGGTTATTGCACTTAGTATAGACACAAACTTTACAATGTTGATTGTATTAATTTGTAGGAAGTCTATACCTTCTATATACTTATTCATCTGCTTCCACGATGCAACATGGCACACTAGTAATAACGTCGTGGGTACCGAGTCACATAGTTGTGACTGTCAACACCCCTGAAGACTTTGGGCCTACCAGGAGGATTAACACCGCCTACCGAGCAGGCTGTGAGTTTCCATCATGCTCTGCTAACATTCCAAATGATAGAAATGAAAAATAGTTTCATTGGTTGGAAAAGTCCCGAAAAGCCCACGGTGTCTAGAGGCACATGAGGCGCCCTGACCAGGCAACCCCGTGGTGGACGAACTGTGTAATTTAAATACATTAGGTCAACTAGAAGCATGGGCGTAGCCAGGGGGGGTTCTTGGGGTTCAATTAGTGACTAATTTTTTGTTTTGATTTTGTTTATTTTAGGTGAGATTTTAATACTAAACCATCCCTTGCCCCAGCACAACCAAAGGGGTTTTGAGTTTAAAACCCCCTACCAGGGGGGTTCGAGTTTAAAAACCCCTACCAGGGGGGTTCGAGTTTAAAACCCCTACCAGAGCGGTTCGAGTTTAAAAACCCCTACTAGGGGTTTTGAGTTTTAAACCCCCTACCTGGGTTTTTTGCAGCTAACTCCCCCTCTTCTATAAAACAAAACAAAAAAAAATGCAAACGAAAATCCCCTAATTCCAAGAGCACAGTTAAGGAAGATTTTGATTTTAAAACCCCGTCTAAAATTTACGATAAACCCCCTCTTTAATATAAAAAAAAAAGCTAATTACGCACTCAAAATGTTATGAGCGTAGCTAATGGGTTTTGACTCAGTTTTGAGATTAAACTCCACTTCAGCGGGGTTTGAAGGTAAAAAATACCTCTTTAATAATAAAAAAAAGCAAATTATACACTAAAAATGTTATGAGTGTAGTCTATGGGGTTTTGAGTTTAAACTCCCCTCCAGTGGAGTTTAAAGCTAAAAAGTACCTCTTCAATATAAATAAAAGAAAATTACTCACTCTAAAATCTATGAGCGTAGTCAAAAGGGTTTTGAGTTTAAACCCCCATTCAGAGGGGTTTGGTGCTAAAAATATATCTTCAATATAAAAAAAAGCAAATTACACACTAAAATTATTTGAGCGTACAGATGGCTTTTTTTTTAAAGTTTAAAACCCCTCCAGATGGTTTTGAGTCTAAGATCCCCCTACAGAGCATTTTGAGGTGGAAAACCCCCAACAGAAGATTTTAACGATAAAACTTCTCTTTTCGATATAAAATCTAAAGCAAACTACAGTCACTTAATTCCAAGAGCGTATTCAAGAGAGGTTACACATTTTTACCAGTGGCAGGGCTCCATTAATAAACTGCAGTGAATAGTCATCTACCGAAATCGAAAAACACTAAATGTAGCTCAACAAAGATGGCTAAGACAGATTTTAGGAGTCAGTTATAGAGATCGGGTCTAAATCAAGGAAATCCTATGCCGAACTGGGAGTCGACCCTTTAGTAAGATTGTGAGAGAACGACGCATGAGGTTTGCAGGACATGTTCTCCGACAAAATGAATTACCCATAAGAAGAGTTGCAATGATATCCTAGTACAACTTGGCGCTACTCATTCATTGAGGTCCTCATGGCAGGTGAGAAGAGGTTTCAGAGATTACCAGTGATAGATTTTTATGGAAACTGCTTGACGTCAAATGCTCCGAACGGCGTGGGAGGGTCTAAGTCAGTACGAATAGCAAATTAGGTTTTTGAAATAAACCTTTTTAATAGCAGGAAAATGGACTGTAGATATGCATTTTGTTGGCTTTCAATACCAGAAATAGTGCTTGGCGGCGGGGCTTCGCCCCGCGCTGGGGAGCTCCTGGCGCTCCCCCAGACCCCCTTGCTAGTAATGGCGGGGAGTCCACAATTTTATGGAAACAGCTTGATGGCAAATGCGCCGAACGACGAGGGAGGGTCTAAGTCAGTAAGAATAGCACATTAGGTTTTTGAAAAAGAACTTTTTTAATAGCAGGAAAATGCACTGTAGATACATCAGAATATGCATTTTGAGAAAAAAATTCACCCCCCCCAACCCCCCCCCCCCGAAAAAAAATCCTGGCTACGCCCATGACTAGAAGTATTTAATATATATGTAGGCTATGTGTGTGTGCGCGCGGAAAAATTTTTTTACACCCATCCCCCCCCCCCCCCCCCCCAAAAAAAAAATAATAATTTCTGCCTACGCCAATGAGTTTCTTACATTTTCCAAAACATTTTAAATTGGAAGTAAAATCATAATTGGTACTCAGCAACACAATAACATATTTAAACATAGAGACTTCTGGATTTGAACACAGACACCTACATTTAAACACACAGACATCAAGATTTAAACACACATACATTTAGAGTTAAACACACAGACGTCTAGATTTAAAGACACAGAAATCTAGATTTAAATACACAACATCTAGATTTAAAAACAGACATTTGCATTTAAACACAGACATCTAGATTTAAACACACAGACACCTAGATTTTAACACACAGACATTTAGATTTAAACACCATAAATTTAAACACACAGACATTTAAATACACAGACATCTTCATCTCTTCACAAGCAGAGTGATAGAGTGAACAGCAAATGAGATCTTAGAGAGCATCTGTTATGGTACACATGATAGCGCATTTGGAAAATTAAAAAAAAACAAATCTTTTGTTTCGTAATCTTAATTAACTGCTGAGATACAGTGACAAGTTGTTGTTAAGAGACTTTTCATACTGCCAGTCTATATCTAGAGCGTTGCTGAAATGACTAATGTCCAGGAGGATTACCTCTCCAGATTAGACACTTAACACGGACGTGGGTATGATTACACAACCTGACCGAACAGTAACTTGAGGGGTTGCAAACAAAAAATGAAAGTAATTTTAAGTTGAATTCTGAGCTCAGATACTCCGGTCTGCATATATTATGTTAATGAATGTTGTTCAGAGTTAAATTTGATGTATTATACTGAGGTCGTGTAATCCTAAAGAACTCAATGATCTCGGACTGAAATTATACGCGCCTACTTGTAGTCTTAGAACAGAAGCGGCTGTTGTTCACGTGATACTGTCTTAATTCAGGGTGTCCGCGGCCTCCTGAAATTCAAGGATGTCCTTGAATCTCCTTGAATTTCAGAAAAAATTAAAAAGTCCTGGAAATCTCCTGGAATTTTAAAATATCTCCTTGAATGTCCTGGAATTTCGCCGATCGAAAAAAAAAAAGGTATAAAAAAATTCGGCACCGTTGCTGCGGATGGGCCGTCGCGGCGGAAATAGATGCGAAATGTGCATTTCTGAGTTTGCGCAGAATGTGTATACTGCTCCTTGACATTAGATAGATCTATATATAGATTAGTAGTATCATCGGATCGCTTTTTGACTGAGCACGTTGATTTACGGGCTTGCTGTGTCAATAAGCTGACCAGTGACGCGTCTACACCGCCTTTCACCCACTTGTGAAGCGTGTTCTCGTGATTGAAGATGGCCTTGGCTAAAAGCAAGGGGAATTTCACCTGGCATTAAAATAATGATTATTTTTCTGAAGGGCCCTCCCTCACCTAAAATCTTGTTGTAACAGAGTGTTTTTGAGTAAATCATCTAGACTCTAGCTAGAAATAGTATTTAGATTTAGATCTAGTGAAGATAATTAATGCATCTAACTTGAAAACTTCGTGAATTTTAGTCAATTTAATGATCTCGATACATCTAATGTCTAGATTATTCTAGAAATACGCTAGATTCTAGATTTACGCTAAATCACTAGCTCTAGAATGTAGTGAAGCCTAGAAAAACTCGCAAATTTTAGTGACTTAAATTAGATCTAGAATCTGGATTTACAGTAGATTCGGTGAAGATAATTCTCACATAGCTGTGAAAAGTCCGCGAATATTAGATCTAGATCTAGAGTCTAGATTTACGGTAGATTAAGGGAAGATAATTGTCACACATCCGTGAAAAGTCCGCGAAATTTTGTGACTTAGATCTAAAGTCTTGATTTACGGTAGTTTCAGGAAAGACAATTGTCACACAGCCGCGAAAAATTCGCGGTAGATTCGGTGAAGATAATTCTCACACAGCATGAAAAGTCACGAATTTTAGTGTCTTAAATTTAATCTAGACTCTAAATTTTACACTGAATCATTAGAATCTAGTGAAGATAATTCACTCACAGCCGTGAAAAGTCCACGAATTTTGTGACTTAGATCTAGAATCTAGATCTACTGTAGATTTAAGGAAAATATTTCGCACACAGCTGTGAAAGTCCATAAAAGTTATTTCGGTCGTAAAAAACAGGGAAACTACATAGTTGAAAAAGAAATTGTGCTTGGAAAAAAATCGCTAATACTATCCCCCCCCCCCCCCCCCAAAAAAAAAAAAAAAAAAAAAAAATCCAAAAGCCATTATTTAGTAAGCAAATGCCAACTAAACACACCAATAGGCCTGTATGTTACAGGCTCTGTTTATGAGGAGGATTTAAGCACAGTTAATAAAACATTAGGCCTACATACCCATAGGAACTAAAAATGTGGCCTACATTTCCACCACAGAGAAGGCAACTCTAAGAATGTTTCTTATTTTTTAAAAAATGGAATAGCAAACATTTGTAATGTTCTTTAATAAATCTTTGAAAAGAAAAATGTTTGAGGTTTTGGGATGACAGTCAAGTTGTTACTAGATTAAAAGATAACTTACATATACATATATATATATATATATAATATATATATATATATATATACACACATAATAAGGCTTGTCTAGAGTCCGAATATTAATGAGAAATAATAATAATCAACTTTGACAATTGTTATGTAACATTTTTGCTCGAATTTTTTTAAAATTTCTCCTGGAAAAGTCCTGGAAAACTCCTTGAATTTCATATTGACTTTGGTGCAGAAACCCTGTAAAAATAATTGTAACTAACTCATTGGCTATACTCAGTGGCTACACTCAGTGGCTACACTCAGTGGCTATCTCCTTTCTACGCCTCTATTAATGTGACGGTAACACACATACATTTTTATATTGATGTACACCCTCCCTCGCCCCGTCCCTATGTATACATTCCAAATATTTCATTGATACTATCAATTGATCTATTTATAGCTAAAAGTGCAACTCCATGTTTTCATTAGCTTTTAAATTAGCTTTTCTATGAAACAAAATCTTTGTCTAATGGAAGAGGAACATGTCACCCCCCCCCCCACCTTTTATTTCACAATTCAACCCCTCCGCCTCACTCATGCGACTATTTTGTTTGTCCTATCTGTTCTAGTGGCCATTAGTTTCTAACAGTAGCTCTTCATCACTTTGTTTTCCTTTTACTAACGGGATCTTATAAAGTACAGACGTCCCTTTAATAGAGAAGATAATTACGTTGTACGCGTATTCCTGTGTCAGTCTAGCCTTGCTGGTTAATCAGTTACTTAACCAGACGTAACACAGTAAAATTTGTCCTTGTATATACTACAGGAGACGCAGTAGCTGAGCAGTAAAGCGACTAGCTTCCTAACTGAGGGTCCTGGGTTCGAACACTGGGATTTTTAATTACGGGATCTTTCGGTGCCTCTGAGTCCACCCAGCTCGTTAACCGTGGGCCACAAAAACAGATGACATCATCTGCTGTATAGATCGCAAGTTCGGAACTTTACTTGTACCAATACTTGAATGGGGAACTGATCTATTGCTACTTCATCATGTACGGCCTGAATAGCTCCGTGTCACAGTTCGGATATGGGCCGCTGGCCATAGTTTAGGCAGCACTGCCTTTAGGATGTAGTCTTCAACCAACAACAAGCGACAACATAATATTTGTATATTTGTTCATAGTTAGAGTTAAAAAACTTAAAACTCATACATGTTCTAACTTTTTTTTTCTTCAAAACTTTGACCTCAGGATTGATTTGAGAATAAGAGACTTATGTGGCCGTAAGGTTAATGTGCTTAAAAAAAGAGTGTGGGTTTTAAAACTTAATCCTGTGTTTGTCATTAAAGGATATATAAAAAAAAAAAAGATCTAGAGAAGATTTCTCCATGGTATTAAGATTGTGTCTACCTGCCGGTGTCATGGTATGTGTGTTTGTCTATCACCAACAGATGAAGGCTCGTTTAAAGCCATTGGTCTTTTGAACTCTGGGACGCTTGCTGTCAATCTACGACATGAGAAGGCTCCAGCAGCCGTGACTAATAGAAATGAATGTACGCCTGGCGAGGCAGCCGCTGCTGTACATGTTATGTCTCTGTACGTGTCATGTCAGTTGTATCCCCCCCCCCTTTCCACCTCCCATTGTTTTTTTTCTTTTACCACCACCACACTCCCCTTCCCGCTTTTTGTTTATAAAACACGTCGTTCAGGGGTCTTTGGGTGGTCACTCAGGATGGTCCGGAATGGAGTTTATTTTCATATAAAAAAAAAAAAAAATCGAGTTATATATATTTTTTTTTACATTACCAGCGGTGGCTGAGTGGTAGAGCGCTTGGCTTCCGAACCGTAGTGGTGCCGTGTTTGAATCTCAGTGGAGACTGGGATTTTGAACTACGTTATTTTTAGGACGCCCCTCAATGTGTACCTGACATTAGTTGGCGAAAGTAAAAGTCATTTGTCGTTGTGGTGGCCTCATGATAGCCTTGTTAACCGTTGGTCACAGAGACAGAGGATCTATAGATCCCAAGGTCTGAAAGGGGTACTTACATTTTTTTTCACACTATATTATATATATTTCATCAGGCTGTTTTTGGCCTAGAAATCTCTCTGTCTGTTATGGTTGCGTTTCCCAACATGTCGTATCGGCATTTTGGTGAACATTGACGAACAAACTTTCCAATAATGCATGGTAGCACAAGAGATTTTCGTTATATATATATATATCACAAGATCTTTGTATTATGTAATGAACAGTAAGCACTTGTTTCTTATATGACTGCACTGTGATGTTCACTGCAGCAAGTAGTGATAGATGTCAAAAGGTGAATCTCAAGTTCAACCCATGATTCCTTTGTTATTTCCTCTTATCTTTAACGCAATTAAAATAGTTTCTTCTCCATTTGAGATTTTCGTTAATGACAGTAAAACAACAACAACAACAAACAAACTATTTAAGGCTACCTTAGTTTGGTGTGTGCAGTGTACAGACGAAAGGAAGGGCTGATAAGATGTGTTTTTATAAAAAAGGTTTATGAGGAATATTTAAAAAAAAAAATTATCAGCACTGCAGAAAGAAGTTTGTGGGACAAAAAAATATTACAGAAAAAAGTAATAGACTTTCATTCAATGAATTCAAGCTGATTAAAAACAACAACAACAATAACACAATTCAACGATAATAAAGGAGATTTGAGACGACGATCAACTGCTAAGCATTAAGACATTGTTAACATAATAGCTTATTCCTTTTTTAGTTGGCAATAATGAAATTCAAATGGGCGTCCTTGACATTGTTTAGTTTTTTCGTGAAAATCTCCAACAGTGTTGAACATTTTCATTTTCATAACTTTAAACAGCCGAATGAAAATGAATTCGAAAGAGAAACTAGTGAACAGTTTCTAAATGTTTCTTGCTACGTGAAGTAAATCTTTGGCCCTCCATTCCTTAAAGTTTAGTATTGTAAGTAAATATCTATATTTTAATATCAAAGACTTCGCGGCCAATGAAATGTCTGTGCCAGGTAGTATTTGACATGGGCCTACACTTACATCAGGTGATCTCAATTAGTGTGAATGACACCCACTCGTCTTCCCACCTTGTTTGCATAGTACGTGGCACACTTGAGTGTTACTGACATTTTAGTGTGTGTGTGCGTGTGTGGGGATGACTGGGTGTCAGAAACTGCGACATAGTTTGCTTGTGAAATGTCGGGGCTGCAGAGTCGACATCAACATTTACCGCCCCTGACTTTCATATCCTACAGCCAACTCTTTTAAGATATATATATATATGTTGGTGTAGAATTATAGATGGTTTCTCTGACTAGATAGAACGGTGGCGCCAAACCTATGACCCGCGGGCCATATCCTGACCGTGCTTTCCGGCCGATCGAAATTTCAGCCCACTGTGCTTAATGAAGTCACAGAGGCTTCCATTGTATCTACGATATTTTTCTTCTTGAGGAACTGCGATTTGAAAACGCGCATCTCGTAAATCGATGTCCATAAGGCTGACACATTTTAGACGAGGACCAAAATCTGATATTAGTCTGAAATTTGGGGAGTGAACTGTTTTAGATTTCTAGTAATTAATTTATGTATCAAAACTAATACAATAGAAAAAAAATGTCCCAGCCTACCCATAAAAGCAAGGCCTTGCGATCTATAGGGCAGATGATGTAAAGGTCATCTGTTTCTATGGTCTAATGTTAACGATGGTGTCCTGAGGCGAGCACAATGACCAACCGCCTTTACATGTCCCTACGAATATCAGGTACTCATTAGAGTTGGCGGTTGGGTGAACTCAGGGGAGACCTAAAAATCCAGAAATCCAAAATCTTAGTCGTCACAGAGATTCGAACCGGAGACGCCTTGATTAGGAAGCCAAGCGCTTTACCACACAGCCACCACGCCCCCAAGCCTACCCACGCTCCAAGCCTAACCATGCCCCAAGCCTACACACGCTCCCAAGCCTACCCATGCCCCCAAACCCACCCATGCCCCCAAGCCGACCCATGCCCCCAAGCCTACTTATGCCCCCAAGCCTACACATGCCCTTGCCGAGGTTGAAATTTGAGTGGATACTAAAGAGCTTAGGAATGAAATAAAGAACTCGATCACTCTAGTAACGAACATTTTCAAACGCTTTAATAAAACAACAACAAAACAAAACAAGAATCACTTTTTGGCCCAAGTGTATCAATGCTGTGTATCAATGCTGTGTATCAATGCTGTGTATCAATGCTGTCTTTCCTAATGTTTCCTGATCATTTTCTGAAAGCCTGAGTGCATTTAACAGATCTTGGAATGCTACTTAGGTCTATATTTTAAAACTATGCTTTCAATGGGCTGGCTAAAGTGTATCAATACTGTGCACTCTGATGTCGTCTAGCTATTTGTAGTATGTGTATTTAAAAGATCCTGGAATGCAACAAGAAACTTGACACTATTTTCAATCTCCCGCTGTTTAAATCAAGTTACATTTTGTTGCCAATAAATGTCTTACAGTCATGAGAAGACACACCTCTTTTTGTACACATTTTTGAACTTTTTGATTCGCCTGTGTGAAGATTTTTTATTTTTTTTAATGTATAAGCGTGTGTATGTAAATGATTGTCCTTGTATTTGTGTAATAAGGCGAAAGCTTCACTTCGAGAGGGATAGATTTCTATAGAAACTAGGTTAACATTAACAGCGCTGAGGAAACTGGCTTTTTTTCCCACTGTATCTGAATTTTTCCTTTTTATATCCTTTCCTCATTATTTTTTACAATACCTCTATCCAGGTCATAACTTCATGAAACAACCTAGGTGGGTGGAACCTTGACACGGATATTTTCCTAGAAATTTAACAGTTGATGTATATTGCTGAGAAAAGAATTACTAGCTCGTTGGTAACACTGGGGAAACCCTAGTTTGATCGTTATAATTATTTAAAGTAAAAAAAAAATATTTTTTTTTACTATGTCTAGATCTAGATCCAGCTTCGGTTTTCAAAGGTCTATCGGGTTCTTGAAAGGACTATAGCGTTCGGGAATTTCCGAATGTAAGACTTTATTGATTGAAGAGTTCAAAAACATAAAGACTAATTTTACGCACGTCTGCCAATGAACAAAACGTTTTGATGACGCAATAAACATCTTTGTCAATGTATTCTATGCAAAATAATCGCTCTGTAAGAAACAAAAAATATTTATTCAATTTGGACGTTTTGCTCTGTAGGTTACACTTATCATTAATCTTCAGACTCGAAGACAAGCTTTTTTATAAATTGTATGAAGGAGGTTTTCTTTTCAAAAGTATTTTGTATGCTTTTCTTGCTATTTTTTTCCAAATTATTTAATGCACAAATATTGTGCTGAGTTTTTGACGTTGCCACAATGGTTTTACTAGAGTGAAAATAACGCTTTAAAAAAACGAGGCATTTGATTTATTTTTTGTTAGTAAATCTAGAAGAAGATTTGGTGTCATAAAGTTTATACTCATACGCCATTAAAACTGTACAATATCAAACATTATTACCCAACTATTTAGGCCTATAACGATGGACACAAAACAATGAGAGCACTTAACACCTAGAATCTGGGTTTTTCTTTGATTAAAGAAAAAACAAAACTTAGTGGCACTGCTGCACGCTACATACAAAGAAAATCTACCTAATGGCTGGGAAGATTTTCTTTTTTACTGGAAAGAAAGAAGTGGGGGAGTTAGAGAAAAAAAAAAGTAAAGCGTTTGTTTGTTTTGACCCGAGAAACAAAATCAAATAAAAGAATTTTTTTTTTCTTTGTGATCACTCAAGTGTGAATCCTGCCAACACTTCTTCTTTCCCCTGACCTGTATATTAAGCAATAGGTGTTTTTTTTTTTTTGCATTGGTTCGTGGCGCCGGCACCCTAGTATTATATCATGTTTGCTACAAATTACTAGAACACTGTAAGTCTCTCTTAAGATAGTAAGATCTAGATCAACTTTTAAACTACAGTTGTTTTCTGTGTGTCGTTGAGTGATTATGACTTAAGTCACTTTTGTTGACTTATGTTAGTAAATTTCAAAGAATTCAAAAGCTGACATAGAATGACACAGCTGCAGTGGCTGTTCATTGTGTGTGTCTTTAAAATACGCGACATTCCTTAAAAAAACTAGGCACTGAACAAACGGCATTCATTCATATTGACTTTCTATACAAATTTCTAGACTTTGAATTTGGCCTTGCAAGAAGAAAAAAAAAACGTCTTTGTGACGATCTGAAAAGAAATTCCTCTGAAAAAGTTTGATCTGAAAAGTTTTGCATTAATGAAACTGTTAGCCTACGATCATACATCTTGTAGAGATAAGTCTTCTCTGATAAGTATTAATAGACAATAGACAAGGTATTAATTGGACAATTGACAAGGATTTATCATAGATCATAGTGTATATGTTACGTTATTTCATAGTGAAACTAGTCTAGTTTCTTCAGATCTTTCACTCGTATTTCTTTGTTAATTTTTACAAAGCTTTTAGCAACTCGCTCTGTCTGTCTGGCCAAAAGTTTGTTCACGTTATTTCTCCCATACCTAATCTCGGTTCAAGCTGAAATTGTGCACAATTATTTCTTTTGCCTGACAACACAAGAATCAATAAATATTAATCGATTAGTAAATAAACTATTGGTAATAAATTACGTTGTTTGGTATCTCAAACAAGGGAAAGAAATAGTACTGAAGTTGTGGTATAATCTGAATTAGTTCCCTACAAATTTAAGTACATGACTGATCCAAACTAATTACTCTTTAAAAAGTTTGCTTTTTTATTTTGCTGTTTATTTCTCTTACGATCCCATCAGTTCTCTGAAGTCTCTTTACTCAGTTTATCAATTTCTTTCTTCCACCCCCCCCCTTCTATCGTTCGTTCTCTTTCTTTCATAGTTTTCCTTGACAACGAAAAGTGCTATACAAAATATCATGTTAGTTTCCTCTTTAGCGTTCTCGAAATGTAATGGCATCATTTGGTCTTCTAGAATCTTGGCTGGTGGCTGTGTGGTAGAGCGCTTTGTTTCCGAATACAGGAGTCTCGGGTTCGAATCTCGATGAAGACTGGGATTTTGAGTTCCGGGATTTTTTTTTGGACTCTCCTGAGTCCACCCTATTCTAATGGGTACCTGAAAATATTTGGGGAAAGTAGAGGCGGTTGGTCGTTATGCTTGCCACTTGACACCCTCGTTAACCATCGGCCATAGAAATAGTTTACCTTTACATCATCTGCCCTTTAGATTGTTAAGTCTGAAAGTGGTACTTTTTAGGTATAATTATGCATACATTGTTTTGAATTATAGCAATAAATAGACCTAAATAGGAGGATAATTAGACCAGCTCACATCCCAATTACAAGAAAAAGGACACCTATTATCTCGACATGACCAACTCATAATTTTTCGACTCAGAACCGGACACAACAGAATGAGACAACATATGTTCCGGAAGCTAAAAGTCGGGACTAGCGAAACCTGTCCTTGTGCAGCATCAGCAGAGAATGCTGACTAAGTCCTTCAAAGCTGCATACCATATTAAGAGGCCCGAACAAGACTCTGGCCCCAAAACCCTCCTATAGAAGAAAAAATATTCTTGAGAACTGCCTGATCTGGAAGCCCCTGCGCGGTTCGTCTCAGATAAAAGGATTTGAACCCTCCGACATGTCAAATGAGAACAGCGAAGAACAAAGAAAGGAGGAAAATCATAGCATTCATAATGTTTGTCTTGTGTAGCATTCATAATGTTTGTCTTGTGTAGCATTCATAATGTTTGTCTTGTGTAGCATTCATAATGTTTGTCTTGTGTAGCATTCATAATGTTTGTCTTGTGTAGCATTCATAATGTTTGTCTTGTGTAGCATTCATAATGTTTGTCTTGTGTAGCATTCATAATGTTTGTCTTATGTAGCATTCATAATGTTTGTCTAATGTAGCATTCATAATGTTTGTCTTATGTAGCATTCTTCTTGAATTGTCGGGTCTACCTTCGTAGAGGTAGACTGTTTTTTTTTGGTCACTCAGTAAACTTTGAAACGTACCAAGCTTCAAAAGTCTGTCACAATTAAAACAGTTTTCATTCTTTGATGTAATAGTCACAATGATGACATATTTCAGTGATAATACTGGCTTCATTTTTTTAACACTAGCTTCATTGCACATCCTGGCTCAATAATAACAATGATGGCATGTCCATTTATAAAAATGTGTAACAACGGAGTGAAATGCGTCTGTACATGAAACATGACATAGGGCCTGCGTCACATGACTTTGTTATGTTTTTTGTATGTGTTTTTTTTTTTTACACTGACATATGGCACGATACATGACAGGACAGCTCTGTCATGACGTGGCATCGCCGACGTTATTAGGTTGGCTTGCAGAATACATTCGATAGGGTATTTATAAGAAGGGAGGCGAATCTTACCACTCTTAATTTCCTTTGGCAATATGTGTATCCTAATCAACCAACATTGTTAACATGCATGACCCTTAACATTTGGGGTCATTGACATTAATGTGTTTAAATTTGTGAGTGTATAATTTTATACTAATAAGTACGATTACAGTAGAAATTTGGCATTTTTAAGAGCTAATGAACTGTGAATTAAAAAATGCTTTAAGACGCTGCGGTAGAAGGAGAATAAGGAGTTACCCAATTCAGACCCAGTTTGGTGTATTTGGGTAGATGTAAAGCTCATCTTTTTTTTGTGGCCTACGGTTAACGAGGGTATCATGTGGCCATCTTAAAGACCAACTGCCCTTTCTTATCACGACTAATGTCAGGTACCCATTAGAGCTGTGTGGACTCAGAGATGTTCTAAGGATTTTGAGAGTAAGAGCTCCAGTCTTCGAGCCCGGGACTCTCCAGTTCCGAAGCCAAGCACCTTACCACTTCGCCACCGCGCCTCCATATTTAGAGTTACACTGCAGCGGCATCTGCATATGTTTTGCTTAATCAAATTAACATTGTCAGAAATTAACATGTCTGAGATTAGGTATAGGTAGTCATGCATACATTCTGACCTTTAACCTGCCGTTCAAAACTTGTTGAATATTTTTCAGACTAAAAGCAAAGCGAGGTGAGAATGATATCCAGCAATGCAAATGACTATTCTCTAGATCTGAGATCTGTTTCTAATTGGATGTCTTCAGTGACACCTAAAAGTCATGTTGCGTCACCGTTACAGCAATGATAATAATTTCACTGTTTTAGATGTGTTTCACTGTCAGACCACTGACAGATGTGTTTCGCTGTCGGACCACTGACAGATGTGTTTCACTGTCAGACCACTGACAGATGTGTTTCACTGTCAGACCACTGACAGATGTGTTTCACTGTCGGACCACTGACAGATGTGTTTCACTGTCGGACCACTGACAGATGTGTTTCACTGACAGATGTGTTTCACTGTCAGACCACTGACAGATGTGTTTCACTGTCGGACCACTGACAGATGTGTTTCACTGTCGGACCACTGACAGATGTGTTTCACTGTCAGACCACTGACAGATGTGTTTCACTGTCGGACCATTGACAGATGTGTTTCACTGTCGGACCACTGACAGATGTGTTTCACTCTCAGACCACTGACAGATGTGTTTCACTGTCGGACCATTGACAGATGTGTTTCACTGTCGGACCATTGACAGATGTGTTTCACTCTCAGACCACTGACAGATGTGTTTCACTCTCAGACCACTGACAGATGTGTTTCACTCTCAGACCACTGACAGATGTGTTTCACTGTCGGACCACTGACAGATGTGTTTCACTCTCAGACCACTGACAGATGTGTTTCACTGTCAGACCACTGACAGATGTGTTTCACTGTCAGACCACTGACAGATGTGTTTCACTGTCAGACCACTGACAGATGTGTTTCACTGTCGAACCACTGACAGATGTGTTTCATTGTCAGACCACTGACAGATGTGTTTCACTGTCAGACCACTGACAGATGTGTTTCATTGTCAGACCACTGACAGTTGTGTTTCACTGTCGGACCACTGACAGATGTTTTTCACTGTCGCATTACTTACTGTACAGTCGAGTATCACTGTCAGACAACTGACATAATCTCTCAATGTCAGACCACTGACAGATATTTCACTGACAGATGTTTCACTGACAGATGTTTCACTGACAGATGTGTTTCACTTTCAAACCACTTTCATATGCGCCTCACTGTTAAACCAATGACGGATATGCCTCAATGTCAGTCCACTGGCAACTGTGTCTCACTTTCAAATCACTGTCAAACCAGGGACCTATATGCTTCACGATTCACAACAAAACAGTCGTGAAAAATTGCGTCTCTCAGAAGCGACATTTGCACTGTAGTCTTAGTGCTTTGTCCCAAGACTTCAGACTGAATAGAGTTACGTGCCTTCACAACTTTGTCGCTGGGTGGCGCGACGTAGCTTCGAGTGTTACAGTACAATCTGCATATTTTAAAGACGGTGTATTCAGTTCCACAATATTAAAAAGCGATTTATTGCCGGAAACAGGTTCCGTTATATATTTGTTATGCGTATTTTAAATCGGGTATTAAATTCTGCTTTTGCGTAAATACGCACATTATATTAGTACTTTAAAATGACCATACTATTTCTAAACATTTCTATCATGTTCTTTCACCTATTCTTAGTCTGTTGGACATTTAGGGCACCACACACGATCTGTTGACCGTCATTTCCCATTTATCTCAGTCTTATCCCATCCATTCTTTTATGTTCTCTTCCCATCGCTTTCTCTGTCTGCCTCTTCTTCTTTTTCCTGGTTCTTTAACTATTTATATACTTTGACTTTTTTCTATACTTAGATTTTTTTCTTTACTTTGACTTTTTCTTTACTTTGACTTTTTCTTTACTTTGACTTTTCTTTACTTTGACTTTTTCTTTACTTTGACTTTTTCTTTACTTTGACTTTTTCTTTACTTTGACTTTTTCTTTACTTTGACTTTTTCTTTACTTTGACTTGCTCTATTTTTCGACTAGTTCTATTCACTGACTAGTTCTATACTTGTTCCATTCCTACTATTTGAGAAGAAATATACAACTGTTTGTTAACATGCAGTTAGTTTTCAATAGAACTATTTACCAAGATCTCAGAAATGTGAGTTCACTTCGACCCAATGGCTTACCCAGTGCAAATAGAAAAACAAAATGTGACAGGGTACTGTATTATATAAAAAAAAATGCAATGCAGAACTGATCGTACTGTAGTCCATTAAAGCCTAATGGAAATGAAAGACCCCCGCTCCCCTATCTTTCCTCCACTCACACACACTCTTATGCCTTTCTCTGCTGCATTGTTCATTCTTTTAATGGCCACATTCAAGGGGGCCCAACGTTCACTGGATGATATGTACTCCGTTACCTCCATGTTCTGGCCGTGTCACTTGGTGTAAATGATTTTGTCACAGGGTCCCCGCTCGAGAAGAAATTTGCCCCGATCTAGAAGACATTTGCCCCGGTTAAAGGCAATAAAAGTTGTGTTCGCACTTTATTTGAGGTAACCTCATTTTATGCCCGACGTTTGTTCTCTTTTCAACTCGACACCGTCATTCTTTTCTTCTCACATTTTTTCTAATTCTCTCCCCTTTACACATTTATAGCTTCCCCTGCCTTTTTCAAATTTATTTTGTTTCGCATCGTTCTAGAATTGCCTAAGAAATGATTATATTTAGTATATATCACTTCGTCACATTGGTGACAAAACGTCACACGCGTAATTTAACAATCTAACCTGGTGCGTTGTATCTAGTAGGCTATCTGCCCAATACTATATACTATTTACCAATAGGTCCCGCCTCATGCGATATATTTTATTTACTACAAAGAAGTGTGCGATGATGCCTGTTGAATACATTTCTGCAGCACTGAATGCAGGAAATCGCCTCGAAAGGGCTGAGTTCCAGGCCACTCTGAGAGAGAATACAACGTCCAAACCCTTCTGGGAGAGAATACAACTTGCAGAACCCTCTGAGAGAATACAAGGTCCATACACCTCTTGGAGAGAATACAACGTCTAGACCACTCTTGAAGAGAATACAACGTCTAGACCACTCTTGGGGAGAATACAACGTCTAGACCACTCTTGGAGAGAATACAACGTCTAGACCACTCTTGGAGAGAATACAACGTCTAGACCACTCTTGAAGAGAATACAACGTCTAGACCACTCTTGAAGAGAATACAACGTCCAGACCCCTCTTGGAGAGAATACAACGTCTAGACCACTCTTGAAGAGAATACAACGTCTAGACCACTCTTGGAGAGAATACAACGTCTAGACCACTCTTGGAGAGAATACAACGTCTAGACCACTCTTGGAGAGAATACAATGTCCAGACCCCTCTTGGAGACAATACAACGTCCAGACCCCTCTTGGAGAGAATACAACGTCTAGACCACTCTTGAAGAGAATACAACGTCCTGACACCCCCCCCCCCCCATTGGCTAAAAGAAATGAACCGATACATGCCAGTTGTGTCTGGGGACGAAACCTCAAAGGTTGAGAAACACAATAGTGAGGAATGGGATAGAAAAAGTGGGGGGAGGGGACTAAATTAGTCATCAACCAATTACAAACAGCTGAATACATTGCAATCCCTAATATGTAAGAAACGATTAGAGGCTCTAAAACTCAAGTATTGTGCTTCTAACAGCTTCTGTGATGTGGTGAGGATATGGAAGCGTTCCACTTGGCCGGCTGATCAAAGATAATTAACCTTAAACTCCTTCCTTTAACCCTAACCATAACCCTATCCTTTTGTCCTATTGTTGATTTGTTTCACATGGCTGTCTCGCGGATATCGTTTGTTTGATTTATTGGTTTTAAATCTACATTCTTTTCGATTGAAACGCCAAATATTGAGCGTAATGAGAGCGTCAAAATAAAAAATAAAAAAGTATATCGATTGATCACCACAGCGACACGGCGATTTCTCTTTGTTGTGTGTGTGCGTACGTGCGTGCCAATAAAATAGTTCGAATTCTTTCGGCTTAGTGTTATTGCTCTGGCTTCAACATTTTTAATTCCCATTATCTTGTGATAGCTTTAGCCTTGATCTGTTTCTCTTTATAGTAGGATAGCACATGGACGTTTTTTTTTGTTTTCTCCATTTTTTTTTTCTTCTTTGCTTGCTTTGTGTTTTGGGGTGTCTTCATAGACGGCTCTCGATTCGCAGTTTTAGGCTTAAGATTTATTTCGATTTAAAAGCATACATATAAGCACTTTACCTACAACAGGCTATAACTATGGCATATCTCTTAGAATTAGACGAGCGCCTGTGAATTATCTAAGGTATGCATATCTAGGTATACAGACGAAGTTAATTATCAGTTGTTATTACTTTTGTTGTTATTGACTGCCGTTTTGAAAATTGTTTTATTATGATGCAATAAATATTTAGACTCGAGTACTTTTGACTGAAGATCTTCATACATGGAGGCAAATATATAACTAGCAATCGTTTTGGTGGATCCGGTGTACGGAAATAATGAACTATTGAGAAGCTTTTTGTTTTTATAAAGTTGAGTGATAATTTGTGTGCCTTTTTTTTTTTATAGCCTGCACCGCATTATTATTATTATGGGAAAACGTTGTTTGATAAGTAGAACACTTGGCTTTAAATTGAACGTTCCTGGCTTCAATCCTTCATTATTTTGTTTTCTTGAAAGTGGAAGGTGGCTATTGGATTGATGATGTGATAAGTGATTTAAATCTGGTAAGGAAAGTTTGGGCGGTTGGTCGTTGTGCTTCACACCTGATCTCCAAGTATGCCCTGTTTATCATTTGACTTTATAATCTAAATATATGATCTGACTTAGGCAGTGTAACTTATAGACCTTAAGCCTTAAGGTAGTTTAACTTATAGACCTTAAGCCTTAAGGTAGTTTAACTTATGGGGAGGTATCCCTGAAAATCTTATTTTTGTTATTTCTAAAGCTAGGCCTTTGAAATTTGTTATGGTAACATATAATGATATTCTAAAATAAATAATGCTAAAAAAGAAAGTTTTTGAATGATGGTTGCCATGGTAATGGCGGACATATTGTTTTTTTGTATACAAATTAAAACTCTGAATTTTGTAAAAACTATTGATCAGAAATACATGAAATTGAATTAAAAGATAAGGAAAAAGGATCCTCTAAATTGGTACAACGTCAGAATTGAAGATTTAAGTATGTTAAATTTTTTACAAATTTTTGAATTTTTAGTATTTTTTTAGACCTAAAAAACAGGATAAATATTAATTAAAAATATTTAAAAAAAAAAGTAAATAAAATATTGAAATATTTACCAGTAAAGTAAATGATGTCCTTAAGAAGTGTTTCAAATTTCATCAAAATCTATCAAGTAGTTTAGGAGAAATTCCTAGTAAGGCATAATGACAAGTGCAAAAACTAACATTTTGAGAAAAATGAGTTTAAAGTATAACTTTTATTAAGATTTTGTTTTATAACTCTTACAAAAACATTAAAAAAACATGTTTTAGACACAGATTTAAGCAATAAAAATGATTGTAATGTAATGAAAAATGATTGATCTACTTAATTATGTTATTAGTTAAAAATCGATATCCTAGACCTAAAACTCGATTTTCTCTAGGGATACCTCCCCTTATTGACCTTAAGCCTAAAAGTAGTTTAACTTGTAAAATGTTTTACATGTTTCGGATGTTCCTTCTGGGTTGAAGATAGTTTACTTCCTAGTCCAAACCTCCCGCAGGACGACGGGGGATGGGAGCGGGCAGGGTTTGAACCCTCGACCGTCGATAAATCCGAACGACAGTCCAGCGTGCAAACCGCACGACCAGGCAGCCATCCAACTTATAGACCTTAAGCTTTAAGGTAGTTTAACTTATAGACCTTAAGCTTTAAGGTAGT
Source organism: Biomphalaria glabrata (assembly GCF_947242115.1). Classification (NCBI taxonomy): domain Eukaryota; kingdom Metazoa; phylum Mollusca; class Gastropoda; family Planorbidae; genus Biomphalaria; species Biomphalaria glabrata. The sequence continues at coordinate 31,396,981 of NC_074718.1, read as the reverse complement.
TTAACTTATAGACCTTAAGCTTTAAGGTAGTTTAACTTATAGAACTTAAACTTTAAGGTAGTTTAACTTATAGACCTTAAGCTTTAAGGTAGTTTAAATTATAGACCTTAAGCTTTAAAGTAGTTTAACTTATAGACCGTATCGTAAGCCCTAAGGTAGTTCAATTTATAGACCTTAAGGTAGTTTAGCTAATAGACCTTAAGCTTTAAGGTTGTTTGGTGGCCAGTCTGGTAACGTAGTGTGTAAGTGTAGACTGCTGCTTTATCTTCATTTATTAAGTCAACATAGCCACATTGACACCTTTTTTTGGGGGGCAACATGCTGATGTAGTACCAGGTCCTTGGTGCCCTGGGCTGTTACCTATGCCTGATTCGTCTGTCTCCCCTCCCCCTCCCTCGAGCTCTGCTTGTCAACTAGGAAGAGTCTGGAAGATGTAGATGATGATTAACTTTTGGTTCTCCCTCTGTGAAACAAAGAGAGCGGGAAAATTCTAGGGTTATCGGAGATGGATACATTTATTAGAAATCACGAAGCGTGCATTCTAGTGCGGGGTGTAATTCTACCCGATCATGAATAACTTATGCTATTTCGAACGTAGCAGAAGTTCACCTTGACACTATGTGCATTAGTATGTAAGTGTGTGACGTGACAAGTATCAAACACGTTCTCGTACAAACACGTATAGACACACACACACAAACACACTCTTATACAAACTGCATACCTCGAAACGCAGTCATGTAAGCCACACCAGTTTTATACCCATACACATTACACAGACTTATGTATTACACATACCCAACACAAACACACACAGGCATTGTACCCCATCTATTAGACAGGAAACTATAACTTACAGCATATCGCCCGTGACTCATGTCGTCATAGCTTGACACCCGGCTGTAAAATGGCATAGCCAGAGGGTGGTCGCCAGGGGCGGTCCGCCCCGGTAACTACGGCCTGATAGAAAAGAGTGCCGATTTAGTTTCTAGCACAAAAGATCCATAAATACTGCATAAATACTGCATAAATACTGCATAAATACTGCATAAATACTGCACTCTTTTATACGAAAGTAAATGGATGAACCAGTAATAATAGACCTATAGTCTATAGAATTTTAACTGGAAGAATGAATTTAACAATAATTTCTTTATCAAAAATATTTATATACCTTAGCCTTCAAACTTTAAAAAAAATTGCGTTCTTAAAAGTATAGAAATATAGTTTCATAATTGTCTGTTGTTTTCTAGTTAGCAGCACCATTACACCTGTAATACTTGGAGCCTGTCATAATTCACATGTTCCAGATACCACTAAATATGTTAATAGTCTCTCTATTTGTTTTGTTATTTTAATAGCGTCCAAACTTTGTTGATCCCTACTCATTTACCAAATGTTATTTCCTCAGTACATCTGTAGCACAACGGTTCTTTTAATGTCGTTTTGAAACTTACAAATTCATCGTCTAGAATCCAGGCTTCCCAGGACGTTAAAGTTGGTTCTTAAGTAGGGCATCTCGTTGGCAGCTTCTGTCGGAGTAACAAAAGAATTCTAAAATCCGTACTAAAATCTTTAGGCATTTAAACCTTTCAGTATTTAAATCTTTCTGTATTGATATCGCTAAAAAAAAAATGTGTCTTTTAATAGGCTTGTGCCATGCGTTATGTTTACCATTGGCCAATGATACTTTGTCGATGCAAGGTAAAATGAGACTCTGTTGTGTAGGTTATAAAGGACTTAAAAAAAAAACAGCAACAACAGCTTTGTAACAATACCAGCTAAAAATTGAAATGAAGCCTTGTAAATGAGTGTTCATGAAACCATCCTACAGATTTCGAGCCTGGATATAAACTCGTTCTGAACCCGAAATAAATGTGTTCTGAACCCGTTGGGATTCGTAAAAAGTCTCTGCATTGAGTCATTCATGTATGTGGGCTTGGGAAGGGCATGTGGTTATAAATGTTAGGAAAGTTTTTGTGTGTGTGTGTGGGGGGATGCAAAGTTAAGGTGTCAACTAATCTTACTATTTCTTCACTAAGTGACATTAAAGCAACCACTTTGTTGCGCTGACTCTAAAGAGAAAAGAAACATTACGATGTTTAGTGTCATTGTAACTTCATTAGATGAATTCAACTTAGACAGCGGAAAGGTTTTACGAGTTACCTATAGTAGAGAAAACAAATATGTTTTAGACTCGCTTTGTAACGTAAGTCTTTGAAGTAAGATTGGTTTCAATGATTTTCAGAGGTCTGAATACATCGTGTTAATTATGCTATGGGAGGCTTGCAAATGTGATACGATTTCTCTGACAGAATTTAAAGTCCTTTCTTAGCTCTTCATTGGCGCAATCTGCTGATATATTGGTACTATGATTGCAAATTTAATTTTTACTCTTTTTGCAAAACAAACATAATATTTTTTTATATAAAAAAAACATATAAATATATATATATATAGATATAAATCTCTGCAGCCAAAGATCAGCTGACCTACGCTACATTCTGACACACACAATAACACTCGCTAAAGTCTCTCTCACGTTTTCTCTGTCACTCTCACACACACCTATGATTCTGTCTGACAGTAGACCTGAAACATTCCCTTGACATTGCCGCCTTCTCGTTCAGCTCAATCTTGTGTTTCTCCATGCACTACCAACCTGTCAAACTTTGTCAAAGGACGGTCTAGATAAGCGGACAGACTTTCTTTGAAATCTAGTTTTATTCTTTCTACCTTTTAATGTGTTCAACTCCTTTTTACGTCAGTATTTCATGATACAGAACAGACAAATGTGTATAGTAAAGTATATCTTGCGATCTATGGGTCAGAAGATGTTTCTTAAGTTTCTTTATCCAACGTTTAACGAGCAGGGTTCCTTGTGGCCAGCACAGCGACCAACCGCCTTTACTTTCTCCAACTTAAGTCCGGTAACCATTACAGCTGGGTGGACTCAGGGGCGCCCTAGAAATCGCGAAATTCAAAATCCCAATCCTTCAGTTTGTTCTTACGATATTATAATTGTCTAGGCCGCCTAACACATAAGGTTCAGTTATTCCATATTAAGAACATATTGCTATACGTGTTGTGTGCATGTGCGTGTCTGTGTTCAATGTGCGTGTGCCAGAAAAAAAAAAACACGGTATAAAGTAATTATAACTATAATTGCCCAAAGCAGATTTTGTATCCAAAGTGGGCGTGACTGCAAGCACAGCAGCTCCTCGCTTTATCTGTCACCGTGTATGTGTTTATTCGGTGGCTATGTAGTGGAAGGTTGAGCGGGGGGAATAAAATCAATGTTTCGTGGAGAAAAAAAAAAGGGGGGGTAAGCCAGGTATGAAGCTAAAAAGGTGAGGGGACCAATCATTGATTCAAATCTGACTGTGAGTAACGTCACAGCACTGACGCTGTCCTCTACCTGTACTGCTGTCGAGCGTGCCTGTATCTGCGCGCACGAGTTGTCCCATCCGTCTTTGCCCCCCCCCCCAAGCGAACACATTCCAGTGGCATATTGTTTCTTTTTTTTTTTCTTTCTTCTAATACACCTCCGTCTCTTACGCGTTATGTACAGTAAACCAGTCCCCAAGTACTAGACTATTACAAGTATGACAAGTCAGAGCGCGGTGACACTAGTTGGATTATCCTAAGCTTATTTCACACTGGGATGGTCTCATACCTACCGCTTTCAAGTCTACTGGAAGTCTGTTTCATGTAAAGGTAAATGTATCTTTTAACTTCATGGTTTGCTATTTTAATGTATCGTCTTCTCACGAATCACTGTTAATCTCGATACAATAGGTAATAACCACGACTATTGAATCTACATCGCTTGAACTCGTTCCAGCTAGTATTCAGATTGTTTGGCGTGAAATCCCAGAAAGCAGCAAGCATAAACTTTGTTTATGTAGTGGATAATGTATTCGTCTTTTAGTTTTCCCACATTGCAATGTGTTTTGGTTTAACCTTTATAAGCCGTTTTACGAGAATTATATACGATAGTGAATCTCGTACATCTTGACTTCATGTTGTTGACTGAAGCGAAGGCTAGGAAATATATAATGACAGATAAGATAATAAAGATATAAAAGAACCACAATCAATATGCTTGAATAGATTACTCACGCATTGCTACGTATTTAACTGACAAATATGTAGAGCGAATTGATTTCATTTCTTTATTGGTTGACGCTGATACCGAATTTAAATTGATTAACAAAAGAATAAGACTGATATATTTTTCGTAAAAAATCGTTGTTGCTTCTGTAATATAATCACATAACACACATTGAAAATGACGTCTCCATCCCCACTTCTCTCTATTACTAAAAAAAAGAATAAATGACATTTAATGTTTTATTATCGATTGCATGAGTCAGAGTACAGGCTATGTAAGTGGTGTTTTTCCCCAGAACTAAAATGTTCGCAAGTTTTGTTTCGAGGCTTTATTGATTTTTTTAAATTTTATACTTTATGAAAAATTTACCTAATAAAGACAATGAGTTTGTCTACGTTGAATGTAGCAAAATATGTAGATTACAGTTAGGTCTGCGTAGCCTTGTGAAATACTGCATACTTCCTTATATTTTTAGCTCGAAGACACGCCTTCATTTAACTCAACGTTGTTATTGTATCTATTACAATTACTGTGAGTTTAGTTCACAATCAAGCAACATCGATTCCAAATATAAAAAGAATTGAATAAATGCAAAGGGTTGCATCGAAGAACTCAGATTTACTCGAACAGCTTTCATACTAATAGATGACCGTCTCACATGGTCCTCAGGGCTTGAAAAGAACTGACTGTAACTTGGCAAGAACTTACTGTAACTTGGGAAGAGCTTACTGTAACTTGGGAAGAACTTACTGTAACTTGGCAAGAACTTACTGTAACTTGGGAAGAACTTACTGTAACTTGGGAAGAACTTACTGTAACTTGGGAAGAGCTTACTGTAACTTGGGAAGAACTTACTGTAACTTGGCAAGAACTTACTGTAACTTGGGAAGAGCTTACTGTAACTTGGGAAGAACTTACTGTAACTTGGGAAGAACTTACTGTAACTTGGGAAGAACTTACTGTAACTTGGCAAGAACTTACTGTAACTTGGGAAGAACTTACTGTAACTTGGGAAGAGCTTTCTGTAATACAAGGGAAAAGGAAGTCAAAAACTAGATCGAGTGAAATCGGTGAAATAATGTACGGGTAACATAGTCTGTAAAGAACAGAGGCGAATGAGAAAAATTGAACTTAATTCTGTACAGCACGTATTCCCCGCTCTGCTACAATATGGCGAGTACCTAATGGTCCAATCTTTTTTGTTGAAATGTTCAGGAGTGGGTGCCATTGATGTGCTTAGCACAACTCAGCTCCAATTAAATTTGAAGCTAAAAGATGTGTAGTATACGTCGGATTTCAAACTCATGTCCCCTCAATAAGGTAGCCTCTGGGGGGGGGGGGTGTTGTTGATTTTGTTCATAAAAAGCCTGTCACACATTGCCCAAATGATCTTGTAATTCTGTCTCGTAATCCTACTTCTTCCAGATTTGGCCTTTGTTGGTGATGCTTATCAGATTCTTTTTTCCGAAGCCATTCCTTCATCCGTACATATTTTAAGACTATAGATCTCATAGACTTGTCTTTTCCTTCCGAATGAAAGGTTTCTTTCACATCTGCACATAACATAATCTGCAAACTGTCATGTTGAAAGGTTTTAGATTCTGTTGAGTACTTTATCATTAGAAGTTCGACCGCTGTTTGTGATACCTATTAGATTTCTCTTCATCCCGTCTTTAGATTTCAATGCCAGTCTCTTACGATCTCTTTGTCTTGTCTTTAGTAGATTTTTTCTCCTGCCCAACGAAAGGTTTCTGTCACACCTGCCCATATCTAGTCTCTACGATCTGCCGTGCTGGGTCACTAATCATCAGCCCTCCACTTGTCCTATCCGGCTCCTAGAAACTATTCAAATAAGGTCTACCTATTTATCTCTTTTTGAAAACACGACGGAGGGAGGACACTTCTCACAGACGACAGCTCCACCTGTCATTAGAGATGATATCTCTCGGTTTACACCTTCGATAATTTCTCCTGATATTTCCTATCTTCAGCTTTATAGTTTGGCCCGAGGCGAGGGTCCAAACCGGACAAGACGAAAGACAGGCTGAAAATTTTCAAGTGTATGGATCTAATAAGTGGTTCCCAAACTTTTTTTTGTCTTGTAGACCCCTTGCCATGTTTTTTGGTTTTTGGTAGACCCCCTGCTTAACTTATACCGGTACTCCATTTTCGCAAATTGACCAACTCCATTTTTTAAAAGTAATTTTTAACTGTAGAGAGTCGAGTATAAGTAATTTAAAGCTACTTAGTAAGTTTAGAGAGATCTATCTTTTTATTAATAAAATTCTAATTTATACCAATTAAAATAACACAATTAATATGTATTACTGGAACCATCAAATACACTGGAAATATGTGAGGTTATTGTTTTTTTTTACAGATTCATCATCCGTTGCTGTGTATAATATGCTTCATATAGGAATTTGTTGTTCTATGAAGTAGTTCTTCAAACAATAAATATCCATTAATTAATTAATTGGCCTTAAGTATCACTGTAAAAGTTTGCGTAAAGAGCATTTTCTTGTGTATTTCTTCATCTTTCACGTCTGGACCAAATTTTGGGTCCGCCGAACTGTTTTCTCAAACAGGAGAAGGGGCGAAGTAACTGGCGTCTAAACCAGTAAGCTTTGGGCAGGGGGGACTCATAAGCCTAGGCTTGTAACCCACCAAGCAGGGGGGAAAACTGAATTCAAACCTCTACTGCCTTGCAGAGTAACATACCCTAAACATGGGAACTGTTTCGTGGCTCAACCCCGAGAAAAATAAGGAGCCGAGGACCCCTAGGCAGTATGCAGCACACAGCGGCTACACCCTGTCAGAGCATGGGAGGCTGCTTATCCCAAACTGCATATATGTCGTTTGCAAAGAATTACATAAGAAGCTTTTGTTATAACTCATACCACCGATGTGCATACTGTTTTGTTGTTTAGAGAATTTTTTAAAATAATATCAGATATACGTTTGTGTAAAACAGTTTTTAAAACTACTTTAACAGCTGGTAAAATCAATGTTTTATCTTTAATGGTTTCCGTATTTGGCTATAAGTAAAGAGATCTTTTAAGACGCTCACAAACTATCATCTTCTCTATATGATGTGGGAAAGAGATTTTGTGCGTCTATTCTGAATTTATTCTTTGAGAGTTTGAAAGTTTTTTAAACCTTTATCTTTTTATCATGGTGGGCATTGGTGGCATTGTCTGAAATGATCCCCCGGCGTAATTAGTTTCATATCGTCATAAAAAGGCAGACAACCGCTTGTTTGACAAGGAAGACATGAATCCCAATTTTAAATAACAAATGCTGTATAATCCACATTTCTTTTTGTATAAAAAATAAAGCAATATAAATAAATATTGAAATTAAATATAACAATTTTTCATTTGAATAGCAGGATACATATTGAAAGGATTATCTAAGGTACAAATCATATATTAGTGTAGGAAATAATTACATTGATGAGATGTGAAAATTAAAGTCACGAGCTGCTTTAATAAAATTCATTTCCGTAGACCCCCATGGACTTCTCATTGACCTCAATTTATTTTTTCACTTTCGTAGACCTCAATTTATTTTATCACTTTCGTAGACCCCTGGGGGTCTATATAGACCACTTTGGGAATCATTGATCTAAGTGTAGACACTTATGTCGTCTGTAGCTTTTACTCTTTTCCAACTCTTGGTACACAAAGAATTAAGTTTAAAGATTGGACACAATTAGTCGTGTGAAAGACAGAAACTAGGTTGTCGTGACGTCTTATCTTGACCTCGTGTTAGAGTTCCTATGCCAGCACACTAGCACACCTGACGTGTTGTTCTTATTGATCTTCTAGTTCGACCCCTCGTGAGTAGGCCCTCCTCTACATCGCTATCAAATGTGTCTTTACATACATGTCGTTATATAGATCTGTGTGTAGTGTGGACAAAGTGTGTGTGTGTGTGTGTGTGAACATCAGTATGAGCACAAGATGAGGATTGCTTAGGTTTGTTAGATTGACCTGGAATTGAAGTTGTCTATGATTGTCATGTTTCAAACATTCAGAATACAAATGTATGTTTCTCTATCTATCTGTCTGTCTGCCTTCCTGCTTGTCTGTCTATGTCTAAAGGTACAAATTATTATAATTCTTTAATGTATATATTAAATACTTTCTTCTTATAAGCTAACATTGCTATTAGTAGTCATACTGATGTTTGGACTATATTTGGATGTACAGAACAGGTGCTAGGAATGTGCAGGATCTCTAGCGACTTAATGCCCAGGCATTAATCTTATTTCTTAGAGATGATCCATAGTCGCTTCGCGACTGATGTTGGCCATACATAGAGATAGCGACCAATATTTCCTTATACCTTATAGGCCTACTTTAACTATTCAAATATATCCCAAAGGCCTAGATTTCACGTTTGAAATGGCGCGTTTTTCCCCCTTTTTCGTTTTATACCAAGTCCAGGTTGGTTTTAAAATTTCAAACCAAAGATAAGACAAATAAAAATGTCTATGATTTCAGTGGAATGTACACAATGCAGAGTCAATGTGCAAAGCAAACAAACAAAAAATTGCGGCAGTTATATTTTTTTTCTCTTGGTTATAAAACTGTTATCTCGAAAAGAAAAAGAAAAAGTTACTGCTTTCACTAGTTATTCAACTTCGTTATCAGCTGTTGTAAATACTGAAACTTTGTTTTTTGTTACAGCTTTGGTCTAGATTTATTTCTTTGGCACATAGTTTTACAGCTTTCATCTATATAGATCTATATCTTTAGCAGTCTTTTGTTAAATTTTGGTATAGAGTCTAGATCTATACTTTTTTTTTATAGCTTAGATAAAGATCTATATCTTTAGCGGACTATTCTACCAAGAGTAACATAAACTTTATGTTTCTTTAACGCTAATCATGTAATGGCTATTTTTTCTGTACATTGGCTCATATTTGGCTAACTTTTCTGTAGATTGACTCATATTTGGCTAACTTTTGCTAAGTCTTTGAATGGTAGACACTACTTCAATGCTGTCAGGTTTTGAGAAAGAAGAGAAAACATCTCTTTATAAAAAGTAATTGTGTAATTTACAGACAGCGGATATATCCGTTTTACTGTCAAAAGAGTTAAGCCGAAGCCTCTTCGAACAAAACGCTCTGTCTGGGAGAGGCCCAAGCTAATGTCCATGTTTAACATAATTATTTCCAATGGGTCGGACACTCCGGGTGCACGGACTAGAATACGTGACCGAAGGCCGAGCACACCGGGAAGTCCCGCCATTTTCCTATTGTTTACCAAGCTAACCGTGCAGGACTCGCCATTTATGCATTTAGTCATGCATATTAACCAATGACCTAAATCCTGCTAAGCCACTGGTTTTCCTGATTAGCTCAGGCAACCCATTCCATTTAGTAGGGAAGCATATTCCTATCTAAGTGTTCACAGGAATCATGCTATCCATTTTGTTGCTTATTTTTCTTCTCAGGTTGCTATTACCATCTTCTGGCTTGGAAAATATGCTTCTAAAAACTATCACGGGCCACAGCTGGACCTGAGTGCATTTGCTGCTTTTGTCCATCTAAGGCAGAACACAGATACGGTTGAGCGGGAATATCAGGCCCCAGTGCTGTCCTCCTCTCACTGGGATTGGTCCCATGGGAGTCAAGGCCGACCTGCCGCCAACTCCAGCAGTGTAGACTTGTCCTTCCATCACACTCGAGATAGTTCTTATGACTCATTTGAAAAAGGTAGGTGCCCCAATACAGCTCTGACCCATATTTGATTCCTCCTGTTTAGGGTTATTTGACCTAGATCTATTATGCTTAAAATATTATAAGAAATCTGAAAATCAATTTTACAACTTCTTACAGTAAACACTGTATTGGGAGCTCTATGTTGCAATTAGATTTAGACTTCTTGTTAGTTAACTCATGGGTTATAAATAGAGGTCTTTAGCTTTCCTGTAAAAACTTTAAAATTTATCTAATTAACAACAAGAAAACTTTTTATATAATCAGTGATGTAGCTATAGGGCTCTGGGGGCTGGGGTGGAGGGCTTTACCCCTGCATTTTGACAATCGACATACTGACATATAAGGCGACATACTGACATATAAGGCGTCTAAAACATCATTCAGATCAATGCTGTCTAGTATTTTTTGACTCTGTGTAAATAGCAAGATAACATGGCAGTGGCGTAATATTTAATGCAAAGAAAAATAAAGACATTCATTTGGGCCCCCTCCTTCAATTGAGGGCCCAAGGGGACTTTTGAATTTGGACGCCCTCCCAGCTATGGCACTATAAATGACTAGAAATTGTTGTTTACATAAAAAAGACTTGCAAATTTAAATCTATTAATAATTATACACGTGCATATACATGTTAAAATTCATTAGAACAAATCAGAAATGAAAAAAAAAAACAACTTTTCTTGTGAAATTAAAAGTCTTTTGTGTCCTTTACACTTGCAAGCAGTATTTTCTTACCTTATTTAAAATTGTTTTATTTTTAAGTCTAATAATGAATACCATTCACAATTCACATTCAAAATTTTACTAAAAAATTTTCAGAGTCTTTTGAAAGTTTGGATGAGCCTGACAGCAAGATGCCTATGACCAGATACAGCAGTGCATCTGCACTGAACAAAACTAGAGACAGTCTCAACTTTCATACATTTGATTCAAGCTACAGCAATGACCGCAACAGTTCTCTTTACCGCAGCAGTCCAGATCTGGCAAACAGCTCCTACCATAGGAGGTACTCCTCCACTGACAGCATGGATGGATCTCATAACTCTGGTCACTCCAGGCAAGGATCAGATGCTCTTGAGAGCAACTATGCCACAAGAAGGTAACACAGCCCCATTGAATGGTTTCCTCAATTTTAATTTGATGCACTGGTTCTAGGAGAGCTTTAAAGTGTTAGGAAATAGTATCGAAAGTAAAATTAGAATTGTTTTTATTACAAAACCTTCTTATCTCCCCCACTTCATCCATGAGGGGATACCTGACTATGGAGTATTTGCTTTGTATTGTGTTATATTATATATATATATATATATATATATATATGGAGCAGAGGGGGTGCGGGCTATGCACATAGTAATTACATCTAATATATTGAAGCTAGCTAGGAACAATTACACTTTACAATTAACAATAGTCCCAATTTAGAGCCTAGCCCCCTGACATCCCCCTGTCATCCCCCTATAATCTTGCAGAAGTTTTGGGCTGGGCTCTAATAATCATCATTTCTGAAGCCTCATCTAAATCTTACAGGTCAACATGATGTTAAAACATCAAACTATGACATGACATAAGAAATGTTTGGTCTTTTGACCTATATTCAATAATGATTTTCATTGCTTTGTTTGCAGTTTGTGTCCGCCACCTTACTGTCTCGATTACATGATAATTAAGCTATTCTCTAAATGAGTGAAGTGCAAAATCTATTATGTTTATTGCATCTTAGTTTTATGCTTGCAGCAGAACACTTATTGTATCTTATTAATAATAGACATTCCTTCATAGAATATAATCCTGTCCTACATTCCTTCAAAAAAGAATATAATCATGTTCTATGTATATCTGTGTGACAATCTATTCATGCTTGTTAATTAGATTTTAACTCTATTATGTCATGGGTTTTCCATTATCGAGTCAACTCCTCACCATGTAAATTAGACATGTAAATTAGACAATATTTTACTTGTGAAGCTTTTATTTTATTATTTTATATTTGTGATATTTAAAAATTAGCTGAAGTCCAATAAAAACTTTGTTGTTGATAATTGTTTGCTCCAGAATGGTAGAGATTTGGTCACTAGGATATGACATTTATTTTTTTTAGTTTAGAGAAACAAAATGGTAGAAGCCTTATTGGTCATAATTTTTTTTTTATCATAGAGGGTCTGAGTTGTTTACCAAATATCTTGATCAATAAGTTTTGTCCATTAAATGTTTCCTCTTGGAATGCTTTTGTTGCTTTCGTTGCAGTTGGTTAACTTTATTTCACAGGCTGAGCTCACAGTCCAACAGAAAGTCTTCATCTAGCGCAGACCCTCTTCAGTTCGTTAAACTGAAGGGTGCCAATGATTTGGCCTACACTGCTGAAGTGCAGATGCGAGTTGCAGCTGAAAGTAAACTTGGTGCCTCAATATCACGAGCCAAAGATGATGATGCAGATTGGCAATCTGTAATTATTATTCTTTCTTTACATTTATAATCATAAAGCTTTTAAAAAAATTTTTTAGTCCTCTTTTTTTATTGGCGCAAACAAGATTTTAGAGTTTTACTTTTTCATGATAATTATATTTAATATATATATAGATGTCCTTTAGAAATGTACCAGTAAAGCTATAAACAAATCAATGTAAAAAAATAGATATCAATTTTTAGTTTTTAATTTCATTTTTTCAATGATTTTGGGTGGTTAATACATCTTGGTAATTTCAATATCCAATTGCATGCTGGGGATTCTTGTATTAGTGAAAAAACAATTTAATATAATTATTTTTTTAAAGAATACTTGAAAATGTATTTGCATACCAAAGTCAAATAAAGAATAAGATCAGTAACTAAAAACATTTTCTCATTTTTTCACAGAAATGGCTACTACAACCTAGCTTCAGAAATTGAATTTTTTTTTGGTCACTAAATTTAATATTTAGGCTCATTAAAGGTGTAATAATCCAACTATATGATTCTATTTCTAAAACCTTTACTCATGGGATTGCACTTCAACTATAAATTTAAATATTTTCTCCTTATATAGTTAAAAGACTAACCTAGTAATAAAAAAATTACACTCCCCCTTAATGATTAATTTCCAGTTTATCTAGCAGTTCAACATTAGATTAGGCTTAACTGTTTAACTGTTATTAGGAAGTAATGGGACCAGTTCTACTAGCCTTAACCTTCTTTTGACATTTGTGTCTGCTTATTTCTTCATGCCTTATATGCCATATAAAAAAAATTCACATCTCTTTTAATATTTTACAGGATTTGAGCTCATGGAAAAACCGCAGGAAAAGCCAGTCTGAGCGTACATATCATTTACAGCAAGAGCTTGAACAAAAGGAAGAAATCAATCCAACCTCGGCACCTAAAACATACTCTCAAATGCAGGAGGACAGGTAGGGAGCCCTCCCTCCTTCCATTAGTATTTTCAGTTCTCTGTTGTGACAACTCAGACTACTACTAAAAAAAAAAATAGTACCACTCTAGTGTGTGGGCTTATCAACACTTAACATTCCAAGGGACACAACTAGCCACTTTGTATTGATTTAATTCTCTCCCATTTGAGCCGACTCATGAACAAACAGATTGAAAACACCATGGGTGATCCTAATTAAGGAGAACAGTTAGTATACAGTTTGACAGAGCATAAAAAATTAAGCTAGCATTTGTAGGGCTTGCTTCAACATACTCCCTTTTGGTTTAGTAATCCAAACATAAAGTCACACAAAATCTTACATAACACATCTTTAAAGAATCACACAAAATATCCTTTTAAAACTAAAGTCCCTGATTGTAACAAGTAATAGGCACAAAAATGTTTTTGTTCCCTTGGCAATCAAATTATTAAATAAAAGCAAAATGTTTTTGTATTTGGAAATGATTGACTGATTCTTGGAGGAAAGTATATTATAATTAATGGAAATAATATATTTAAAAGTTTTTTTTTTTTTATTATTATTGAGACATTGTTCTATAAATTGCACAATCATTAAACAATTTTTATTAGAGTTACTCAATCCTAAAATAATTACCATTTACTATTGTTACATAATGCATATGATTTTCATTTTCACATTTAGTAGAGTAAGATTAATATGAAGAACTTGATTTTCTTTCTTTGCAAATAGAGAAAGAAGAAGGAGTTCTGGACGCTCATTTTATCCCATAGAAGATGAAAATGATGATGATGATGCCTTCACACCTGAAACAAAACTAGTTAGCAGCTCATCATCCAGCTTTACTCAGGTGTGTATTTAGGAGGTTGGATTGTAAAAGTTGCAGCTGATTTTGCCTTTTTTTCATCTTTGTATTAGTCTCTTTTTACTATTTTAAATGGTGCAATGAAATATAATAAAAATATGTTTGGAAGTGTTTAATTTTAAATCTTATTTATTGATTAATTTTTGGAATTTCACAATTACTCCCTAATTTATCATTACAACCTATGCATATGAGACCCAGTCACAAAAAGCTGTTTCCATTTCTGTTTTTTTATAATGCTAAGACTTTAAATGAGATCAATTATTAAAACTCATTATGCATTAACTCTCTCATCATTCTGAGTAAAAAAAAACAACAACAAGCATCATTCTAAATTTAAACCATGAGTAAACATAACCCGTAATAATAGAATAGCTTATTTATAATTTGTTTTAGCACTAAAACTTTGAATGTCATTTATGTTAAGTTTTAAACCAATTTGTATAAAAATGTGATGTAAATTTAAAAGAACAAAAAAAGCATCAGAACCTAATCACATTCAAGGTAATTACTCAAAAAAAAAAATGGAATCACTTTCAATTTTAACTTTGTTTTTCAGGCAATACCCAAAGATGGAGTTGCAGCATGGGCCAAAGACTCCGATGATGAAAACCAAAATGTTAAACATAATATCACAAAAACTAATGGAGTTAATTCTGATGATCAAAATGACAAAAATAACAATTTCAGTGACTCAATTAAAGCCGAGGAAAATTCAAACGTATCTTCTAAATCATCAAGGTCAAGACTGACAGACAAACTTCGAGCTTTTGATGAGGATGATAATGACACCTTTTATACTAAAATAAGTGATCAGGATCACCGCGTTCCAAAGTTCAAAGGTGACTCGGATAATAAAATTGTGGGAAAAAATTCTATCAATTTAACGCAAAGTAAAGCTGAAGACAAAGGATTCAGTAGTGAAATTAGTTCTAAGTGGACTAAGGATACCAATGGTGATGTTACCACCAAGAAAGATAATGATGCTAGCAATAAAAAAAGTGAATCCTATGGCAAGGCCAAGGAGATGTTTTCAAGAAGTGATTCTGTTTCTGACAGGGATAATAACTCTTATCAGAAAATCACAACTGTTCATAATGTAGGCTCAAGAACACAAAATAAAATTGGGAGTATCATGAAAAATTTCACTGATTCAGAAAACAAGGTTTTGGAGCCTAAACAAGGATACAATGAGAAAATAGATCTAAGTGCAAGGAAGAGTGCATTTCAGAAGGATACTTCAGAGTATAAACCTACGCCTGCTCCTGTTCCTGCTCGTCGCAACTTTGGATCATTTCCTTCCAAAGAGGAAAGTGATGGCAGCAGCTATGAAAGTGAAGGGGATGAGGATGAAGAAGATGGACGAAGGCATGAAGATTCCTTGGATAGCAACAAAGAACCTTCTCCGTCTTCATACCCACCTATTCCTACATCAAACCCACCCTCGGTCCCACAAAAGCCTGTAGCTGCTGTAGCTCCTGCAATTGTCTCTGCGCCTCCAGTGAAGGCGGATTATAACAGTAAGAAGGTGAGAGACATTCTTTGCTAATTTCCTAAAGAAAATAGTTTGTTTCAAACACAACATTATGTCAAATAGTTTTGCTATCTTTGCAATCTTTGTTCAATTTGATTACAAAAAATAGAGACCTCACAGTATAATATTGGGAATATTATAATTAAAAAAAACTCTATTTTCGTACAACTAATTAGTTTCTTTTTAAATGTTAGTGATAACAAATAAAATCAAGTAGTTGTTTGAAAAGTAGTTGTTTGGTCTTGCAGGTATTTTGTGAGAAAAATTGGACTAAAAATGTATCCAAGTATATTTTTTTAAACATCTTCATTACAAGATTTTATTTTAATGTTTTACAAATATTGAATTTTGAGAATTTTTTTGTTAACGATTATTCAGTATTGCAGATGTTAATATTATTCTCTGTTATTAATATCATCCCAAATACTCAATATAGATAATGATCATTTCATTTCGCGTAGGACGTAATCATCTTCTTTTTTGAAGTAACGTCTGTATTATATAAGAAGATTCCACACAAAGATATATTTGTCACTTAATTATAAGCTATACTCATAATATTTTTTTTTTTAAAAAAAGATTACTATCTTCTTACATATCCTTTTGTAAATCTAGTAAGTTTGACAAAACTCTTCACCTTCTATGTCATTGTTTTCTTGGTTGATGCAAGCAACCTTCTTCTATGACCTATTGACGCTAGGAAATAAAGAGCATTTATGTAAATTAGTCCTAGAGAAAAGAATAAGAAATGTACTTTTATGTCTTGCTGAGTATATTATAAGGTTTTGTGTTTTGCATTTCTAAGTTAATGGTTCAGTGTATTTTTGCTTAGTTTTTAGTCTTCTGTTCTTAAGCGTCCCTAAGTTTAGTGATTTTACTATTGGTGCTCCTTTAGTCAAATGTCAGTATTCATTTTATATAAACTAATTTAATCTAAAGTGTATAAACAACTAAAGAAATCTGTTTTATGCATGCATATATAAAATATATCAAAAGTTGGTATGGACCACTTATCGTTCTAATGTTGAAATTGTTTGACAAATATCCTGTATTTATTTCTAAACCATTTTAATGTTTAAAATAAATAATATATATAATTATCATGTTTTCCCAAATTGCCTTGTTCCTTTGTTAGGCAGGTTGGCCTACATATAGTTAAAAAAAAATAGTTAGAAAGAAGTAAAGCTAAAAAAAAAATATTCAATATTTAAAGACTGTTGAAGTTCTTTGGGAAACAAATTTTACAATTACATTATATTTCAGCCATTCACCTTCAGCTTCACCTTCCCTTAGTTTTATGAACCATTGGGGCACCACACACAACCATCTTTCTCCATTCCCATCTGTCTTTTGCCTTAAATAGAATCTCTATTGCTGAAACAAATGTGATACATACATATATTAGACATAAATTAATAGCAGCACCAGGGACAAAGTTTTTAAGAGAGAAGGTAGTGAAACTACAACACCTAGCTTCAACTCTATGTTTACGCTCACAGCTTAATTGCTCATACCCACTGAAGCTTCTATATGTTATGTGTTTATGTTGTCCACTTGTCATTATGAGAGATATACAATTAGATAGAGCCATCGTTTGTCTAATACATGCCTAACAGCTGTCTGTGTCGGCTTCTATTGAAGTTGTTAGTGAATGGATGCTGCGAGGTGGGGGAGGGGCTAGCTGTGGCTTGTGACCTTTGACCACTGGGGTGGTAATTTGCATAAGGCGAAATGACTCTGGACCAGAAGAATGTTTTTTGGACATTCCGATGGTCTAGAGGTTAAGTTTGCTTAGTGCGTTATTGCTAGGCGGTGGTGTTGAATCCAGAGTCACAGGTTCGAGCCTCAGTTGGCGCATTCCCTTGTTTTCATAGCATTTTAATTCACTACCTTCTCTCTTAAAAACTTTGTCCCTGGTGATGCTATTAATTTATGTCTAATATATGTATGTATCACATTTGTTTCAGCACCTAGCTTCAACTCTATGTTTATAGTCTGTAGGCAGCTTGTCTTTGGAAATAGTTTACTAGTTTGAAATAACTTTTTACTTTTTGAAATGAATTTATTTTGATTTCCCCCTCCCATGTGTCATGGGATCTTCAGGGTGCCTCTGAAAACACCCAGCTCGAATGGGTACCTGACATTAGTAAGGGAAAAGTAAAGGTGGTTGATCATTGTGCTGGCCACATGACATCCTTGTTAACCTTGGGCCACAGAAACAAAATTCTTTACTTCATCTGCCCTATAGATCAGAAGGTCTGAAAGGGAAACTATATAGCTCTGTAGTAATGGGCAGGATATGGCCACAGTCGAGAGTTTGGACATCACTATTGTGATAGAATCAGAATTTTTACATCTTAAATACATTCTATAATAGCAATACATTTAGTGCTATAATAGTGTTTAAGGGGTTAATTGTAAAATTTCTGCTGAATAATCTTTCAACAATGAGGTTTAAAATTATTCAATAACATAGGCCTATATATACAGTTTTAATTAATTAGAATTAGTTTTCATACATCCTTATTTGTGATTAGTACTAAGATTTATAATTGCTTTGATAAATTAATATGGCTAAAGTTTTTTTGGTGTTGATCATGCTTAAAAAAAGGAAATATTTAAAATTTTATTTCAGAATCTTCTTGAAAAGACAATAATTATAAGCCAGAAAGCTAACAATGACAAAGGATTTGGCTTTTTCTTGACTGGTGGGATTGACAATGATGCCCCCATCACAGTCAGCAAAGTTACTTTAGGTAAAACTTTTTAGTAGAATATTTTTTTTATGTGACTGTCATGACTTACTTGACTTGAAGTCATATACTCATTTCTACATTTAGATTTAGCTTTACATAAATTAAATTTATAAAGAAAATGAAGATTATGATTGCATGTTTTTTATTGTTAGGAAGCAGTGCAGATCTTTGTGAACTAAAGGTCAAGGACACTATTCTCAGCATCAACCACATGGATGTTTCAGAGAAGTCAACTTCTGAAGTTGGGGACATTGTAGGCCGAGCTGTCAGTGCAGGCTACATTGAGCTGAGAATTTCTAGAGAAACTAATGAAGGTATGATAACAAATAAAAAGTAATGTCTGTAATTGGTAAGATAAGAGGGGTATGTTCTTAATAGCTTTGATTTTGTTAATGTATTAACAACTGAAAGATTTAAAGTAAACTCATGCCGTTAGATGAGTTTTATAACAAATAGTTTTATTTTATAATTAGTCTAGCAGTTAATTAGGAAACAATAGTCTATGAATTAGTATGAAAGTAAGTAAAAAAAATAGAATTAAAAATATGGGATTGTACTAACTATCTCTAACATTTATATGTAATAGATAGTCCCATAATCTAAAAGAAGAATGTTTAAAAATATGATGATTAGCATAAAATTTTATATAACATATAAACAGCTTTCTGTAATAGAACAGAAACTTCCAAATGTAAAATTATAGCATTTAATCTGTCTATTTACTAATTTAGATATTTTAGTATATTTGGATGTATACTTTCTTTGTAGTATTGTAAGATTAACTTTTTTTACAAGCTCATTGATGGTACTTTTGTTTCTCTCTCTCTCTCTCTATATATATATATATATATACATATCTCACAGATGACTTTGATGATGAGGAAGACTTCTCTTCAAGTGAGGATGAAGGTCAATCTAATTCTAATCGCCAATCAGCTGGGGAAATCTACATGAACATAGATATGAATGTAATGCCTTTTTTTTTTTTTGCACTATAGTCCTTGTGGTAAAAATATAGCCATATATTTGACTTTAGAAGATAATATTGACATAAGACTCAAAAGATTTAAGGTTTATGCTTAATTGTTTAGTAGTTTTTAAAAGATATTTTTATAGAAATACTGTTACAAAAATAGATATTATCAGTTAGACATGTACTATTAACTCATATCAAGCCTCAAATGGAATTTGCACTCAACATAAATGACACGGTGGCAGCCTTGCTGATTTTTTTGTATTAAATGAAATGATAGGGCAACACAGTTTGATTCATAGCCCTTAATAATAACAATAAGCTAATTTTTTTGTTTAAAGTTGTGCTTAGTCCAAAATATTTTTGACTGTTAACAGAGCAATACTTCTGTAATGCATCAGCTGGCTGCTGAGAAAGCCTGGCTTGAACAACAAATAGAAGATACAGAGAGACGAGAAGCTGAGAATAGAAAACCGCAGAAGGTAATAGAATATTTCATCAATAAAGATTATTTAATTTTTATATTTACATTTTTATCTTAGAAGATTGTATTGTTCATTATTGTTATTAATGTTCCTATTGTTGTTTTAGTTTTCTTATGAGCCAGTCCATACTGACCAGTCTAATAAGGTTGAAGTTGAAACTCGGTTAACCCTTTCACTGGACAGATCCCAAGACTCTTTAGGTTAGTAGAGCTTTAGCAGCATGATGAGCATAAGACTTCATCACTTTGTTCCAATAAACATTAAATGATTTTTATTTTATGATTAGATAGTTTCTTCTTTCTTAGGAGACAATATACAATCTATAAGATTCATGTTCCCCCTTCACTGTGCATTACATTTAAGAATCATTAACTGCTTTTGCTAGTAACATTGAAAGGAAAGCTAATACATTTAGTTTCCAGTTGCTAACTCTGCTGGAAAGAAAAAAAATGAATTACCTTATTATGCTAATGAAGCTGAAGCTCCTGTTTTAAGAGGCTTCATGTATTTTCCTGAATTGAATGATTAACTAATTTCTTTACCTTTTTAAAGTCATAGCAAGAATCTAAAATCTCTCAATGCTCTTTCATAGTACGAACACCATTTTTTTGTAAGCTTCTACTGAAGTCTAGAGGTGGCATGATGACTGAGTAATAAAATGCTTGGCTGCTGAACCTAGGGGTCTCTGGTTCAAATCTCAGTGAATGCTTGGATTTTTAATTTCAGGTTTTTTAGAATGCCCAAGAGTCCCCCCAACTTTAATGGGTATCTGGTATTAGTTGATGAAAGTAAAGACGGTTGATCGTTGACACCCTTCTTAACCATCAACTATAGAATAGATTTTAAGGTCTGAAAGGGGTACTTTTTTTTTACTCAAGTCTAGACCAACCTCACTTTTGTTATTGACTCATAAAGCTTCACCTATTTGCATGTAAAATATGTAGTCATTTTTTACACTAATTTCTAATACACAAGATCATTTCCTTTTGCTACCTCAGATGACTTGTCACCATCTTCATTCAATACACGTCCATCGCCAAGCTCATCTCAGATCCTAGAAGATGACAGTGATGGGTCTGGACCTCCAGCAATTTTGCGCAAATGGCAGCGCCAGCGCCACAAGGAAGAATACACATTTGACCCAGTTAGTGATGCAAGTGAGACGTTTAAGAGAATCAGCCTGAATGCATCACTTCCTCGACGAAACTCCAATGAGGACAAGAAAGACTTTGGTAATCTTTGCATGTATTCTTAACATTTTTCTTACTCTAATGATATTTCTTTGAAACATCATTAGCTCCAATTGCCCAAATCTTCTTCAGTATTACTTCTCTGACAGTGATATTTCTGTGACAGTGATAGTTCAAAACTATGGAGCCAACTTTTGCTTTTGTCTTTTGAATTTCCACCAGAAATTTATTTTTTCAGCGATGCTAAAATCATTCTCATAAAATTTAAGTGTCATTGTTTTATTGAAAACAACTCTGTTTCTCAATCTTATTTTCTTATGGCACAGAAATGTTAAAATTTGCTTTGCACTTTCTTTTGAAAGTAATTTTAATTTAGAATAGAAATTTTCTAACTAAAATGTTAGACTCATTTCTTTGTCTTCCTCTTATGTGCCTACCAAATCCTTGGAATAATTAAGCACTTATGGCTCTTAGTAATGATTGCAACTACCCACAGTTGTCAATTCCAACTTTAAGATTTGTATATTATGTCACTTCAAAAGGTCTTTGCCCATTTTTAACTTGTATATTTTTAAAACTGGTTTGTGATTGTGTTTCTTTCATGAGCACAATTATATAAAAAAAAGTATAAGTATGATAAATGCAAATAGATATTGTATTTGTTTTTATTTAATACATGAAGGTGCACTTTAATGGTGTGAATATGTTTGCATGTATGGGAGGAAGGGGAATATGTTTTAAGGAATGTTTTTTCCATTTGTGGTTGCAAGATTTTATTTAGACATTAGACAAGAACTGAGGATCCAAAGATCGAAAGAGACTTATGTAGGAAGCAAATGAAGGCCTTTTATCTTTATGTGACTGAAAGACCAAAGAATTTAGTATACAAGTGGTGGCTATTGAGGAGGTGAAGTTAAAGTATTTTTTTTTAAGAGCCACAATTGATAGCTATAGTAGAGTATGTGTTAGACAGGTTTTAATTGTGGAAGAATTAGGGTCAATTAGACTGTGCCAGGGATGTACCAAAATAAAGGTATATTACTTTTAAGGGCTTTTAGACTTTGCGGCCCAAATGGGGTGGAGGTATTATAATAATAAAGCCCATCCTTCTGGAATTATATATCTATCTATATCTCTCTCTCTATATATATATATGTAAAGTTCCACTTTCAGACCTTGTGATCTCTAGGGCAGATGATGTAAAATGTCATCTGTTTCTGTGGCCCATGGTTAACAAGGGTGTGATGTGGTCAGCACAACAACCAACTGCCTTTACCTTGCCCTAACTAATGTCAGGTACCCATTAGAGCTGGGTGGACTCAGAGGCAGCTTGAAGATCATGAAATTAAAACTCCCAGTCTTCATGAGGATTCGGAAGTCAAACGCTTTACCATTCAGCCACTGTGTCTATATATACATATATATGAAAATAAATTATCTGTTGTGTACAATTTTATTCATTACCAGACCGCTATCGACTCCCAGAGACTAATGGAACATCATCTGAGAGCTGGGAGAAACGGATTGAAGATTGGACCCAGCAACAAGACAAAAAGAGACAGGTA
Organism: Biomphalaria glabrata; assembly: GCF_947242115.1. Taxonomy (NCBI): domain Eukaryota; kingdom Metazoa; phylum Mollusca; class Gastropoda; family Planorbidae; genus Biomphalaria; species Biomphalaria glabrata. Next base: position 31,374,385 of record NC_074718.1, on the reverse strand, counting down.
AATGACCAATTAAGTAATCCTTTTAGTAGGTAGCCATTGCTGCAATGCTTGTTTTAAATATCAATTCATAGTAATAGTTTTGATGCCCCATTTACACTGCATCAATAAACATGCAGTTGAAAAGGCATAATAAATCCTTCCTGCTTAACTACATTAGCTGTTGTTTGATTGGATGTAACTATTATAAATAGTTGGAATTTCTCATAAAATTCTAGTTAGGTGGAGCATCAATATGGGCAAGCAATGCCATTACCAATTCCATTTCCTTGCGTTTATAAGATAAAACTCAAACAATCATTTAGATTAGATTTATTTTAAATTATTTCATCTTCTTTTTTTAGTTTCTTTTGTGCAAAAACCCTTTATAGTGCATGTAGAGACTAGACTTTACTCCCAGTGCTAAATATTCAGATGGAATCAAAGACCTCTTTTATTATTAATAAAAATCACTTTAAGCTAATACTTTTAGAATAATTATTGCATGACCATTTTTATATCAAACTTCTGAAGTTTTGGTGTGATCAGAGGTTGATAAAAACAATGCTTCTGAAAGCTAACTAATGAAATAGCATAGTAGTCTGTTTCACATTTAGTTGTGATCCTCCGATTGTGTGTTGACCCTAGTAGTTAGACTAATTTACGCATGTTTTTTGTTTCCTCTTCAGTATGTTAACAGTTTTGATGTGACTGATCAGGTAAAAATATTAATAGTTTCAGTTTTACTCATTTAGCTGAAAAGAAGGATATTGTTTTAATTTATTTGTTCTTTTTTTTTTTTAAATTAATCTTTTTTATTATAAAAAAAAATATTTTCTTGATAGGACCTATACTACACTATCTTTTAAGAAAATTATTCCATTTGTGTAGTGTTCAAATAATTGTAAGCTGCATAGATAAGGTTAATTATCATTATATTCATTTCAAATTTGATAAATTAGCTTGAGATTAATTTTCATCACATCACCTATGCCTGTTGAGAGTATCCCCCCCCCCCAATTTTGAGTTAAAATAGCATTTATTAGTTGAAAAAAATCCTTTATATTTTGAGACATTAAAAATTTTCTTGTTAATTTTAAAGGCCAAAATAAATGAAGAAAATAAAAAATTGCAAGAAAAATATGAAGAAGATTTGAGAAAAGTTGAAGAAAGAAAGGTAGAGAAAAGAAAAGAAGTAAGTTCAATTATATTTACTATTATTACCTATTACGAAAAAATGTGTGTGTGTGTAAATTTACGTTATATTATACTCTATACATATTTATTATTTAATATTTTATTTGTTGTAAAACATTTATATATAATTGCAGGATCATTTTTAAATTTTGTATTTGTAGTAGTTATTCTGTAATAAATTTCCTTTACATTAATTTATCATTTGCAGGAAGATGAGGCATTCATATCTCGCGCAGAAACTGCTAAAATGCTAGAGGAGAGGAGAGCAGAAAGACGAGCCAGGATACAGCAGACAGCAGCTGAGGCAGCAGGGACATCTGTTCAGAGAGAACAGCCAGAATCCCACACAACCTCTGTAACCCTCAGCATTAACAAACAGCAACAGCCAGAGTATGAAAACATGTCATTTTCACATCCTAAACCTTTTGTTCCGTACTCACCCCCCTCCTCCACACTTATCATTGATCCAAGAAATCAGCAGAGGCAGAGTGAAAACTCCATTCAGTTCCAAATGAAAATTGGATCTCAGCCATCTGCTGGTAAGAATAAATCAATTTTTATTGTAACAGTCTAATTTGGTCTGCTAGATTTTTAAATATTTTTTTTTATGGGGATTTTTACTTTGAAATCACTTAAGATTTATGCACCTTAGCCATTCTTCAATTAAGTCATTGTTTCCCAAACTGTGTTCCACGAGGCCTGAATAGGTCTTCTATAAACTACTAGAATAATAAACTAGTAGGCCACCAAGTGGTGGCTTAATGGTAAAGTGCTTGGCTTCCGAACCGGGGTGCCGGGATCGAATCCTGGTGAAGACTGGGATTTTTTATTTTGGGATCTTTGGGCGCCTCTGTCCAACTCTAATGGGCATCTGACATTAGTTTGCAAAAGTAAAGGTGGTTTGTCATTGTGCTGGCCTCATGACACCCTTGTTAACCATGGACCACAGAAACAGATGATCTTTACATCATCTGCCCTATGGATTGCACGGTCTGAAAGGGGAGCTTTACTTTACTTTAGACCACCAAATAAATTAATCTCTCAAAAAAAAAGCTAAGTGTTCTGCTAAATACTCAGAATGTGTGAAGTGTTCCCTTAAGGGAAATGTTTGGGAAACTCTGAATTAAACATTGGAAATTAGGTGGGGAAACACTGAATTAAGCAATAGAAAGTAATTGACAAAGTTGTAATAACAGAAATATTTAAATATATAAATGTTAATTAAATTTATCACAAAAATAGCCCAAATTATTGTTTAGGTTTGTTTCATTATCTTGAAACCGCATTGCATGCTAATTTTATTTTCATGTTAAAATTTTTATTTTTACTTTAATATACAGATCTATATACTAGGCCTATCTATATATATATTTTACTTTGATAGACAAAGAAACAGCTCAACTGTTGGAGGCAGAGAGGGAGCGTATTCGCATTGAGGAAATGAAGAAAATAGAAGAAGAGAGAAGGAGACTAGAAGAAGAGCAAAAAGCTAAAGAAAGAGAAAAATTGCAGGCAATAAGAGAAAAAGAGGAAGAAGTCAGGAGAGAAAAGGTAAAAAAAAAAATTTAAGCTAGCAGGATTTAATTTTTGTTAAAGTGGAAAAAATATTTTGTCTCCCTTTATACTTGAAAATCTAGGCTAATAGTTTTGGGATATTTTATAGTTGATTCTATTTTGATTTTATGGCACATGAACACAATTTAGGCCATGTCGTGCCCTGATATATGTTGAGACTAGGCCTAAAAAATACCTTGTACTTCCTGACATATTATGATAATGTTAGTTTGATCCCAGTTACTTTTTTTTAGATTATATTGCAATCTGTTCAAACTTGTAATGATCAGTTTCATGATTGTTGTTTTTTTGTTACAATCTAAGTTTAAGAAAACAACATTTCATTCATTCTTATGTCAGTTGCTTTCAATAGCTTTAAAAAAATATAAATAAAAACTATTTTTTTTTCATTCTCCAGGAAAAATTAGAACTGGAAAGACAAAAGTTTTTGAAGGAGCAAGAAGAGTTTAAAAAATTAAAAGAGCAGCAGGAACAGTTCCTTCAAAAACAGCAACAAGAACAGCTTCTTTTGAAGCAGCAGCAAGAACAGCTTTTTCTAAAGCAACAGCAAGAACAACTTCTTTTAAAACAACAGCAAGAACAGCTTCAAAATCAACAAGAACAGCTTTATTCAAATCGGCAAGAAGAACCGCGTTTGAGAAAGCAGCAACAAGATAGCTACAACTCAGCACCAAAACTTCAACCAGTAGCTGCAAAACGCCAAAGTGCTTCACCCAGTCTTAGAGATAAGAGTTCCTCTTCTTACAACACTAGTTTCACAAGCAGCTCACCACCGAAATTCACTAACTCCAGTCAACCAACTGTTTCAAGAAACAGTTATACACTCAACACAGTCAATGCTAATCATCATCCTCCTCCAAAGCAGAATGCCATCCCCACCTCCAGGTTGTCCCGAAATCTTGAGGGCAGCAGTGGAGATGAGAGTGACCCTTCTCAGGCTGGCCACAGGTTTTCCAGGGAGCAGATGCTTGCAATGAATAGGAGAGCAAAACCAATGCAGGCTCTGCCTTCAGAATCCAATTCACAGGAAGCCACACCTAAAGAAGAAGAGGTTTCTAGCGTCACACCAATTACAAGAGAAGCTCCTTCTAGAGTGGAGCTCCATTCCTTGAACTCTGTGCCTAAAGCCAAGTTCCGTGACCCTAGTGAAATTTATGTTAATGTGGGCACTACAAACCCAGCTCTTTCACCCAGGCATACAGAACCAAATAAAAGGTTCACTGCTCCATGGATGGACAATAGCGATGACAAAAAGAGGCACACTTTTTCTGCTTTTGGGGAACATTGGCTAATAGAGGAAGCTGAACGTAGACGGCTGGCTGAATCAAGTAGTAAACTACCCACCACCAAGACTTCAGTGCACTCTTCAAATTTCTCAGGACCCATCAAACCTGCGAATGATAACCGTTGGCGAGGAGATACCTCCATGCCTCAGGCCATTCGACAAACTCTTCTGCAGAAAACCTCTGGGCTAAGAGGCAGCACTCCTGACTTGGCCTTTTCCTCCAACACCTCTTACTCTTCATCACGTTCATCCTCCCTCCCTCCTAATGAGAGCATGACATCACAGCACAATCTATCCAGCTCCCCCAAGGAGTACCAGCAGAACTACGCTTCACAATACAATCAGCAGCAACCTAAGTCGAGATACTCCCAGCCTGACCAAGGCAGGGCTCCAGTTAATGGCAAACAGCCCTGTTCTCACTGTAATGAAGAAATAGGTGAGTTTTATCCCTGTGTTTGTTTTCCCTATTATTGTACACAATTTTTCTCTAGAACTAACTCTGTTTACAAATTTGGAACTTAAATTTCTGTACGTTGTTTTTGATACATGGTGATGCTAAATTTTGATAGTTATCTAATCTTATAGATTACAGACATAAGTTCAAAAAAGAAGATAATTATGTCCTACACTTTTCATATGTCAATGTAGTCATGCATGTTGATCAATTTCATAAACTTTTGCTAAGTTGTTGGTTTTCCTGGTTGATTCAGGCAACCCATTCTATTCTCTAATGGCACTAGGGAAGAAGGAGCACTTGTACAATTTGTTCTAGAATAGTTTTACTGTTTCTCCATTGCTCTATATGTTACAGAAGTAACTCTTGCTACATTAAGTATGTATACTCTTGCTCAACTTACAGGTTTTGGAACTGCTATGGTCATTGAAGCCTTAGGGCTGTTTTATCATGTCCAGTGTTTTAGATGCTGTGTGTGCCACACCTCTTTAGGGTCAGGGCAGCATGGAGCAGATGTCAGAGTTCGAGGTTCAAAGTTGCATTGTCCCAACTGTTACAGCAATGATGAAGGTAAGACAACTGTTTTTTTATTTTTAGAATTGTTTTCTTTTTGTGGTAATAGGTTTTTATTTCAGTGATTTCATTAATGTATAATCACTATTTTTAAGCATGATAACTTGCATAAAAAATTAGATGCTTCATTATTTAATGTCTAAAATTAAGTTTTATATTACTACACAAAAAAATTTAAAGTTTTTCTTTTTTTATTGTGATTACCAACAAAATTTCATCTGTGTAAATTTTCACTCTTTTTTTTGAAATTCTAATTTTATAATAAGTATTTATTTCTACTTTATATTTCTACATGATTATGTTCAAACTATTTAGATTATGTTCAAACTATTTAGATTATAATCAAACTATTTAGATTATGTTCAAACTATTTAGATTATGTTCAAACTATTTAGATCAAACTATAACAGTTTGTAGTAATAATAAAACAAATTGAACTTTACTTTTGAGGATAAATCTAATTTCGGGGGGCTTTATTTTTGTATCATAGCATCCATTTTTACTACAGGTGTCAGAAAAAGTTCCCAAGCATACCATGGCCGTTTAATGCAAGTACCGCTGTAGCCACTCATTATTGCTTGTAATTGTTGCTGCCATTTGCATCATGATTTATTTAATGATTTATTATTCCAGTCACAGACACATCAATAATTAGTTATAACTATCTATCAAACCAACAGTAACTTGTTAAAAAATTGTTGAAAATTAATTAACTATATACAGTTATTTTTGAGTCTTAAAAAAAATCATATTAAGTTTTCACGAAAAAAAAAAATTTAACATACAAATTTATGAGAATGTAAATTGAAAAAAAAATAGTGTTTTAATTTTTATTTTTGTTTTAGTTAAAAAGTGAATGTCTGCACCTATGACACTTGCATACTAATGTGATGCATGGCAAGCATGCTAAGGCAATTTAATCAGTTCATTATATTTTACAGAAGACTAAAATTGTTGACTTCTTAAGTTTGCGATTGAAATCAGTAGATAATCTCTATTTAGCTTAGTAATTGCTCATAATATGATCCTAGTATCATGGTTTATTACATTTCAATTCTTTTTCTTTTCTTTCTTTTTTTTTTCATCGTTGTTGATTTTTTTTGGTTTTGATTGTTTTCGTTACTTTTTTTTTTAAAGTGATCTGATTTCTATAAACAACAAAACTGTTAACTCTTTGAGCCTTAGTATTAAAAAACAAAATATAGTTTGAATAGGCCTAAAGTGAACTGAACATTGTTTCTTAAAGTTTTCCCAGGCAAAATTTAAAGATATATTTTCAAGATTTTTAGTTATCTGAATATGCGATGATCTACCAAAATAAAATGTATGGTTACCCGTTTTAAAAGTATTTAATAGGGCTATGCATTTAATATTTTAATAAAACTTTTCACAGTTTTGGGGAAATTTGTAGCTGACATTGAATAGTAAATGAAAATTGACAATTCTTTGTGACATTGGACTTACTTGTTGCTCAAAGGGTTGATAAGAGATTGACTTGTAGATTTACTATTTTTTTACATTGTTTTTTTTTTTTTTTGTCATTATTATTTTTTTATTATAATTGTTTTATTTTTGTTTAATGTGGATTATACATGTCAGTTTAAACATAAATGTTAAATCAAATCATTTGTTTGTCTGGGAGTTTTCTTCTTTTGTCTTCTCAGTTTTGTTTTTTTTTATTTTTAACTTTCTGTTTTCTTTTTTTTTTAAATTCAATGTCTCCCTTTTCAAAATAGAATAATTTTAGTTTGGTCTTATTTTTTTTTCTTTAGTCTGCATTTTGACTCCTTAGACTAGTGGTGTACTATTGGCTCTCTGATGTCTGTAAATTTTAAAAGTTGTTGGCTATGTTTACTTTTGATTATTATCTTTATATCAACTTTCAATGTATCTTCTGTACTTCTATGTTGGTTATTATTGAATGGAATAAAAATAAGCAAAAAGTTTTTTTTTTCACTTAATTAAATATATTCTATTATGACATGTATGCAGCAAATATATCACATATGTAGACAAGGCACTAGGGCAAGGCACTAAATTAATATCTTGCACTCTCTCCAACTACTACTTAATGTATGAAATATATACATATATCTATTTGAACTTGAATAATAAATATGGACACTGACTTTTGTAATATCATGAATCAATTTTTAATTTACAAATTATTGAAATTATATACCAATTTAAGCGATTTTTAAAGTTGTTGTTTTTTTCTACCAAAATCAGTCTTATAATAAGATTTAATTCAAAATAATTTATGTTTTACTATTATATAAACAATTTTTTTTCAATATATTTCATATAAATGTTTGTTTCTTTCTGCAGCTGGATTAAAGTTCAGTAAAGTCTAAAGATCTTATAGATGGATTAAAGTTCAGTAAAGTCTAGAGTTCTTAGAGATGGATTAAAGCTCAGTAAAGTCTAGAGTTCTTAGAGATGGAAGTCAAGATATACAGAAATTTTGTGTTTCAGCTTTAAAACATTTTTTTGCTGTTTATCCCAGCAAATGGAATGTGAACATTTAAACCATACAGTTAAACTTTGAAAAAATCAAACCTAGTAGTTGTATTATCAGTCATCTGTAACACTTGTATTGCATTTATTGACCATACAAGTAAAAACCAAATTATACACATTTTATTTTGGCTACTTTCTGATTGTTAAAGTATATTTATAAATATGTTATTTCTTTTGTTTTTTTTAAATTTCTATTTATAATATAAAAAACAATAAATTTAATAAACTATTAAACATAAGTTGGTATAAATCTATGCTTGGATAAGTTTTAAAAATATTTCTGGATACCCTGGTACATTCTTAAGAACAGATTCTGGAGATTGAATAATTAAGATAAGGATCAACATATTTAAATGCTTGCAACACAGTTATAAGGCATATCTAGAAGTCTGAAGATTAAGAATGAGTGCAGTATTTCATATGGCAAAGTAGAACTAGCTGTAATCTATATACTTTGTCAAATCCAACACAGATAGTAACTGATTTAAGTTCTCTTTTCACTGCGTTCACTTGCTATCACCAGTATTTCTTCTTTTAGGTCTCAGATACCCCACAGCCTTTACAAGAGACTATCAGCTGTCTATTTTAGATGCCTTTTACTGCCAGCTGTTATACTCTATTCCAGTTAGGGCAAGATGGTGCCTCAGCTTCTCTTCCCAATGTTTCCTGAACGAACTTCTCTTACCTGTCTCCATAGAAGCTTTGCTCTTATAATCTTGATATTAGGCTGTTATTGACCAGAAATTTAGAACTTCCATTTTCTTTAAAGAACGCTGTAGATGTAAAGAATAGATGCATACATGGCTATATGAGTGCTGAGATCCATCTTTTTTCAGGCTTTTGTTGTTGTAAAAGTATTGAGACATTAACCTTAATGTTAGATGACTTTAACCCTCAAATTACATTTGAATTTGAAAACAATACATTATACATGTACTGTTTAATTATGTGTTTGAGAAATATTTATATGTTTATCTGTTCATAACTGCATTTTTTCCTATTCATTTTTAAGGAATATTATGTTGTTTTGAAGATTTTTCTATTTTAAAGTGTTAAATAAAATTAAAATTTTACAATTGCTTTTATTGTGACTTTAAAAAATAAGGATATAAATTATCAATGACATAAGGTCCACAAACTAAAATAATGTGTTTCCATTTGAAAAAACATGTTGACAAATAACATCAGAAACAACAGAATGAAGTACTGAATATTTTGTAATGGACTAAAGAGTTAATCTGTATTTGTTTTTTACAAGGTTGGGCTTAACTTCTGAGCAATGAGTGGTAAATCTAGAAAAACTACACTTTTTGTAACATTCTTTAAAAAATAGAACAATATTTAAAAAAATAGAACAATATTTCTAATTTAAAATTTTCAAATAATTTTTGAACAAAAAAAGCTTTAACAATACTCAGTTCCTTGTAAAGGCCATATGCACTGTATTAAATGCACTTTCGTTTCAGAAAATAAAAACAGTTAAAAAGAGCTGTACACTTTTTTAGTTTTCCTAACAAATGAGAGACAATGAACCCTTCTAAAAGGAAAGTCTAACAAATTGCTGATAAATTTCTATCCCAACTTACCCCAATCGTAGGCTATCATAAACAATGCATTCTATCCCAATATTAGTGAATGGGTTAGGATAATTTACTCATTTTCTCACACTGAACAATATTTTTTTTTACAATGTAATCTACAGATAAATAAGCCCATTAGCCACTTCTATAATATTTTGGTACAAGTTTTAATAATTTATACAATATTTTAAGAAGCACATATAAATTATTAATTGTGTTCAAATCCTGTGATGCATTTTGAAAAAAAAAATGTTCTCATTTTTTTTTTAAAATTATAATCTGTTCTATCTTTGACATCATGTAAACTATTAAATTATTTGATAAAGTTAGGTAAAGAATGACACATTTGTTCTAGTTTCATTTTCAATTTTAGATAAGTTTTCAAACAATGTTTTTTTACCCTTACAAGCTTCTAGTTTTCCTGTCCATTTGTTGTAGCCATATTTTTATACTTAAAGAATGTATTGTCTTGAGAATGTCCTTAAAAAATGTCTTTCAATTCAAATCATTTCATTTACTTTTGTCAGTCAGATGTTAAATTTGTCAGTGAGATGTCAACTTTTGCAGTCCAAAATAAAAATATAGTTACATCTTTTTGTTTTGTCTGTTGCATTACTTATTATATATTTCGATTATTATTGAAGCTTTATATTTAATTGTATAGAAAAATAAATAATTTTTCTAGAATAATTGTATGGTTTTTTAATATCTAGAATTGAAAATGCAATCAAAGTGTAAAGTTTATTATGATATGTTTTGTATAAATTTGTAAATAGTGGATGGTCTGTTTTTGTAACTGACATTAATTGCAGGATTGTTATAGTAGTTTAGTTTCAGATTTCAAAAGGATCCTTGTTGTAGTGTTAAGTTCAACGAATGAAAGACTAGATTTGACTTATAATGCTCGGAGCAGCCCTACAGGAACAATTATATAGTAACTATACAACCAAATCATTGGCTGCCACAGCATGAGTGAGAAGATAAATATTGTCATTTGTAAATTTTTGATGACCCCAAGAATTTATTTTTGAAAAGCCATTTTATTAAAAACGCTGGCTTGTTTATAACATTTATATAGTTACCATCATATGTGTTGATTAATAAATTATCAACCATTATACATTTATGCATATAAACTTGCCCCTCTAGCTTTATGATAAACCAGATGAACATATGCAAGTAATATTTTCAGTTAGATACTCTCTATATGTTACCTATATTCTTTTAATAATCCTTACTGGTACTACAATACTTATATTGGGGTAAACTCTAGTTTGTTTTACTTTCATTATCACTGATCAAAGTCTCATTCCTTTGTGCTCACTGAGTCATTAATACTTGAAAAATTAATTTCATATATAATATAAAATTTGTATTTTGAACCTTTCATTACACATTTGTTAACGTGTATGGTATATCTAAATGTAAAATATTACATTTCTATTTTTCTTCTTTTGTTTACATTCGACTAACAAACAAAAAAATTATTTAAATTCTTTGTTAGCATATTTTCTGTATAAAAGTTAAATAAATATTAAGTTATAATTTGGAGAAAATGGTTAAACCAAGCTTGTTCAATGAGTGATTGGAACTTTCCCTGTGTTTTTTTCCTAACTTAATTCTAGCCAATTTTTATTATCATGAAATCATTTAGGAGATTGAAATACTTTGTGTTCATTTTATTATTTTTTCTTACCTGTTCTCACATATTTTGTTTTGTGCAAAAAAGAGACAGTGTGATAGTAGGTAGGTGTGAGTAATGCTTAGATTCACTCAAGTTCTGGAAAACATATAAATGGAAGAGTGTTGCTCTTTCTAGTAAAGTCAATACACATGAACTGGTAGTCTACTATTTAGGATTTTGTACTCACTCTTGTTCCATTTACTTTTGACTGAAAAATCCAATTTTGTGTTTCTTTGTTAGAGTTTTTGAGAGCCGTTAGCATCTATGCATGTGTAAACTAGATCTATGAGTGTGGAACTGAGTAGACTAAAGCTATATATATTTGAGTGTATAAGCATCTCATGATTTGTTCATTAATAATGTTTTGATTATATTTCAAGTATAAACTGTACAGACCTGACCTTATGGTTGCTAGTGTAAGGACATGTTTAGCTAGCTACTTGAGAGACTAATTCTGTCTGTTTCTGAATAAGACAAAAATTCTTGGAATAACAGGTTCAATGAATGTACATTTGTTCCTTTTAAATGCTGAGTTCTCTATTCTTTCATAGCCTCCCTTATGTTTAATACATTTCAAAGTAGAAAAGTTCTTACAATAAACCTAGATTTCAATCAATTAAAAACAATCTTATTTAAGGATGAGCCAACAATATTTGATTTAACTATCAGCACACAGGCAATTTAAACATTTGATATATATTTTTAAATTATTGTTTTGCCTTTCACTAACACAATAATTTTTAAAAAATGTATAAATAAGTACAAGAGCACACAAGAACTAGGACTTATAGTGATATAAAAACAACACTACGTTTTAACTGCGCTGTACATTATTACTTCCGGAAAATAGACCTTACTCTTAAGTTATGAAGTAGTCAAGTCTTTCTTTCTTCTTGATTGACTCACTTGGAGTGCACTGATGATTGGTTTAATTATTCAAAGTTACTTTCCCAGAATTGGGTCAATATCTACACACACAAAACGTCAGGCACTATTCATACAAAGCATCTCCATAATGCTAACAGTCGATGCCAACATAACATGCCAGTTATAGCCAGTTCGAACACAGACATACATATACAGCTAATAAGATTTTGCATGTGTTGTGCCATTGATGAGAAGGCCGATATCTTAATTATTTAATACATGTCTGGTTCTTTCAAAATCAATAAGCTTTCAGTCGTCTGTTCTTTCCAAGATGACAATGCCCCTATTATCTCCCCTCTAGTGTAATGCACTTTATATGTGTTGCTTGTATTTTCTAACATAACTTTATTTTTGTACTGTTTAAACTGTATACACTACATTGTTTATTATGTACATTGACATAACAAAAAAAAATACAAATAAATTATATCTATATATTTATTAATATGCAGAGTTTGTTTTATTTAACTCAGTAACATGCCTACATTGTTAACTAACAATAGAGTTGAACATTCACTAGACCTATGCATTAAAGAATAAATGTAGATGAACATACATCCTTTTCAATTTGGTGGCTAAATGGTAAGGCGCATGACATCCGAACCAAGGGATCTCGAGTTTGTACCCGCTGTGAATGTTTGTTTTAGGACTGCCCAACTTCCTTTGTGGAAGCAAGGCGGTTGGTCATTGTGCTAGCCACAAGCCACCCTCGTGAGTTATCGGCCAAAGAAACAGTCGAACTTTACAGCACCTGTCCCTTCTCTTAAAACTGAATGCGATTTAATATGAAATAACTCATCCATTAGTCTCAAGATGAAAAAAAAACAACTCTTTATTTAATTATAGATTTAGTGGTATCGTACCTCTCACAGATGTTCTTACGAGGACATAAAAGTTGATGGACTTAGATCAAGAAGTTTAAAAAAAAACCTATAAAAACAAAAACGAAAGCTCAATTCAAGGACCAAAATGGAGGCCTAAAGGCATGTGTTTTGTGCACGCTGCTATCTTGGACTATCTACACCAAGCACGAGAGAAACGTAGCCTACATTCATTTCACTTGCGCTGCCTCCGAAGGATCCTGAAAATCACAAGGCAAGAAAGAGTGTGTAACCGAGACCATTCGTAATAGTCAAAATAATCTGCGACGTCACAACCTGTGGGCAGTAGACACCAATAGCTCGTTGCCACGTCGTACAGACCTGTGAGGTGGCAACGAGCTATTGGTTTCTACTGCCCACAGGTCGCGTAACACTGAGATACTCGCTCGATCGGGCCTTCCCCTCTTCTTCAAAAATCTCAAAGTTGCCTTACAGGCTTGGTAATGTCCGCTGAATGGAGGTCGAACGTATCCCGAAAGTTATACTAGTCAACTCGCGACGGGCCTAAAAAACTACCTCCGATACGAGGAGGGAATCAAACGGGTCCTCAAAGAGCTGGACATCGATGCTGACTACTGGGAAGACATAGCCTTAGACAGCAGTATGTGGAGAGAGAATTGAAACATGAAGATACACCTGCAAGAACTATAAGAACATTGATTTTCTTAGGGAACTATCACGGAAGTTGATGGAAATAGATGAAAATGAAGAGAGACTTCTGTGGTGGTTCTTGTATGTCTGCGACGGCAGTGAACTGCTTAACATTTTTTTTGTGTGTGTGAAATATTAGAAAAAAAAATTGCTGTCAAAATTAGTTTTGGGGAGAAATGTGTGGAAACATAAAATTCTTTTTTTTTAACAGCAAAATGAAAAATTGTAATGTAAACATTTAACCATTTCACACTCAGACCCCTGTGACTTATAGTCCTATAATACCGATAACAACTCTGACAATTGTGAACGTTTGAGACTGCGATGTTTACAGGATGTCAAGATACTGAGACATGCTGCTTCATTGCGAGACTATGTGAAACTTAAACTTTTCAATTTTGTCTCTGTATTTACAACGTCATGACGGGCGTATATCTAGAGTCATATATTGTGATGAATTTCTGTTGATGTAACATTGTTCTTACAACAAACCAGTTTTAAAAAAGTTACAGACACATGAGACAATAGAATTGAATAAGAGCAATTATTTGTTTAAAAACCTAGTTTGACACATTATTTTCCACATTATCTATAATAAACAAAGATGTAGTTCAGATTAACGGCTATATCATACATGTGCGTAGTCGGGGGGGGGGGGGGTCTTGGGGTTCAAACTGTAGCACCAGACAGCTAATCCTACTTCGACTTGTCGTAGGGCTGTAGCACCAGAAAGCTATTCATACTTCGACTTGTAGGCGAAATTTAAAATAAAGCTCGAAAATTTCTTTTTAAACAAAATAAACGTGACTTAGTCACTTAGATGAAGAAACACAAGTGAAATAACAAGATGTCGGATGAAACAATATAGGTCCTATATGTTACCTGCAAATTGCGACATACTGCATTCTATAGAATGCCTAGGTATGTTAAAGAATGCTTGAAGATTTCAGGCAAAGTAGGAAATAATTTCTTCATTTTCTACTATGTCAAGGTATTCTATAGAATTTATAGTTTTTGGTAAAGTGTAAAATGTTGATTTAAAGTATTTTAGTATTAATATAAGTTTCTCGGAATAATGTTTCCATTCGCCAGTAATCTAACTTACTTAGTCGTCCTCTTTCAAGTGTGGAGTTAAAACTGTAGACAAATTTATTGTGTTAGGTACATTGTGGATACAAAAGATGTTTCATATTGTGTTCTATGGTATGTGAAAAAAAAAAGGGATATGTGGATACAGATAGAAGCGACTACCAAGAAGGCATTCTTCATAATACATTGCGCACTTTGTATCAAATTATATATTTTTTTTACCTCCTCTTCCTCCGTACAACCTCTTGTATCTCCTCATCTGCAACACTCTTACTCAAAAATGATATCAAGATATTCTACACACCTACACACTTCACCAACCAAACACCTTCTCGTGCTCCATTCAAATTTGTATATTTCTTTGAACTGAACACCAATCCAATACTTGACATTCCAGAAAGTTCTCTTAAGATCCTCTTAACGTAAGCCTAAGCAGAACAAGAGAGGCTCTAATTACGTCGGACTAGGCTGACGTCAGGGCCTTGTGTCGAAGAGAGTTTCTTTGTTGTTTTGTGCGGAGAAACACAACATGTGCGCTTCGGCAGACACTTTCTGATAAATTCTTGCTCATGTTGGAATATTTTATCATCCTGCCCACAGGTATGTGCTTTAGTTTCTGGTTTAATATTTACGATTGCATTACACAGATGGATGTCTGGCATGCACGCTGGACTGACGTCTCGATGGTCCCGGGTTTGAACCCTCTTCCAGCGGGAGGTTTGGGCTAGAATGTCAACGTTTTCAAATCTGAAGAAACGGTAGTCGGCATTGTGTCAGCCTCTACATCAGAAGGTCAGTAGTTCAAATCTATAACTGCACGATATTTTTAGCGGCCCCCGAAAGGGAAAAAGACGCTATTAGTTTTGTGTGGTCTGTATGTCCGTCCGTCTGACACTTTTAGAGATAAGAAACTAGAAGAGAAAATGAAAAATCTTATTTTTAAAATCAGTTATGCAAGAACTTTTTTCATAAAAATACACCACTTTTACAATTTTCACTATTAATAGTAGGCCTAACAAACACGGGCGGCTCTATACTAGATGGTAACTAGATATACCATATTTGTAACACATTTATGCAAACCGTTTTACAGTGTTTGTAAAAAAAATAATTTTTTAATTTACATTTGTTTTGTTAAGCTTTGTAAGTTCTTTCATATTAACTATTACGTTTACACAAAATAAAAATTACTATTTTTTTAAAGAGAAAAAATCTATTTAGTATGCATATTAGTTGGACAGAATTTAAAACAACAATTAATAAGTAGTTTTTCATGTTATCGCGTGAACTGCAGCACGGTACCATGAACAGAAGACACCCAACCAAAGGAAAAAAAATATTTTTTTTACGGAAATGTTTTTTTTCTTGAGGATTTGAATAAGAGATTGACCCTTTACAAAACAATAAGATATTCATTTTAAGACATCAGTTAGGCCAGGTTCACATCTAACTCCCCATTTACCTTCACCTATTCTTTGGTCTGCTGGACCGCTGGGGCACCACACAAAATCTGTCAACCTTTTTTTTCTCCATTTTTCTCTGTCATTTGTCTTTAATAGAATTTCATTCTGATGTTCTTTCTGAAAATATTGAAACCTGCATTTTTACCTGCATTTTTAACTGTCTTTGTAACCTTGTTTTATTTTTATTATTCAGAAGGCAACATTAAAGTTCAATTAAGCGTCCTTAACATTGTTCAGTTTGTCGTGAAAATCTCAGGTTAGATCTTCGTTAACAGCTGCTTAAGTGTATCAACGGCTACTTTTTTCTTTTCCGAAAGTGAACCATATAATTTTTATATAAAATTATATATGCAAGCAGATTTAAAAAAACAAAAAAAAACAAAACAAAAAAAAAACACTTTTCAGTGAAAAACATCAGGGAAGGTAGGTTATTTAAAATAAAAACGTCACAGATTTCTTCATTAATAAATCAAGCTTCATTCATAGATTCGCGCATTGGTACAAAAAATTTGCATCTAAGGTCACACTGGAAAAAGTATCAATGGTTCATTTTAAAATATATTTTCCATTTATTAACTTACTCATGGCATAGAATACTGATTCAAATGTTGTTTTTTTTTTTTTTTAATTTAATACGAACTTCATCTTAGTTGAAAGTTGAAAAAACAAAACAAAAAAAGAACTACTTTTATAGCGCGCAGTTTTGACATATCCTTATGCACTTGACAACAATCTAAATTAGACTCAATAGAGGCAGATGTAGGCCTAGATCTAGATTTATATTTAAATGTAGGCCTGTTAAACAATTTGAAATTTATATCTATAAATTATTAAGGAAACAGTTTATCTTCTTACAGCTTAGTGGTGCAAATTTATTTATTATGTAAACATTAAGAAGTGAATGTGATGCGAACACCATAGTCATAGTGCATTATGCATTATTACCCAGTAGTAAGCCTACTAATCCTGATCATAATATGGGCTTAACTCTAAGACTAAGACTGCTTTATTGATCCTTACGGAAATTTGTTGTGATTACAAGGACTCTTTTCTCATATAAGACAACATAACAAAAAAATACACATAAATACAACAGACACAACATAAAGAGTTCATTCAGCGACTACACACAGCATAGGCGTAGCCAGGATTTTTTTTCGGGGAGGGTTTTGGGGGGGATCCCCCCCCCCCGCGGAAAAAAATTATATATATATATATATATATATGTGTGTGTGTGTGTGTACATAATTAATCTTTATTACATTCTGACCCTTTCGGAAGACGTTTATTGTTTATTGTAGACTCCCCGCCCTTGCTATCAAGGGGGTCTGGGGGAGTTCGCAGCGCTCCCCCAGCGCGGGGCGAAACCCCGCGCCGAGCACTATTTCTGGTATTGAAAGCCAACAAAATGCATATTCTGAGGTATCTACAGTGCATTATCTTGCTATTAAAAAGTTTTATTTCAAAAACCTAATGTGCTATTCTTACTGACTTAGACCCTCTCGCGCCATTCAGCGCATTTTCCGGCAAGCTGTTTCCGCAACTCTTATTTTGCGTAATTCCTTTTGTGTGAGAACATGTCCCGCAAAACCTCATGCGACGCTCTGTCACAACCTTACTAAGGATTCGACTCCCAGTTCGGCATATGATTTCTTTGATTTAGACCCGATCTCTATGACTGACTCCTAAAATCTGTCTTAGCCATCTTTGTTGAGACATTTAATGATTTTCAATTTCGGCAGAAGACTATTCACACTTTATTAATGGAGCCCAAGCCACTGGTAGAAATTTGTAACCTTTCTTGACTACGCTCTTGGAATTACATGCCTCACTCATGCCTGTATTTCGCTTTAGATTTTATATCGAAAAGGAAAGTTTTTTCGTCAAATCATCTGTTGAGGGGTTTTAAACTAAGAAATCTCTGGAGTTTTTTTGTTTTGTTTTTAATTCAAAACCCCATTTAGGTACGATCTTAGAATTTGGTGACTGTAGTTTGCTTTAAAATAATATAGAGAGAGATTTTCAACTCTAAACGCTCTGTATGGGAATTTTAAACTCAAAACCATCTGGAGGGGTTTTAAACTTTAAAGAAAAAGCCATCTGGAGGAGGGGGATTCAAACTCAAAACCCCTTTGGCTCATAGATTTTATAGTGTGTAATTTGCTTTTTTTTTTATATTGAAGAGGTACTTTTTAGCTTCAAACCCCAACTGGAGGGGGGGGGGGTTAAACTCAAAACCCCTTTTGCTACGCTCATAGAATTTTGAGTGTGTAATTTGCTTTTTTTTATATTAAAGATGGGGTTTAGCGTAAATTTTGGAAAGGGGGGGGGGGGGGTTAAAATCAAAATCTTCCTCAACTGTGCTGTTGGAATTTGGGGATTGTTGTTTGCATTTTTTTTTTGTTTTGTTTTATAAAAGAGGGGGATTTAACTGCAAAAACCTCTGGTAGGGGGTTTAAAATTCAAAACCCTATGTAGGGGGGTTTTAAACTCAAAGCCCCCTACAGAGGGTTTTGTATCTCAAAACCCCCTGATAGGGTTTTTTAAAATCTCAAAACCCCCTGGTAGGGGGATTTAAACTCAAAACACCCTGGTAGAGGGTTTTTAGCTCAAAACTGCCTCGGCTGTGCTGTGGTAAGTGATGATTTAGTATTAAAATCTCACCTAAAATAAACAAAATGAAAGCAAAAATCAGTCACTTAATTCCATTCCCCCCTCCCCAGGGGGGGGATTTCATTTCGGGGGGGGGGGGGGGGGTTTGAACCCCAAGAACCCCCCCCCCCCCGGCTACGCCCATGACACACAGGCATCTTGGTGCGTTTCGTGATCTAGTAATTTTACGATTAAACGTGTTAAGTCATAGTTTATATTCTAGATATAGATTATATATCTAGATTCTATATCTAGTCTAGATTCTAGTTTAGATTCTAGATCTAGTCTGGATTCTAGATTTAGTTCTAGATTTTGATCTAGAGTCTAGATCTAGACCTATCACAAGTTATACCATTTCTGTCTTAAAGTAGGCTATAACCAAGGAAACCTGTTCAGGTGATGTTAAGTCTGTTTCTAATGTTAATTAAATATCATTGTAAAATTAGCAATAACATTCGAATAAATGTCATAAACAGTGGGATTTTATAATAGAATTGACACTCATTTTACATTTGAGTAAAAATCAATAAAAGTAGGTAATCAGCTTCCTGTATTTGTTCAACAAAAAGAACTAAATAGCAATAGTGTTTATTGGAACATATCTAAAGAAAGTTGATGGGAAGGGGTGACACCCTGAGCTACTGCACCAGGTACTACCGACACTATGTGGGAGGTTTCCATGCTGTTTTTAGGTAATCAGTTAACGCTACTCTACTTATTCCAGAAGAGTTAGAAGCGTCTTATCGAAGACGACGTATTGTCCTGTTAGCTTTTATGTGAAAAATAAAGCCAAATGATTTTTTATAATTGTATTACTTTAAACGATCAAAACAAGACTATGGCTTAAATATTCCTGGTACATTGGCGACTTTCATTGGAGCCACCTCTGTAATCTTGTTTTTAATTTTTATGTTCTTTTTTAGATACAGTTTTTGCACAATTTAAATTGAGTATTTGGATCTACATAAAAGTTGAAACAGAATTTATAACCTCGATCCAAAGATACGTTTTAACTCTTGCTTAAACATAACATATCTAGAATACATTGGCCAAAGTGAAATGCGGACAGTTTTTATTGACAGTGAAAGCATTTGCAGGATGTACTAAGAAAATAATCAGCCTTGGAACAAATCAACGGGTGAAGCCGATGGGTAATGCTAGTGCATTATAGACCACAATGTAATTATTTCAATCTATTGGCGTAATAGCTTTGATAAAATACATTTTCATTTTTTTAATTGATCTTACAATTATATTTGAGCTATCTAGTATCATCTGAAACAAAAACCTCTTAGTTAATAGTTTAGATTTCGTAAAGGAGCTACGTGGCAAACAGAATGAGCAGAAAAATGCCCAAATGAGAGCTTGTATTTACCAAGAGACTGCCCAGAAGACAACGGAGATGTGATAAGGGTCATTGTTAAGACAAAAGACTCTTCTAGTAATAAGTAAACACTGCGAGATTGTCTTTTATAAGCACTTTATTCTTGTTCTAGAGAAAATACTACTCTTTGCTCATGTCCATACGTTGCCGACATTATCTCCCCTTACGCCACTTCCATTCAATACACACACTCGCACCACTTTTCATTCCCACCATGCTGCGCTCTGACCTTATCAGTCAACTTGTAGGATGTTTGAAAAGGTTTTGGTATTCCTAATAATACTGCCATAACTTTATGGAAACGCGCCTGGTTTCTGCTCGGCAAATCGCTTGGCTTACCAACCGAGTAGTTTTGAATATGAATCCCGTCGAAGACTGGGAGTATGGATTTTTAGTAAGCCCTGAATATCACCCAGCTACATTTGTGGAAATTAAAGGAAAGGTCAGACCTTGTGATGGTCACATGACACCTTCGTTAACCGTCAGACATATTATTATATTTGTGTAAAAGGATTTTAAAATTTTGCTAGAGTTTCGTGGCATGTGATAAAAAAACTCAGACACCTTTCATTTTGAAAATCCATTTCTCATTTTTAATTGCCAATAACCTCACTCTCCAATCAAGAACGTGACATCAAACGGCTCGTGCATTGTATTGATAAGCTCATTCGGTTATCGATCTGCTAACTTGATACAATGACCGCTTAGTAAATTTAAATGAACAGAGTCAGAAACAAAAAGTGCAGAGACTTTTTTTTTTAGAGCAGTGGAATGAAAGCATGGACTCGTGTCTGGCTGTCTGATAGGATGCAGTGCGCGCTGAATTATTCTTAATGATTATTTTATGAGTCGTCTGCTTGCGAGGACTTTTCCGGAAGTAAACAACTAAAAATTAATTGTTGATTTTGAAACTAGGAAAATTTCGCGAAGTAATCAGGTAGGAACAACACTCTTTGAAATTACGTAAAGTTTGACTCTTTTTTTTTTAATATATAGTTTTATCAGATATTTTTTGTTTTGTTTTTTTACTGACTATGACTAGAATAGAAATTACAACATTAAAATGTAATTTAACAAAAAAATAATGGCTGCCTGATTGTGTAGTACACAGTTCACACTGTTATTCCGAGTTTGATAGTTATGGCCATGTCGTGCCCCTGAGTTTGAACCCACACCGCTGCCATCTCCCATCTAGATCGTAATACTCTTCATTCCTGTAGGAGGGACGCCCGAACTTTTTAAAATGATATCCAATCAAGAACTATGCAATGTAGAAAGACAGTTCAAATGACAGAAACTAAAATGCTACGTGAGTTTACAGACAGGCCGTCATAAGTGTCAGGGTACTGCACTTCAAGTAAAAACTGTGTTTCGTTCACCTTTACCCTAACCAGTATTGTTGCAAGTTCACAGAAACATTTGACAAAGAGAGAACTAATCTTTTAATAAAGGACAAGCTCATAAATACTTGTATAAGTGAAGACTGAAGTTTACATTTGTGATTTTTAAAAGGAGTCTTCTAAAAGTCTATCCAGCTTTGATATGCAGCTTACATTTGTCATTAGTTTGGGTCAGTTGTTGTGTTGGCTACATGATACTCTCCTTGGTAACATGAAAAAAAAAACTGCTCACCATCTTAGATAACCTAGTCGCCTAGTAGATCTTTTGACAATTTACATGCAGAGCCCGTGTTTAACTAGGGGTGTACAGGTAGACTTGATCAAGTAGGTCTTTACAATGTACACTCAGAGGCTGATTGAAACTAATTATAAGATTTAGACTGAGATAAATCTATGCCTCGACCTTTTAGTCTGTATCTCCATGGAGACAGTATCTTAGTGTGGTTTGTGTGGGCCCAAGTTCAAGAATAGAATTAAGCCCCCCCCCTCCTGTTAATTGATTGTGGCAGAAACCAAATCGAGCCATATTCTTGTTGCATGTATCTCTATATTGACAAATAGACATTCCAATGCAAGGGCTAACTTTTTCAACTAATAGCTCGAGTGTCATTACACTCAACTGAATTACGACTTTTTACTAAATATTACAATTCAGTTTCGTGTACTTTTTGTCAAGCAATACAATCATTGCACTGAATGCTAAGGCCTGTACAACTTTTAAAGAGCGATTAAAGATGGCCGAGTGTTTCATATAAATAAACACGAGCTTTAATGTCCATTTTCGTATTACTCCAACTTATATTTTGAAACAAGCGAAATTTAAAAAATCCTTAAAAAACCAAAACAAAACTTATCTAAAGGGGTAGAACTTAAAACTATATCTACCAATAATGTACAAGCTATTTCCCTTATTTTATATCAAACAAAATAATTAATTACCAATAATTAATTGACTGATTGAGTATTTTTGTTTATTGATTCATGTTTTGTTAGGTACAATAAATAATTGTTTAAATTTAAATTTTTTAAAGTATCAACTTGATCGGAGAATGCGTGATAGAGAAATAGCGTTAGCAATTATTTAAGGGGACTAAACCCAACACATTTAGCCATATTTGTGAATACTGAAGGTTTACTTTCCCTTGTTGCTATTTAAAAAAATGAATTACCAGTAATTAATTGTCTAATTAGATATTTTTTTATTGATTCATTTTTCGTCTATGTTAATGAATAATTGTGCGAAGTTTCAGCTTGACCCGAGAATGGATGTGAGAGCAATAATGTTTACTCACGTTTTACCTGACATACACACAGACAGAGTGAGTTATTATAAGCTTTGTAAAAATATAGCTTGGCCTATATAGATTAATGCAGTGAACAGCAAGTGATTGTTAATCTACTTGTATCACAAATAGTATGTTACTTTTATGAACTACAACTTTGAAACTGACCGCTCTGCTAAACAAAATGTCCACTACAAGGTTCATGCAGACAAAATGTTTAGAAAACTTGATGATAAGACTTGGTTGTCTATGATTAACAGAAAAACAAATTGATATAGAACACTCAGTCATATCTATGTAGGATGGAGATGAAAGTTTGCTTTTAAATATTACTTTTCTGAGATATAGTCCAGAGTAAGGTCATCATGAGGGGGTGTAAATCTAGTGGCTATTTAGATTTTTTTTAAAAATTCAGTTTCTATTTCAATTACAACACCACCGAGTGGTCAACATTTACGAGAAAACTGTTCATGATCATTTACATTGTTAATGATTCTTCGTTTCAACTATAGGAGCATTTGTAAGTTGACAGCGCATTCTGGATGCATGGTGTCTACCACAAGGACCTCAGATTTCTGACCACATGTCAAATTCGAAATTTTTCCCGGCTCATGATCACTTGGATGTCTGTTGTTATTTGATTTTGTTTTTTTTTTTTTGTATTTTTTTTTTGAGTAATTTTTTACAAATAAATAAAGAAAATAAAGTAAAAGCTCAATAGAGACCAATAGCTCAAAAACAGATAGAGCCACAAAAAAAAAAAAAAAAGAAGCAAAGAAAAGAGGCAAAAGCCCAAGGATTCCTAGGATGTAAACAACTCGATAACTGACGTCAAAAGCTAAAAAGCTGAGATATCTTAAAAATAAAAAAAGGATGTCTGTTTTCTTTTGGACAGGGCCGGCCCTACAGATTGCGGGGCACTATGCGAAACGGATTGTGCGGGGCCCAGTCTGGGTAGAGATAAGGATAATGTGTGAAAATTAAGATTTTGTAGCAGAAAATAAATTCGTCTTTACAAAGTAAAAAAAATCAGGGTCAAATTAACTTTACGAGCCATCTACAATAGATAGTAGTTTTCCAACAAAAAGCCGATAAACATTCAGATCTGCTTTTTAGATTTACTATGGACTAGCAAAATTATCGCATTTGATTTTTTTTTCAAGTGATCGAGATAGATTTAGAACTATATTTGTATGCCAGTGACTATTAAAGTAAATTAAGTAACTTCCTATTTCGGTTAAAATTCGCCTTAGTGTTTCATTTGTATTCGATGAGAGGTGAGAAAACCAGTTTTGTTTTTATCGCTAGTAGGATTGGCGTTTTCCATATTAAATGACTCCCCGAAATGACAATTTTGTTTATTTTTCAGAAGAATTTTATGAATTAATTAAGTCTTACATATTTCCGGAGGCGCGGTGGCTGAGTGGTAAAGCACTTGGCTTTCGAACCGGAAGGTTCCGGGATGTATAGGGCTCCCCTAAGTCCACCCAGCTCTAAAGGGCACCTAACATTTCTTGTCGTTTGTCGTTGTGTTGGCCACATAACACCCGCGTTAACCATGGGCCACATAAACAGATGACCTTTGCATCATCTGCCCTATAGCATGGTCTGAGTAAAGAGCTATATATTTACACTTGCAGAAATATGCCCTATTATTTCAACATTTAGTTTACATTTACTGACGATTGGGAAATGTGGTTTCCAAGAGAGATAACCCATAGTGGTCAAAAGTGAAATTGTTAAACAGCAAATTTTGAGCTTCCGAATATTCTTTCTTTGACCTAGATTATTAAGATACTGTGAATTCTGAAACAATTGTAAATAAAAATAATAATTTAAAAAAACTAAAATGGGAAAAACAGAGAAAATATGGGAAACTGAGCTCGGAGAGTAAGCATTATGGAAGTTATCTAAAATAACAATATTCCCGATTGTTATACCAACCGAGGGGATGATGACAACTGATTATAGAGGTATCATGAAGACCCTTAATATTCCTATTCAATTCTCATTGCCTGTCTGATGGCGGTACTGCTGCGGGTGATTAAATCCATATATATATGTCCACATTTCTCATTATGACCTATGAGCTCTATTTATTTGGAATCAAACAAAATAATTAAACACCAATAATTAATTAATTGTTTAACTTTTTGGAATTACAGAAATACAGAGTTGATAATTAATTAACTAATTGTTATTTTTTTATATTAACAAACAGACAATGAGTGGATGGATATAACCTTTGTAAATATCACGGAAACAAAAAAAAAAAAAAAACAACAACAAAAAACGCTAGAATCTCTCAGTGAAATCGGAGATCATAACATAAGGAACATACATATTATCTCCCTTGATTGGGCTATAAATGCCTACTGTACAATGTCTGTTTTATGTAAAACGTTTATCTAACATAAAAATGATCTGATCTAGAATGTTGCACTTCAAATATATAAATAAAAGTTGAATAATTGTTTTTCAGTTACTTTTCTAGGAAACTCATAAAGTGCAAGGCTGCTCCCGGTACTTAAAAGCTGACAACATGTCGGTACGTATGATCAACATCAGTCTCTGGACAATGTTGTGTCTCACGTACTCCGTAACACTGGCAGAAGTCTTCTCGTCTGTCAGCAAAATCAAACAATTAATAGAACAAGAACGACAACTTATAAACCACCTTGAATTGGTACTAAATATATCTCAAGCAAAAGGCGACAGTGACCAAGAGAAGATAGAAAGACTGAAAAAGTAAGCATATTCAGACACCATTGAAATGTAGTTTATTTTCTTTACTGATTATTGACAAGCATATTTGTAAACACATGTACAAATTCCAATCAATTTATTGGGGTAACTTTCACCCTTTTAAATACAATTAATTTTAAAAACATAAATATATTTTTCCACAAATTGTTGAAGTGGTGAACATGATCTAAGGTGATTCATAATAGCCCTTTCGTCAAATATAAGACTAGTATAAATCTCTGCAGTTAAAAGATCTCTGGACTTACATTAAATTATCTGTTATTTTTTTTTAAATGTGTGAGGATCCTGAAGACAAAATTTTACTAAAAAATTAATAGTAATTATGTTTTCTTTGAATCCATAAAACAATATAACTATTTAAATTCAACACTTTTTTTATTTGCTATAACAATTAAGCAAGGGTTTGTTTGACTAATCAATGCTGTGGATATCAAACTCAAAAGAAAACAAAATTGATGCCCGGAACCCCAAATTCCCACGACCAGAGTTTCCTCATGAAAGTAAACAGAGCATGAAGAAAAGTGACCAAACATGATATCCCCCTCCCCACACCCCACCAGCCTTTGTGCTGAATATCTCGAACTGAATAACAATCCCAACATTGGCTATTACCTGGCTCAATGAAGTCGATAAAATCGATAAAACAAACTTTGCCTCCAAGGTAAACTACTGAGAACTACTGTTCCACCATTTTCCTCGATGATTGCCCTGGACAAAAGGCCCATTGATTGACAGTTGTCCTAATGCCATTTTTTTTTGTTCTGTACACCAGTGCTTCTCAAATTAAACAATTAGAAGTTTAAAACCACAACAACACATTATAAATGTATAAGAGAAAAACACAATCTAACAACAATAATTGTTCTGTTAGGCGAACCAAATTTCCTTCATAACTTATGAAAATAAAATAATGAAATTTGAAGGAAGGTGTCCTACGTCTGCACTACTCTGTACATAGGACTGACGACCTTATCAAACATCTTGAGACCACTTTTGTACACAAGTTGCTACACAGAGTGCCCCGGTGATAATGAATAATTGAACCGCTCGCACTGACTCCCACCCCTCTTCCCCCCGCGCGCGGTTAATTTCAAGATAACTCTATTGGAATAGTGGTGACAAAATTGATATTTTGTGAGTGTTAGGGACCAAATCGAATAACTCTTGTGTTCTATGTTAGAACAATAGGTCCGGCACGTCTAATGGCTAGCAGATGAATAATGGAAAGTCTCATGTTATAATAATAGTCACTTAAAACCATTTTTACTTAGAACACACGAAAGAAGACTGATTGATTTTTTAAAATTGTTTTTGAAGATCGTCTGATTGGAAGATCTCTAGCGACATATAAAGACATTTTGTCACGTTTTCTCACAGGAGCGTACTCCGCTAGGAACCGAGAGCACTTCGATCCCAGATGTCGACACTGCTACGTAGAAAACGAAACAGTAGAATACATTCTCAACGATTGCAGGAGAATCAGACTCGATTGCAGGAGAATCAGACTCGATTGCAGGAGAATCAGACTCGATTGCAGGAGAATCAGACTCGATTGCAGGAGAATCAGACTCGATTGCAGGAGAATCAGACTCGATTGCAGGAGAATCAGACTCGATTGCAGGAGAATCAGACTCGATTGCAGGAGAATCAGACTCGATTGCAGGAGAATCAGACTCCATTGCAGGAGAATCAGACTCGATTGCAGGAGAATCAGACTCGATTGCAGGAGAATCAGACTCGATTGCAGGAGAATCAGACTCGATTGCAGGAGAATCAGACTCGATTGCAGGAGAATCAGACTCGATTGCAAAGGGAACAACTGGATCTAGTCTTGAGAATGATATAACTGATGAATGCAGGAGTCTGGCTCTGGCTCTGTACGGAGACCAGAAAACCCTAAAGAACACTGACAGGTACCTGGACCGTGCTACAAGAGAGGGATCTCAGAACGAGCCCTAGTGCATGGAATTTTACAAATGGTGACACTCCACAAATGAAAATTCTAAATTTTTACCTCCCTTTACATGTGTCATCTCATTGATTTGAATTACAATGAGCTAATTTTTTTTAAAATTCATACATTAATATGAACACTTTGGCAATTAAGGGACTAATGCTGTTAAATAAAATAACACCGACCTTAATTTTAAAATCAGCTGAGATGGGGGCGTTCAATATACTTCTCATGATCTTGTACAGATTTATATACCAAAGAAGAGTTGTATAAAGTCCTTGGCAATACTGCTGTGAACCTGCCCCATCTTAAGATAACTACACTGGTTTGCGGGGGTGGTGGGGAGTAGGTGGTGATTGTAAAGTGAAATACTATGAATTTTTGTTTCAATCGAATATCGATCCTGACAATTTCCAGAGAATGATAATAAGTTCATTAAAAATAGTTTGGCACGTAATGGCAGGATGTCTAAAAGTTTGTCGGAATCTGCCTCACTTGGTCGCCGAAGATCCATTAGCTACGTTTGGTAAGCCCTTCATCGGTATGTCGTCTGGAGTTGACTGGACGTGAGGAAACCGCTGAACTCGTTGTTGTCTCAAGGAAAGCACGAGGTCGTCTTGTGTCATCCTATGGAGGGATCAAATCCTTCCGCACGTACCAATGAGTGCAAAGGTCATTTTGAGGATCTTGGGTGTTTGTTTTTTTCTGACGAAAGAGTATCTGTGTCTTTTAGTGTGTGTTGTGTTGTGTTCAAGTGTGTGTTTACGTGTGTGCTTAAGTGTGTGCTTAAGTGTGTGTTTATTTGTGTGTTTAAGTGTGTGTTTAAGTGTGTGTTTAAGTGTGTGTTTAAGTGTGTGTTTAAGTGTGTGTTTACGTGTGTGTTTAAGTGTGTGTTGAAGTGTGTGTTTAAGTGTGTGTTTAAGTGTGTGTTTAAGTGTGAACTCCAGTGTGTTTTGTGTGTGATACTTTAATGTCATTTAAAACTTTATAATTTGAATTGTTATTTATATTTACATTTTACTTTAAGAAAACTTCAAAATTTGGATGCAGCAAACACATTGTTTCAAGAAGAATGGAATTATCTGGAAAGCCCAATAGCAGGTTTTAAACATTTGAAACGAATTTACGAAGACTGGCAAGACGTAACAGAATCAGAAAATAAGTCTGAGAACAAAAAGAGAAATTTTCTTTATGGTATGAACAATATTCCTAACTTCTGCAACAACAATTACAATTTTCAGTGTAGGTTACCTCCCGTAGGTCGTCTGCTGCCACTTAATGTCGTCCAATTTTTTTATGTTTTTTTTATTATGTAATACTTTGTAAATTAATTAATGCATGTGTAGTGTTGGGTGAAGCAAAGGTCAGCATAATTATGATAATTAGAGACATTTCTGTCAATGTCTAGTTTGTATATTTTCAGAAGCATTTCACACATTCTTCTTAGGACGTGACGTTAGGTGTAATGTTTTCAAAGTTGTGGATTCCTTTCCGCATCCATATCAGTTCTCTTTTTTTTTTTCTGACTTTTTATTGCCCATGAGTGCAGGGCCGGCCCTAACAGTTGCGTCGCCCTATGCGAAACGGATTGCGCGGGGCCCAGTCTGGGTAGGAATAAGGATAAGTGAAAATTAAGATTTTGTCTTTACATTTTATTCATTCTTTACTAAGTACAAAATTAAATCTAATTTACTTTATAAGCCTTGCGTGTAGCGAAGTCATACTGTATTTTATACAGTTTCCTACCTAGATAACGCTCAATTGCAAGGATTGTCAAGTAGTTCAATCTATCTTCGTGAATTGTTGACCTCAAGTAATTCTTGATTATTTTGAGACGCGAGAAGATTCTTTCACCAGATTTCACTGTTACGATTATTGTTAAAATTTTTCTGAGTGCAACAAAGCAGTTTGGGAAAACACTAAATCTTTCATTAGTGGACAGATAAGCTAAAATATCTCTCGGGGTTTGGGCGGTATTTTTAGAACATGCCTTAAAGATGATAATTCTGTCTAGTTTACAGTAGAATTTTTAGTTTTCAGTAGATTTTAATAAATGCAGGAGCTCCTGGAAAATCAGGAGGCCGCTGGAAACATGTTATAAAGTTATACTGGTTTAATTTAATACATAGAATAAGCGCGGGGCCCACTGCTGCCGCATAGGTTGCAGTGGCCTAATACCGTCTCTGCTTGAATGCCAAGCTGTTATTTCTATCGACAACTCCACGTCAAAAAAGGTGAAATGTATAAATATAAAAAAGGGGATGGGCGAGATCATAAACGTCAAAAATAAATTTTGTTCTTATTTTAAGGACACTTATTCAATAACGTGGGGCCTCCTGGCTTTGACCAAACATTCAATCACTTATTCAATAACGTGGGGCCTCCTGGCTTTGACCAAACATTCAATCACTTGTTCAACGTAAAAAAAAAATATCTAGCTTTATAATTACGTAACCCGACCATCGATATAATTGATTGATTAATTACATCTGATTGCTTAAAGGCTCGTGTGTAATCGATTTATGCCAGATAAATATTGCTGTACAGGCTTCTATAGCTGTTATCACATTGCAATAATATTATTATTTATTTTTTGTTGAAATAGATAGCTACAATTATAAAGCTCTTATCACCAGTAAAATAAGAGAGTAACTTGTTTCACTTGAAGTATTTATCAGATGTTTATTATGATAGAAAGGATAACAAAAGTATTTCTGTCTAGAATCGTTTTTTTTTATTTTCATTGGCATCGTGTCTCGATTTTTTTTCCGCAGATAATTTACAAAGCATGTATGACGTCACGTCAAAATGGAGGCTTTGGCCATCTGAAAAAGACGTTGAAGGAGCCGCTCTAGGATTGGTCAGATTAAGTCAGGTGTACAACGTTTTTCCGGTTCCAGTATGGCTTAGCGACAGTGCATTTTGCATTTCAAATTGTTCCCGCCATATCGGTGTCCAGTCTAACCACGTCATTGTCCCATTACCCGTCTTGGGAAGCAGCGGCTGCCATCAGATGAACTCTAAAGAAAAATCGAATGTTCTCCAAACCATCTATATGTTCAAGACATGTAGATCAAAGAACCCCCATGTTCGTTGGAAAGAGTATGAACTCTTCTCCGCCCATGATCTTATGTTCGTTGCGCGAACTGCGTTGGGTAATCAGCAGAAGTACGAGGCTCGCCGCTGGATGCAGCTAGTGAAAACTTTCAAGTGCAGGAGTGACACAGTGTCCAGGTCCCTCGTTGCAGATGATACTACTCTCGTCGACCTGGGGGAATTGGAAAAGAAAACGTTAAATCATGGTCAGTATGACAATTTAGTTCTAAATTAGGGTGGCTGAGCGGTAAAGCGCTTGGATTCCGAACCGAGGTCTAATGTGTACCAGAAAAAGTTAATGCGGTTCGTCGTTGTGCTGGCCACATGACACCCTTGTTAACCGTCGGCTACAGAAATAGATGACCTTTACATCGTCTGTCCTATAGACCACAAGGTCAGAAAGGGAAAATTTACTATAAATTAGGGTAAGCAGTGTAACTTAGGTCAGTTGAAATAATGGTGGGATGACAATAACGGACTATCTAATTAAATACGGCATGCCATTTATTTATTTATGAGCATAAAAGAGGAAGTGTTAAGGTTAGAACTAATTTAGATAGGTGCACATCGGAAGCGCTATAAAGATCAACTCAGCAGACATTTCGCCAACACTGGCATTAAGGATCAGGAGACCCAAAGCTTGACGAAGACAGGCGTAGAAGACGAAACAAAAGATAGAGAATAAACCTTCATAAACCCCCAGGACAACGGGTTTGTCTGCATCAGATGTGATAAAATATGTAGGTCACAACTGGGTTTGCGTAGTCGTGTGAAGCACTGCACTCATCTTTAATCCTCGGAATCTAAGACATTTTCAATTGAATCATTAGCTAAATGCGTGTATTGCTAAACATGACAATTTAGATCAATCTTTTGTGTTTGCTGTTGTCAAGATCTTAGTGTCTTTTATCTGGCCCTCACGAGGAAAAGCTATCATTTTTTTTTTTTTTTTAGATGTAACGAAATTTAACGTAGTGAAGTCTTAGAACTGAACCGTCTGGGCCGTACTAGAAACACAAACCTGCTTTAGTATCTTTTTTTTTTCATGCTCTGGATGAATATTACAATAACTTTCGATTATTGCTACATGCATACTTTATCCACATATATATGTACATGCACATTTTACTTTGTGGTATACCAAGACTTCAGCAGCACTATTGGTAAGGGAGATTGAGAGAAACTCATTCTTCTGACACCAACTCTGCGAAGTCGTAATTGATTTTGCGACTGTTTAACTTGCTTCATACGTAACACACATATAGAAACTTTTTGTTCTCAGAAGCTAAAACACTTGTGACATCTTGTCTTTCATATTCCAGCCGATCCAGTTCTGGACAGCGTACAGACTGGTTTCCTTAGTTTATGTCAAAGGTCAATAATCCAGGTACGCATTTTACAAGTTTACACATCTAGAAAGCAGCTATCAAAGACAAATATCATTTGTGTGAGTGTGTGCTTAACATTATTCACTATGTTGTGTAAAGAAACTATTAATTCTTATTTAGACATAAGCTTCTCGTTGACTGGCTCTTTCTTTATTTGTTTCTGAAGTTCCAGGAGAGAAAGGAGATTCCAGCCACTAGCTGTCTCTGTTTCTGGACGTACTGCTGGCCCTATGTGAGATACGCCACTGAGACAGTCCACCAGTCACCTGAAATCAACGTCTATCACAATGTTCTATCAAACTCTGAGATACAAGATCTGATTGACATGGCGCTTGAGAGGGTAACTAATAGAATCCACTTCTGACTTTTCCTGATTATAAAATGTGTGTATGCATTTGTTTTTACAAAACTTCTATCAACTCACTCTGTTTCTCTGGTAAAAAGTTTGTACATGTTAGTTCTCCAACACCCAAGCTTGCATTAAGTTGACATTTTTAGCATCTAACAAAACAAGAATCTTTTTTAAAAAAAAAAGCCAATTTGTTAATTGACTAGAAAAAAAAGCCTCCGCAAGCCAAAATACTAATACTGCTAGGGAAATACTTATGAAAATAGTAGGTTTTATAGTTGTTTATTGTTAGTTAGTCTCAAACTTTTAAAGAAGACCCATTTCTGTCTACAAATTATAAAGTGGACTAAATCATCTTATACCGCCACATCAGTCAGGTACAATTTCTTTACCTTGTTCGATACCTAACAAAATAATTAATTACCAATTGTTAAATAACTAATTGGTTTGATTCTTGTGTTGTCAGGTAAAAGGTAAAAGAAATATTTGTGCAAAATTTCGCTTGATCCGAGATTGGGTGTGTCAAAAGTCTATTAAAAAAAGACATTATTAGACATTATGGTAGCTAAGGTGTCGCAGCCAAGGGGAACTTTAAAATTCTACTAGAATGTTTGTCAGGAAATAAATAAGAAATGATTTATCAATATTGTAAACTTCAAATACTGACATTACTGATATATTCACGTGAACAGATGGAACCTTCACTTTTACCTGTCAACAGTAAAACAGAAAATAGAACAAATTTACTTCGTGTGAGTCAGACGTAAGTGGCCTCTTTCTAGAAGAGATTACCCTAGATAGATAGATTAGATTACCCTAGATAGATAGAATAGATTACCCTAGATAGATAGAATAGATTACCCAGGAAAGATAGAATAGATTACCCTAGATAGATAGAATAGATTACCCTAGATAGATAGAATAGATTACCCTAGATAGATAGAATAGATTACCCTAGATAGATAGAATAGATTACCCTAGATAGATAGAATAGATTACCCTAGATAGATAGATAGAATAGATTACCCTAGATAGATAGAAAAGATTACCCTAGATAGATAGAATAGATTACCCTAGATAGATAGAAAAGATTACCCTAGATAGATAGAATAGATTACCCTAGATAGATAGAAAAGATTACCCTAGATAGATAGAATACATTACCCTAGATAGATAGAATAGATTACCCTAGATAGATAGAATAGATTACCCTAGATAGATAGAAAAGATTACCCTAGATAGATAGAATAGATTACCCTAGATAGATAGAATAGATTACCTCAGATAGATAGAATAGATTACCCTAGATAGATAGAATAGATTACCTCAGATAGATAGAACAGATTACCCTAGATAGATAGAATAGATTACCTCAGATAGATAGAACAGATTACCCTAGTTGGAAGAGGTGATTTTTAGCACGTAAAACTATAGCTTGCAAAAATAATGTTTACCTACTTACCTATGTACTGGTATGATTTTTGCATTTACTCTCTCAACCAGAGCGTGGCTGTATGATACCACTGAATTCCTCAAAAGGTTATCCCGTCGTGTGGGAGACATCACTAAACTGAATTCAGGTCAAAGTGACGTGGACACTCCGTCAGAGCCCTTCCAGGTGGTGAACTATGGCCTGGGAGGTATGTACGCCCCACACCAGGACTCTGTGGTGAGTACCCGTTTAAATGTACTGGCCTTACCTAAGAAAACAATAGGTCATTTAAAGCAAGGCTATTTCAATGATATCAAACTATTATGTATACTAGACGGTAACTTGGAAATAGAAAATAGAGTTCATAGTTCACTTGATCCGTGAACTCATTGACATTTGTTTTGTCCCTAAATATATATATGTTTTGAAAACGGAAATACAAATAAATCAAACGAAAGGACTAATTAATGTAGAATAATAAAGGGGGAGAACTCCACACTTACCAACTATCTCTCAATAATGTAGAAGCTATTTCCCTTAGTTGATATCAATCACAGTAATTAATTACAAATAATTTATTGACTAATTGATTATTTTTTAAATTAATTAAAATCACTGGATTATTTACATTAAAGTTTAATGTCCATTGTGTTTGCCACACAATACCATTTACATTTTTGACCGTAGAAACAAGTATAACATCTTTAGATCATTTGCATAATTAACGGTACATCGTGATTGCTCTTGTAGATCGGTGGAGCTAGAGTAAGTTTAAGTCAATTTTAAGATGATTTACATTCGCTGTGTTCACATCATCACAGAAAGTTTCCCGAGCCCGTGGTAAGGAAAATGTTCCTTGGTTACAGCATGCTGGTGACAGACTAGCCACCTGGATGTTCTATGTAAGTATATGCTTTAGTTGGTTAACAATGGTAAGGCTGTATTAGGAGCGGGCGATGTAGGTCAAGGTGTGTTCCGTTTTTTTATACACTCCCCCCATTCCACCAAGAGGAGTTAATAAATCTTTTTTTCAAAGCGATTGTAATCTGAACATTTTTAAATATGGCTATTAGCGTGTTAGGGTTAGGGTTAGGGTTTAATTGTAAATTCTTTCATTATTTCAGAAAAACAATTTTTTTTTTAAATTTGTTGTACGTTTAGGTCTAGTATGCATGCTAAGAATTCAGTGGCGTAGCAAGGGTGGGGGGGGGGAGGAGGGGGGAATTTGAATATCCCCCTGGCACCCAAATGAGTGTTTTTTACATTAAAAATTAAATATTACGCTAAATGCAGGGGCCCCCAAAGAGATCTAGCCTCTGGGCCCCCAAACGATGGAAAATTCCTAGCTACGCCCCTGTAAGAATTTCTTCTCTCATTCATGACAGTTCATTAAAGTGCTAGTCA
Source organism: Biomphalaria glabrata (assembly GCF_947242115.1). NCBI lineage: Eukaryota > Metazoa > Mollusca > Gastropoda > Planorbidae > Biomphalaria > Biomphalaria glabrata. The sequence continues at coordinate 31,339,422 of NC_074718.1, read as the reverse complement.
TTTTGGGATCTGATTAATGAAGAGAAGATTTACTTTCGGAGACAATAATCAAAGAAGTAAAGAGGAAAGGTCATGACAGAGTTCAACTTTGTCAGATAATAATAAAATGTTATTTATAAAACTATTACTATCTATTGTGCTGAGAACTGGAAACAAAAATTCTCAGAAAATTCATTTTCTTAACCTTTTTTTTTTGTTTGAAAGAGTAGCCTAGAATTTTAAAAGAACAACAATATAATGAATGTTAAAAAATGAAATGCTAAAATAGAAACAGTTCCAATATTGCAGATAACAAACTATTGATCAGTCTTTCTTGTATTTTCAACAGCTTAGTGACGTCACGTCCGGTGGTGCAACAGTTTTTCCGGCTCTGAATCTATCAGTAACACCGATTAAGGTTAGAGGACTATTAAAATCAATGCCTGTTTGTTTAAAATATCAATAGCATCAAACTGAACCTTCCGTTTCATGGCGATTAGACCTTCTTTGGGAATTACATTACTTTAGACAAAGCAAAGAGAGAGAGAGAGAGAGAGAAAGAGGGAGAAAGAGAGGGGGAAGGGAGGGAGAGAGAGGGGGAGGGAGAGAGAGAGAGAGAGAGAATGAATAATAAGACCTGGAAAGAGACATAAAGGCAGATAAGACGAATAAAAAATAGAACATTATAGCTAGTAGATTTTTAGTTCACAATTTATTCCTTTAATTCTCCCAAGCTTTATTAATAAACAAATCTCTTTTCTTTCTATGTGTATATATAGAGAGCACATGAGATGCCGAGTATTGTTTTAAATCTTTATAAGACTCCTAGAACACTTTGTAAAATCCACACTACACCAGCATCACAAAAAAAACAAATACAAAAAAAAACCCAGACTATTGTTTATCATCATCCTCATCTATTCCTTGACTTTCTGTGACAGTTCGGAGTAACCAAATCCCATCACTTCTCTTGGTCAGCAGTAGGATATAAGGAGAGAGAGAGAGAGCTGGTCCATTCTTTTACGTTGTCCAGCCAGTTTTTCTTTGGACGACCCTTTCTTCAATACACTGTTCATTGAAAGATGACTTTAGACTGTAGGTCATGTTTTACAATGTGACCAAACCATCTCAGCTTTCCTCTCTTCTAAATATTGAGGAGTTCCTCGTTTTAGACAGTCAAACTCATTGTTTAAAACAATTCTTATAATCCTACACTATTCTTTTATAAGAATTCACATGACTCTAGAATCTTGTCATAGGGATCTTGTATTATAAACATTTATATAACTCCAGATTCTTTTTTTAAAATAATTCACAAAACTCTATAATTTATTTATTTATAAAAATGTATACAACTCTAGACTCTTGATGCAATAAGAATTATTACGACTTGCAATCGTTATTTTAGCAATGTTTGTATTTACGCTAAACATTACATAAGGTCAAGTTTTCAACTTTTTTTGACATTACATTGAGTCCATCTTGACCACAGGGCAGTGCCGTGTTCTGGTACAACCTTCAACAAGACGGGAGTACGGACAGCAGGCTGATACACGGAGCGTGTCCAGTTCTGTTGGGGAACAAGTGGGGTAGGTTCCATCAACCGTTTCATTGGAATTGTTCAATACTTCTTGGACACTCTGAATGTTTTGAATGATTCTTTTATTTTGTTTCTCTACAGTGGCTAACAAGTGGATAAGAGAAACAGCACAAACTTTCCATAACCCATGCCATGAACTTCGCTTATAAGAGAAACAGAGAGAGAGGGGGGGGGGAGTGAAAGGTCGTTGAATGAAGCATAATGTTGATCAAAGTTGTTTTTATTGAAATGTGAAAACATAACTGCTGTATTATAATTCTATGTGTGATTTTACAATCACAGACACAAAAACTCTTTTGGTCTCCTGGTAATCAAATCATTAAATAGAAACAATATGACTATAAGCTTTTCACATGTAAATTATGAGTGAGTTTGGTGTGCAGGGCCGGTCCTACAGATTGCGGGGCCCTATGCGAAACGGATTACGCGGGGCCCATTCTGGTTTGTGATAAGGATAATAAGTGAAAATTAAAATTTTGTATTAGAAAATAAATTCGTCTTTTCATTTTATTCATTCTTTACTAAGTACAAAATTGCTGTCAAATTAATCTTGCGTGCCTTCTACAGTAGATTCAACAGAAAGCCGATAAGCATTCAGATCTGCCTTTCAGATTTACTATCGAATAGCAGAATATCGCTTCTTGTTTTTAAGAGGTCGAGATAGATTTAGCTCTATATTTCTATGCCAGTGACTATTCAAGTAAATTAAGAATGTGAACTACTTGTTTTATTTAAAATTCAACTTATTAGCTGACAAGGCCGTTTTTTTTTTTCAAATCGTGAATAGGATTGGCGTTTTAAATATTGAATGACACCCCGAAATGATAATTTTGTCTGTTTTTACGGAGATTTGCATCAGTTTTCAGATTTTAATAATTTCATGAGATTTTCATGACTTTTTCGAATATTTTACAATTTCAGGTGAATTGCAGAACCCTTTAATAATAAGTTAAGAAAACGGTTTAACTTAATAATTACACCTAGAATTCACGCGGGGCCTATGAAAGTGCGGGGCCCACTGCGGCCGCATAGGTTGCAGTGACCTAAGACCAGCCCTACGGGTGTGAATGTAAATTTTGTTGTTTTTTTTAGTTATAAAAACCTCTAATGTTTTGTTTGGTGTAATGCACAAATTGTAAGACAAATTTCCTTATGGAAAATAAAGATTATTATTATTATTATTATTATTATCATTATTATTATATTTATAAAACATCAACTTTTGAAATGAAGAAGATAATTCATTTGCCAACTTTGAACTTTTGGTAACTATTTATTATGTGGTCATTATGTAATGACAAAGTGGTAAACTCGAATATATAACTTTGTTTTTTCTTTCTTTTGAAATACATTTTTCCATTTTAAGATTTAGAAATATTTATGTTGTAGTCATGTTGAGATATAATCTTCCTAATTGACCTAGCGTTACGGAGTGATATTGAGTGTGTGTCTTTCGATAGTAACGACTAGGGAGAGCAGTTTGTTTTTAGTTGACAAGTTACTGATGAAACCACAACATGGTCTGTCGTAATAGATGTGACTAGAAGTCACGTGGTTTATAGTTGAGAGAACAAGTTTTTCAAGAGACGTGAGTCAGAAGGACGTCTTGTTGTGGTGAGTTCAATCCTGTTGTAATTTGTAAGAAGCGTGGTCGAGAGGCTAAGTACGCTTGAACTTGGTTTGGCTTGGCTATCTATGGAGGGGGCTCGAGGCTTGACACCCGACTCCCAGATACCCCTTCCTCCCCCCACTGGTCTACAAATAAGATTGGGACATAGCGCTCTTAGCATGCTATAATTATGAAGGCAGCGCTATATATAGATAGGCTATATATTATTAATTATCATTTCAATTGTTTCCCCATTCATTTACTGTGAAGTGAAATCTGTGAATATTGTGGATAAAAATGTATTAAGTTTTGTTTATTCAAAGAGGTTAGAGGCAAGTTTGTTTAACAAAAAATGTCTACAAGTTACCTAATAGTAACAGAAATGTGTACTATACAGTAGCTAGTAACATCAATGAACCAGTGCACTACTATGTCAACTACATAACAACTTTATCGTTATAATAGATTTTACATTCTGAACTTATCTTCTTCTATGAAGGGATATGTGTTACTAATAAGGTAAAAAAAGATATTTAACTAGAATATTGCCTTGCTCTGTAGTAATTTGTAATTCGTCAGGTTTTTTGAAGATTGAATCTCCGCCCCGTCTAGATCAATTTAAGAGAGGAATTGATACAATGAAAATTATGTTTTTGAGTGTTCATTACAATTTTCTTCAATCTAGACCTATCTTTTTAATTCATTGTAATTAGTTTGGTAAAAAAAAAAAAAAAACTGAAAAAGAAAAAAAAATTACTTTAACAACAGATAATATTAATACTAATGAAATATTCAAACTGTAAGCCTTGCCATCTTTAGTAAGTTAGCTATAAACATGTGCAAGGGAGGTAATCAGGAAAATATCTATTTTCACATATTAGTTTGAATTGTCTCGCTTTCATCGACTCACTGAAACATTTCGAAAATTTAAAGATGAATCTAATGTGAAAAGTATTCATTTAGGACTTTAGTTCTATGTTATAGGTATTTTCTCAACAAATCTGATCTGTGCCTTGACTTTCGTCGCAGGGGCGCTGTGATAGCGCGCGCAACAAGCTCACGTCATTTTCCCCCATCAGCAACTGTCAAGAGAGACGCTTGCCATTCTTTGACATCGTCCAGTGCCAGCTTCTCCACTTTCTTTGTGCTCCATCCACTTTGTCTTGACTTTGTGTACTAGATAATGTCTTACAGTATGACCAAGCCAGCTCAACTTTCGTCTCTTTACATTGTTGATGAGTTCCTTTTTTTTTCTTTCCAGCCAAAGTGTTGCATTGCAAAAGAGATTTTTTAGTGACCTAATAAATAGACTAGATCTAGATGTTATAACAAAAATACCAAATGTTTGTTTTTTCTAACGATGCTACTGATACCAATCCCCTATATGACAGACGTTACTTCAGAGAAGAAGATATTCAGGAAACTGTGAAAGTAACCCTGAATGTGGTTTGCACGTGTACTACGCCTGTTGATTCGTTACCATGCTAGGAACCGCCATGTTTTTGTATCACGTCCAATAAAACGTCCCGCTTAACGTTCCCCAATGTTATCACGTCTTATTTCTGTTCACATTGGAACGTCCTAACCTCTCTCTCTCTCTCTCTCCTCTCTTTTGGGACTACCCCCTCCCCCCTTCTGTTTTGCGCCCTGCCACATCGTAATGCACATAGAACTTTGACTGGAATCCGAATGGCGCCCGCTTTAGAACGCGCCCTTTAAACACATAGACACACACACGCACACAATTTTGTCCGTGAATTCTAGTCTCCTTCCTTCTCTCTCTCTCTCTCTCTATCTATCTCTCTCTCTCTCTCTCTCTCTCTTTGTATGTTCTCGAGAAATGAAAACAAAAATGAAACTATCAATGTGCCCCCTGAGCAGCGTATCTCTCTCTCACACATACTTTTGACCAATGAATTTTTATTTCAGCTTCTTTCCTCTGTCCACTCTTTACATGTGGCTTCCTTTTTATTGCCCTCTATGTCATTGTTTTCAGTTTTCTGTTTAGCTGCACTCAATATCGTGCTTCTGCTGTCTGTACGTTCCTCTGACCGTCAGTTATGTGCAGATATTTAAAAGCGATAATAACATTCCGATCTCAGCCTTATCGTCTTGCTCGATGAAAGAATCAAACTTGGAATCAGTTCAAAGGGCAACACCAACTTCCGTTCTTGATTGTGCTGATGCCGAAAAATAGGAATAAAAAAAACAAGAATTTATTGTCTTTTCCAAAGTCATTAATTTTACATCATCTTTATCTAACCCTAACCTTAATTTCTCTTAATGCTTCAATAATGCAGGAGTGTACCCTAGTGAGCTTACAAAAGTTCTTCAGATACGGTCCAGCTCATTTCTATATATGGTAGTACACACAATGTCCATATACGTCTATTTATGTATCAAACTTTTTACTGAGTACAATGAAACATTTGAGGTGAGTGCGGGAATACCCGGTGAAGCTGTTTCAAAATAAAAAGAGGCAAGCCAAATTTAATTTTAAGATAATTAGATGTTGAAAAATTATAACGGTCAAACCATAGCTTTCAATGTGTGTTCAATAAGGTAGGTTTTTTTTTTTCAAAAGGATATACCAAAAAAACCCCACAAAAACTGTTAAATTTTTAAAACTTAAAAATTGTTTGACCCTTTTCCACCCAGTTACCATCCATGAAAAGATGGCAAGTGTAATTACTCTAAAAATAGAGAAATGCTCAGAATATTATCGTAGATGTCTAAATTTGGGTGACGCCAACTTTTCTTTAATATTTCCTCTGGCCATAATGATTTAATGGAGGCAAACAGACACACCAAGCCATCTACTGTCCGTGATTCGTTTTTGACCACCACTATTGCGCTGAAACATCCTTGACATCAGATATTATCGACGTGTTACACCGTTTCATTTGTGCCAGCATCTGTTAGTACATAATTATTGATCACTTGCACAATTTTAACCGGTGTAGTATTTAGAAAGTGCACCATTATAGATTTCTTGTAAACAAGTGGACATAAAATCTATGTAGACGTTTAGATTGGACGCACACATTTTAGTATATAAGTAAAGTTCCCCTTTCAGACCTTGTAGTCCATAGGGCAGATGGTGTAAAGGTCAATCTGTATCTGTGGACTACGATTAACGATGGTGTCATGTGTCCAGCACAAATGACCAACATCTTTTACTATATTCAACTGTCTGATACCCATTAGTGATGAGTGGACTACGAAAAATCCCAAAATTGAAAATTCCAGAGTTGCGAACCCGAAGCTCCTTGCTTTGGAAGCCAAGTGCTTGACCACTGAGCCACCAAGCCACTTTAAAAGCAAGAAAGAAATACAGTCCGATACAATAGAGGTCAGGTGGCTGTACAGAGGTCAGGTGGCTGTACAGAGGTCAGGTGGCTGTACAGAGGTCAGGTGGCTGTACAGGGGTCAGGTGGCTGTACAGAGGTCAGGTGGCTGTACAGAGGTCAGGTGGCTGTACAGAGGTCAGGTGGCTGTACAGGGGTCAGGTGGCTGTACAGAGGTCAGGTGGCTGTACAGAGGTCAGGTGGCTGTACAGGGGTCAGGTGGCTGTACAGAGGTCAGGTGGCTGTACAGAGGTCAGGTGGCTGTACAACTTAACTAGACAAAGTCCCTGTAAGTGCATCATTTCATCCTTCCATTCAGTGCGTGTAAAGCTGTAACTTCATCATTTGAACCAAAAAACAATTCTTCCAAATTAAAACAAAGACTCATGAAAATAAGATTGAATTATCAATTCTCTTTATTACTGAAACAGAATGAACGAAGTGATAAACAAATGGACGAGGTAATCAACCAATAAACAAAGAATTAAAACATACACATGGTATATACATACAGTTGCATTGTAAAACATTTTACACGCATCATAAAAATAATTCAAATATATATATATACATGAAGAGGTTTATGTTCATAATACTTTGAATGCTTATAACAACGTGTGGTCAATTTATATAGATACAAACAAAAGACCACATAAATACTTGTATTCAATGTTACTATTTAAACAAAAATATGAAACAAAATGGAAACGAGTCAAATCTTAAGTGTCTTTTTAAAGCTCTTTCATGGATGGACGACGTTTGAGAAAAGTTTTGGTTTGTGAGAAATAGTTGAGGAGTTAACGCTTCACTCTTTGGTTCAACCACTAGCCCAATGCAAAGTCCACTCAATGAGAAGTAGGTATATATCTAGCCACTCAGCTAGCACTTTGAAAACTAGCCCTGACCTTCTTTTGTATTTCTTGATTGTTAGGGCTTTGGATAAACGAGATGAAAGTCCTCCCCCCCCCCAACTCTCCACACAGCTGATGTATCCAAAGGCACGGCTAATCTCTGTTCTATTACAAACAAAATGAACAGTATAGGACGTCGCTCAGACGGCCATCGAGTCAGTTGTTGTCTAGAATTTTATTCCTTAACTGTTTTGTCAATCAGGTATTGCTAATGAATCCAGAAACGAATAATCTGAATAAAGAAATATATTCTCTGGTAATAATTTTACACCCCCCCCCCTTTCCCCTTTTTTTTCAATAAAAATAAAGTGTATAGTTTCATAACAATTGTACAATGTATGCATAATAATAACTAGCACATAGTTTCTAGCCACACAGTGGTTCTTTTTACACACACATATATATATATACATTAAACTGTTCGTTTCATTTCGAGGGAAAAGTACAAATCTTCCAAACATTGCAACTTGCAGACTATTAGGCTTTTGTTAAATTTTACTCTGTAATAATTACTAATCAAGGGTCTACTTAAAGTCATGTGACGTGTGATCAATATAGAGATTGTGTTATAGATTAGAAGCAATTCATTATCAGTAACATTGGTAGGGTAAAAGAATAAACTCCTAGATAAGCAGTAAAATTGGCAGAATCAAATAACTAATTCTAGACCTATGATAAATATTTGCCAGATGTCATAACTATTCCTAAATCTAAATGAACTGCAATAGACGACAATCCAGATCTAACTAAATAGTCTGGACCAAAAAAGTAGTCCTAGATCCAATATGGATTTTAAAAGGGTCAAATATCTAGTTCTAAGGTGTCAGATAAACTGCAGCATTGGCTGGAGCAAATAACTTCCACACAACAAATAACAAAAATGTTAACGTTCAATTCAGACATGTTTACATATATATGATGGGTTCAACACTCTATGCGCCCACAGTACGTCACAATGTAAAATGCATGGAATTCCTTAAAACACTATATTATTATGCTATCATCCAGTAATTCAGGAGAACTGGGCATGTCTCAGGGTCTACAACACTTTCTCTACACATCAAAATAACGAAAGTTAAATTGAATACTATAAATACAACCAAAACTCTTTGATTAGGTCCATGTCCAGTAAATTCACTTCTTGAGATAAAACACCACAATGTCGGATAGAAGGGACTTTTACAACAGCAGATAGATACTAGATCTACTATTCGAAAACTTTACAAATCATCAAATTCGGATAAAAAAATATGTGTATAGAATAAAGTAATGAAACAAATGTCCAGGTTTCGTCTTTGTTGTGTCTCTCTACTAGGTCCTACAAATCAAATAGTCATTCATAACGATTGATGACAAATTGTTAAGTCGCTCTAATTTCAATGGGGAACAACGTGTGTAATGCAAGGGAGATAAAATATCGTTTTCCTCGATTTAAATCTTGCTACCAATTCTTGTGTGTATATGTGTGTGTGTGTGTGTGTGTGTGTGTCATGGGGAACGATTCGATTACTTTCAAATAAGTGTAACCTCCCCCCCCCCTCTGCTTTGAATGATTTTCTAAGGAAAGACATTTTTTTTAGTTCATAAATGAGACAAAAGAGATACAATTCATCTTAAACCAGAAGCGTAGCTATGCTGGGGAGAGAGAGGGGGAGAATTCGGAAATCCCCCCGCCCCCCCCCCCCCCAACTTGTGAGTGGCTTCCAAATGAGTGTTTTTTTTCCATTAAATATTACGCAAAATGCAGGCCCCCCTCCCCTTGAGGTAAAGCCCCACCCCATGCCTCCAAAAGATTGCGAATTCCTAGCTACGCCACTGTCTTAAACCACGAAGTACTTGGGAGGGATCTTGTACACTGAGAAAACAGGGGGAAACAGAAACACTCCAAGCTAGAGATGGGAAATTGGTTAAAATATTGTAACAAAAAAGGAGAAGCTCTATGAGTGTAACATCCTAAAGATGAGATTACCTGACAATTAGGTCTTAAGAAATGGATGTGCTTATTGATGGAGAACATAAGTAGGTCACAAGATAGTATTGTGTATATATAACTTCGTGATATATATATATATATATACAATCTAGTTTATAATATATATATATAGCTTTACCCATAAAAGATTTAGGTTCAAGCTTAGCATTATGACCTTAATTTATAGTTTATAAATGACACCACAGACTCAGGGTAAATACGGCTATATGAATGTAGTTTCTTCTTTAGGGCTGACAGTTTGTTTTTCTTCAATAAAATGCATTTTAAACACATACTAAATTGTGTACATTTAAAATAGATCAAATATAAATATAGACAAGTCAATAGTCTACAAGAAAAAAAAAACATTCAATATACATGCCATCAACATACATATTGTATGAATTAAATAAAAGGTATTGGTCACACTAACACGAACCAGCAATAATGACATTACTATACATGCAAGAATGGTTTAGATAAGAATTAAAGGCATGGTAATACAAACAACTTAATAATTATTCTCTTTCAAAACACTATTTACACATCACCCACTCTTTGTTGAAGAACGAACGTGTTGACCAAGCGATGAGGACCCAGTACTACATAAGAAAGTACCAACTTGACTTTTAAAGAAAGGCAGAATGAGGCAAAACAATTCCAGCCATCCTGTACGTATTTACATCAAGACACTTCAATGTATCTACCACATTTAGGACATCATCGTGTCTATACACTTAATAAAGTTGCATACTTCTGACAAGTACTACTATTATGACACCTAATATTTGTAAGTCTCTTCTTAAAAGTAATAATCAACTATCTCTCAGTGGCCCATATGGGTCCTTATTAGTCAGGCTGCCTTGCTACTGCTGCTTAAGTCTGAACCTACTCTGAACCTACTCTATCTTATTTCATCTTATAAATTACAGACGTTCCTTCAAAACAAAAGATAATTACGTCCTATGCGAACCTCATGTGTTCATCTTGTCGTGCATGTTAATTAGAAACTTTCACTGAGCTAAATGTTCCTGGCTGATTCAGGCTTTGCATGCATTAATTGCAAAGAAGAAACACTTGTAAGAATATGTCCTAGCCTATGGAAAAACGATGTGTCATTACCATCTAAAAGTAATTGGTTATAGACAATGTAGGACTGTAGGATATATTTTGAAAACTGAAGGACACTCCGGCTAGATTTAAAATGCTATAAATAAAACGTGTACTCATCAAGTAGAACTATTCATTTTTCCAAAGTCGTAAAGATGGTTAATTAAAACTTTTTTTTTGGGGTTGGATTGCTAATTATTTATAAAAATCTTGGTCACATCGGAGTGTCATACTTTATCATTGATTCACCCAGACTCTCTCTGACTCAGACGAAATGAATGCCACACTCAATCATAACTATAAATTTGGCATGATCTCATGGTATACAAGTGCTAGCAAGCGCCAGTAACAGTCGAAACAGAATGAGGTAAGAAGGAAAATACAAACTGGACCGACAGTAGAGCGAGGACCAAGAAATCAGAGGCTATTTACGGGAGATAATTAATGAAGGTCATCCATCTGGGTTGTCGTTCTTTGTCCTTCGCCAAGACGACGGCGAGTAAACTAAAAGTTGGTCGAAAGCTATCTTCTAGAGTAGAAATCTAGATCTACATAAATTAGCCTTAGACAAATCTTGAAACGAATGATTAATGACCGCGTGCGCGCATTGAGTGTATGTAAGTCATGACTAATGCTTTGGACCTTTCCAATGAAAAGTAATAAGAGCTTATTCATGATTGTTATTATAATATATCTTGGATTCGGTGGACGACGTTGGATACAGTGCACTGACACATTAATGAAGGTTCATTATGTTTCCAGTGGCGTAGCTAGGATGGGGGAAGAGTCCTAAAATTTATTCCCCCCCCCCCGAGCCACCACTTGAGGGGAGCCCAAAATGAGTGTCCGAAATTTTGTTTTAACATTGAATATTGAGCCATTATCTCATGTCATGATGTCAAAATGCCAAAATGCAGAGACCCCAAAATAGGTCAAGCCTCTCAGCCCCCCCCCTCCAAACCCCTAGCTACGCCACTGTATGTCTCTATAAAAAAGGACATATTCTGCTGAGACGATTTTATTTAAGAATTTTGTTCAATGAAATGTAATGCGGCTCTCGGTTATTGTCAGTTCCGAATCATTTTAACTTTAATTACCTTGTGCGTCTGCCTGGCGTGTTGTTGGCTCTACATTGTTTATGGCGATGGACATTAATACGAAGCTAATCTACAAACTGCCCAACTCTAAATGACGTAGAGATAATGTTTTATTACAGAAAGCACTTATTTCAAATTAGCCGCTATGTCATGCATCTTTTATTCTATAGCGAGCCCAGTGCGTTGTAGCACAAGTAAAGAGGTTTCCGTGCTTTCTTTAGGGCTCAGCGAACATAGCTCTGCCTTTAGGGCTCAGCGAACATAGCTCTGCCTTTAGGGCTCAGCGAACATAGCTCTGCCTTTAGGGCTCAGCGAACATAGCTCTGCCTTTAAGGCTCAGCGAACATAGCTCTGCCTTTAGGGCTCAGCATACATAGCTCATCTTTAGCAGGATTTGAACTTAGCCCCTCTTGATAGGTTTATAAACCGCTAATGTCACTGAGCCTCAGATCCAAAGCTTTGAAACAGCGAACTTTGTCAATGGTCAATAAATGCAAGTGGATAACTTTTTTTTGTTTAAACCAGCGTTAAAACGTTAAAAGACGTCATGTACAGAGTCAATCAGCCTGAAGGAACTCATGAACTCATTCATTTACCACAACTTTTCAAGCTGCATCACATAGTAAAAAAATATTTTTATTTCTCTTCTAGTTTTCGAGATCTGAGTGTGACAGACTGACAGACAGACATTTTGCACAAACCTAATAGCGGCTTTTCCCCTTACGGGGGCCGCTAAAAAAGGAAAAAAAAAATTGAGAGAAAATTACATCTACATAATTATTGCCGTGCTAATTTTCCCCACCTTATTAGTCATACATAACAAATGTATTCTAAAGAAAAGTAAAACCTGTAAACTCTAGGCCCACTATTATAAAAGAGCTGTAAATGACAGAAATGGTAAAAAATCAGAGCTGCATAATGAACAAGTTCAATCTACTGACACTTGCAGAAACTTGTGGCAGATTTTTTTTCTTCTAATCTTCCTTTAGATTGTACAAAGAAATTCTAAACAACTTCAAAAGAGAGCAAATGACGTAATGACAATTAGAACTGACATTAGTACCAGAAGATGTCCGCACTTTCAAATATCACAGTCAACTCCAGCACACACACACACACACACAAATGAGTCTTTTAATAGGAACCTGCCATTTCAAGATAAAATCAAAGAAAATTCCAATGACACCTCAGAAATGATTAACAAACATGCGCCGGCCCTAAAGTAAAGTTTAATTACTTTTTCGAAACGAATCATTCCTTAAATTAAAGAGTCACTGGTGATGCTAGACTGGGTGATCCTTCTTAAACACATTTGTGAGTTTGTCTTTTCATGTGTAACTTACAAAACAAATATTTCTTTTGGTTTGTTTACTCCTTAAAAGTTTTTACTAAGAACATTTATACATGTGTGTGGTCCATGTTATGATTGTATTTCTTTTAGTATTGCTAATTGTTAGTTAGTAGAATCTTGGTTGTAAGTTAGGACGAATTCTATGTTTATTTGTTTTGATTTTATTGATCATTTAGTTTGAGGGGAGTTACAGCCCTTGAGAGGTTGTTTTTAATGTGAGAGATCTGAGTTTGGAGACTAACCGTAGAAGTTTTCCTAGTTTGTTGTATAGTCAATATTTCAGGGCATCGTTTACAGTCTCAGGTTATTCTGATTGCTATTATTAAAATTATATTTCTGTTCTTAATTAATCCCTGGCGTTTCTTTGAATTGTTGAAAGACGTTTATGTGTCCATGTCACAGCCACGCTAGGAGTTCTCAACAGTCCAGTTATAAAATATGTGGTCTATTATTCGTACCCAAAAGTAGTCCATTCATAAATGAGTTTGATTCATTCATAAAAAAAAGGTTTTCAATTCCTAAAATATTTGATTCATTCCTACTCAATGTGTGTTCCACTATGTTTTCTACGGTCACAGTTGTTCTCTACCATTTCACGCTACCATCGATTCATACGAACTCGCAGCTTAATTAAATACCAACTAATTATACTTCTCATAAAAATAGTACTATAAATTTAAACATAAAATTGTCAAGAAAAAATTAAATGAAAACATTCAACAAAACGTATTTTTACTAAAGCACTAATTGCAGCTATGTGATTGTATTAGCAAGCGTTGGGTCGGTGTCAACTTTCTGTAATGAGTATTGGATCGAGTTTATGCCAAACTAGGAGAAACATGAACTGGGACTGGTGTGTGACTCTCGAGATGGAGGCAGTTTATGTGGCCGGCTTCTGGATAGGTAATACTTGAGATACGCTTTGTTCTCTGGGCCGATGGGGGAGGGAGCTGTCCTACCTAGCATGGTATTACTAATCAATAGTTTGTTAATATTGACACAAAATTTGTATTTTTTTTTCAACCGTTTAATAATTCTTCAACTTTTTTTTTAGCTACTTCGCCTTAGCAATATGAGCTACTTCCTTTCAATATTTTGAGCTACTTCCTTTCAATATTTTTAGCTACTTCCTTTCAATATTTTTAGCTACTTCCTTTCAATATTTTGAGCTACTTCCTTTCAATATTTTTAGCTACTTCCTTTCAATATTTTTAGCTACTTCCTTTCAATATTTTTAGCTACTTCCTTTCAATATTTTGAGCTACTTCCTTTCAATATTTTGAGCTACTTCCTTTCAATATTTTTAGCTACTTCCTTTCAATATTTTTAGCTACTTCCTTTCAATATTTTTAGCTACTTCCTTTCAATATTTTGAGCTACTTCCTTTCAATATTTTGAGCTACTTCCTTTCAATATTTTGAGCTACTTCCTTTCAATATTTTTAGCTACTTCCTTTCAATATTTTGAGCTACTTCCTTTCAATATTTTGAGCTGAATTGAGACAATAGAATTATATCACTCTTGCCCAAAGCTCCTGTAGAGTGCCTGTCACATGACCAGGCAGCCATCTTGTCAAGGAAAGTTGTCACTTTTAAAAAGATGTTTTTAATAAAAAGCAAAACTTTTGAAAGGAGTTGAACAGAACAGCATCGATTGACCATTTTGTATCATTTTCCACATCACAAACTATATTTTTGGAGACCATAAAGTCCTACAGTGTATTCTTTCCTTTTGTAGACTTTGATGAATCATAGCAGTGAATAGTTGTGTAATAAAATAGAGATATAAGAATAATTAGTGTAGTGATGATGCCAGAGTGTCTTTGATGTTTATTCTACTTTCATCTTACGCAAAAGAAAATAGTGCGATGATAATTAAACTTATAATGAAACAATGCTCCATTCATTGTGCATCTATTGGGAATTCCCACGATTATTGCTAATCACAGACACAGTCATCTGCTCTTCCTTTACGTTTTGTCTACATAGTAAACAGCGTACAGTCACATTAGATAAAGAAGTGAAAACGATCAGGAGAAATATAGGGCCAACTGATCTATAAGAGAACTTTAAGAAACACTTATGAAAATGTCACATGAGGAATGGTGATAGATCTTGATATAGATAAATACAGTTAGCTATGTCAAGGACGTAGAATTCAAAGATCACTTTTGTCAATTAAATATCTCAAGAGGAGTAGCCCTTGATATTCTTTTCAACTCTGCCTTATTACCTGTAAACAAACGTGTTTAGTAGCGCCTACAACTAAATTCCTGTTTAGTAGCGCCTACCACTAAAATCATGTTTAGTAGAGCCTACCACTTAAATCTTGTTTAGTAGAGCCTACCATAAAAATCGTGTTTAGTAGAGCCTACCATAAAAATCTTGTTTAGTAGAGCCTACCACTAAAATCGTGTTTAGTAGAGCCTACCATAAAAATCATGTTTAGTAGAGCCTACCATAAAAATCTTGTTTAGTAGAGCCTACCATAAAAATCTTGTTTAGTAGAGCCTACCATAAAAATCTTGTTTAGTAGAGCCTACCATAAAAATCATGTTTAGTAGAGCCTACCATAAAAATCATGTTTAGTAGAGCCTACCACTAAAATCGTGTTTAGTAGAGCCTACCATAAAAATCGTGTTTAGTAGAGCCTACCATAAAAATCATGTTTAGTAGAGCCTACCATAAAAATCTTGTTTAGTAGAGCCTACCATAAAAATCTTGTTTAGTAGAGCCTACCATAAAAATCGTGTTTAGTAGAGCCGTTGTCATGGAAAAAACATCTATTGCTATGATTTTGTGCTAAAAACGAACGAAATTTATAAATTTGACTCTTCAGATCTAAAAGTACACATTAATTATCACTGACCATTTACAATATTGCCATTTGGTGCTTTATGTTGTAGATAAACCAGATGCACACTAGGGGAGGTGTTAGCAACAGTTACTAACTGTTCTGCTTTCAACACATTATTGACATATTTTAGAATTTAAATAAATATATTAATAATATAATAAGGTATCAATTTATACTTGAAAAAAAATCTTTAAATAAAAAAAAAATACTATATGTATGATTCATATTAATAACGTGCTTTTTTAAAATTAAAAGTTTAAAAATATTCACGTTCCTTGCTTCACATTGCACATATAGTCTCGCCTTTATCTTTTTGAGAAACAAATTTCTTTGCTTTAAAGGATTTTGGTCTAGTGTCATTTTGTATATGCTAGCAGTTAACAAGGTTGTAGTGTCTTTAAATTGCACTTCAAAGATAAGTCTGCACTATATGACATAAATAATGCATTACTTGACAAAGGAAATGTCCTAATCTGAGGCGCCCCCTCCTCCTCAGACACACCTTGCTCTACTTCTTTCTTTGGTGAGAAGCCGCCTCTGACTACCTTTAGAGAAAGCAAAATGAACTCTTTGTCTGTATCTCACCATTCCTCTTGTGTCTCTTCATTCCTCTTTTATCTCTTCGTTCCTCTTTAGTTTGAAAGAAATAAGCACCATGACAGAGAAAGCCCAGGTCAGTAGATCTTTCGAAATAAAATTAAAACCTAGAACTAGTTATTTACCACTAAATTCAAGTCTACCTGGATCTGTTTTAATTACTTGTTGATTAAAGTTTGTCTTTACCCTAGAATTATCACTGGAACTCCCTGACTTGCTTCCCCCGCTGGAGGAATTCCGGCATTTCTCGTCCGTCCCGGGGACGCATTTCACTTTGACGCCGTCTTTCGACTCCTCCGCTTCCAACTCGTCGCCCAGGGACGGGGGAGTGCCGGGGGAATCCCCCCCTTCAGACGCCGGATTGGGGAGCGGTCGTCTTTTGGCTTCGTCCTTCTTCCACTTCATCCGCCGGTTCTGGAACCAGATTTTGATGTGTCGCTCGGTCAGGCTCAGCATGGCGGCCAGCTCGATGCGACGGGGCCGAGAGATGTACTTGTTGAAGTGGAACTCTTTCTCCAGCTCAAGGAGTTGCCCTCTCGTGTAGGCGGTCCTAGTTCTTTTGTTCTCATCTTCCAGAGAAAACTGAGCTCCTGTTGGTGGAAGAGAAACAAAAGAAAAGCAGAAGTCAGTCAAAGTGAAACATAGTGAACATTGGTTTGATAGAGAGAAAGTAAAAAATCATTGATAAAGTTCAAAGTGCATAAGACTCGTTCACTTGTTCATTTCATTGGAATGCCTAGATGTGCACAAAACAATGCTCTAATTCAAGAGTTGAGATAAAATAAAGTCTTATCTTCGATTTGATAATAATGGAAGGGTGAAGTAATTCATGTGGCAACGCAGATCCAACTGTAACTTAACTGCAGACTGGAAGACCTCGCATCCCTAAACGACTCATGTATGGCCAGTTAAGGGAAGGCAAGCACTCAAATGGTGGACAAAGAAAACGCTTCAGGGACACTCTCAAAGATTCTCTGAAAGCCTTTAGCATTGACCCAGCCACATGGGAGAAAGAAGCACATGGTAAAGCATCATGGCGTCGCGCCGTGAAAGCTGGTGCACAAATTGCAGAGGACAAGAGAACAGCGCTAGCAGAAGAAAAGCGTCAGAGAAAAAAAGCAAGACCAATATCACCAGTTCCCAATGATCAGCCGAACAATCCGGGCTCACCACATGACGAGGCACAAAACCCCAGTGCAAAGCCCTCAGCCCCCTGGATGGAAAAAAAAAGTGGTTAGCATCGAACCAAACTGGACGAACTATAACGGAATTAGCCAATAGAACGACAGCAAAATCCATTCTCTACTGGTCGGTTGATTTCGTCTGCAGCAAAGGTTAACATAACTAAAGACAGAAACAGATACTTAGGATTCGCACATAATTGAAATGAAAATATAAATATTGATATACTAATTAGAGAGTGTCAAAAACTGTATACCGAAAAAAAAATATTAATTTTACTAAAATATGAAACTATATTAATAAATAAAAAAAAAACATAAACAAAAATACAAAACAAAAAAACAACAACAACACATATATGCTGTGTAAGTTCTTATAAATTCTAAACTATGAAGACACATACATTAGTGCAAATAAGCAAAATTCTAGATATTGAAAGAATAAATACATACAAGGGAAAAGAAAAAAGAGGCAGACAGAGAAAGAGATGGGAAGACAATATAAAAGAGGCAGACAGAGAAAGAGATGGGAAGACAACATAAAAGAGGCAGACAGAGAAAGAGATGGGAAGACAACATAAAATAATGGACAGGTCTGTCATTGAAAGAGATTCTATCCAAGGCAAAAGACAGAGAAATGGAGAAAGACGGCCATTTCCTATGTGGTGGCCCAACGGTCCAACGGAGAGGTGAAGCTGGGGCTGCTTAGCCACGGGAAATACTGCATTCCTCATTAATTTTCAGACTCGAAGACACGCCTTATTATTATTAATTATTATTACTATTCTCTCTCTCTCTCTCTTTCTCTCTCATGTATATACATATATACGAAGGTAAGATATAGAAAAACATAAATATAACGTTGAAACAGTAAACTTAAATTCACTCTCCATCTGGACTGGATCTTCCGTCCAATTACATTACCTACATATATTACGAGGTTAGAAGACAAGTTAGTGTGGGAAAAAAAAAGGGTGTTGTCTTCACTCACATGACATATTTGACATGGTGTCAATAAAAAAAAAAAAACCGTATCTATTGTGTAAATATCAAAGAGAGACAACCTAAGAACAAAACGAAGGTTAAGCAAATGAATTATCTCCCTTTGTATTAAAGAGAAAAAAAAAAGCACACTCGTGATCTAATCCTGCAAAATAAAGCAAAGAAAAAAGGTGAACAAAAATGTTGAGTCTAAATGTATTACAAATTTAATTACATGAGTGATCCTTACTATTGCATTTTGGAGTGCTTAATAAAAGCTTTGTTATATACATATATATATATATTTGTGATCAGTTTGTGGCTTGATTGCGGCTATTGAAATACTAATTACCAATTGCTGCTAAAGGTTTAGAAAGAGTTTGTAATACGTTTCGTGTATGCAAAAATCTAAAGAAACTGATTCATATCCATACGATCTTAGTCTAACGCATGGTATAAATTAAATCTTGTAGTTTTGTCTTACAACTGGTTCATATGAGAGTTACATGTCAAGACTATCCAACAACCACACATAGATGACACTCACGTGTATTCGGACTTGACTGATACGGGCTAAGTGACATCAGTGTGACAGTTGACACCACATTAAAAAAAATGCATCAAGACAAAGGAGTAGAATAATATTTGTTTCCTTGAAGGGTTTGGGTTCTAATGACTTCAGATAATGAATCACACATACACTTTGAAACCTTTTTTTTTTAGCGCTTGATGACGTGATGCACATAGAATTGAAATGAAATGATCAAAAGGACGAATGAATTCGTTAAAGGCTGCGAGTAGGATAATGAGAAGAAAGAAGAGGGTACAAAAAAATAGAAACATGGGGGGGGGGGGAGAGGAAGAATAAAGGAAAGGAAAGAGGAAACTATAGAGAAAAAGAAAAATGAAGTGAAAGAGTGTGAAGAGGAAAGAATGCAATGGAGAGAGCGGAGAGAGAAAGAGACATGATAAACAGAAGAACAAAAGATATAGAGACAGAGAGGCAAAGGGAGAGACAATAGAGAGAAAGAGTCATAGACAGAAAGATAGAAAGAAATATTATGTATAATCTCTGCGAAAAAATTTTTAGGAGGTGTAATTTTAAATGTAACTCATTTTATGTGATAGAACAAGTGAGTGACTGAATGAATATGAGTTCTAGTGATCGTGTGTAAATACCTGTATGAATCTTAGTACGCGTTGATATGTGAGGGAGTGGAGTCATTTTTAAAGACCGTAATTTAGAGGATTAATATAGGTGTTATTGTGTTTTTTATTGGCATTGTAATGTTGTGACTATGGGTATGTTAATATTCATTGTATAGTGTAAAGATGCATCTATTATACAGTGAAGAAGATGAGTGTAGTGTACATCCATATTGAAATATTTGAAATTTATACTCACAATGGTTTAAGAGAAAACAAGATTATCACACAAACTCAGAGACGGTCCCCCATTGAAGTCACCAATGGACCAATGGACCAGGAATATTTAAGCCATAGTCTTGAACTAAATCTAGAATCAGGCTATATCTAAAATCTAGACAAGAATCTAGACTAGACCTAAAATCTAGATATATAATCTAAATCTAGAATAGAATTCGTATGACTTAAAATCTTAAAATTACTAGACCTAGAGTTAGGCTAATATTATGATCAGAATTAGATATAGATCTAGTAGGCCTACTACTGGATAATAATGCACTGTGCTGTTCGCATCACATTCACTTCTTAATGTGATACTAATGTTTACATAATAAATAAATCCCTAAACTGTAAGAAGATAAACTTTTTCCTTGATAGTTTATAGATGTAAATTTTGTTCAAATTGTTTAATACGTTTAAATCTAAATCTAGATCTTCATCTGGCCTCTATTGAGTCTAGTTTAGATTGTTGTCAAGTGTATCATGGATATATGTCAAAATTAAGAGCTATAAATGTAGTTCGTTTTTTTTTTAAACTTCTAACTAAAACGAAGTTCGTATTAAAATTATTTTTAAAAACAACATTTGAATCAGTATTCTATTTCATGAGTTAGTTAATAAATAGAAAATACATTTTATAATGATCCATTGAAACTTTTTCCATTAAGACCTTAGATGCAATTTTTTTTGTACCAATGCTCGAATCTATGTATGAGGCTTGGGTTATTAAAGAAGAAGTTTGTGACCTGAAGTTTTTCATTTAAAAGTGGTGTATTTTTTGGAAAAATCTGCTTGCTAAGATAATTTTAAAAAATAAATGGTTCACTTTCGGAAAAGAAAAAAGTAGCCGTTGAATTAGAATTTTGAAAGATCTAAAATACCATGATGTCCGATTTTCATTTTCTCTTCTAGTTTCTGATATCTAAACGGGACGGACGGACGGACAGACAGGCCACACAAAACTAATAGCGTCTTTTCCCCTTTCGGGGACCGCTTAAAATGTAATAAGTTGCAAGAGTTTAAATATTTAAAACACGTATATGTATACCTTATAGCAATTATTGGAGGCACGGTAACTGAGTTTAAGGAGCTTGGCGTACGAACCGGTGTGTCCGGGTTCGAATCCTGGTGAAGTCTGAATTTTTTTTTATTTCAGGATCTTTAAGGCGCCTCTAAATACAATAGCTCCAATGGATACCTGACATTAGTTGGGGAAAAGTAAAGGTGTTTGATCGTTATGCTGGCCACATGAAACAATCGTTAACCATGAGCCACAGATACAGATGACCTTTACATCATCTGCCCTATAGATTGCTAGGCCTGAAAGGGGAACTTTACTTACTTTACTATATCCATGGTCATATTTTTGAGGCAGACAACTCCTTTAATACTGCAATACATTGTATTTGATTGCCTCCCTTGTCTCACTATCGACATTGATACAATTTTCTACTTTCTACGAAATTCAGAAAAAGGGTTTAGTTATAAGAAGAGGTTTTCGTCTATGTCAGTGTTTCTCAAACTATGTTTCGCGACACCCTAGTGTTCCGCGACACCTGAATAGGTGTTTCACGAACTTCTGGAATAGTTAACTAGAAGGGCACCACCTGAATTAATCTCTCTAATAAAATAAGCAAAAACGTTCCGCGAGAAGCGTTCCGTTTGAAGTTTGAGAAAGACTGGTCTATGTCATTATTTGGACTCAATTTCAGCTGCGTTATCATCGGGAAGCTCCCAGCCTCTAACACATTGCATCAGTAGGCCTATTAGAATCACGTATAAGCTACACAAGCTATCACATCGGGCTCCAGTTTTCTTCTTTTCTGGAAGAGTTTTGTACGAATAATAATGAAAATAATAATGATTTTAAACTATCGAAGTATTATTTCTATATGTATAATTTCTTAATAGTATATGAGCGTAAACCCGTTTAGTATCACATAGATCGTATTTGGCAATATCCGGCTCAACGTTGGGCATTATGAAGTGTAAATCTGGCCTTGGATCGCGTAGAAAGTGACAGGTAACAATTCATTTTTTTTTTCAACCGTTTCCAACAGTATCTGGTTTTCATTAATTTTTTTCCTATTGCTTGAAGAAAGAAAGTATATAAAATTTTTCAAAATTTCGTTAATAATCTTTACTACGATTAAAATAGTGCCGGAAATGAAAAAAAGATGTACAATGTTCTGAGATGATGATGACAGTATTGTTTGTGAGAAAATCTTATAGAATGATTGATCTTTTTCACCTTAAACCTCCATCTATACTTCCTTATTGAGTTGAACACTTTAAAATACTAATAATCAAAATAATAATAATGATTATTATTATTAGTATTGTCAGTATTTTTATTATCATTATTATATTAATTAAGTTATAGTCATCTCTGGCACTGCCAAGATTAAAATTTGCGAGGAGAATGTAGATATCCTTGTAGTCTCCCCTTAACAAGTTCCACAAAGAAATTTTCTGGTGATATGATAGGTCTGTAGCATTACCAACCCTGGCGGAATATTCAGAGTTGAATAAACTATTTGATGGGTCAGTTGTCACCAATCACTTGGGCATGTTGTAGTTTCAAGTAACTTCTATAGTCTCATGACTTCTGGCCTAGGTTTTCATATCTACTCTCTTTTTTTCATGTTCATTTTTTTTTATTTTATGAGATAGTGGCACTTTATTATTATTATCACTATAGTTTCATTATTAAAAGGATTAAGCTATCGGCCATAGTACAATACACGAGGCGGATATGAGAGAGAGAAAAAAAAAGATGAAAATTAATACGAGTGTACAATTTTTTTAACTGCAATAAAATAAAATAAATCTTCCCTAAAATAGATCCTACAGTTGCCTGGTGACCAGGTGTCGCAACCGTAAATCTTAGCAATACACTCATTTTTATGAGGCTGTATGCAAGTTTGTAAGAGAAACAAATATTTAGTGACCATTGTAACAAAAGCGGACGTGAGGTTCCAGTTACAAGAACTGTTCATTATTCAAATGTATCGTTTATTTTTGGTGTCAGCTGCAAAAAGTGTATGGCTGTAAATGTGAACCTACGTCCATCTTAGTAGTTTGTAGTTTTAACGATTCCCTACAATTACAAATTACCTCACACCTCGAAAAAAAATATCGTGGATTTGACGCCATGAAACTGATAGTTAACTTTACTATATTAGTTAAAGTATCAGTAGGAACTGATTTGTACAAATGCTCCTTCTTCCCTAGTGCTATTAGAGCATGGAATGGGTTGCCTGAGGCAGCCAGGAAAACCAGTGGCTAGGCAGAATTTAAGTCATTGGTTAATATGCATGACTAAATGTATGAGGCGTAGGACGAAATCATCTTCTTTTTTGAAGTAACGTCTGTATTATATAAGATAGGATAAAATAAGATTTTTAAAAAATACAAACAAACAACATACAACTTGTTATCTTTCATCTACTCTCCAAAGAAGTAAAAATTGTTCATATGTAATGAGAAGGTTCACAGTTGTTTTAACTCTATATATCCGTGTTTGTCATGAAGATCTCAGCTCAAGTATTGGCAGATCTTTTGATTTATTATGACTATAAAAAACCCTTACAAGTTCTTCTTGGTACAAGTATTGTAATACATTTAATTGGTATCTTAAATGTTATTAATAAGAAAGAATTATGAATTTTCGCTATCTCGTCGTAATTATTTTTTCCACGTTTCGACGGATTTGTTCATTTCGCTCAATACTACTTCACTCCCCTGTTATGTTAAAGCTTCAATAGCTTTGTGGTTTGTTATCAGAAAATGTTTTATTTACTATCGAATTGAAGGGAAATGCATGATCTCTTTTATATAAGACACAATAACGTTTACAAAATTAAACATTAGTTTAATTTAATCGGGTCAAATCAACGATGGTATCTTCAATTAGGAGAGAAAGAGTTAACAGTACACAATATATTACAACAATACAATGTTAGGTCTCAATGTTAGAAGAGCACTAATACACTGGACACTGATTCTTGAAATTACTAACCAATGATTTGCTGTTGTTAATAAATGTATGAAAATTTCGACTTTTAAATATTAAAACAAATGTATTTTTTTCATTTCATTTCTAACTATTTCGACATTTGATTTCCTACAAGTAAATGTATATTGCAAGTAAGAGGAACGCAACGAGCAAACGTAAGTATAAGATTCCTCGACCTAAGACCTATTAGGATGTATAATGTGTTACTTCTGTAAGAGAAGAACACTCTTTTCTAATAGTATCTCAGAATTATTTGAAAATCATGTCGCTACTGCGTTCGAAAAAAAATAAATAAATATAATATGAACGATCTTTTTTTTCTCCTGTCAAGGTCTGTATAGAAAATTGTAAGGATTCTTTTAACTTTCAATCATTTCAATCTAATGTTAATGCTTCAACTTAGTAAGTTTAAAAAATAAGATACATAAATATTCATCATTATTAGTATTTTACTAATGACATTATGTAAATACGTATTTATTTTCGTCAGAGTTTAATACTCCAAATGAGCTTTATCCAAATATAATATAGTATTAAGACTTTCCTATGAAGGCGAATAGCTACAAAAGTATGGTATGACTATGGTCATACATAGGTCTGTGAAAATATATCAAAAAATTTTTTTTCTCCATTATGAAACAAAATCGGGGTCTGTCCTACGTCATTGCTCACATCTCCAAATCAAATATTGTTTCCGGATATTGAATGCAATGAAAGCCGCATCCCGAAACGACAGACCAGCTCGTCACGTTGCCCTGTTCAATATGGTCATTTTATTGCCCTTGGGCACTTTAAAACGTGGCATCAACTGGTCATTGGATCCCGCAGGCGTGTTGTCCAGTTGCCTCCCATCGTTAATTTTACGCGGCCAATTAGTACGAAGGTGAGGGCTACGCCCGTCTCGTCCGCATCCAGCAGAGATAAATGGCCGTGTCGGAGACGGAACTGGACGTTGGTCAGTGTTTACGAGGTGACGATGCTACGCCTTCACCCCTCCTCCCCCCAGGTCCCATCTTTTTAAGATGTGACCGTATGTCCGAATCTGACCACCAGTCCAGGGGTCTGCCTCGAGGAGATATTTCTTGAGGGAACTGAGGGACCCATTGTTTGCCCCCTACGTAGCTGTCCGCTAAGTATTCTTCTCGACCCTGAGGGCCGGCGGTCAAGTTGTTAAGACAAGAGCCTGTGTAAAGAGTCTCCTGTTTCATTGTGTGTGTATTCGCCTTTGATACGCAGCGGGACATTTCGCCACCCCCTGAAAGAACCTCATCAGCTCTCGTTAAACTCCGCGCTGGCTTCATGCCGAGTTTAATTGGCCGTCGAGGAATCTAATGTGTTTTTATTTTAGGAACAAGTAAGGTCTCTGACATTTACCCACTAGTCTAGAACATTAACACTAATGTCTTCATTCTGTTTTATTTCTTGTTCTCTTTTTAAATATATTTCCTTATTCCCTGTCTTTGTATTCTTCTCATAGAGTTTTTTTCTCTGTGAGTTTCTTCCCTTTACTAATAATAAACAAAAAAATAAATCGTAACGCATTAAATAAGTTTTAAAAATTTGCAAGTAGGCAGAGGCTCAATATAGCAGTAATGAAACTGAAAAAATAAGAGGCTGAAATGTCAAAGAAGTCCAGTGAATAGACACAATGAAATAAGTGAATGCTATTCTGTGCGCATATAGAAAGCGCTTGGCTTCTGAAACGATGAGTCTTAAGCTCTAGCCCCAAAAATGGTTGAAACCATAGACTTATATTAAACTTATATATTATATCTAGACTGGAAACACGAAATAAATTCTTATTCAAAACTGATCGATTCACAGACCTGTACATATATAGATCTTTATGTACGTAATCTCTTTTTTCAGGCTCTTTCTTAGAAAAGTAATGATCTTTAGTTTTTAAAGTTTACAAATAATGCAAAATCATTTCTCGGATATTCACGCAAATATATGAAACAAAGCCATTTCCTGCTTGTTTCCATTGAGATAATGTTTCAAACATAGACATAAATAAATATAGACTGGAAGTAGGAAGTTATTTTTATTTGGGGGAAGTCAAATATGTTTTATGTACCATATCTATGTGAAAAAAAAAATGGCGGCAATTGAGCTATAAAGTACAAAACTGCCAAATTCCCAATATTTTGCCTTTGTTTCATAATCATAGACATAGGCAAATATATATAGGTTTGTGATGTGGATCTATGTTTGTTGACATGGCTTCTTTATTAATGTATGGCGGACGTCTTATCGATTCAAATTGTTTGAATTAGTTTTTAGTCAAAAAAAGTCAAAGAAAATGAGCAGAATGTGCTCTAATGTTCGTAGTACGATAGGCCAAGGATAAATTCTAAAGGTTGAAAAAAATTGAATATTATACACAGTAACTTTCAGTCAGAATAATTCAGTATCACTGTGACTGTGACTGTCACTAATTTAATATTGATAGATCTAAATCTAATAAATATGACTAATATTTGTAATAACTAGGTCTAATACTTTTCATACTTATTACTACTAACTATTAAATTAGTCAGTCTATCATCTATGCATGCAGACTATAGACTAGATCTAGTATAAGTATAGATTATAGATCTAGTGACAATCTAGTCCTAGACTATTTATATACTAACTATAGACTAGACTATACAGATTACAATTATAGTTTATAGTATAGTAGTATAGTACTAGTAGTAGGTAGTATTTTTTTACTATAGTATTTATATAGACTAGATCTAAATCTAGTATTTAAAACTATTTATAATTATTTTAATTATATAAATTTAATACATTTGGTAGGCAAGATTAGAGATATAATAATACAGAAGGGGTTCTATCAATTATATAGGTTATGGCTGAAAAAAAAACTATAAATACTTTTAATTTTACACTGCTCATAACTGCTGTATAACTCATACAAACTTATCTTTTCCCAAATCTTACCCATAATAATTTTTACTTTATCGTCCAGTCTATATATATATGTCTATGGTTTCAAAAATCCAAAAAATGATTCATGTTGATTTAAATCATCTTATGTACATTTACATAGATTGATTACCTAGATCTGTCTAGATTATGTATCTAAAAATTGCAAAATAATAATTATGAGACGAGAGTACTCTTATTTTTTATGTTCAATTACTAGATCTAGATCTAAAAAATAAAATTATATGTTACATAGGTTAGGGTTGAAAAAAACAACAACCTTTATTTCTTTGAACTACTTTACAAAACAACGCCTTGATCCAACTTTCTAAAAAAATGTTCACGACATTTTTTGTAATGTTAAAAAATCTCCATGTTCAGTCTGGATATAGTATATATAAGTCTATGGTTGAACTCTTATTCACCAGCCTTATAGATTTTCTTTTGGCAAAGTAAGTTTCCTGTTTTAATCAATTTGACAAAATGTAATTATATGGAAATCCTCAATGATTACTTCTGCTTTATATTCTAACATCAGAAAAACTTGGAAAACAGACAATGAATGTCTTTGAAATGTAACTCTAGTTGACCTCATGTTTACCCAGTGTTTGGAAAATGTCTAGATCTAGTGCCAAAAAAAAATGGCGCCAATAAGAGTTCAGAGCTAATTTAAAATTCGAAGTGGAAACAAATGGAAAATAAACTTGAAACGTTTCCTAGGAAACCGTATAACATAGAACGAGATGATCAGTCTTCCAATGAGCACATGCCCGGACGCTATTTAAAAGCTAAGATATTTAACTTAATAAAAAATTTGGATGTCAAGGATAACCACGGCCTGATTTAACCCAATATCACTTGAAGCACTTTTTTTTTGTTTTAATTCATGAAATGCTACGTACTTTTGGGAAGCACGCAAAGGTTTAGAAATATAAAGACAATGAAACGGGTTGAACTGCCTGGTCTTGTGGGAGGGCTGGGTTGTAGCAATATTTAATTCTGATGGAACATGCGAAACATGTCAAACAAAACAAACTTATAATTGGGTTACAAAAGTGCTGTAGATTGAAGAGTAAGAGCTATATAAAAACAAAAGAATATTATAGGGTGTATCTTAATACATTTATAATTGTTAAAATATTACACTTGTAAGATAATTTCTTATTTCAACAAATGTAACCTGTGGTCCTGGGCCAGCCTTACTTATTACGGAGCACAATGTAGACCACTTCGGGGGCCGATTTTGAATTTGTGTTTCCACACAAACTGTCTTTGTAACCTTTTTTTTTTTTTTTATTGTTTCATGTTTTGTACAATTAATAAGTATGTTAAGTCTCAACGTGATCCGAGAATGGGTGTGGGAGAAATAATGTGGAAACCTATGAAAGTGGACAAAACACCACATATTTAGCAATATATCTTAATCCTGAAGGAATTATTTCCCTTTTTGGATATCAACATAATATATTAGTTCATTTTTTTCCTATTAATTCACGTCTTGTTAGGTATAATAAGTAATTGTGTAAAGTTTCAGCTTGGTCCGAGAATGGTTGTGGGAGAAATAACGTGCTAAAAATTTTAATAGAAAGACAGACAGACGGACAGACAGAGTGAGTCGAAATAAGCTATACGAAAATCACCGTTGCCAACTAATCTAATTGAAAGCACCAAAAAATCACTAAAACATTTTCAATACTGAAAGTTTTATCACCCTTTTCCCATATAAAACAAAATTCTTTATTTAATACTAATAGATTATTAAATTTGTTAATTTTTTGATTGATTCGTGTATTGCCATCGACTAAGAATAATTGTGCGAAATTTCAACTTGATCCAAGAATAGGAACTGATAGTAAAAGCGTGTAAACGACTCGTCCCAGACATACAGACGAAGTGGGTTCATGGAAGCTTTGTTATTCTACCAGGGAAGAACTTAAAAAATTGATTCCGCAGTACTACATTAGCACACTAATTTTTTTTTTCTATTTACTTCTTAAAATGTTTATTTAATTTCAAAATGGATTTTTTAAACTTGGATTTGAATTGGTTCAAATTTGAAATTTCACGCACGCCTAGAATTGAGATTGGATTAGCTATCTGGAGATGAATATATTCAACACTTGCTTTAAGTCAAAAGATACAATAGTAGATATGTAAGGAAGCGCCTTGACGACAAAAGTCCTTGGTCTTACATACTTGCTGATTAATGCAACCCGTAACATGCTCAAACTGCACTAGGGAAAGAAAGAGCACAGACAAATATGTAATTAGAATTTTGCTTTTATCTTTGTGTCTTTCTGAATATATTAGTAGATTGCGTTTTTTTTGTATTTGTATTCATTGTTTTATGTAATATTCTAATTTTACTATATAGACTATTCTGCTGCCCTGGACTGGCTCCAATTTTATAGATTTTTTTTCTAATATTCTAAATCTATTCAATTGTGAATGTACATTTCTGATAAGTTACACATCTCTATATTGTAAGCATTTTCATCCACATCTTTCGTTAATTAGTCTAAGTGAAACAACCCCTCCCCCCCCCCAAAAAAAAAATTATTTACATAAACAGTGACCTAAATAACTGTGGTAATGACAATGCCAAGGGCGCGAGGTAGATTAAATCAAGAGAGACGGACGGGCTCAGATGGATCATTTCTTACCACTGTGGTCTAAAAATAGCAGTGTCCGTCTGCGAAGTACGTTGGTTCAACCGTTACAAGCCTACTTAAGTGACTCCCAAGAATTTGACAAAGGGGGAGGCCACTCAGCTGTGTCACACGTCAACTAAGAATAGAACAAATAAAAAAAAAATGTAACTGTGTATGACTGGGGGGCCGACACATTTCCACCACACTCCTCCCCTATCCCCTCACCTCTCCCCTATCCCCTCACCTCTCCCCTATCCCCTCACCTCTCCCCTACCACTCACGACCAAAAAAAAAAAAGTAATTATGAAGATTTATTTTGAAGGGCATGCCCTGGTATCCTAAGGTCACATGTCTGCTGTGCTCATGATTTGTTTGAAGGCCTGGTCAACTAAGTTGAGAAGAAGGCTAATGCAAGAGCCTACTGGTGCGTCTCGGTTAGCTCTTGACGATTCTAAAATAAGTCATTGGCGCTCCTACAAAGCCAGAACCAGGAAAAAAAGTATAAAAATTAAATTTATTATTTTTCGGAGCTAAGTTGTTAAAACTTTTTTATGTCTTTTTTTTTATACACAGGCACGGCCCTAATGATTGACCACCGTAGTCCGAAGCGCATATAGGTATTTTAATAAAGTTTTATACATAAAAATAATTAAAAAATGCTTAATTTATAATATGATTTAATTATGATTATTTTTATTTATTTAAACAGAAAAAATTTAGCTTAACAAGAAAAACTTTAAAAAGAATAAAACTTATACGAAGTGAAATTAGTCTGTCATGTAATTAAATTAGTTTAAATCTGTCATATAATTAAATTAGTATGGATCTGTCATGTAATTAAATTAGTTTGGATCTGTCATGTAATTAAATTTGTAATAAATCTGCAGTTCTAGATCAACAACAAATAAATCTGTGCGTTTAGAAATATTTTTATCACTTGGTTTTCTTTAGCGCTAAGAGAAAGAAGGGGGATAACTGGTTGAAAGTTCACGAAATCGGTTTTTGAAACCAGTAAAAAAAAAATGAGCGTGACCTTAAATCGAACTCATGGCTCACGCTTCCATCAAGCCGACACACTAAGCACTCTGCTAGCGAGGTTCTTATGACTATAGAAGATTGTATAGTTATGTATTTTTGTTTCAAACTTACTTTTAAGCTGCGACCTAAAAAGGGGATTAATTCAGCTTATACCACCACTTCAGTCAAGTACTATTTCTTTCCTTTATTTTTGATACCAAACAAAATAATTAATTACCAATAGTTAATTAACTAATTGGTTAATTTTTTCATTACTGATTCTTGGGTAAAGAAATAATTGCGCAAAATTTCAGCTTGATCCGAGATTGGGTGTCGGAGAAATAACGTGTACATACTTTTGACCAGACAGACAGAGTGAGTTGATATAAGCTTTGTAATAATAAAAAGTAAGCAAGGCATTTTGCAAAAATCTTTCGAATGTATGAAGAGTTCCTTTTAATAGCAAGTTTGGGAAGCACTGACCTAGCTCGTGTTACATTCATTACATTGCAGCACAGAGCGCTTACGATGTTGGACTAGACATTCGTATGTTATGACCAGAGGTCAAGACCTTACCTCCATACATCACTGACCAAACCAAAACTGTCATGTCAGATGAGCGAGCCGTTACGTTGTGGAACAAAGAAAGTCGCTGACAAGAGCACCTGTATCGTCTCAGCGGTCACCCCTGGATGGACCAGACGTGATGGAGAAATTCTATTTTTAGCCCAAACTTTTCAAGGATATGTGGCATTCTTCTGTCACTATGTACATGCGAGTTGTGAGGGCGAAAATGTTTCAAAACAATGGCAGGAAAAAAAAAGGTTCACGAAGGAGGGTAGGAAACAGTTGTTACAATCTTGAGATGCATGGTCGTGCTGTTTGCGCGCTGGACTGTCGTTTGGAGCTGTCGATGGTTTTGGGTTCATACCCTGCCTGCTGCTATGCCCCGTCGTCTTGTGGGAAGTTTTGGGCTTGGAAGTAAATTACCTTTAACTCTGAAGGAACACCTCGAAACATTTTACAAACATTTAGTCAAATCGCCACAAGAAGTCTTTAAGATCAAATTAAGCATGCTACATCTAATATATAAAGAAGAAAGTAAGGTGTAAGTATGTGTGTCCCGCATAGAAATCAAAACCGTTTGACCAATTAATAAAACTTGGCATTAATGTTCCTCAGATCAATAGGTCAATTGAGTAGATCTACTCCGTTTTTTGAACAAAAAAAAACACTCTACGCTCAAAGAAGCTGCTGTGTTTATTTATATTATACAATTTGACATTGTCTTCAAAATCATTTAAGTTGATATTATCGTTTCGTCGCCAGCGTTCCAAAGTCTCATTTCAAACCTGCATCGCGTTCAAGCTCTACTTCGTTTAATACGACATTAATTTTGGAATTAAGGGCCTCGACTTCAGACCTCCCATTATAGCTACAATGCCGTTGAAGTTGATTTGATCTAGTGCTAGGGGCCCCGTTCCTCTCTAAATCTTTACACGTCACGTCAATGTTGCATGTATCGTATTAAATACTGTTTTGAAACGTACGTCTAGAAGCGAGAAATATTCCAATAAATGCACAGGTTAAATAGAAATCATAAATATTACTTAGTACAAACAAAACATAATTTCTTAGAGCTTTTCTTTTTAAACCAGTGGTTGGAAAAATACGAACAGTCAGGCTCTAGCAGATTACTTCAAGCGTCCCGCCCTGAAACTCTCATCCAATCGTCGTTGACATTTTGTTAATTTGAATTCTCGCTCTATTTACGTACTTTGTTTTGAATTGAAACCCGTGTTTGGTTCGGGTTATTGAAGGACAAACTTTGTATTGAATTGAAACCCGTGTTTGGTTCGGGTTATTGAAGGACAAACTTTGTTTTGAATTGAAACCCGTGTTTGGTTCGGGTTATTGAAGGACAAACTTTGTTTTGAATTGAAACCCGTGTTTGGTTCGGGTTATTGAAGGACAAACTTTGTATTGAATTGAAACCCGTGTTTGGTTCGGGTTATTGAAGGACAAACTTTGTATTGAATTGAAACCCGTGTTTGGTTCTCGGGTTATTGAAGGACAAACTTTGTATTGAATTGAAACCCGTGTTTGGTTCGGGTTATTGAAGGACAAACTTTGTAAGTTTCATGCATATTTATACTAGTTTGAAAAAGAAAACTTTCTGGTGGCATCGTTGGCTCTAAAAGTATATATATGATTCTGATTTAGTAATAATCTCTTTCTCCCTTATCTTTATCATTAATTTCATCCTTTCTCTCTCTCTCTCTCTCTCTCTTTGATTCTCTATTTTGATCTCTTTCACTCTATCTTCCTTTCCTACTTTCTCTATCTCTTTATCTTTCACTCTCTCCTTTTTTAATCTTTTCTGTCTTATTCTTCTGTCTTTTTTTTCTTCTCTCTCTCTTTCTTTCTCTCCTTTCTTTTCTCTCTCTCTCTCTCTCTCTTTGTCTCCCTCTTTTTTCCCTTTTCCTTTCTCTTGCTTCACTTTTTTCTTTTTTTTTAATCTTTCTCTCTTTTTTCTTTTCTTCGTTTTCTCCCCCCCCCTCTCTCTATCTTTCTATTTTACACTTCCCCTCTCTCACAAACACTGTACATCTCTCCCCCCCCCCTTTCAATTTCCACCTTCCTCTATTGTTGCTTCTAGATTTAGGCCATTAACAACCGCATTGCGTCCAGCCACGTTCTTTTCAATGAAATAGATCTAGACCTTTCAACCCAATGAATGATACCACTATGCACACGTCACCCTGCAAACAGCAAACAACTTGAACAATTAGGCGGCCTTCCTCGTGTCATTGTTTTAACTTTGGGTGTAGGTTGTTTATGCCGAAGTGACTGACTTTCTCTCTCCCTCTTTCTCTGTCGACTCTCTCTCCGGGCTATGACGAAGACAGGTCGACCTACCGGTGACACAAACTCGTTGTAAAGAGGCTTAAGACGTCTAAACTCTATCAGATTAGTGAGCGTGTTTTCTGCGTGTGTGTGTGTGTGTTTGCGCGCGTGTGTGTGTGTCTGTGCACGAAGACGCTTTAAAGAAGCCATATAGTGTATACGCCTCATATCTAGGCTTGCAGTTGCCTTTAATCTCTTATCCGTGTAGGTTCTTGAAGGATGGAAAGGAGGGGGGGGGGGCTTAGAAGCCTACACGTGCTTAACCACTGTTGATCTAAAGTGTGAGCACTTCACAGAGACGATCAAAATAGGTTCTTCCAATGTGCGCGTCCCCACCCCTCTGCCACCAATAATCTTAGTTATTGTACATTTGCATGCCATTCAAAAACATATATTAAAATATAATATAATATATACATATTAATTCTTATCATATACATTTCAGATGTTCTTTTAAAAAAAAAGAGAATTACGCCTTACGCTTATCAATGTGTTGACCGAGAAACCTATGCTAATGAGAGACCAAGCTGTGTTAAGTCATTGAGTTTCCTGGTCCTGCAGAGTCTCTATTGATACTTATGTTGACTAATGGTGTTAGTCTAGTCAAGTCTAGTCTAATGTTTGTGTAAAATTGTTATCAATCTCACGGATTTAAGTTAAACGCAATCATTGATATTTTCATAATGACCAAAACATCTATGGTCTATCTGTACACACACACACAAAATATGTGAATCTAACCTATAAATGTAGACTCCAACGTGAGCACCTCTCTTTCTCCCGCCGCGCTAGCAAAATATTTTTTTTTTAAACTATTAAGACTTGACATCAATGGCTAACTACCCTACCCCTCAGATACTAAATCAACACTTGTTTCATCCGTTGGATTAAATTTTTATGATATCATTTTAGAAAAAGAAAGTTGGCGATTAGCGGAGAGGCCTGATAGACTCATATAGAGAAAATCAATACTGCTCAAACCAACGAAGGCACACATTATATTTCCATTCTTTTTATTAGCACTGGCGCGTATATATGATTTTTTTTAAATTTAAAAAATACGAAAGAGCTGCATAAATGTGTGTGTGTTTGTGTGTAGTGTATACCAAGTTATAACAACGAAATGTGTATATGACTACTACTTTTTTTTTTTCTTTGTTCCGGGGTCATACAATATAGAGACCAAATGACAACGTGGAAGATTGTGAAGATGGTCTGGGTGCAAGGTTCCAGACAAAAAGCAACACAGAGCTCATCAAATATTTCAATATAGAGCTGAAAAGCCGAAGAATAATCTTAGATTGTATGTAAGACTATTTGTTTTCTGTGATTGGTGGTTAACAAGGGTATTGTGTGACAAGGACAGTCCACCACCTTTAATATCAAGTAGCCATTACAAATAGGTGGACAAGGCCAACTGTTATAAATAGGGCCGGTTTAGGCCTCTGCAATCTATACGACCGCAGTGAGCCCCGCACTTTCATAGGCCCCATGCCAATTTTAGGTGTAAATTACTATATTAAAACTTATAACAGTGTTTCCGCGGCCTCTTGATTTTCAAGGAGCTCCTGGAAATCTCTTAAAATTATTAAAATCTCATGAAATATAGACAAAATTGTCAGTTTGGGTTGTCTTTCAATATGGAAAACACAAATCCTACGCGCAATTAAAAAAAAACGGCATTATACAATACTCGCAACTGTGGCGTCTGGTGAACGAAGCTTCACGCGCCTCAAACTAAGCAAGAATTACTTGAGGTCAACTATTCTCGAAGATAGATTGAAACATTTGGTAATTCTTGCTATTGAGCGTCATCTATGTAGGAAACAGAACTTTGATGATATACTGCATGACTTCGCTGAAGTCTATTTGGTCGTTATTTAGTACTCAGTAAAGAATTAATAAAACGCAAAGACGAATTTATTTTCTAATACAAAATGTTAATTTTCCCTTATTATTCTTATCCCTACCCAAACTGGGCCAACTCGCTATCCGTTTCGCATAGAGCCCCGCAATCGTAAAGGCCGGCCCTGGTAATTGAAGGCCTAAACACTGACCTGGCACGTCACAACCTGTGGGCAGTGGAGACCAATAGCTCGTTACCACGCCGTACAGACCTGTGACATGACTACGAACTATTGGTCTTCACTGCCCACAGGTTGCGACGTGCCAGGTCAGTGTTCAGGCCTTATGACGATTTGTCTCAGGTGGACTCAGAAGCGTCCTTAAAATGTAAGTCTACTTCGGAATTCGAGCCCGAAACCTTCAGAACTCAAGCGTTTACTACTCAGCCACCTAACCTTATTTTTAAAATGAAGCTACTATATTCTGACTAATAACTTAATGGTAGGTGCCTGACATCTTCAATTGTGTTCACAGAAATGAGCGCACGTTACTTAATTTACCCTATGGGACTCAATCCTTCAAAGCAAAACCATTTCACAGCAATTGTAAAGCACTCTTGCCAAGCCAGGAGCCCTAACTATTTACTACTCCCGTATTTAATAAGATGCATAAACAAACTGCTTAAATGACAATAACTTTTTTTCTAAAGAAATGCGGAAACTTCACTTTTAATTTTACTTTACACATGTTGTTTGATACAGCAGTGCCGGATATAGTTAAGGCAAAGCCCTCTTATTAAAAAAAAAACTAGCCATCATAAGAGTTAATAAGTTTAAGCCTGACATCCGGTCCACACCTTTTAACGGTTGACTACAACTCTTCTGTGTCGCCATATCTTTTGATTCCCCGCGAGAAGGTTTTGCTTTCTTCTCTGTCCTGCTGGCTAGTGGTCAAAAGCCTGACGTGGACAAATGTGATGGGCTTATGTTTCGCACGCAGAGCTATCCAAGGTTTATCACCTTCTGTTCTTTCACTCCTCACATTTCCCCCTCCCGCAATCTAAGTGACTTTCGGTCTTGTGAAAAAGGCTCTCGTGGAGTTACCTTCTTAAAAAGGACAAGTAAAAAAACAAGCAAAAATATGTTTAAAAAAATATATATATAATAAAATCAAAGGTTTAAAATGGGGAAGAACTGCACAATTACTGTCATACTTATACCGATACTGCAAGATTTAATTAATTCGATTTATTGATTAATTACAATACCTCTATTCAATTCGTACCTTCGTGGAAACAAAAACCATCTGGGAGGAACTTGGGAGGAATCTCGAAAACGGTTCAAAAGAGTTTCCTTAAAAGTTGACAGTTGATGTATATCGCTGAGAAAAGAATTACTAGCTCGTTGGCCACATTGGGAAAACTCTAGTTTGACCGTTATAATTTTTAAAGTATAGGAAGACAATAACTTTAATTCTCCAGGCAGGCAACATAGTTTGGTGCAGTCTATACTTCTGCAAACATTGATATATCTTCCAACAACCTAGTTTAGAGAAGTCTTTACTTCAGCAAACGCTGATATATCTATTAGACAAACAACAACGGAGACAGATGAACATCGTTAATCACTGGCAAAGTCTTTTGTTTTATTTTTCTGTTTTGTTTTTAGTTTTATACATTTTTTGTTTGTTTTAATTTATCCTAACCCTTTTGAGATCAACAACTTTTCAATGTTCGGGGCGTAGTACAGAAGAATGAGCTGGTCAGTAGAGAAATACATCTATCCAGTTTATTTAGGGACCAAAGGTTTGGAACTCGCTCCCAATTAAGCTCAGGCAAACAGCATGCTTCACTACATTCAACAAAAACATTAAGACGTATCTGGTAAATTTTTTTTCGTTAGCTTAGTTAGTCATTTTAACTGTCGCGCTTATGTCTGTTATGTTATCCTAGAGCAGGGGTTCTCAACCTGTGGGTCGCGACCCCCTTGGGGGTCGATTGACCATTTGCCAGGGGTCGCCTAAGACCATCAAAATATGGTCTACTCTTCTATTGCTGTATGAGTGTGTGTGTGTGTGTGTGTGAGGGGGGGGGGGGTCGCGTCAGAGTAGGAGATTGTAAAAAGGGGTCGCCAGCTTAAAAGGTTGAGAACCGCTGTCCTAGAGCCTTAAGCCTACATTATGGCTGTTAACAGCGCTTTATAAATTAAATGAATATGCAATACTGGCTGTGATTAGTTTGAAGACTTTGACCTATCTATCTATCTATCTATCTATCTATCTATCTATCTATCTATCTATCTATCTATCTATCTATCTATCTATCTCTATCTATCTATCTATCTATCTATCTATCTATCTATCTATCTATCTATCTATCTATCTATCCATCCATCCATCCATCCATCCATCCATCCATCCATCCATCCATCCATCTATCTATCTATCTATCTATCTATCTATCCTTATATCTAGCTTATCTTATCTATCCTTATATCTATCTTATCTTATCTTATCTTATCTTATCTTATCTATCTATCTATCTATCTATCTATCTATCTATCTATCTATCTATCTATCTATCTATCTATCTAGTACCTATCTATCTGTCTACCTATCTATATGTGTATATGTCTGTCTGTTGATAAAGGTTGTTAAAAGATGTTCATGTAGTTGATATGACACAAGGTATTGAAGCAATTAGTCTCTGGCCTATAGACTTGTATTCATTACTCGTGTCTTGTCCCTTCTTAGGCTGTTTCTCTATCCATCTCTCTCTGTCTCTCTCTTTCTCTCTGTCTCTATCAATCTAAATCTCTTTCTCCGTCTCTCTGTCTCTGTCTGTCTCTCTCCTTCTCTATCTCTCCTTTACATTTCTCTATCTCTCATTTTTTCTATCTGTATGTGTCTCTCTACCAATCTCTCTCTCTCTTTTACTCTTTCTCTCTCTACCTATGCCTGGTCTCTGTCGCTGTATCTCTCTCTATATCTATGTGTCTATCTTTCTCACTTTCTCTTTCTCTCCCTCTCTCTCTTCGTTTCTCGCTCCTAACCCATCTCCCTTTTATTGCCTCATTACATATTTTCATTTTACTAAAACTATTTTTTTGTTAATTTGTTCTTATATTTTTCTTACGTTGATGAGGTTTTGTAAGCATCCACAATTCTTTACCAAAAACTTGGCCATCCATTAGCTTTAATAATTATTTATTCATTTTCACTAAATTCTGAAAAATATCACTTCAATTTAATTTAAAAAAAAAATAAAAAAAATAATGTATTTTATGATTTAAAAAAAATATAATACAATATGTATTGAAAACAAAGAACTTAGTGTTTTATTCACGTCTCCAGGTAAGATCCAAAAAGGCATGGATCAATATTGAACAGCCAGGTTTTTCGTACATTTATGATTAAATATTTGGCAAACTCTGTAGCCTACATAGACCTTTGCATGTGTATCACAAACGAAGACATTAAAAAAAAGGATCACAACGGCGATTGGGCACCTTCTAACTACAGTAACCTTTATGGCCATAACACAAGGTCCTCAGAGCTCGCAAAGAGATTACATCAGGGAACAATACCAGGAACAAAAAAAGAAGAGAAAGCGATGGGAAGACAACATGAAATAAAATGGCTTTCTTAATTTCTTTACTAATATTTTTATTAAATTTTATAAATTTTTACTATTTGAGCTATGAATGGACCTTAATTTTAATAACATAGCTGTATAACATTTAGCTCTTGAGCTATAACCTTGAGGGATTAGGAGCACGACCTGGCCTAAATTGTGCCGATAAGCCAAAAACCCAAAATATCAAATATCAATTTTCATCCAATCTAGTTGCATTTATTTGAGGTAAAAACTTGTTAACAAATTAAACGTTTCCTTTTTCTATTTACAATTAAAAAAAAAAAAGCTACAACAACATGCTTCTGAAGATACACAGTAATAAAATGTAGGGCCTAGCTAGTTAATTATCTTTCTCAATCATTACTCTTGAATAAGAAGACAAAAGCATGGTTTAATAATTTACTCTATTGACAGTTTGCGTGTGTGCTTTGTGTGCTAAAACATTTGAAATACAGTAGCCAAAGAGTAGTAAAGAAAAGCCGTCACTAATACAAGTGTATTACATAAATGGATGGCGATGCGCTTGCACTCCGGAGATTTTCGAGCTCAAATCGCAGTTAAAACTGGACATTTTTAGAACGTTCTTGAATCCACCAAATTTAATGGCAGGGAACTAAAAGCGGATGGACGTTGTGCTGGCCACATGATACCCTCTTTTACCGTCTGGCATAGCGATAGATAAGCTTTACTTCATCTTTCCACACAGATCGCAAAGTCTGAACGAGGTATTTTTTTTTGTTACTTGTATATTCTGACCATGGCTAAAACCAGGCATTCATCTCATTTCCTTGGGCTGATCAAAAGTATTCTCACGACTGAAGGAAGCCATATTATATAACTTCGTTTTCTATTGCTTACTTGTAATTCAAATACAGATTACATATATTAGTGGTGGAAAAGGAGAGGGCGCCAGACAGAACTTGCGTTTGGCACCCTCGGTAAGCAACTGTATACACATTTTTCCTCTCTCTCGTTCTCTCTCTCGCTCTCTCTTTCTCTCTCTCTCTCTCTCTCTCTCTCAGGAGACTTTTTGTATTCCTCGACTGTCAAAAGGCTGATGACCTGGTCTACGGTTACAGGCCGTGCAGCCCACAACTCAGTACACGTTCTGTGTCACACACTCACCTTTATTAATTGTCGTTTTTTTTTAGTTTTTACGTAAGACTAATGCGGACACATTTTGAAGCAAGTCAACCGTGCAGGAATGTTCGGATGACAGACGGGCTATTTTCGACCCGCGGGCCAACTCCTGTGTACACACCTAAAAAAAAGTCGGTTGAGGCGAATTGTCAGGATGGAGTGATAAATACTTTGAGAGACCGGGATGAGACAGGAAAGACTTATGTCTTGATGGCTGTCTGCTCCTAACAGAACACAACTTTATCTATTTATAAAAGTATAATTTAAGAGTTTTTTCATAACACTGCGAGGACAAGAGAATGCTTAAAAAAGGTCTATTTTTGATTGCGACTTGTTAATATAGATCTAGTTGTTGGTTGCTGTGAGATCATTGGACGTTCGCCGTTCAGTGTGTGTGACTAATTCAAAACGAACTGAAATCTTTTCTAGTTTTGTTTAGTTTAAAATCCTGTTTTTACTTTCTTAGCGTTACCCAAGCGACGTATTCTGTTTATTTTTTATTTCACTAAAAAAAAACACGCTTAAAACTTGTTGAATCTTGTACTGACTCTAACCACCGCTAAATTGACGTTAGTCAAATAATTATTGAATGCAAAGGAAACACATTTAACCAATAAATGATTATTATGTAAAAAAATAATAATAAAAAATAAAACACGCATGCTCGCTCAACCAAGCATATAATTATATACTAAAGACCTAAACAATCTTTAATTGTGAAAAAAAAAATCACCCACAAGAAAAGATAATTTGTTTTAAAAACAACAACCCACAACGTATCTAATGGAATCTTAAGGGTGCATATGTTGCAGGATTTCCTATTTTGCCGGTAACAACTATACTCCTAGATATATGTTAGCAGTTTACAGGGATAATACAATGAAGAGATTGGGGAGACAAGGGGAATATTTCTAGTATTACATTTCAAAATTCATTGCCTTTTTTTCTTCCTTATGTATGCTCAAATCCTTGACACTCTCTTGTCACGTCTTTTATGGTCAGTGGTCATCTTAAGGATGCTAAGCAAGAAAAGTGTTGATTTCACACCACTCCATGCAGACACTAGCTCAATTTTTTGTTTACAAATGGTCCTCAAACAGTCACTTATTCAAAATATTGGATCTCAAAACTCAACTGTTGTAGGACGTAGTTAACTCTAGACTTGCTTTCCACTTGACTTCATAGCCCCTTACTAACACAAGAAAGATGTAGTTCTTCAAGACCAGTCAGCAATAATCAAGAAAAGATCAATAAAGTTGGTTCGCATTTCTGGAACCATCCGTCGTGCTTATGGCATTGGGCTGGAGTTTCTAGAGTAATTAGCTCCCTTGAGGGTCTCATAGGCCTCTATGTCTAATATTTTCGCTTTGGATAGTGCAGTCTTCCTATTGAACATTGTGGACTTTTAATAGGATATTGAAAGCAGAGTCTTCAAACGTTTGTGCCTATTATTATCATTAGGAATAAATACTTATCAAATATTTGTTTTGATTTGATATTACAAGCCAAAATTCAGAGAAAACAAAATGTACTATTTAGTTTGTGAAGAAGAAATACAAATTATGCTTTTTTTTTAGTGCAAAGTAAGTAAAGTGTATTTTCAGGACCTTGTGCTGCATGGTTCAAAAAACTTAAAGCTGTTTTGGACCTGGACCAAGAAATCGTGAATTTGATAATGAAATCTAGCGTCTTCACCTTTACCACTTTCACCTATCCCTTAGTCTGTTGAACTGTTGGGGTACCACACATGATCTGGCAACCGTCTATATGCATTGCTCTCTGTCTTTTGCATTGGATAGAATCTCTTTCATTGACAGGCCCGTCCATTCTTTAATCTTGCCTTACTATCGCTTTGAGGACCCTTTGCGTTTTTTGACAGTGACTAGCAGGTCATCGTGGGACCCCATTACTATTGTGATTCTGTTTCTATTTTCTTCGTTTGTCATTCGGTCTTTAAAGGTCATTATGAACTTTTTCCAGAAGTGTCGAGTGGCCAAATAGTAGTTTGGACTTCACTTCCTTGTCGAAAATTTGTGAAATGCACTACCCAATAGAGGCATTGACTCTGTCGGTTGATCAAGAGACTAATTCTTCTATAATCGTTTTACAAAGCAGCAATAGCATAGCTAACATTTGCTGACTGATTTGCATTCAGCATGCTTCATTGATAACTACACTGAAAAATGATCTACCACCTAAGGACGGCCTTTTGAATATGCAAACTAGGCAGCCGCCTAAGGCCTGCGATTGGTGATGGCCTCGCACACGACTCAGAAATTAGCCATATATTTTTTTTCGGCTAGGGTCTCCAATTACCTAAGACCGGCTCTATTATCCACATAAAATGGTGCAAATTTTTTTTCTTGTTTAGGGGAGCCATATACATTTCGAACAAAGACATTGTAAGATTCAACACCGCCAAAAAGAAAAAGTCGTCAAAACCAATGAAAACGAGCAACATCGACTTCAATTTACACTGTGGACAGACGTTCCGAAGGGTCAGACTTGGCACGCGGGCCGTGGCATTACTGGCTTGTAGTTATAGCCACTCATCTTAAATGTATGTGTCCAACGGAATAGCAGTATTTGTAAAACACATTGATTAAAAACATTATAATTTTTTTTCCTCCAAAAGAAACAAGCATATTTTTTTTTTTTTGAATTAGGTTAAGTTTAAGCCAAGAAATTGTCTAAAATGTATCCGAGAATGCACTCTAACCAGGGCGATCTCAGGCCAAATATAACAAAGAGTGCATAGTTGGACAGGGAGCAATTCGTTTCAATTCCTTCGTGAGCGTTTTAATAACTATAAGCTATAACGTTTTTTATCTGCAAGAATGGAAATAGAATAGGCCTATGTTGTCATACTAGACACTTGGGATGATTTATATTTCATAAATTTACATTAAAAAAAAATATTTTCATGTATAGGCACGCGAAAAAAGATCGCAGCAAACAAGACTGTACTTTAATACAACTCAAGTTTATGGACACATCGGTGTAATACTGACACTATAGTTTTATGAAGGCGTTTATGTGCCTTAAAATATGCAATGTAAACAAAAGGGATGACCAAATGAGGGGCACGCGTAGGTGTCGAGGGGAGTTAGCATAAAATTAATTTTCCAGACAAGGAATTTACTCTATTTTTTACCCGATGGTGGAAATTTCTAGGATACATTTTAAGCACAGTAATATAACATCAGGCCTCATTATATGTAGCATAATAGAATAAGAAAAGAAAGAGAGGGATGTATAGAATTGGGATATGGGGATATAAGGGAAACTAAAGAAGAAAAATAAACATAAGAACATTTTTTAAAAAGGAAGATTGGGTGGTAATTCATAATGAATGAATATACAGGGCCGCCTTAGATAGATTTAACCGATTGCTCCAAATTGGGCAGGGGCCACTCAATTTACATTAAGCGTATCAGTAGACCTTCATCAACAGATGTCTGAGAAATATCCTAAAAATACACTGGTACAACAAAGTAGAAAACACCAAACTGTGGGAGATGAGTGGGCAGAAAAATATAGAGGTGCAGATATTAGAGAGGAAGTGGAGCTATGTTGGTCACATCCTGAGAAAAGATACCAGTAACAGAGCTAGGCAGGCCTTAGAGTAGAACCCCCAAGGGAACAGGACGTAGAGGAAAACCAAAAAGAACATGGCGACGCAGTATTCTAGAGGAAGCCGAGAG
Source organism: Biomphalaria glabrata (assembly GCF_947242115.1). Taxonomy (NCBI): domain Eukaryota; kingdom Metazoa; phylum Mollusca; class Gastropoda; family Planorbidae; genus Biomphalaria; species Biomphalaria glabrata. The sequence continues at coordinate 31,295,559 of NC_074718.1, read as the reverse complement.
GATTGGAACGAGCAAGGAAAACATTAAAAAACTAGCAAGAGACTAGCAGGAGAGTGGCCGTGGAGAGTGGCCGTGGAGAGTGGCCGTGGAGAGTGGCCGTGGAGAGTGTCGTGTTTTTTTTTAAGGAGGCCCTATGTTCCATGAGGAACTAGCAAGAGACTAGCAGGAGAGTGTCGTGTTTTTTTACGGAGGCCCTATGTTCCATGAGGAACTAGCAAGACACCGTGGAGAGTGGAATGTTTTGTTTTTTTTACGGAGGCCATATGCTCCATGAGGAACTCAAAGGAAAGATGATGATGATGATGATGATATTAGTATCAGTCATGGCTCTTGTCACAGGCTTTTAAAGATGTCTGGTTAGATAAAGGATTGACATATTTAGTGAATAGACGTAAGTTTCATTAACCCACTGGCACCTGTTGCGTTTGACCTTCTGCCTCTGCATATTGACTGAAGTGGTGGTATAAGCTGAATTAGTCCCCGTTATAGGTCGCACTAAATTGAAAACAAACAATATATAACTATACAATCTACTGTAATTATAAGTAACGCACTAGAAAGGGGGGGGGGTAGCATGTCGGCCCGAGGAGGCGTGAGTCAGGAGCTCGAGCTCAGGTCGTTCACTTTTCTTTTTTGGTAAATGCTTTTAAAAACAAATTACGGTAAAAATCCAACCAGATATCCCTCCCACCCCCATTTTCTTAACTAGTCCAGACAAGTGATAGGATCATAGCGTATTAAGAAAGCTAAAAAGCATGAAGTAGCGCTAAACAAAAAACAATTGGTAAAAATATTCATCGCAAAGATGTATTGTTGTTGGTCTAGATCTATTACTAATTGAATGACATGACTGGTTCAAACTAATTGATACGATTACGCTTCGTATATGTTTTTTTTAAAAGTATTTTAAACTGTTTTTTTCTTATTTAATAAGCTGATATAACTAACGCTGGTGCAATTTTGTAAAATGTATTTCTCCCACTTCAATTCTGAATCAAGTTAAAACTTTGCACAATTATTCATTGTCCCTAACACCACATTAATCAATCTAAACCAGTTATTTTACCAATTAGTCGTAATTAATTAATAATATAGATATGAGTAACCATACTAGCCAAAGGAATAAAAGCATTGTGTTTAGAATTAGGTTGTCACCTAAAAATTTGAATCTAACAATATATAACTATAAAACCTTTTCATAAGTCTTTCATCAAATGGCTCGAGCCTTCCTCAAACCTCCTTGAGTACATATACCAATCACTTTGCCAGGGAAGTGCTTATGGAGAATAGAAGGTTTCAGAGTTATCTATTGCTAGATTTAAACTTTTAAGCACAACCTATTTCTCTCTACAAAGTACAATGGTACTAATTTAACTTGTACCGCCACACCTGTCAAGTACAATTTCTTTCCCTTGTTCAATATCTTCAATATCAAACAAAATAACTGAATTAACAAAACATTGGTTATTTTTTTTAATCGAATTTTGTTTTGTCAAGTAAAAGAAATATAATTTCAGTTTGATCCGAGATTGGGTGTGGGAGAAATAATGTGTAGAAACTTTTTACCAAACAGAATGAGAGTTTATATAAGCTTTATAAAAAGAAAGGGTTTCACGGCAAAATTAACAATAACCTGGGAACAAATCAACGGGCTTATCCGGTGGGTAATGCTTGTATTACATAAAGGCTCGTACAAAATGTTAAACTGTTATATATTGTATAATTCATTAAAAGATAAAGTAGCAGAGAGGCTAGGTAGAGGCTGACGAACGAGAAGATGAAATGTAGTTATGAAATATTGCAAGATAGCATTTTAAACTGATGACGTCAATAGCGATATGTGTAGCTTCTAAAAAAAAGAAGTTCATTATACTTACAATTTACCTCGAAGTAAACTTCTCTTAAAGCAATGCATACATATATATATAATATAATATAACTATAAATTTAATGCTCAATTTTTAAGCATATTCATAGAAGTTAAATGGTTTCTGTTTAAGTGCCTATATTCCAACTGATCCTATTTGTATATGCCAGTATGCTAGTTGTTAGATTTCTATTACAGTCCAAGGACTGGGTCTTCAAACATTTTTATTGTTGGAGTCTGCTTACATTACAAGGGCTGGATCTGTAGACATTCAATGGGTTGGGGTCTGCACATATTCTAAAACATAATTCTCGGGTCACAATGGGAAACTATTTTTAGCTTATTTTATCAGTGAATTTCACATTCGGTGTATCGGTCTCTGTTTAAAGTAGGTACTACTATTGTATATAAGAGAAATATGATTTAAAAACAAGGGAGACCTGAGTTTCAATACTAGAAATCTATCCAGAGTGTCTACAGCTTGAGAAGCTAAAGATATAAGATCAAACAAATTTGTTTTAAACGAACAAGTAGTTATGGTATGCTCTAGATTGGTTACTAACAAAAATGAAATCAGTGTTAACAATATATGAAAATAACTTACATGTTTTCAAGAGCTAGACACCGGTTTAGTTCCTATGAAGATTTTATGTCGTAGAGAGCTGTCGGAGTCCTATATCTATTTCAATGCATTGTTTCTTTTTTCTCATTCTCCTGGCTAGCAGAATGGCGTTGGCGGTGTACAGGAAAGGGTTAAAGGCAGAGTTGGCTGGCAACAGAAAGACAGTGGCAACGACGTACATCTCACCCGGGACTGGGTATCCAGAGCGCGCGGCCAGGCCCATCACTGTAATGGGGAACCAGCAGAGGCAGTCGGTTATGATCACCAAGGCCAGGCGCTTGGCAATGATTGTGTCCTGTCGGAGTCTCAGCTCCGACACTTGCGGTACATTCTGGAGCCGGACGGACAGGTAGATCAGAAGCTGCCCGACGGCTACAAGTATAAAAACCACCATATTGAAAACTATCAATATCGCGAAGGCATACTCGTATCCTGGAAATACAGACCTGGTGATGGGCAAAGGAACGCCTACAGCTTTTTGCGTGTAGAGCTGCCAGTCTTGAAATGGGGGCAGCAGAGGAATCGAAGCCATGACTATGCCGATGACCCAAACGATGACGCACGCCAGCGCAGCTGACTTAGCGTTGAAGTGAAGGTGCGAATTTAGCGGGAACGCTATGGCCAAGAGTCGGTCTATGGTGACCAGCAGAATGAAAAGAGCCGACGTTTCGCTGGAGAGGAGACACAGAAATCCAGCCGCTTGGCAAGGGGCGCTGCTTTTCCATTCCGTTTCGTTCAACTGATAGCGGTCTCGGTACTTAGCGTCCGCTGCGCCTATGATGACCAAGTAGATTCCCATAAGGAGATCTGACGTGCTTAGGCACGTGATAATGATCCGAAAACTTTCCTTCAGACCCCTGTCTATAAAAATTCTGTAGATGATAACACTAAGGTTCCCTGTTAAAGTCAGGATAGCCATGATCCAAAGCGCTGCTCTGAGTAACAGTGTTCGCAAAATATCCGAACACGAAGATATTTCGTCAAAAGGAGCATCGCACATCGTGTGCTGCACAGAAGGTGGTTTAACAGAATCGCAGCACAGGCGATAATTATCCGTGTAAATAGCTCTTAGAGTATGCTGGAAATGAAATATTTTATCCGAGAAAATCAAAACATCATTTCCTCTCAGGTAAATCTGTTTGAGGGCGACAAGGTTCCTGAAGGCATTTTCTTCAATAACTTTAATATTCATGTATTCCAAAATTAAACATTCCAAGTCTGATGCCCCTTGAAAGCAATCATCTTCCAATCTAAATTTGATGTTGTACGATAAGTCGAGTCTGGAAAGTTCTTTGGTATTTAACAAGAAGGCGTAGTTTTTGTTGTGAAGTTTATTGCTGGACAGATCTAGTGTTTTCAGGACGGGGCAGTTTTTAAACGTATCGTTGCCGAGATTCTCAATTTGGTTATGACTGGCATCTAGTATGCGAAGGTTAGAAAAACGCAAGAAGTCGTCCGAGATGTGCTTGACCCCGCTGTGAGATACGTTGAGATAGATAAGGCTGTAGTAGGCGATGCCGCTGAACTGGAGATGCTCTAAATCGGTGTAGTTGCGTAGCTCCAGCGAGCGCACTGGCAGTGGCGTGGAGGAGTTGAAGACAGGCGGGGAGGAGCAGATAAACTCGTACCTCTTGCACTGACAGTTGTGAGGACAAGTGATGCTGTTGAAGACGCACAGCGTTTCGTCGTCGTGGTACGGGCAGTGATAGTGACCATCGCACAGGTGATCCTCGTGGACGCAGACAGACGAGTGCTTGCATTTATATAAGCCTTTGCAAAGTTTCTCGCACCTGACCGAATCCTCGTCCTCGCCGTAAGGACAATCTCGGATGTGGTTACACCATAGATAGACAGGGATACAGTAGCCCTTGTAGCACTGCGCGTGAGTATCTGGACAACTGTCATTCTTGGAGATTTTCTTAATCTCAAACTTCCCGTAGCCGTCAGGGTATATGATTCCAGGAGGGGGTTTGGTTTTAAAATAGTTTTCTTTGAATTCGGACTCCAGAGCTTGAATGCCTTTGAGATCTCGAATGGGGCAGTCTATCTCTGAATCGTTAATCCACTTCTGGGGTAGGCAAGCAATCAAGGGACAAAGGGTGCTTCCCGAAAAGCATTCGGTGCAGTCCTCCTCATCTGAAGCATCGCGACAGTCTTCTAGCCCATCACAGACCCTTGACGTGCTTAGATACATGCCATCCGTACAAATGGACACGCTTGACCCTAAAATCTCTTTGTCAGGAATCCTACAGCCTGTTTCGTCGGAGGAATCTGGGCAGTCCTCTATCCCGTCGCAAACAAACGAATACGGAAGTGGCCCGGTCCCACCGCAAAGAAATATGGAGTCGTTTTTGTCGACGGGTTTGCACTGTGACTCGTCGCTGTGGTCGAAGCACTGCTCAACCCCGTCGCACTTCTGTTCGTAGGAAATATACTCACCACTTTGACACTTGAACACCTCAATCTTGTGGGTCCAGGTCAAATGTCGATTATCTAGAGCGCTGTCAGATATCTTTGTGTTTTCTTCTTCGCTTATTGTTTTCTCGCAAATGAAGGAAATGTTCTCCATGACAGCCCCACACTCAGTGGAGTAGAAATAATCCGAATGAAACAATGTGCACCTGGCCCATGCTTCGTATCTGTATTCACTTGGCAGATAAAAGGCGGTACTTCCGTCCGTCCACTGCCACATGCGCTTGTACACCTGTTTTACCTGCTGCATGCGCATGCGCCTAAGTCCCAGAAACGTCGTCGACTCATCCATCTCTTTGTACTTCCGGAAGTACTTTAAAAAGTTGCTCTCCTCGACCGTGTTGATAGTGACAAGGTGAGCTCCCAGGTTCCGCTCGCAGAGCTCTTCCGCTTTCGTCCATGATATGTTGACCTGGTTGGGTATCAACTGGTAGCAATGACCTTTGTACACGTATCCCCCAGGGCATTCTTTTTGTATGTACGAGCAATCCACCTCGTCCTCCTCCCCAACACAATCCTTATAATAGTCGCAGCGAATAGCTTCCGGCAAGGCGGTGATACCCGAGCAGTCGAGAGAATTGTTTGAAAACATCGGAATGAAGTTGTTCTTGCTGACGGCGAGGTAGGAGATGTTGAACCCTATCCCAGACTTCAGACTGTCAGAGTGGAACTTAACCGTGCATTTGTTACTAGGCAACACGACCGGACGTCGAAATTCAAAATCAGAGAAATTCAAGGTTTTGGGAAACTGAGTCGTGTTGTGATGCTCGGGATAAATCTCAATCTTATCCCCTTCTTTCAGAAGTATCCTTTCAGCTTTCAGAAGTATGAACTTCCCTTCTGGGACGGAGATTTTCCATTCACATTCTAATTCATTGGGATAATTCAGACCATTGTTCATCCCCGGGGAAGAGATGTAGCCGTGATCCTCCTTAAAGCTGACGTAGTCGGAAGAACTGCATGTTTTATACGGAATCTTCCGGCAAGGAACAATCTCCACAACGTAATTCATCTTGTCAACGCACTGCTTATTGTCCAACAGTCTCAACATCAGCTTTACTTTGTTGTATTCGACAAACACGTCTGTGGGCGCCTTAATGCCGCAAAAGTGGCCCAGCCTGTAGGAAGTTTTGAGGTCAGGGCGTTTCTTGTCCGGGATTTCCACGTTGACATCCAAAGACTCGACGCATTCACCGAAAGCCTCGTTACGCAGAAGGCTCAGACCGGGTACGTTGAATTTCAGAAAGTTGAGAAGTATATGGTCACTCTTGGAGACGGTGACATCTATGACGTGAACGCAGTTGGTGATGCAGCAAGTTTCAACTGTGACGTTGAGAACAGTGACCTGTTTTACATTAAAATAGGACACGTTGTTACAGGCAGCCTTGTTCTCTATTACGACCGACGCGTTCACTCTGGTAGCGTTAAATGGAGGGATAGTTTCCGAATGGAAAGGCTTCTTTGCTTCATACATGAAACGGGTCATTCCGAAGCACTCGTAGCTCCCATCTTCACGAGCTTTCACGGATGCGTTCTGTATGGGCTGCAGTGACCTGCCGTTCGATTCTTCGGACTCGTCAAATACCAAAGTCCCATAAGACTTGTGCGTCATGCGAGGAGTCCGGTTAATGATATGGGCTCGCGCCGTGCTCTTCGGGTGATAGCCATTTTTCTTCTTTGGTATCGTAGATTGCGCCGTAGATTTCTTGTGCAGCACGTGATAAATATTGACGTCATCATCGGGAGTCCTAACATCTACTTCCGTTGGAAGCTTTTCTCCATTATATGATTCATCATTCACAAGTTTATGTTCCAATACTTCTGAATCCTTCAACGAAACAGCATCAATGGGACATAGATGCAATATTGCTGTGATGATGCACATACATGATACATCAGAAATCCTCATTTTCTGATGAAATGGATACGTCTTTGCGTTGTTTAACTCATCCTGTTTAACTGACTGGACTAAACTTCCTGTTCAACTGATTGGGCTAAACATCCTGTTTAACTCATTAGGCTAAATATCTTGCCACGTTTTCATGAGATAACCAACAAGAGTCTCCATATATTTAATTAGTCAGTTATATTATGCGTACCTAGATAAGATACAAAAATGCATTAGTCACATCTAAAACATATAACTAACAAATGTTACATACTATAAAACTTCTCACGCAACTGAGCCAAGTATATATTCCAAGTAGTACGTGATCTGAGGGACTACATAAGCCAGGTAAAGCACTACTTTAGAACTAGTCCAATCGATTTCCAACGTGATCAACTATTTTAAATCATGGACATGCGTAGATCCTAATCAGTTTTCCCTTTATAAGTCAACGTTGTAAAATATATTCTAAGATTGGAAAAGTTTTTGCAAGTTTTAAAGCAACTTTTTCTATCTTCATTACCTTAGTGTTATTTATTGTCAATCAGATAATTGACCATTAATTATGAAACTTTTTGTAGGTAGGTAGTATCATTTTTTGTTCCACTTGTATAAGTGCTCATATTTTAAGGGTGCGAGGTGACCGAGAGGTTAGTATCTTGGCATTCGTAGTGTGGATCACGAGTGGAAATCCAAGTGGCGGCAAAGAATTGAAAATTTAGGGATCCATATGTCATTCCAACCTTAATGGTTTGGGAAATCAAACATGGTTGTGCGCTGTGCTGGTTACATGACATCCTACTTAACTGCCGGCCATAAACGCATGAACTTCTGACCCATCGACCTCAAGTCCTGAACATTTTGTATGAACATATATGGTAACGAATAATTTTTTCTTAGTCACAAATCTCTAGTTTCTGAGCAAATGTAGGTCAAGTAGTCGCCCCCCCCCATCTCCATAAAGAATAAAACTAAAGAATATAAAGACAGGAATAAATTCAGAAAATTAAGCTACAGCAAAACCAAGCACTTTCAAAAGTTTAATAAGACTTATTAATATTTGATTAATACAGCTCAAAGCAAGATATGAGACAGGTGAGAGAAAAGTCAGGTATAAAAGTCAGGTATAAAAGCCTTGTCTCGTGTCATTTTACACAGTCATTGATATGTATCTATTAGGTATTGCGTCTTTTTAAATCTATATAAATATACAAACACTATCTGGGACAACGCGTTGTTTCTACCACAAGCGAGCATTGGGAATCAACTGGGTCACATGATCTGTTTCAAATAAGGCTACAATGAATAACCTGGATAGGTGAGAAAGGACAGCTAGTTCGAGTCCTGGGGAGAGCAGGATTATTTAAATCAGGATGATTCAAAGGTCAAGGTGAATGTGAGTCTAAACAATGTATACCTGCAGCTTGACTTTCGTTTACACGGAACGTAATATAGTAAATCGATAATATATTCGGATAAAGGAAAATAGATATTGTTGAACTAAATAGATATATAGGGAACGGAGAGAGAGAGAGAGAGAGAGAGAAAGGGGAAAAACAGAATGTTTGTTAGTAAAAATGTTTGTTTGTAAAAATGTTTTATATGTTTCGAATGTTCCTTCAGGGCGACGGGAGATAGCAGCTAAGAGCAGGGTATGAACTCGGGACCATCGAGGAAGTCCGAACGACAGTCAAGCGCGCATACGGCACGACCAGGCAGCACTCCTGGAATGACAGACAGAGACAGAGAGAGACAGACAGACAGAGAGAAGAAGAAGAAAAAGAAATAGAAAATTTAAGGGGTGCATAGATATTTTCATTTACATAGAAAACAACAACAACGTATTTCGTTCTGGTCACATGACATTCTCGTCCACTTTCAACAACAGAAACATCATTTCGTATCTTGTTTGCTAGGTTGCAAAGAGGAATGTCAAAATACATCGTTCTTCCTGAACCATTACAAGACGTGTCTGTTTGAGGGGAGACAGGTTTTGATCTCTAGTCATTCACATCACGTTCATTTGTTTTTCTACTTAAACAGAAAACGTAAGAATTACGGTTGGCCGCACCTCCCCCCCCCTTTCTAATTTATCGTCAACAAAACAAACTAATCATGGGTGAAGGAAAACTACAGCTTTTTGCATTACAAAGAAAAATTCCTATTTTATATTTAACTACTAGACTAGTCATGTTTTATTTGTCATTGAAAACTAAAGAGAAAAAAAACTAATGGTCAGCATGAGGATCAATCCCACGACATTCTCTATATTAGCACAAAGCTCTAAAATCTACCAATCCGGTCATACTTCAAAAGGTCAAACTTATATATAGAACTATATCTATAAATCTATACTATAAAGCACAAAGTAAGGCGTATGTATGTATGTCCCGCATAGAAATCAAAACCGTTTGACCAATCTTGATAAAACTTGGCATAAATGTTCCTTAGATCATGGCTGAGACTGTGGTTTAGGTTTAATGGTCTCTCCTACAACCGGAGGGCTCTAAAAATAGAAGTACTTAATTGTATCTCTATGAAAAATCGAAACTTTTTAACAAATGGGGTAAACCCGTTTTCACACTCTACTTTTATTTCCGTGGCAAAAAAAAAAAAAAATAATTGTGAAAGGAACATTCTCCAAGTTTGACAAAGATCTAAAATCAATCCATTAGATCAGTAATACCCAAACTAAGGTCCGCAGGCAGCGGGTCATATCCAGATAGTAAATGACGAGGAAAGTAATATGGCCGCCAATTTTATTAATTATTTTTTTTTACAATTATACACATAATGTAAAAAAGTAATTTTCATGAGCTCATTAATGAAATGATCTTACTGAAATGTTAATAAAATGTGTTTTCACGCAGCACAATTTTATGTGAGACATTTCAGCTTAATGGGATAATGAAAATTGGCCCAAACGTTTTTCTTTGTGTTTTTTCTCTTTTATTTAAGTTTGACTATGAAAAAAAATGTGAACTTAATTGTAAGACTTTAAAAAGAAAAACTAACATCATTTGTACATAATCATTAAAGTCATTCTAACCACAGACTTGATATCCAACAATTGGATTAACAAACCATTCTTCCCTTAAAGTTTTAATGGTTTCCGATGTATAACAAAAATGTTAGCGTTGCATTCAGTTGTTACATTATTTAGGTAACTTTTGTGTGGCTGCCTGGTCGTGTGGTATGCACAATAGACGTTCGATAATCCAAGGTTCGAACCCTACCTGCCGCTATCCCCCACCACCCTGAGGAAAATTAGGGCTAGGATAAAACTATCATCAATCCTGGTTATTAATATTTGTTTGTTTTTGTTTTTATAACTTGGCTTTGTAAAAGTCAAAATTGTTATCTTGTCAATTTTTTAAAATTAATCCCGAAAAATAAAAACCTTCTATCTGCTAAATGAACAATTGAGTTTGAGAGTTTCCCATCCCTCCCAAAACGAATCAGCTTGAATTGTCTATCTCCATTTTCTTTTTCTTCGCGACAGGAATACAAAGGGAGGCGGTTTATTAACAATTCTTAAACAAGTAACGCCCTTTCTTCATTTTATATTTACTAATGATTGAATCTAACATTGACAATTAAAGACACGTGCAATGGGGAGCATGTATGATTGAGATATAACTATTTATTGTTCACACAAAGTATGTACATACGGGCCCCCAACATCCACACTCGCCTGGATCGTGACCAATCGCCATAGGAGGCCTGAACACTGATCTGCAACGTCACAACCTGTGGGCAGTTTAGACCAATAGCTCGTTGCCAAGTCAGAGCCAGTCAGAGGTCTGTACGACGTGGCAACGAGCTGTTAGTCTCCATTGCCCACAGGTTGCGACGTCGCTGGCTAGTGTTGAGGGCTTCTATAACGACTGGCCTCGCTTAGATCAGCATCAAGATTCAAGATTTCTTAGTAAGAACAATAAATGCATTTCAGTATTTAAGATATCAAATTCTAGTAATTCAAATATCTTGTTCTCCATTCTCTATTCTCAAACATTCAATGAACTACACTACTACAGTATTGAACCAAGTAACATAAAAACAACAACAAACACAGTAAACAAATTTCTTTTTACCGAAGCTGTTATATTTTTGTAAGAGCGATTACTTCGCTCTTAATAACTAATTCATAACTTATTACAATAAATTAAAAAAACAGGGAAAAAACAAACACTTTTAGCCTTAGCCCGCCTTATCTCCCCTCCAAGTAGATGAAAATCCACTTTGCACTCAAGTATAAATCCACCCAGAGTATTGAATATTCTAGTTCGTCGATATAGAATCAGACTTACAAACAGAAGACTGTAGTCTAGACTATGATAATGACTGAGGATATTACATATGCGATTATAGTTCGGTGATAGAGTATTGATTTATGTATTGAAAAATTTTATAAGTATTAAATAGATATAGATATTCTCAGACATTGATTCTAGCAGTCGCGCTTTGAATTTCTACACAAGACGGCGCCAAATGTTCTTAAGCGTCCATTGTTGTTACCTCTTTCCTGAAAACATTCGGGATTTCCCACTGGCGTGTTTTCCAAATAGAAGTAAATTTAATTTTACGAAGACTATTAATTTAAAAAATAATAAAGATCAAACAACTTAGAATTTTTTTTTCTTAAAATTTCAAGGAAAAGCTTTAAATCCGTTTTCGAGATCCGTGTCCACCCAGCTAGAGGCTACAGGACCACTCCAAGTTCCACCCATGAATTTGCAAGCTAACAAGAGGAATTGTACTATACTAACCTACATCGTTCAGGAACATAAAAGAAGAACCAGGTCTATTTCAAGACAAGTATGTTCTAAAAGTCACTGTACTTATGTGGATTATGATGGTTTGCTTATAATATACAATTGAACTCTTTTAGGGTCACTCCTCAGCGACATAGCCGTAGGTAGAAAGTACCAGTGTTACATAACAAGGATAATAATTAGCGCAAAAACAAAATACTAGTTAGATAATTTGATATCAATGATGTGTTACAAAAATGATTATTTGATGCACCTTTTGATTTGCGTAATAAATAAAGAAAAAAAAAAGAAACTAGAAACATGACTTAGTAGGAGACTCATTATTAAACAGAGTTAGCACAGCTAGTTTCCAAATTAGAGAAAGTGTCAAATGATTTTAAAATAGAACTTACATCACTGTCCTGGTGTCTCATCATGAAACATTTAAGAGGACGAAAGTGGCCTCATGGCCGCTGCGTCCGAGTCAAAAGACTTCTTTTTCCGTCGCAATTTCCTGGCCATCAGAATGGCGTTGGCGGTGTAGAGGAATGGGTTGAAGGCCGAGTTGGCAGGCAGAAGAAAGACTGTGGCCACCACGTTCATCTCCCCGGGCACGGGGAGCCCGGCCCTGGCTGCCATCCCCATCACAGTGATAGGGAACCAGCACAGGCAGTCTGTAAGCACGACGAGAATGAGTCGTTTGGCTATGGCGGTGTCTTGGCGAACCCTCACTTTGGAAGCTTTTGGGTAGGTCATCAGCCGAACGGATAAGTAGATCATCAGCTGACCCAGGCCTACCAAAATGAACACGACCAGGTTAAAAACGATGAAAATCGCAAAGGCGTAATCGTTTCCGGGGATTGACGACCTGGTTATGGGAAGTGGTACCCCCAAAGCGTTCTGTGAATAGAGCCGCCAGTGTTGAAATGGAGGCAACAAAGGAATTGAAGCCATACAAAAGCCTATGACCCAGACCAGACCACAAGCTTTCGCCGCCGATCTTCCGTTAAAATGGAAATGTTTATTCATTGGAAGCGCTATAGCCAGGAGTCTGTCCAGCGTCACCAGAAGTATGAATAGGGCAGATGTTTCGCTGGACAAAAGGCACAAAAATCCAGCCATTTGACAGAACACACTGTTCGTCCATTCCTTTTCGTACAGCTGATAATTTCCGCGGTAATGTGCGTCCGCAATGCCTATAATGACAAGGTAGACGCCCATGAGAAGGTCAGAGATACTGAGAGAGGTAATGATGATTCTAAAGCTTTGTTTCATCCCACGATCCACGACTATTCTGTAAAAGATAACGCCAGTGTTGCCAAAGACCGTCAGTATAGCCATGATCCACAACGCCGCTCTCAGAAGCAAGGTCCGCAAAATGTCCGCGCAAGATGATATTTCATCGTAGGGAGCTTTGCAGTTCGTGTACGTCACAGAGGCGGGCTTAATAAGATCACAACACAGTCGATAGTTGTCAGTGGCGATTTCTCTCAGGTTTAACTGTGAGTGGAAGATTGGATCGGACACATCCAAGAAAACGTTCCCTTGAAGGTCTATAGTTTTAAGCCCAGTAAGGTTGATAAACGCGTTTTTATTAATTTTTAGTATGTTCATAGAACGCAGAATCAAATCCTGCAGATTTGAGGCCCCGTGGAAGCAGTCAGCCTCCAGTTCGTTCTTTGTGTTGTAGGAAAGGTCAAGTCTGGAAAGTTCTCTTGTGTGTTGTAAAAATCCAAAAATGGCGTTATGGAATTTATTATTGGCCAGGATCAAAGTTTTCAATACCGGGCATGATTTAAAGGTCTCGTTGTTGAGAAATTCTATCTGATTGAAGCTGGCGTCAAGTATTCGAAGATTTAAGTAACGAAAGTTCTCCTCAAATATAAACTGAACGTTGGAGTGCGACACGTTGAGATATATTAGGCTATAGGTGGCTATTCCGTTGAGCTGTAGGTTGGGCAGGATGGCATTAAAGAGACGCAGGTAGCGAAGAGGTTGAAGAGTGGAGGAGTTGAAGACGGGCACTGCAGTGCAGGTGTATTCCATCCTTTTACACTCGCAGTGTTCGGGGCAGGTGATGTTTCTGGCGCTGCACAGAAGTTCGTCATCGTGGTAAGGGCAGTGGTAGACATTGTCGCAGATGTTATCGTTGTGTACGCAAACACGAGAGTATTTGCACTTATACAATCCTTTACAAAGTTGTTTACAATTGGCCCAGTTCTCGTCTTCTCCGAACGGACAGTCGATCATACCGTTGCACCACATGTATAAGGGAATGCAATACCCATGAGTACATCTGAAATGAGTTTCAGGACATTTATCTCTTTTAGTTATGTTAAATTTTCCAAAACCGTCAGGATAGACAACACCTGGGGTATTGGGGTATTTAAACACATTCTCTTTAAATATTTCACCCGCTTCTCTACCTTTTAAATCACGAATGGGGCAGTCAATCTCAGAATCAGTGATCCAATGTTTTGGTAGGCACGCTATCATTGGGCATAGGTACATATCTCCGAAACATTCCGTGCAGTCCATCTCGTCCGAGCCATCGAGGCAATCCTCTCTGCCATCGCAGACCTTGTTTCGATCTAAAACCATACCGTCATTGCAGACAGACAACGATGCACCTAAACTACTTTTTGATGGAATTTTGCAGTGGTTCTCATCACTCTCATCCGGGCATCCGCTAACTCCGTCACACACGAAGGAATAAGGTAAAAGCGCGGAAGTTCCGCAGGTGAACATCGTGTGTTCGTTCTTCGCATAGTCACAGTTCATCTCATCGCTGTGATCGAAACAGTTATCCACCTTGTCACACCTCTGTTCTTCAAAGATCAACTCCTCACTTGTGCATTTGAACATAGGGAATGTTTCTTTATGGCGGTCTTTGCCTATGCTAATATTGGCCAGCATAACGTGCAGTGGTTCAATTTGCTTTTCGCAAATAAACGAGACATTGTCCATTTTCCTGCCGCATTCCGTAGAGTGAAAGTAATCCAAGTGGAGTAAAGAGCACCTTGACCAATCCTGGAATCGATATTCTTTGGGCAGGTAAAACGCCGTATGTCCATCAATCCACTGCCACATGCGTCGATATAGTTGACTGACCTGCTGCATACGCATTCTTCGTAGTCCCAAAAAGGACACGTCGAATTTTTTCCCCAAAAACGTCCTAAATTTGTTCACAAAATCTTCTACTTTCTCTATCTTTATAGTTAAAAGATGCGCATTAAACGTACGCTCGCAGTATTCTTGAGCCATGGTCCACGACATTCGGGACTTGTCTCTTACAGGATAGTAGCATGACTTCTCGAAGTAGACTCCACTGGGCCAACATTTGTCATCCTTATACTTGCAATTGATCTCATCTTCACCACCTGCGCATTCTTCATAAAAGTTGCATTTAGTTGTTCGGGGGATGACTGTTATGTTAGTACAGTTCATAGTGAAGTTGGAATACAGCTCTATGAAATTCTGTTTGTCAACTGCTTTGTAGGATATGTTAAATCCAGCTCCTGATTTTATACTGTCGGAATGAAATTCGACTGTGCAGTAATTACGTGGCAAAACAACAGGCCACCTAAAATGGAAACTAGTGGATCTTAATACGTTAGGAAATTCTAACCCGTGTCCTTCATCTATACGGATTTCAATGAAGTCTCCTTCTCCGAGTGGTTCATAAATGTCTACATCCAATAGTATTAGCTTTTCGTCGGGCACTTGAATGCTCCACTTACAGTCTAAATTGTTAGGATAATTCTGTTGCTTGTCTCTACCTGGTGATATAATGAATCCGCTCGTTTTCCCGAAGTGAACATATTCCGAAGCATTGCAAGACTTGTATTCCAGAACCTCACAAGGTATTATGTTTACCGCAAAGCTCATTTTGTCAATACACTGTTTATTGTCACGAAGCCGCAGCTTTAGCTTGACTTTGCTGTAGTCAATGAATATGGCCTTCGGCTCCTTCATCCCACAGAAGCTTCCCATCTTATGAGTAATAGATCTGTTGGGGGTATTCTTGTCCGGGACATCCACCTCGACGTCTAGTGACTCTGAGCACTCCTCGGAGGTCTCATTGACCAGCAGGTTCAAACCTGGGATGTTGAAGGAGGTGAAATTCAGAAGTATATGCTGGTTTTCTCTGACAGTGATTTCACTTGTGTGTAGACATTTCGTAATGCAGCAAGTTTCCACAGAAATGTTTAGAAAAGTTATTCTCGAGACGTGTATTAGCGATACGTTGTTGCACGACGCTCTGTGGTCAATACTTATAGAAACATTTGTCCTCGTTTCCTGAAGGGTTGGAATGGTTTTTGTGACAATTGATCTTTGGGCTTGATACATGAATGAAGTCATGCCTAGACATTGATAAGCTCCCCCTGGCTGAACTGTAATGGAGATGTAATCATTCTTTGTCAATGTTGGAGTGAATTCGTCGACATAGCGCCAAATTGAATCTTGAAAACTTCTATTATAGGAAAAGAGTGTTTCTTTGGGGGTCACTTGGTTTCCAGCAGGATTCCTCAATTTCAAATCATTTTCAACCAAATTGGGTCGCCGAGTGAAGCCTTCTGGCCTAGATGTAAGCCCCTTTTTTATTCTGTTTTGGTGGGCTTTGGGCGTATTGAGTGGGTTGTTCTGAAAATAAGTTTTCTCCAATCCTTGTGAGGAGTCTCCTGGTCCGAAGATTGAAATAACAATAAAAACCACGACGCTGATGTAACACCGCAATTGAAACATTTTAGTGGATAAGTCTTGCCTTTATAGAACGTGATGCCATTTTCCTTGATTGTCTTATTGGCTGTCTAGTCAAGTTTTGTGTAAGAATTAACGACTTCATCTAACACTGTTATCATGTTGTTTTTTTGTTTTCTTTTAAATAGATCGTTTATCGAATCCTATCAAACATGAAGGAAATATCTTTTTGCAGCTTGATAGCTTTGTAAAAAATCTAACAAAAGACCAAATCTTAGCTTCCACCATAAAAACACTACAAGTAAACAAGAGAACAACAACTAGAAATTGAGATAATCTATAATCATAGTGTGTCAATGTAAATCGCTCAGTTAATGATAGACTAAACGGTGAAGAGTTTGCACTGATTGGCTGTAAAGATTACGGATTCGCTTAGTGTTAGCTAAATGGCTGCATGTAGTTTTTAAATCAAGTAATTTTTTTTTATCAATGACTATAAATATTCGGGCGAATACACAATTCGGAACGTTGATGTTCGTGTGTGTTAGTTAAGACATGTGTTAAGACATGGGTTAAGACATGGGTTAGGCATGTTGAAATCTTTACCAGCATTCAAAAGTTTTCAGAAAAATGATATTATGTTATGTTTCTTAAGAGAGCATATGACTGCATGGTCGTGTGGTATGTGCTCTAAACCATCCGGGTTCGAACCCCGCCAGCCGCCATTCCATACAGTCCTGCGTAAGTTTTGGCTAGAATGTATTAATATTTCAACCTGAAGGAAGCATAAGAAAACAAACAACAAAGAATATTTACGTCAAAGACAAAGCACAACAGCCAAATTGTTGACCAATAATTTACGACGAGGAAGTGCGTACTTAGTGATACGTCACCAACATCTTAATCGTAAACTCCGTTTGAGTGAGGTTCAAATCCCCTTTTGCAAAAGACCTGGGCGGAAGCCCTGTTGTTGTTCTTAATGTCATCGTACAGGTCAAGAAGTTGTGACTTCCCAGACATGTCCAGAACGACTTCAAATCTGGAGCAATCGAAAAGAATATGTGGCACGAGGCGACAGAGTGTTACTGTGGCACGAGGGGTTTGCAAAGTAGTGATATCTGATACACCTGCAGCTTCTGGTGATTACCAATGATCATGGAGGTGTATCAATGATTAACCTCTTGCAAAGGGATTTATTAATTATAGAATATGTAAAATACCACAAACAGACAATATCTTACATAAAATTATATGTCTACATGGTTACGTGATTATCACTATTTCAATGAAATAATTCACGAGAAATTCTTAGACTTGCGCTGAGATGTAAATGCTTGAGATATGTTGGAATCTTTGCTCCAATCCATCATCACAGTCAAAACCTTCAGGGACTATTCTGAGACATTGTAAGACCAACATTGGAGTTCTGCTAGAGTTTAGGGAATCTGGTTTGAGACACACGTTTGTCAACACAATGGTTGGCAGGTAATGCATTATGTCGACATAATGTGAGCATTGACATAATGCAAGTATTGACATAATGCAAGTATTGACATAATGCAAGTATTGACATAATGCAAGTATTGACATAATGCAAGTATTGACATAATGTGAGCATTCAATCAAAAATTGGCAACATTTCAGGGTATTCAGTACAAAGATTGACTTAAGACTGAAGCGTATAGTAAGTAAAAACTCAATTAGTATTTCAAACTTAGGAAAATGACGTTGGCAAGAACAAAGGGATATATATATATATATATATATATATATATATTTATGTATAACTTTTATATAGCGCTACTTTCATGCTTATAGCATGCTCAGAGCGCTTTGGTCCAATCTCATTTGTGGACCAGTGGGGGAGAGGGTATCTAGGAGTTGGTTTTCCGTGCTGCCTTTAGGCGCTCGGTAAACACAACTCTGCCCGAGCCCCCTTCTAGGTAGCCAAGCCAAGCCAAGCTCGCACTTAACCTCTCGACCACGCTTCCCACATAAATAAATACAATAGATGATCTAAAACGTCACAGACGTTGACTCATTCAAATTATTATAAACCTTTTATTAGTTTTCTAGTGAAGTAGAGAATGCAATTTTCAATTTATTATTGTACTGGTTGCACTTTCGCTATTCTGTTATTAGTTATCTTGAGACCGCGCTTTCATGGAGGACCTCTGGACAGTGGCTAGCAGATGCAAAGAGGAGGCGGACACTGCTGGAGACTCTGAGTTCTTAGGAGGCACCTTGTCGCTCAATGCATCCAAATTGTGAGAGGAACCGAGTCTAGAACTAAAATAAGTCTACCTGCATCCAAACGTGTGAGAGGAACCGAGTCTAGAACTAAGGTAAGTCTACCTGCATCCAAACGTGTGAGAGGAACCGAGTCTAGAACTAAGGTAAGTCTACCTGCATCCAAACGTGTGAGAGGAACCGAGTCTAGAACTAAGGTAAGTCTACCTGTCATTTTGTCGCACCTATTTCTGAAATAGGGTAAGTTAACTAAGTTAACAAGTTTTATGGCTCTGGTCAACATATATATATATATATATATATATATATATATATATATATATATATATATATATATATATATATATATGACACAGATCATAACACGTTGAAGCTGTCCAGTTGCAAAGAGAGATGTACATTTGCCTTGTCTAAGTCTCAACTGACCTTCTCTTGCCAAAATTAATGTTTTACTGGCTATGGTTTTACGCAATCTGTAACATTGCAGAAAGATGTGCACTCCAAGCTGACCGATAAATCAAGTGCATGCTAGAAAGCTTTGTTGTGTTTCCAACAGAGGATCCAAAAACTGAATAGTACAACATGATGTCAACATCTATATCAATCTTAGAACACTTTAAAACGTTGAGAATCAAACAGTTTAGACAGCAGACTAATCAATGAACACAGAAGATAGTTGGTGTTGGTTACACTTGAGCGCCACTAAGAGAGACAACAAAATGTTTGAGCCAATATAAGTGGATACATGGAAGACAAGTCGGAACTTAAATATATCAAAATTTGAAAGATATCGTCCCAGCCCCCCGGTCTACACACGTTCATTGATGCGTCCAGAGAGAGTTAAATATTTCTCAGCTAAACGATAGAAGTAAGTAGTGTAGATACTCCAGGATTTATATTTACAAGTTTGTACGGTCCAACAACTAGGATTATACACATGAAGTAAAGGGAAATGTTTTAAGTACTTCTTTATGGAAATGTCATTAGCCATCCTAAGTCCTTTACAAATGTAAACATTTTTTAAAACTCACGAGTGATCAAAAGGGATGTTCCAATAAGAAATGAATGATTATTTAGTTTAGTTTTCTGATATGAATCTTTAACAGACAGAGCAACTGAAATCCTAAAATATTTTGTTATAAATGGGACATATTCCTTTTATATGCCAATTTCAAATCATATCCATAACATGACTGCGAATTAAAAACTTAAGAGTCTAGAATCTGTAGTGTGTAGAAACTAGAAACAAATGTAAAGTATATTTTATTAACAACTGAAAATACCATTTTTCTATCGCTCCTAATGTTTACTCATGGCTCTCGTATGCACCGTACTTCAACTGGAATAAGTGCCCGTAACTCTATCACAAGCTACAACAATAAAACTTCAACTGAATGTTGACAATGATTGGTACTCCTCTTATAGTTAGAAACAATTGATTCAGAGTTTGCTGACTGCTTGCCCAGCTCAATGGGAGAATACATAGAACTGAAACAAACCATTTTAGAGTTGATTACATGTAAGAGAAACTTTTCTACCAAGATATCTTCATACGCTGTAATACTATACAAACTCAAACACATATCATTCATTTCAAATCAACAGACATACATATACCTACCTCACACACGTACGCACGCACCCTTCCGACAAACTCTCCATTTACATTCACACTCTCTTCAGACACCCACACACTCATAGACCTTACACACAAACTCATAACACCCAAACACCCCCTCCACATCGTATGTATTCATTGATCTTTGATATAAACTGAAAGTTACAAGTGCTTACTAGAGGAGAATAGTCAGATTAATTATTAATACATCATTAATGAACTAATAGTGCTATAAATTTCTTTCAAATTCTACGTAACGGGGGATAGTGGCTGAGTGGTTACGCAGTTGGCTTCTGATCCAGAGGTCTTAGGTTCAAATCTCAGTGAAGACTGAGATTTTGAATTTCTGGATTTTTAGGGCCCCACCCAACTTTAATGTAGGGGAAAGTAAAGGTTGTTAGTCATTGTGCTATCCACATGACACCCTGCTGACCAAAGAAACATCATCTGCCTTATAGATCGCAAAGTCTGAAGGGTGAACTTTACGTTTTTCTTACTGTCGCGTAGCACTGGGTGTCCGCCCACTGGAGGGATAAAATTCTGGGGCGGCAAAGGAGACCCAATGAGTGGCGAAAAGAAAAAGTTTTTAAAAAATGAGGGGCAGCATTCTTTTTCTTTTACGTTTGCAACAATAGCACGTGGTTCAAAATAGAGACCTGGTTTTAAACTATTGATGGAGTCATTCTTAAACCCTATCAAATTTAATGAAAACGACCTCTTAGAGCCCCCCCCCCCCTATTGCATCTCAACTTTCCAAAACAACCAGGACAAGAAAGAAAAAAAATAAGCACATAAGACAAAAAAGATTCATCACATTTTAAAGTTTTCTAGCAAAAGAACATGAATCAATAATAATAATAAGAGAATGAATATTCGTTTGTTTCTAACATAATAATAGTCAGAAGAAGACCAAAACAACATACGACATTCATTGTGTATACATCGAATCAGTTTAGTCATGTAAATTTTTTGAAACATTTAGCGCAAGACCGAGGACAATTTAATCTGTATTTTTTCATATTTCTATTTTGACTAGCGCTATTTCATGCTTTTAGATTTCTCACTACGCTATGATCCTATCACTTGTCTGGACCAGTTGAGAAAATGGAGGGGGGAGAGGGTAGAAAGAAAGGGAGATCTGGGTGCATTTTACCGTAATTGGCTTTAATAACTTTCAAATTAGAGCGGCGACATATAAAGGAGACTACCTCAGCTTATACCACCACTTCAGTCAAGTACTATTTCTTTCCCTTGTTCGAGATACCAAACAGAATAATCAATTGCCAATAGTTAGTTAACTAATCGTTTAAGTTTTGATTTATTGATTCTTGTGCTGTGAGGTAAAAGAAATAATAGTGCAAAACTTCATATTGATACGAGATTAGATGTCGGATAAATAACGCAAAGAAACCTTTAACCAGACAGACAGACAGAGTGAGTTGATATAAGCTTTATAATAACAAGAATAAAGAATAATAAGAATACAAATTAATAATAGGCATTGAATTCAAGTAAAAAGATTAAGGATGAGTGCAGTATTAGAGTCGAATACTCAGACCCAGCTGCGCTCTACATATTTTGACACAAATTATGCAGACAAAGCCGTCGTCCGTCCGGGGAGGTGGGAATCTATTTATATTCCCGCTACCTTTCTACATGCTCTGTAATAAGCATCAATATTGGAACACACAATTTGTATAACTTATAGACAAGGTCCAATAGGAGTATAACCTTTGTTATAGACTCCAGGAGCAGATCACCCACAAACCAGTGGCGTAGCTAGGAATTTGCCATCATTTGGGGGCCCAGAGGGCTTGACTTCTTTGGGAGCCCCTGCATTTTGATTAATATTTAATATTTAATGTAAAAAAAACAACACTCATAATGTCAGAGGTGAAGGTTACGAGAGACTTGTGTTTGTTGAATACAAACCAACACGATAACACAAGCCAACAGTTAGGCTGAGTGAGGTAAACCGATTTGCTACCTATAAAGCGAGCTTGAGTTCGAGTCCCGACTAAGGCTGTCCTGTATTTGCTGATCGTCTAAGGACAGCGCCTGAAACGTCCAGATACCTCCTTCCCCCACATTTCAACAAAAGAGATTGGACCAAAGTGGACATGCTCTATTACGACAGATACGATATCCACAACTAATCCCAATCCAAAAAAATATATATATATATATATTCTTGACAGCGATAATACAAATCTTTGACAATACACTTATACAATTATTGAATTAGAGTAATCCGGATTTTGGTGAAACTCATAGTGACTCTCTGTAACAGGCGAATAGATTGACCTTACTTAAGACAGCATCAATATTTTATCTATGTTCTAACTAACGCCTTGGGAGAGGGGCACTTATCTCCAGACTGAATCAATGGTTCCGGCGCCATCCTCGGGTATGTACAATCAATAGCAAACTATCTTGTCTGGAAGAGGAGGTCGAGGGAAAAGAGAAACGGCCAATGCCTTTGAGAAAGCGGTGTAATAGTGTGCAGGGGAAGAGAGGTATTGAACTGACCTTGAGTTTAAGCCTTAGATCTGGTCACGATGTGCAACTGTGCGTGGAATGTAACTGACAAAAAAGAACACATCCGATACCATCGGTGTTTGGGTGTATCGATGGTATCGTACTGTTGATTAATTGTTAAGTGCAAAAGATCGATTATGGGGTGGAAGTGTCTTTTACATTGGCAGGCTTTAAAAATTCGTTCGTTATGACAGTAGTGAAGAATCACGTGGGGCCCAGGTTATCAAAGCATGTGATTGGGTATTGAACACACGGGAGAATCAAAATGAAACCTAGTAAATGTTACACAGAAAGAACATTGCCGGTTGGATAAGCTGTCGCCTACAATGAATTTTTTTCCCGCTTCAATCATTCGATTCTATGTAGCATTATATTGGTTAAAATAGTACACTAAGACTGATTTGTATCAAGTCAAGAAATGTTATTTTACCTGAGACACGAAACATTTCAAGAGATTATTTCCCTCCCTGCACAAAGCTGAGCATATATTGTCTGTGTGTCGGGTGTTGAACATTGAGTGCCGCACAAGACATAAGTCTGACACTTCTCTATCTTCATATTTCTTTTTTTTTAAACTTGTCGGATGTAGTTCTCTTTATTTAATCTTCAAGTTTATATAACATCCTTTGAATGTGGGTGTGTGTATGTGTGCCCGTGAGTGTGTGTGCATGTATGTGTTTGTGTGTGTATATGCATGTGTGTGATGCAGACGTGTGCAGGTAACAGGAAGTGACGTAATGTCTCACGGTGAGCTGATACTGACTGGCTCTATAAGTAGAGATTCCAAACAAACACAATATCGTACAATACGCAGCAAACAAACTATATATATGTACACACATTTACGTGTTCTAGTGTTTTATGTTAAGTGACTACAATAGACCAAAACATATTCAGACCTGTTGTTAGGCATTATCATATAGGTATTTAATATACAGCGTAATCGAAGGGCGCCACCTCCCTGTTTTCCCATCCCACACAGACAAAGTCCAGACCGCCCTTAATCACCCGAGTGTCACAGAGTTTGAGTGCTGTTAGTTCGAGCCTCCCGTTTCAGGGTCGTTTGGTTAGAACATTGAGATTTGCCAAACGGTGCTATACTGTTCATTGTGACTAGAATGTACTAGATAGTATTATTATGATGCGTGTGTAGAGAGTGGTTTTACTTGCAAGATAATTAGTTCAAAGGGCAAGTAAGAAAATTCAAGTGGCAGTGAGAAATACGTTCGTCTGGGCTTTGACTTATATATATATATAAACATCGATTATGACTACTGTAAAGCAGAGGCGCAGTGAGGGGGGCACGATACCCCGGGCGCCACTTTCAGGGGGGCGCCACACGCAACCTATATTAATTTTTGTTATTTTCATGGGAAAAATGGGTGGGGGAAGCCAATAATGTGCCTTGCCCAGGGCGCACGTTTTGCTCACTACGCCTCTGCTGGGGAGGTATACGCCAGCGAAGTCCGACCCAACGAAGAAGTTTTATCCTGCCCGCCACATGTTTTGCAATAATAATTTAAAATAACAAATTCATATACAATGACGAAATTCAAGTTTTCAATATGTTTTGAAACATAGAATTCAAATTGCAATAAACAAGCCTGTCTCATTAGCAGTGTCACCGTGTCGTTCATAAGCACTACATCCCAATGCCTCACTTGTAAACAAAACAACAGTGTTGATACATCCATGACATATGATGAAAGAAAATTTTAAAAAAATCCAATGGTCTCCGAAACGAAAATGGATTTTTTAGGCCAGGAAAGTCCTTTTTGTTAAATTGTATAGTGTTCAGACAGTCGATACATATGTACTGGTGTTCTGTTATTAAATTGTATAGTGCTCAGACAGTCGATACATATGTACTGGTGTTCTGTTCTTCTGCAGTGCTAAAAGTCATTGAAAACGTGTTCTAATAACGACTTTCTTCAACAATATAGGCTTCAAGTTTTCTGAGTTTAAAATTCTTTAAGTAAAACGAAATTTTAGCTAGATGTTTAGCTAGATGTTTAGCTAGATGTTTAGATAGATTTTTGGCTAGATGTTCAGCTAGATGTTTAACTACATGTTTAGCTAGATGTTTAGGTAGATGTTTGGCTAGATGTTTAGCTAGATGTTTAGCTAGATGTTAAGCTAGATGTTTAGCTAGATGTTAAGCTAGATGTTTAGCTAGATGTTGAATTAGTCCCCTTTATATTTGTTTTAGAGAAAAAAAATGGTTTGAACAAATAATAGATTAGTATAAAACCTTCGCTTTTCATAAGCACTTTCCTGGCACAGTGGTTAGTATATTGGCTTGAAGAGGCTAAGAAGGCTTTAGCCCTCGTATTCGAATTCAGGACGTTCACCTTTTTTTAAATGTAAATGAGAGATAAACGAAAAGGTAGAGAGTGAAATAGAGAGATAAGAAGAGAAGAAGTGTAAAGAAAAGCAAGAAAGAGAGAGAGAAAGAGAGAAAGAGAAAGAGAAAAAATGAAAACCTGAGTGAGAAACATGGGGGGAGAAGAATGAGAGAGATAGAGAGCAGTGAGAGAGAGATAGAGAGCAGTGAGAGAGTGAAAGAGAGCAGTGAGAGAGAGATAGAGAGCAGTGAGAGAGAGATAGAGAGCAGTGAGAGAGTGAAAGAGAGCAGTGAGAGAGAGATAGAGAGCAGTGAGAGAGTGAAAGAGAGCGCGGGAACAAAAAAAAAAATATTACAAAACTAAAGAGGAAGATAAAAATCATTAGGACAAGAAGCAATGAAAGACAGAAATTGATGAACACAAAAGATGAGCATAAATGACCATTCATCTCAAGACATGGACAAGAATCATGACTTCCCTAAACACTTGTCACATGTCTGCCATTCATACGACAGATACACTAAACACAAAAAACACACAATCAATAGGAAGAAAAGAAAATAGCAGCACTAATGACACAGAGTCACCGGGTGACAGTCGATACTTATGATAAAAAAAAGATTAATTTGAACTTCTCTCTAGTCTAAACCCAATTTTGTCCAAACTTCCATTTTTATATTTCGATCTAATCCAAGTTTTATGACATTAAATCTTTGTTGCTTTCATCTGTTGTTTAGACACATTAGTTCCACTATGTAGAGCTTACAGAGGAAGTCATTTTAATCTATGAGATGAATCAATGTAGAGTTGGACGTTAAACACGACACTATGTTCTATGAGAAATAAAAACAGTTTCCATGGGAGACTAGCCGCAAACATTTTGTTGCAAGAGTTGTTTTTTTAATGCGCGAATCATAGACTTATATATACTATATCTAGACTGGACATGAAGACTTTTTAACACTACAAAAAATGTCGCGAAAATTTTGTAGAAAGTTGGATCAAGGCGTTGTTTTGTAAAGTAGTTAAAAGAAGTATAGGTTAGTTTTTTCAACCCTAACCTTTGCAACATATAATTTAATTTTTAAATCTAGATGTAGTAAATGAACATCGAAATCAAGAGTACTCTCGTCTCATAATTATTATTTTGCAATTTTTAGATACATAATCTTCTTTATCAAAAGACTGAATGCAACAATTGTGATTTTTTGTGTATTTTTGATAATCAATTACTAGATCTAGATCTAAAAAATAAAATGTTACATAGGTTAGGGTTGAAAAAAAAACACAACAACTTGACTTCTTTGAACTACTTGACAAAACAACGCCTTGATCCAACTTTCTACACAATGTTCACGAGCGATCAGTCGCGGATAAGAATGTATTTCCTGTTTCCAGTCTAGTAGTAGATCTTTAAGTCTATGGCCCGAATAAAATGCAAGTTTTATTTTTTGTTTCTTTCAATTTAAACATTCATCGCTTAAAAAAAATAACAATTTTGAAAAATTACAAACAACTTAGATAGAAAGCTATATAATAATTAAAGGATAGAAATCAAGGCCGGCCTTAAGCATAGGCAAACTAGGTAGCTTCGTAGGGCCTCCAATTATCTAAGGCCAGCCCTGACCCAACTTTAATGTACAGGTTACACACTTGAATGAGAGATATTCATGTTTTACTGTTACTACCCGATAAAGTTCTGTTCTGGAAATAATTGCATTAGTCAAACATGTTGACTTACAAACTTAAAAAATAGTAGGTCATACTACAATACTTTATACCCACGGCTATGCATATCTTAGAATATCTCCATCCCATTCGGAGAATAAATCAACTAAACTGAGTGAGGGGAGTGAGAGAGAGAGAGAGAGGGAGAGAGAGAGAGAGAGAGAGAGGTACAAAATAGATGAAGAGAGGAGGTAGGAAGATTGAAGAGAGAGTAAGAATGTGTGTACATTGGAGTGTGAGTGAACAGAGACTGAATGCGGTACCACACACACATTTTATTATTTTGTAAACGATTTCAGCATTATAGTGTCAAAGTATATCTCAAATAGTTGATTAGACAATCAGTTAATTGAAAAAGACAGACAGATAGACTGACAGACAGACAGACTGACAGATAGATAGATAGATAGATAGATAGATAGATAGATAGATAGATAGATAGATAGATAGATAGATAGATAGATAGATAGATAGATAGATAGATAGATAGATAGATAGATAGAAAGAAGGATGGATGGATGGATGGATGGATGGATGGATGGATGGATGGATGGATAGATAGATAGATAGATAGATAGATAGATAGATAGATAGATAGATAGATAGATAGATAGATAGATAGATAGATAGATAGATAGATAGATAGAATAGAAAACTGTGTTTAAAATGGATATCCTTAGTTCATCCTTTGACCTAAATATTTGTTATTTCCGAACCACAACCAAACAGTGATTTAAATAAAAAAAAACAAGAGAAACAAAGTAACAACGAAGCAAAACAGCTGATCACTTAAATAGCCCAGCAATTAATCATCTGACATAATCTAACTTTCTATGTCCTTAACTACGCACATTAATCAACAGTTTTTTTTTCTTTCTTTTTTTTTCTATTGGGGGGGGGGGGGGGTTCTGGTCTCTATAGGAGTTGGTAACGATGGCTGTTAGCAAACATTGTTCCATGTATCAACTACTTACGGTTAACGGTTACAAACATGAAGCTTTGTGCAGAGACAATGGATGTTCGAATGTAATACAAACAATGACACAGCTGAATTAGAATGTTGTTGTTGTTTTGTTTTTTTTGAGAAACTTGGTGTATAAAGATGAAATTAACGCAATTTGCGATCATCGAATGAAGTACTGATCTGCAACTAAACTAAAAAAATATCACTCTCACGGACCTATATATATATATTATATTTAGACTGTAAAACGGAAACACAGACCTATATATAGAGAGATTGTTATGTATTAATCACAGAACTATATATTCACGCAAATTCATGAAATAAAGTCATTTCCTGTTAGTTTCCATTAAGATAATGTTTTGAAATCCTAGATCGAAGTAATTCATGTCTATTGATTTTAGTCATCTTATGTACATTTAAATAGATTGATTTTGTTTTTATGTAGCTAAAAATTGTAAAATAATAATTATGAGACGAGAGTAATCTTATTTTCTATGTTTAATTAGCCTACTAGATCTAGATCTATACATTAAATTATATATTACATAGGTTAAGGTTGAAAAAAAAAACTTTATTTCTTATAAATACTTTACAAAATAACGCCTTGTTTCAACTTTTTAAAAAGCTTTCCACTACATTTTTTTTGTAAAGTTGAAAGAACTCCATGTCCAGTCTAGATATAATATATATAGGTCTGTGATCTCCATCTCCAGTCTAGATATAATATATATAGGTCTGTGATCTCCATGTCCAGTCTAGATATAATATATATAGGTCTGTGATCTCCATGTCCAGTCTAGATATAATATATATATATAGGTCTGTGATCACTTTACTGAGCTTCAAAAATGCCAACTATTAAAAAAAAAAAAAAAAAAAACTAGTATGGGAGTAGCTTTAAAAGATAATCTTCTGTGCTAAAATTGCAAAAAAAAAAAATGACCATGTAATTTTTAAAAACAGAGAGTATTTAGTACCTTGGAAACAGCGAAAATTTTTCTATTTATATTAGTCATGACTTTGGAGTTGTTCACGCTGAACTAAATAGTGTGAAAGACGCTTCACCGCTGCCAACTAAATCAAACAGAATTAAGGTCTGATTATTACTTTTTCTTTTTTGTACACCGGAATGACCGGATACACCAAAAAAACTAGCTATTTATAGTTTTTCTGCTATGTAAGAAAATCTCCACAGCAACTTTTTTTCTCTAAGGAGCTGAACTTAAAATCTAAAACATTTAAGAAGGTTTATTTAAGTTACCAACATGTGAAATCTGGAATTGTGCCAATAAAAACTGATCAATTTATAAAACGACGGGTTTATGTACTAGTAATGTTAATAGCTACATTTACGAGTCAACTGAGTGAATAATTTAAAAAAAAATTTAAAAAAAAGGTAAAAAGTAAAATTCCCATTTCACCGTAACAGACCTTACAATTTCTAGGGCAGATGATGTAAAGGTCATCTGTTTCTGTAGCCCACGGTTAACGAGAGTGTCATGTGGCCAGCACATCAACCAACAGCCTTTACATTTTCCCAGTTAATGTCAGGTACCCCGTCAGAATTGTGTGGACTCGGAGACGTCCTAAAGATATGGCGAATCCCAGTCTTTACCAAACCCGAGACCCCTTGGTTGAGAAGCCAAGCGCTGTACTACTCAGCCACCAAGCTTTGTAATAGGGAAAACAAGCCGAAGGAAGAATATAAGATTTTAGAGGAGGAATGGTCTTAATGAAAAACTTTGGTAGAAATATATTTTACAATAAAAATATAAAAAGATTCGGTGCTAAAATTAAAATAAATGAACGAAATCAAGTAAAACTAGACATTAAGATGTCGTCACAATAATATTAGAGAGAGAGAGAGAGAGAGAGAGGGGGAAGGAGAAAGAGAGAATATATTTTTTTTTATTCTATTGTTTATTAGTTGTGAAAGCTGCTATTGGTTTTTTTCTGATCGTGTGTCCGTCTTTCTTTTTTGTTATTGCACCATTAGGAACGCAACCTTCCATTCTACTACACACTGCTGTTTTATAGCAGAGCAGGAGTTCTAAGAACGGATATAGTATATCTTCCTACATGACCACAGAAAATAAAAGCAAAACAAAAACAAAACAAAAGTAATCATTGACAGATTATTTCGTATTTACTTGGTGATGCCAAGCTACGGCCCCTGGACTCCAATCCCCTTAGCAAACTGGTTTTAAGCCATCAATGACGTATCTAGCAATAGCCGAACAGAAAAAGAGAGAGAGTGAGAAAGGCTTATTGAGAAAGATTATAAGGTCGCTTGGATTAAGGCAGGCTGGCTACAAAAATATTTTAGATCCTCGAAACGCTGGACCCCCTGGGGTTGAACAGAGTGTATGTGAGACATCATTAGGGAGAGAGAGAGAGAGAGAGAGAGAGAGAGAGAGAGAGAGAGAGAAACGGAGGGAAGGAGAAACAACGAAAGAGAGAAAGAAATGTATTGAAAGACAGAAAGATAGAGGGAGAGAGAGAGAGCGAGAGAGAGAGAGAAAGGGACAGGTTGACGGAGAGAGAGAGAGAGAAAGAGAAATGAAGACATCTACAATCTATGTTCTATGTCCAGCTAACCTTCATCTCGAAACACTTTGTTCAAGAGTATCGTCTGAAATTCACAATATCACACAATTCAATCAAAGCACTGTTTTAAAAATAAATGAAACAGACTTTTTCCCGAACCAAATTAATACTGTAAACGTTTACATATATATATATATAAATTTTTTTTCGCGACGCACACGGACACACATATGATTGAGTTGGCTAAAACAAAGCTGGTGGAAGCTAAGATAGTCCTGTCAACTGCTTTTAAAATAATGTCTAGTGAGGAAAAAAAAAATACACTATTGTCTAACATCTCTCGCTGTGAGAGTTACGGTAACCCTCCTGTTATTAGCTCTCATTTATTTAATGTGGAATATGTTAGAAGATTTACTGTACATTTCAAAAATAAGTAATTTGCCAGGAGGGTGAAAGAAAGTATATGGGAAGGAGGGAGAGGGAGAGAGGGAAAGAGGTAGTGAGAGATACTGAGACAAAGGGAGGGAGGGAGGGGGGAGAGAAAGAAAGAGAGGGAGAAAAAGAGAGAGCGATGTAGAGAGGTAGCAGTAGTGACGATTACCGGCGACGTCTTCGCCAAGCTGAGCGTGTCTTCTTATTTACTGAGTCTCAAATAGTAAGCCCGCCGTGACAATGGTAGATACTTTTAAGGGAAGCGGAACGCTGTAGGTAAAGAGATATAGATGGGTAGGCGGGGCGGACGGCCAAGCGTGCGTGTAGCTTTCATGGTGACAATAGGGGCGCCGCCATCTTTGACCGCTGCTTGCTCTGACTTGAATCCGGGGTACCTATTTCAACACTGATGCTAGATCTAGTTTTAATAATGGACCAGGTCAACGCGCACAAACGCGATAATAGACATAGACAGTATATGAACTGTCTCCAATTACTTTGTCCAAAGAACATATAAAACTGAACTAAAGTATAGCTATCTAGATCTATACGGCATATGAAAAAAAAATGCTTTCCTGGCAAGATCTACAAAGTCAAAATATCAGAACAGAAAGCTTTATGGTGAATGATTGCCGCTCCGTAGGTGCGCTTAAAACAATGAATAGAGTCAACATGTTTTAAAGTTTTGAATTTGAGAAAAACATTACAGCGTCCGATGTTATTAATTTGAAGGGTGTTTGTTAATTCTATCAAGGTATCCATGGGTTCATTATGGCATGGGCTTATTTTGAGAAAGGTTTTTACAAGTTGGGTTTTTATGTCTTGGTTTTTTTTTAAAGACGGCTTTTAAAAATAAACTTGATACGATCTTATTTGGAGTAGGCATTTGAAAATAAAATGGGTTTATTATGACATGGGCTTTTTAGATGGGCCTCTAAAATATGTTATTTATTCTGACAGTGGCTGATTTTTTAGATCTTTATTATAAAACAAGACACCCAATCTCGGATTAGCTGAAATTTTGCACAATCATATCTTTCATCTGACAACACAAGAATCAATAAAAAAAAAACAAAAAACAATTAGTTTACTAACTATTGGTAATTAATTATATTGTTTGGTATCTCGAAACAAGGGAAAGAAATCGTACTTGACTGAAGTGGTGATATAAGCTGAATTAGTCCCCTTTGTAGGTCGGCGCTTTAAATTTGAACAAACAATATACAATTAAACAATCCTTGCTAGTCATAAGTACCTCAATAGCAGAGTGGTTAGCACGTCGGCCCTAGGAAGAGTGAGCCACAGTTGAAATTCAGGTTGTTCCCTTCTTTTGTTGTAAATGCTTCTAAAGCCTAATTACAGTAAAATCCACCCAGATAACCCTTTTCTTTCTTAAACTGGTGGCACATTAATTTAAAGTGGTTTGGAGAAGGTGCTTTTCTAAACCAACAAACATTTTTATAGATTTAATAAACTAAATTTTAATAATTACTGTTAATTTACTATCACAAATAGCAAACGTTTATAAAATCAACTCAAATTACAATTTTTGAAAAAAAAAATGTAATGTAGGTCAATAGGTCATTATTTTCAATTATTGCTGAAAAAAATGTAATACGATAAAAAGCAAGAAATGAACAAGTTTAATATTTTGGGACGGCAGAGAAATAGGTGGACCCCATGATCTTACCGGACCGAGTGACACCGACCCTAGCGACGCTGCTGCGTGAAAGCTGTATGATCGAATGGTGGTATTTTCTGCCCTACTCTGATGCTTGTCGAAACCACTACTCCTACATACTATTACTATATACTTGAAAGGTCAACAATACATTCACTATAGATGGCGTGTAACGTTGAATAATACATGACACATGACACGTCACGTGCACTCATTGATCGAGGAAAGGTTATCACCGGGTCGCCCCTTCAAAGGAGCCGTCATGTTACAATTGAGAAGAGAAAATACAAGTACAGAATAGCCCCCAAACTTTGCTTGTATTTCTGAAACAAATCACACAACGTTTGAAAATAATAGAAACAAAAATGCAGCTTCTCTCTTAGAAACAAAAATAAGCCTTTAAAATACAAAAGTTATCAAGAAGATTTAATTGTTATTTGACGTTGAAAAAAAAATAAAAAAAAGTAGAAAACAAGACTATCCGGTGAAAGGGAGGTAATTTTTTCTAAAGTAAACGGAATTTGTATTTTATCAGCAGGATATTTTATTTTCATTGGCGTATTTCAATATTACAGGGTAATTTGTTTTCATATATATATGTTTAGAGATATATATTATATATATAAAACCGGCATGCATAAATAATTTCAAAATGCAAAAATGTTTCTATTACAGAAACCAAAAAGTAGCCGTTGCTACGAGCTGCAAAGCATCATGGAATCAGATTTAGATCTGAGCGTGGCAGACTTAGAAGATGGTGCGCAAAATGTTTCTGAAAGTGTATTTATTTATTGAACAAGAAGGAATACCCTCCGACGTGTGTGTGACCTAGAATGTTCTAGATAAACATTGCTCTATCTATCGTTCGTTATTAAGAGTTAAATAATCACTCTTACGAAAAGTCATCAGTATCTTAAAGGAGCTATTGTCTTTAATTATTACAAAGATGGCTGCCTGGTTGTGCGGTTTGTGCGCTGGACTGTCGTTTGGACTTATCGATGGTCCAGAGTTCAAATCCTGCCCGCTCCCATCCCCCGAGGTCCAGTGGGATGTTTGGACTAGGAAGTAAATTCTCTTCAGCTCTGAAGGAACATCCGAAACAATTAAAACATTTTAGAAACAAACAAGCTTATATTAACTCAATCAGTCTGTCTGTCTATATGTCTGTCTCTCTGGTCAACGTTTGTACACATTATTTCTCCCACACCCATTTTCGGATCAAAATAAAATGTTGCACAATTATTCATTGGCATAGACAAGACACGAATTAATAAAAAAAAATTGTCTAATAGTTACTGGTAAATAATTATTTTGTTTCATATCAACAAAGTAAATTAATCCTTCAGATACGTATAAATATTTAGGGTTTCGTCCCGTTACATGACTGAACTTGTGGGATCAAGTGTTAAACATTAATCATTTATTTATTGTACCTTAAAACATGAATCAATGAAAAAATTAACCAATAAGCCAATTAATTATTGTTAATTAATTATTTCGGTGATATCGAAAAAGGGATATAACTTCTTCATTATTAAGATATAGTTTGTAAGTGCGGAGTTCTTTCCCTTTTATGTTTCTCTTGTTTTATCTTTACACCAAATTAGACTAGAATGAAAGAACTTTCTTTCACTTTACTTGCATTTACAGAACAAGAGAAACTTTAAACAAGATTACAAAGAGAGTTTGTGTTACACAAACTCAGAGGCGTCCCCCGTCGAAGTCGGATCCCTGTCGGATCTGCATATTCGCAAATAATATTCAAGAGGTGATTTAATTTTGATGTAAAATGTTTTACACGTTTCGGATGTTCCTTCAGAGTTGAAGATAATTACTTCCTAGTCCAAACCTCCCGCAGGACGACGGGGGATGGGAGCGGGCAGGGTTTGAACCCTGGGCCATCCATAAATCTGAACGACAGTCCAGCGCGCAAACCGCACGACCAGGCAGCCATCCGATGGTCAAAAGTAATAATGTTTCAAAGATTCATTTGCCGTAAATTTAAATTTAAATTTAATAAAAAAAATAGTAGATTAGTTTTAGTATATTAAAATATTACAATATTGATCAAAACGTTTGGAAATGAAAATCTACACTTTTTTTTTACACTTTAAGTTTAGAAATTGAAATTCTACATCTTAATCTAGTCTATTTTAGTCTAAACTAGATCTAGAAATTCTAGATCTAGACTCCAAAATAATTTTAATTAGAATATAAATCCAGATCTAGATATACTGTAATAAAAATCTAGATCTAGTTTAAAAAATCTAGATTAGATCTAAATCAAGATATCATTCCTTTTTTAAACGCGAGTCACATAACGAGGCTTAATAAACATTACTATACCGAGTTCTTTTTTCATTTCATTTGAAGAATTAATTCCATATAACGTCAGAGGGAAAAAAAAAACACTACGTCACACGGCCTAGCTAGACTAAAAATCGCCTTCATCTATAAGAGCCATTTATCGAGTGTTCATATACTTTGGTGCACCGAGTGCGTTCTTTAAGCATTTCATTTAAAGAATTCATTCCATATGACGTCAAAGGAAAAAAAAACACTACGTCACAAGGCCTAGCTAGACTAAAAATCACCTTTATCAACACGAGCCATTTCTCGAGTGTTCATAGACATTGGTGCACCGAGTGCGTTCTTTTAGCATTTCATTTAAAGAATTCATTCCATGTGACGTCAAAGGAAAAAAAAACAACACTACGTCACACGGCTTAGTTAGACTAAAATATGTTTTATTTAATACAAGCAATTTTTTCGAGGGTTAATAGACATTGGTGCACCGAGTGCGTTCTTTTAACATTACATTTAAAGAATTCATTCCATATGACGTCAAAGGAAAAAAAAACACTACGTCACAAGGCCTAGCTAGACTAAAAATCACCTTTATCAACACGAGCCATTTCTCGAGTGTTCATAGACATTGGTGCACCGAGTGCGTTCTTTTAGCATTTCATTTAAAGAATTCATTCCATGTGACGTCAAAGGAAAAAAAAACAACACTACGTCACACGGCTTAGTTAGACTAAAATATGTTTTATTTAATACAAGCAATTTTTTCGAGGGTTAATAGACATTGGTGCACCGAGTGCGTTCTTTTAACATTTCATTTAAAGAATTCATTCCATATGACGTCAAAGGAAAAAAAAACACTACGTCACACGGCCTAGCTAGAATAAAAATCGCCTTCATCATTACGAGCCTTTTATCGAGTGTTCATAGACATTGGTGCACCGAGTGCGTTCTTTTAGCATTTCATTTAAAGAATTCATTCCATGTGACGTCAAAGGAAAAAAAAAAACACTACGTCACACGGCTTAGTTAGACTAAAATATGTTTTATTTAATACAAGCAATTTTTTCGAGGGTTAATAGACATTGGTGCACCGAGTGCGTTCTTTTAACATTATATTTAAAGAGTCCATTCATATGACGTCAAAGAAAAAAAATTCCATTACCTCACAATAGGCTAGTACCGGTACCATAAAAAAAAATGTCTTTATTTACACGAGATATTTAACGAGGGTTCATAGACATTTGTGCACTGAGTTCTAATAGATATTATTTAAAAAGGATCAAAGCCACATTGTTTTTGCGTTTTGTCTGTCAGTCGGTCTGTCCGTTATCTTGATATAAAAAAAACAACTAAAAGTTATTAAAAATTGATTAACCTTTATTTTACGTTTCAAAACATCGCAATAATTTTTAGGTATGAACACAATTGAAAAGTTTATATAATAGATTGTTCCGGATGTTTGTATAAATAGTAAAAGAAAAAGAGAATTTCAGATAAATGTAATACCGTTAATTAAATTTTTTGGATGGTCTCGTATAAAAATTAGATGTACTACAGCCACGTGGAGAGATTTTCATACCTTACTTTGGTGTTTGGATTCTGTTTTCCTTAAAAATCGGAACATAATATTAACGATAATTAGATTTTTTTAATGTTTTAGGTAGAAAGTTAAATGTACTGTAAGAGAGTAGTGAGTTAAAATATTTTTCATAAAAATCCGTAAAAACATTATTTCGTAAATGAGAAGATTATTTGTTTATTAATTAGAAGAGGGAGTTCAAACAATTATTTGGCGTTAGTAGATTTTTAAATAAATTCGGAAATTTCTGGCGACGATTTCTAAGAAACAAAATCCGTAACTTTCTTTATCGATTACAAAACTTCTATGTTATGTTTTACAAGAAAATTAAATGTCTAAAAAGTAATTTTCAGTAATCAATTATAGTAAATTACTTTTTTTAAAAGTTTTATGCGATTTCAAACAATCATTAGGCATAATTCATGTTTTATAAAACAATATCCGGAACATTTTTACACTTAATGAAATATAAGTCAGTATAGAGATTATGATTTAGCATTAATATGCTATTTACATAAAAAACGGAACAACATATTATTGATAATGTGTTTTTGCAACGTTTAAGCATGGAAATTGAATGTAATATAAGTTAGAAGAGCAAACAAACATTTGTTGGCGTTGATTAGTTTTGCACAAAAAAATCCGGAACAATCAATTTTAGATACTTAAAACTATTGAGATGTTATGGGAGGAACATTAAAGGGTAAATCAGATTTTCAATAGCTTTTAGAGTTCTAGTTTTTTAAATCTAATCGTGACGGACAGACCGATTAACAGACAAAACGCACAAAAATAAGCTTCTTTTATTCGGATGGGGGCACTAAACAAAAAATAAATAAAATCTGATTTTTAAAAAAAGTTTAAGGAATTGGTTTAGCACCTGATCATGTTGCGACGTTACGCTACTGCACGAAAATCGCTGCATAAAAAGTCCATTAAAAAAAATGTGCGTGATATTTACATACAAAGTGCATTATTAGCCTTTATAAACAAACAGAAATGTTTTCTTTTAATTTTAGCAGCTAGTTGACCAGAAAAAACGTCTTTAACTATTATTTGTATTTGTTGTAAACATTTCCTGTACATTTTAAAAATATATTTGACTTAGTGATACTGAAAATACACATAAATTGTCCATCTTTGTTAGCATATTGTAACATTGCCTCCCTTAAATTTACGTAATTGTTTTAGAATTGGTGTATTTTTATGAAAAAATCGCTTGCATAATTAATTTTATAAATTAAACGGTTTGCTTTTAGAAAACCAAAAGTAGCCGTTGCACCTAAACTTTTCAAGCCGGATTTAATGATGAAATAATATTTTTCATATCTCTTCTAGTTTTCGAGATCTGAGTGTGACAGACGGACAGACTGACAGACGGACAGACGGACATTTTGCACAAACCTAATAGCGGCTTTTTCCCCTTACGGGGGCCGCTAAAAATACTTTTAAAAAAATATTTTTTAAAGACAATCTCTTTTATAGAACTTATAGAGCGATTTTTTTTGTGTTAATAACTAATGAATGTTAGATTTAAAAAAATAAAAGAGGATTTTTGTTAGAGATGGGAATCGGACCCAACTTTTAAAGTTCGGGTTCGGTTCGGTTAGGTCGTAATTGATGTTTGAGTTTCGGTTCGTTCGGTTCGGGTTCGGTTCGTTTCCCATCTCTAATTTTTTTATCCCTGAATTGTGGTTATCTTAAGTATGGATGTCTCAGGAGTGGTTGTCTTGCTTTTGATTGGCTACAATTACAGCGACATTAATGATTCCTTTGCGAGAGGGCAGCATCTGTTCTAATCGACTCCAACATCGCACGAACTAAAAGGCTGACCAGGCTTGACCAGGATGACCAAGTTGGCCAGGCTTAACCAGGCTTGCTTGTATCCGTTTGAAGATACCGACAAAAAAGTATTTCCTTTCAACACTCACCACCACCCCATCATTTGTTGTGGAATTGATGTGACAGACTTCACCCCTGGTCAAGGCGTGTCTTCAACTTCACTTTGATTGACAGATGATATACTTCAACATCGTAGGGATGTCAATCTGTACTTTTATTTTTGGTACGGAGAATAAAAAGTGCATCCCACCGGGCGATAGTTGAAGTCTTCTTATTATAAAATGTTTACATAGAGAAAGCTGCTACCAATACAAAACAGATAGATGCATTCAGTAACTGGGTCTTCAAGCGGTCTAGAAAGAAAACATTGCCCTCATTTGCATGACATTTTAAAGCATAAATCATAAGTTTAACCTCTTGACACACTTTCACTCTCAAACTCCCACTTTTTTTCTTTCCTCTTCCCTGGTCCATTCCAGGGGCGGATCCAGAATTGATGAGTGTGGAGCGCTATACTTTAAAAACGCTAACTCTAGTAAACCCCAAGTTGATCACACCCTATATATCTAAATCTATCTATCTATCTATCTATCTATCTATCTATCTATCTATCTATCTATCTATCTATCTATCTATCTATCTATCTATCTATCTATCTATCAATCTATCTCTATCTATCTATCTATCTATCTATCTATCTATCTATCTATCTATCTATCTATCTATCTATCTATCTATCTATCCATCTATCTATCTATCTATCACTCAAAAATAAAAATAAAAATAATATAAAAAAATGATTACAACTAATTGATTAACTATTTGAATAATTTTAATTGATACATGTGTTGCCATCGAGAATGACTAATTGTGCAAAGTTTCAACTTGATCTGAGAATGGGAAGTGGGAGAAATAACATGTACAAGTTTCCACCCAGACAGATAGAGTGAGTTGATACAACCTTTGTTAAAAAAAAAATTAAGTTCTTTATTTTACTAATTATAACAAATAGATGTCGAAGTATAAAAATTGAACAAACATTGTCAACATATTTGACTATAATGGTTTAAAATTAATGCCGAATAAATTTTAGAACGTAACAATCTTCTTTTTTTTTAGGTAACGCCTGTAATAGATAAGATAAGATAAGATAAGATAAGATAGAACGGGCGACACGAAGTGTTGAACTATCAATTCGAGTGGAAACGCTCAATCGTGTACCAAGAGCTCAGTGATGTAGCATCCACTGTGCGGAGAAGGGGTTCATTGCGAGCGGGCCAATGACTATAAGGGTTTCTCAGGGGCCGTTGAAAGTGAATTCTTACTTTTTAAAGAAGACCCCCAAGATTTGAGTGTCTTGACATTATTAAAGATAGTAAATACATTAGACTGGGTTTTCTAAATGCACTGATACAAATAGGATGATTCAATCTTCGGAGACATCATTCTTCTAGTTTCACTGGAGAAAGCGGTTGAGGGCAGCCTATTTTTGAACCCCTGGACCACGGGTACTATGTGACTGCAAGAAATAGTCTTCTATACTTCCCCACGTTTGCCCTTTTCTCTTCCTATTTCTTCTTTTTTTTCTCTCTCTGTCCTTTTCTCCTCCTATATATATAGATATATATACACCGCTGAACCATAGTATTTTTCTCTCTTCCTATATATATACACACCGCTGAACCATAGTATTTTTCTCTCTTCCTATAGATATATATACACCGCTGAACCATGGTATTTTTCTCTCTTCCTATATATATACACCGCTGAACAATAGTATTTTTCTCTCTTCCTATATATATACACCGCTGAACCATAGTATTTTTCTCTCTTCCTATATATATACACCGCTGAACCATAGTATTTTTCTCTCTTCCTATATATATACACCGCTGAACCATAGTATTTTTCTCTCTTCCTATAGATATATACACACCGCTGAACCATGGTATTTTTCTTTCTTCCTATAGATATATATACACCGCTGAACCATAGGTGTTCCACGAACTACTGCTATTAGGCCACCACGTGAATTCATCTCTCTAGAACCCAACTAATCTGTGACGCCACTAAATGTCGCGTTCAAAGTCTGTCAACTATTGTGCGTCTTTATGCTTAGTACTAGTCTAACAATACTAATTAAATGTCTAGCGCTACATTTAATGACGTCACAGATTCGTAGGGTTCTAGATTATTTATATTATTATTGTCAGTTGGTGTTAGGACTTCGAAGGGGTCACTTTATATTACGGACAGAGACTCAGGCCCATGATGATGGTCTATCACAATATATATATATAGTGCTTTTTGTGACGGTTGACACCGGCACGGCGTACCAGCACCTTTTTTAATGTGGGGAAAACAATTATTACTTTTATTGTGTTTTATTAATTTATTAGTAGTTAAAAGGTAGGCAATCCATCACTGAGTACCGGCACCTATTTTTTTTTAAAAAAAGCACTGTTTATATATCTATAATATTATTATATATATATATATATATATATATATATATATGTACTTGTATATAAAGCTGTATCTACGTTGCAGCTTTCTCTTTATCCAATAATTGATTGCTCTGTTATATCAACTGAAAACATCTATTCGGTTATTCGTAAATGTATGTGCAATATGTTCCTCTATACTTTGTATTTGATTCTTTACTTTTAGTTAGGATCTCAAACAATGCAATCCTTATTCAAGTGTTATATTTTTAATAAGAGCAACACGAGAACTGTGGAAGTATCGTGTAAAAGCGATCTAAATTTATATTTCTAACCGATTTTCCTAAGTCTGCAATCTTGGCTCAGTGCCTGGAATAGAGGCCGCTATGTTATACTGATCGATGACATTACCTAGAAATACCCGATGCGTATATACATAGGTTTGTTTCGTTTGAAAATAAAAACATATCATCGATTTTTTTCAAAAGACTGGATATTGGCTAAAATGATGCACCGATACGGTGTATTTGTTAAATCTTTTTCAGTTCAATTACTGCCTATGAATCACATATTAAAGTTAATAGCACTTAAAGAAAGCACTCACCCAGAGAAGCAAAGTCCAACATAGACAGCGACTCGACTGGTTCAAATATTGATCCAACTTGGAACAACAAAAGCAAAAGAACTTTATAGATTAGTGAGAAGAGAATTACTGTCAGTATGAGAGAGAATGAGAGAGAATGAGAGAGAGAGAGAGAGAGTGGGTGGATGAAAATGAAAGTTTGAGAAAATTATGAGGGAAAAAACAAAACAAGAGGAGAAACAAGAATTGGGGGGGGGGGGGAAAGGGGGGGGGAGCAATCGCCAGATGTAAACGTGTTTTTTCCCTGATATCTCTAAAAGCCCTCTAGGGTGCGAAAATGGGTCTGTATAAAATGTGCATCTATCCTTTCAAACACCTCATACTTGGGGCGCTCATTTCGAAACCAACTCTCCCCCCCCCATTCCCCCCAGAGTGCACTCTAACCCTAAACTCTTCTCGTGTTGAGTCATTATGACATTAAAATATGATTAATTAATACACAGAGCAGGTCCCAGCAACGTTGTGATGTCATACGGACATATGGTTAGGGCGGACCTTTTTTTTTTTTTTATTTCGTCCGAGTGAGTGACGTTCTTTGTATGCACGTGCTACGCACTGCATCGAGATTGTTTTAAGTTAAATCGTGGCTGGGTTGTACGGTGGGGGGTGGAGGTGGATGGATGGGTGGGGCTTTCAAGGCTACTTAACATTCGGAATGAGAGGGACACGAACTGTACCGGAACGTGGCGCCACTGCAAATACCATTTGTTACAGCCAGGTTTCAACAGGGATGTAGTGAAATGAAAAGAACAAGTCCAAAAGACCAGCTTGCTGCCCCGATCATTTTTCAGATACAAAACCGATTGACTTGTAAAAGCTAAGCACCCATTTCACACATTGCCATCTTTACCTCAGATGATATAAAGGTCTGTTTCTATGTCCGACGGTTTACGGTGGTGTTATGTGACCAGCAAAACGACCAACCGCCTTGACCTTCCCAAATAATGTAAGGAGTAACATATATAATAACAAGAATAAAGGTTTTTGTTTTTCTTTGTTGTTTTCGCCAGAGGAGAGTTGTTATAGTCAAACGAGAGCTACCATCTCCCCCTAACTAAACAGACACACTCTCCCATAAAATTGGAATTTATTTTTCTCTTTTTGAGTGGGAAGAAGGAACTGATGCTGATATAGTATTTAAGAGCATCGTTGTAATAAAAGTCTTCATTAAATTCCTGAGAAATAGTATAGTTAATAAGAATTTTTAAAATAATAATAATTTTTGTATACGACATAATTTTGTGTTTCTAATATCTCCCCTTCTCAAAGGACCAGCCGGCATTGTGAGTTATGGACAAAGAAGATACAAAAAAAAAGTAGTTATTAAAAATAGAATCGGAAACAAAACAAACTTAAACACTAATTAATGTCAGCCACGTCGATTCAAAGCGGGCAAAAATTTAAAAAATACATTTTTTTTTTAAATTACTGGCTTTAGAAAAAATAAAAGTAGCGAAAAAAATTAATACCATTTTTAATTCAATGAAAATAGTAATTGACTAACTTAATGTTTCAAATCAGACATTTACAGACTGACTTATCTATTTGAGATCTAGAAAGATATACAATAGTATGCAATAGTGCCAGTCTCAAGATGGCAAACTTTCTGATCGTAGACATTTGTTTCAATCTAATGATCGTCAGTAATATAGACAATATTTACAAAGCAAAAAATAAAAATAAAAGTTTCTCACCTCAGCATTGTCAGCAATGAGCGCTAGAGACCTGTGCACTGTATCAAATATTTGAATTTTACCCCCCCTCCCCCCCCCCCCCCCCGTTCTGCCCTCCCCCTTTGCTTGCACTGACCTATCACTTGTGTGTCACTAAAATGTGATTGAAATCTGGGCCACAAAGTTTTGTTTTTTTCTTGTCACACCTTACGACCAAAGTTACGTAAAATCTAGTAGACCATGAAGTCAGTCATGTCATCTTATGTCATTTAATCTCAGAAATAAAATGTGACCTAGTTTTCTTAAAATGATGATATGTGTTACATAATTTATACAGACAGATTACTTCCAAGTAGTCTAGATCTAGGTACTATACTATTTGTGTTGTCACATTTATTACCATTATGTATGTATGTATGTATGTATGTATGTATCTATCTGTCTTTCTATCTATCTATCTATCTATCTATCTATCTATCTATCTATCTATCTATCTATCTATCTATCTATCTATCTATCTATCTATCTTTCTGTCTGTCTGTCTGTCTGTCTGTCTGTCTGTCTGTCTGTCTATCTATCTATCTATCTATCTATCTATCTATCTATCTAAATAATCTTCCAATACATACTTCATGTATTAATGATGAGAGATTTCAAATGGTCCAATCCTTGAACTTAAAGATTCCCTGAAACATTTATTCATCATTGACGTCTCAGTATCAGTGTCCCATCCTCAGCAAGAGTAAGTAAAGGCATGAGTGCCGCTGTTTCTAGACCAAAGATCAACCACATTAATCT
Source organism: Biomphalaria glabrata (assembly GCF_947242115.1). NCBI lineage: Eukaryota > Metazoa > Mollusca > Gastropoda > Planorbidae > Biomphalaria > Biomphalaria glabrata. Next base: position 31,251,863 of record NC_074718.1, on the reverse strand, counting down.
GATTGCAGCTTGCCTGCTCATAGTTTTCTCAGAGTCTTTGAGGAGTGGGAATAAGAGTCAGACCAAGGGTGAGAGATAATTTCAAACAACTTATGGAACCAAGTCTAGATTAGGCCCTAAAGAGGTTTGAATATTTGGACTTTCTATTCTCAGACTACTTATAGCAATAAGTCTAGATTAGGTCATAAAGAGGGTTGAATATTTGGACTTTCTATTCTCAGACTACTTATAGCAATAAGTCTAGATTAGGTCCTAAAAAGGTTTGAATATTTGTATTTCGTAATGTAGAGACTGGTCATTCGTAACACACCGACGAACGTCCAGATCAAATACAGGCGACTCCATTACGGTTACCAAAGACATTTTATAGTAAACAACCCGGAGTAGCTTCAAAGTTAAAGTTGCATCAAAATACCTAAAAACACAAACAGTAGTTCACATCGTATAATAGAAATACACCTTTCAAATGATCTAACTAAAACCAAGTTAATTTTGAGTGTGAAACAGAGACAGTTAACTGCAATATGAGAGAAAGACACAGTTCACTAGATCTATCCCCGAGTCGATTGCCAGAACATAACGAGTACATTGTAGAGTGGTCAACTAAATTATTTAATATATAGCATGATTAGAAATAAGGACATTTCTATCCAACCTAAATAACACACTCATATATTTTATAAAATATAAATGAAGAACCTACTTTTTAGAAATTCTACATTCCGACTACCTTTTAAAATTATTTGGTGGTAAAAATAGATGCAATCAATAGTTCGATAATTCATTGCATCACCGAACGACATTGATGATTGACAGGCGTGGTGGGGTATTGTGTGTGTGTGTGTAGGGTAAAGCAAGAAATGAAAAAAAAAGTTAAAAGAAATTAAGTGCTTAGAAAATAAAAGCTGCGTTTAAAACACATACATAATATCTTGTGCTTTTTTTTTAAGGTTTGTGTGTGTAAAAAGTGAGGGAATAAAAGGGGAGGGGGGTGGAAGTACCAGGTCAGCGGAAACAGCAGACTATTGATTGTCAGTGGGATTATTATGGTCACGTGACCTGACCCCACAGCGTGACGCTTGAAGAGGATGACAAAAAAAAAAAAAAGAAAACTTGGTGGCTCCGAAGTTGAGCTACTCAAAACCAGAATTACAGCCTGGAAGATCGTGTGGGCTGATGTACAAGAAACGTATTGATTTCTGATGAATTGATTCTAGTAATGAGGTACCTGATCTTATTGATGCTTGCAACTGCAGGAAAGTATTTGAATAAATACAAAAAGACGCACACAGAGTAGTATTCGTGATTCAGTTCTGAAAAATCAAGGTTTTGTCTAAGCCCTGGGCTTTAATCCTGGTGTAAAATGTGGTTTCAAATCTAGTCTATAATCTTCTTACCTGTGGTAAATAAATCTTGATATGTACTTATGACACTACTGACCAGTTATTGGAAATGAGTTTGAATCTCGAATCCTTTTATTGTCCACACCTCATGAATCAAATTACAAATGACATCTGTTTTTTAGCGGCCCCCGAAAGGGGAAAAGACGCTATTAGTTTTGTGCGAAATGTCTGTACGTCTGTCCCATTTAGATCCTGTAAACTAGAAAAGATATTGAAAATCCGAAATCACAATATTTTAGACCATTCAAAGTTCTGATGCAACGGCTACTTTTTTTTTCTGAAAGCGAAAAAATCTAATTTTTAAAATCAGTTATGCAAGCAGTTTTTTAAAGAGAAAAAGCTAATTAGTATGCATAAGTTAGACCTAAATTAAAAAGAATAGTAATCTTGTAAACGTCATTTTCGTGAACTTTTTTTTATTGCGGAAATAGTTCCTTTTTTTTTTTTTTGAGCATTCGAATAAGAGATTGATCCTTTTTCAAAACAATTAAATCTATTATAAGACTTCAGTTAGGCCAGGAGAGGCGCGGTGGCTGAGCGGTAAAGCGCTTGGCTTCAAACCGGGGGCCCCGGGTTCGAATCCTGGTGAAGACTGGGATTTTCAACTTCGGAATCTTTAGGTGCCTCTGAGTCCAACCAGCTCCAATGGGTACCTGATATTAGTTGGGGAAAAGTAAAGGCGGTTGGTCGTTGTGCTGGCTACATGACACCCTCGTTAACCGTAGGCCACAAAAACAGATGAACTTTACATTATCTGCCCTATAGACCACAAGGTCTGAAAGGGGAACTAGTTAGGCCAGGTTCACATCTAACTTTGCATTCACTTGCACCTATCCTTTGATCTGCTGTACCGTTTGGGCACTACACAAGATCTGTTAACCTTCTTTCTCCATTCTTATCTCTCATTTGTCTTTGATATAATTTCATTTGGATGTTCTTTCTGAAAATATTGAAGCCTGCGTGTAATGTTTAATAATTGACGTATTTTTTCAAAAATAAAACAACTGTGGTACGATGGTCAGAAGAGATTATCGCGTGGTTAGCACTTTGTTAACATTGAATAAAAATTGACAGGATATTATATTGGACGACTTATGGTAGTGGATAAGAAACCATTGATTAACTCTCTTTCTCCAACTGGTTTCTTTATTTTTTCCCTTCTCTCTCTTTCTCTCTTTATTCTCTCTCTCATTCTCTTTCTTTCTCTGTTTTTTTTCTCTCTTTCTTTCTCTATATCTATCTTTCTATCTTTCTCTCTCTTCCTTTCTCTCTCTCTCTTTTTTCTCTCTCTCTCTATTCCTGGACTCCTTTCATGGATTTGTGGACTAAAAACGGAAAAGAAACTTTTGAAAGGAAAAAGACAAAAAACAAATTCTTGTATGTGGAAAATATCTTTAACGCTATTCCTAAACATTTACAGTTCATTTCTATCTTTTTGGAAAAAAAAAGTTATTAGCCACAATTAAAAACTCCAGTTTAACCTTTACAATGTTTTCGAATTATTTAATCATCTTCAAATAAAATTTCACATACTTCTATACAAAAATGTTTGCTCTGGACTGATTATGTCACACGGATTAGCCACAATTAAAAACTCCAGTTTAACCTTTACAATGTTTCCGAATAATTTAATCATCTTCAAATAAAATTTCACATACTTCTATACGAAATATATTTACACTGGACTGATTATGTCACACGGCTTCAGCGGGAATTCCCGCACACGACTCGAATGTTTATTTGTACTCAATATGGAGTGGAAGAAAGAAATAGACGTGCCTGGACTTTTTGCGCATCGTCGTATTGAAGTGTAAGAATGCTTTAAAATACACAAATATAAAATGCTGCACTAGATAGAGATTATTATTTAATTATTGTGCGAAGTTTGCTGCAGAAAGCGTGCAGCTATCATGAAAAAAAATGACTACAATAAGAACTCAAAGACCACTAACAGCTTCATAAAGTAGAAATTGATTTACACTTTTTTTTTCGTTACATTATTAACAACCTAAAAAAAAAATTATTTAAGAAAGACACATTTAATTAGACAGTTGACACACAATTAATTTCAAGAAAACTAAAAAACAGACTTGGGTTTCAATGACAGATATAAATGATCAAAAGGTTAGCATGACATACGGCGTACCAGATCTCACTGGGTTTGTTTCTAGGTTTTCAGTTCTTGCTACCTCTCACAACCCGGTCCGATACATCAAGATTTTTTGACTACATAAATTATGTTCATAAAGGTTAGTCATCTCAAACAGGCTACTATAACAGTACATGAACAAAGTTAGATAGGCAATAACGCTAGAGATATCTCTACGGTAGGAATCCGTAATCTCCTATTGAATAGATGCATATCGGGAATTTTAGCGATTCCTATCCTTAAATTGCATTTCTATCTAGATATAAAGAGAATGTTAAGCATGTTCATTTAAAATATCAGGTGACCGAGCCTCGCTCGGATGAATAATTTGTTAAGGAAGGATATATACCCGAAGTCATTTTGAGAATATTTTTGTACCAGGTGTCCGAACCTCGCTCTGTTAAATAATTTTGGAAGGTTATATACCCGAAATCATTTTGGGAATATTCTTGTAATTACGAAAATGAACGATCGGATAAAGACTACTAATCTGTTCTGTTAGTTCTAATTGTAGGCCTAATTGTACATGTCGATTAAATTTAAAGTCTTTTAAGTCCTCCTACAGTCTAGACAAACTACAGCTCACGTCCGTCTTATAGTTTTACAATCCATCTTTTGCGTAAAACTATTGTAGGCTTACTATTATTGGCTTGGAAGAAAGTCTTTGCAATGTAACTTCTCTACGTTATATGGTAAAACATGCACTTAGTGACAAAGTAAAATGGCTCATTTTTTCTTATTAGACTTAAATCATGGCATTAGTTTTCTAAAGAAACGTTTCCGTGGGGAACCTCTGTTACGCCAAACAATATGCTCGTTACCCATACGGGATACGTGCCCTGCCCAGCCTGACTGTCGGACTAAAGGAAGTTCATACCGGCTTTTACCATCCATCCCTCCTAGTGGTGCTATGGCCTGCTTTTACACATCCATCCATTCAGATCTCTCCTGGCCCTAACTCCAAGCTTTTTACCGAGGTTTATAGTTAAATCAAAAGAGGCTGCAGTGTACGCAAACTCGTTGACCGCTCGCTAGATATCATGTTTAGTGTGAGCAAGTAAGGCGTAAAGAAGCTGTGTTATGACCATTTCCTTTGTTTTGGTACAGGAGAGGTAGACACTGAAGCATGAACACATGGTAATAATTCACCAGCAAAATAATAATAATAATAAGGCTTGTCTTAGAGTCCGAAAATTAATGAGGATTGCAGCTGTGATCTACATATCTTGCCACATCCAGGGCAAGCATAACCATTGTCCGCGGTGCTCGATTAAGATTTTCTTTTAGCGTCTGCGTCTGTCCTCGGCAGCAAATTTTCTTTTGGTCTCAAATGTGTATCCGCGGCCTTTGTATAGAGGGAATTCTTTAAGTCCGACAGTTACGCTGGACAGAGCAGTATCCTGTATGGGAGACGAATCTCAGACGAACGCATGCCAAAGGCAGTCTTTTTTGGTGAGCTAAAAAGTGGTCGACGTAACACCGAAACCCTTAAAAGACCAGCTTATGGCGCAAACTTGACTTAGCTGACATAGAAGAGAGCACCTGATTGCATGGGGCCTCAGGACGAGACAGCTGGAGGTCACCAGCAAAAAAAAAAAAAAAAGTAAAAGGTATGTACACCGCTCTACACAATTAAAGTGTAAACAACTTATCAAGCACTTAAAACACAATAACTAATCATATATCGGCACATTTAATTTCATTACTTTTCTTTCATAGTTCTATAATAAATCAATCTACAGTAAGATGGTTCGCAAATGTATCATTAGGTCTAATGGTTCTTTAAAACTTGTTCTTGTTTGCAAAGAAATATTTTAGTATACTGCGGTAAGCCTAGTGACGTAAGCAGCGTTTTTCCCGTTTACGTCATGGAAATTTTTCATTCATAAAACATTCTAGCCAAAATTAATTTTTCGATAATGAGGCATTTTCAAACCGATATAACGGTCGACCTCGAGTTTTCCCGATGTGGCCAATGAGTTGAGAATTTTTTTCTCACTAATATGCACATACCTTGAAATTTTAAAGATTACCGCTATGGAAGTTTCTGAAATAAAATTTATATATATATATATATATATATATATATATATAAATATATATACATACATACAGGAATTGCTCACTTAAGAGTATAGGATTACGAAATGATTTGCTTCTTTAAAACAACCTAAACAAAAAGAGACATTGAAAACATATACAAACATTTTAAATCCTATTGTTTCAAAAGTCAATCAAGTGTTACCTTAAGTAACTGGGCAGAAACTATTTGTGAACACATTGCATTATCTCCCTTTCGAAACTTCTGAAAATGACATCTCTATTACAAGTTTCACGTGTCTAAGCTGTAAAGGTGGAGCTACTCACATCTTACAGTATCTCAGCATCATGCCGGGATATCTTAAAATGGCTCAGGTGGGTTTTTTTTTTGTTTCTTTTCCGTTTTGTTTTAATGTGTTTGCATGACGTCAGAAAGCAATAACCACACAATGGGCTCAGTGCAGGTCAGAGACAGCAATGTGAGAATCAAAGCGATCAATGGGAAGGGGGGGGGGAGATCGAATGTTTCTTAGCAGTGGCGTCACGGTCTGCAGCTTTTGTTCCCATAGAACCAAGACTCCGTTGTAAAAGTATTGGCTGGACTGCAATGACCCACCAGATATGGAATCGCTCTGACTGGAACTGGAACGGAGGGTAAATAATGCGTAATGTCTACATACTCTAAGGACCATTTTAAACATAACACTTTATACATAACATTTTATACATACTATTTCATACATAACATTTTATACATAAAATTTCATACATAACTTTTTATATATAACATTTCATACATAACATTTCATACATAACATTTCATACATAACATTTTATACATAACATTTTATACATAACATAATAGCCTCTTCTGTTGAGACGTTCGTTACAGAAAGGAACTGAATAGTGTATAGTATTTAACTGAGTCTGACATGTTGTGTTGACACTCAAGAACTACGTCATTCAAATGTAATTATTGCTTTGTTTAAGGATTAAATACTTTTAACAACAAAAAAAAAAAGAAACAACATAAAAATACTTTAGAAAAAAAAAACAAAGCTTATATCAATTAGTTTGGATCAGTCATGTGATTAAATTTGTTAAAGAGATAGTCTAATAATGAAAAAGCAATTTAGAAAATGAAAAAAAAAAAGAGGGGAACTCCTGACTCAAGATTTCTCAGGCTTCTAAAGCCAACACCATAACCACTCTGCTAGTGGAAAACCTATGAACACGAAAGAAAGTAGAGTTTCTCTAGTCTCGTTCTATTTCTCATGTTGTGTTCACTAAGACTCAGACTACGGGCTTTATAGTGGACTAATTCAGCTTATACCACACTCCAGTCAAGTTAAAATTCTTTCCCTTGTTTGAGATACCAAACAAAATAATTAACTACAATTAATTAATAAACTAATGGGTTATTTTTTTATATCGATTCTTGTGTTGTCAAGTAAAAGAAATAATTGTGCCAAACTTTCAGCTTGATCCAAAGTTGGGTGAGGAAGAAATGACGAGTACAAATATTGGACCAGACAAACAGACAAGAGTAAGTTGATATCAACTTTGTAATAAACAAACTTTAATTTTGAATGTCCCGCCACTAATTCACTGCATAGACTCCATGTCTAAACAATGACTTATGCATTATAAGCAATGAATTATACATTGTGAACTATCTGTACATATAAAAGAAAAGTATGAATGAATAAGAAAACCTAGCTTTTAAGTTTTAAAACCCAGAGTAAAAAACTACTCAAACACCTGATGTTTCCTTTTTTTTTTTTTTCTTTGTCTTCTTTCCAGTTTGATTTCTGTCTCGTTCTCCTGTTTGAAAAGAAATAATGGCGCCGAACTAAGCAAATGAATGAAATCAATACAGAATGGAAATGTTAATGATTTGTTCGGCAAACAGTGATCAACTAACGGTTGAACTGAAGGTATCCAAGGGACAGTGAGAAGATAACTGTTAGAAGACGAATGTGGTCAAGAATATAGGCCCCATAGAAGAACCTGTAATCTCTTGTAAGCAAGTGATCTTGTTCACTGAGGCGTTCACTGAGTCGTTTGAGTCTGGAGTAAGTCATGTAACATATATTTTACTCAATCATCCGAAGAGATAAAGCAACAAATATTGGGCAGACTAAGAAGTATTAATGTATAGGGAACTAGAGCTTTTCATAAATTTAACGTAACCATGTCAGGTAGCCATCAGTGTAGTCTAAAACTGGCTAATTGCACACAAGGACTAGATTATGTCAGCACAGTTGCCCATGATTCTTTTAAATGGCCTCCACATTTCAAATATAGATTTATTTAAAAGAAAATTTGCATTATTAAAATTAAAAAAAAAAATGGGACTGACATTCAATGAATAAGTATTCCATCTTTCTTCACAAATATGACATACTATGAGATTTATTAGTATATTTGAGTGTATTTATTTTGCCTTTTGAAAAAGGTTTGGACTTCCACAAAAATACTGCCCTGCGCCTCATTTTACTTATCTCCGGCACTGTTACACACAATTGCGTGTGCCTATAAAACTTGTCAGGCACGTATTTTTTAAACTTACTTATACGCTTTGAAATATATACAAATGCTATTTTATAAACAATATTACAATAATAATAATAATAATAATAAGCCAGTTATAAAACTTCTGAAAGGTACATATAGTGTGATGAAAATCAACCCTGTTAAAAAGAAGTTAATGGCCTCGAATCGTAGTTACTAACTATTGGTCACTCTTAAAACATTTAGCTTGCCATTGTTACGTACAGGGGTTTCCTGAACAAACAGTAGGGCTTCTTCTATGAGCCGAAGACCTTCAACTATGTAATTTGTGTTTTCGTCAATTGCAGTAGTAACATTACACCAGTAAGCTCGTTTGACCATCACGCTATTTCCTAGTTTCATAGGAATTAAAAACAATTTTTCAAGGTTAAAAAAAATACAATTTTTCTACCCATTCAGTCATCAAGGCTAACAAATATCATTCCACTTCTAAATAAAGGAAAGTTTTCCTTTCAGACCTTGTGGTCTATAGGGCAGATGATGTAAAGGTCATCTGTTTCTGTGGCTCACGGTTAACGGAGTCCTGTGGCCAGCACAACGACCACCCGCCTTTACTTTTCCCCAACTAATGTCATGTAACCGATAGAACTGGATGGACTCAGAAGTGCCAGAAGAGCACGAACTTAAAAATCAAGTCTTCACCAGGATTCGAACCCCGGACCCCGGTTCAAAAACCATGTGGTTTACCGCTCAGCCACCACTTCTGAATTAAGGCTAAAAATAGTTTTCCACCTTTAAATTAAGGCTAAAAAAATATTCTCCCACTTCTGAATCAAGTCCCCCAAAAAATCCTTTCACTTCTGACATCAAGTCTGATCAAGGCTACAATAAACAACACTATTGAAATAAACAAATGTGTTGAACATGAAGCTATTACAAAATTACATACTTTTTATTATTTCATCATTATACAAAAACCTTCAGACTTCTCGTTTAAAACCTTTTCATTTAATTTTCAATGATGCTCGAGACAATTTTTCAAAGGTCTATTTTATAAAGTCACCAAGGAAATGTTTGATGTCAACTTGGAAAGGTTCTAACACATTAGGGAAATGATCTTATCACTTATTTAGGCAGGAAGAGGAATATCAGCATATATTCAGAAGTACACTTTCCCCTTCTAACATTTTATGGTCGCTTATTGTTGAAAGGACTCTGGGCATTGACCAGCGTCAGAGTTTATTTAGGAAACAATGAAGATTCAGTAGATTGGCGTAGCCACGTGAAATACTTTACCCATCTTTATGTTTGGGTTTGAAAACAAGCTTTCTCTCTCTCTCTCTCTATCTTTCTCTCTGTCTTTCTCTCTGTCTTTCTCTGTCTATCTATCACACACACACACACACACATTAGACACAGAGAGACAGAGGAATATATATATATATATATATATATATAAAGAGAGAGAGAGATACATAGATAGCTAGCTAGCTAGATAGATAAATAGATAGAAACTTTTCATCAAGTACTTCTGCACGTTAGCTGACACGTTTGTTTGGGGAGCAGACGAGGTGAGTTCAATGGTCGAGACAAAAAAGCCACCTTGACCTGCTTTATTGACATTGTTTCACCTGTAGGCGTGGCTGGTTACAAATGTTGATATCAAATAGAACATCGTAACAACAACGACTTTGAGCGACATTAGTGACATCACAACTGAATTTTCACCAAGCACTTTTTGTTCTCGCTGCTCCCTTAGCATTCCCCCTTCCCTGTAACAACTTTTTAACTTAACAAAGAAAAAAAAACATCAAAGTTTTGTTCATGATTTATGACAGTCAGGGGCGTAAAGGTGTAAAATGTTAAGGAAATTAAAGGCACCCGCTTCGCGTATACACACTTCCTTTCTTTGTTTAAGTAAATAAACATTTGGCAACACATTAACCTTGGGCATATTTCACGTAATATACGATTATAAAATGAATTAATTAATTCAATTATTTTATTTGCATTAGAAATTCCTTCCTTCGATACGTTAATAACAGAGGAGCAGTTAGAGATTGAGGAATACATTTACAAAGTGTGTCTGGATGCCACGACTAACGTTTAAAACGTTGGAAATGACACATTTTTAATAGTCTTGTCTTGAATTAAAAATATTAAGAAATTAGATGAAAAGCAAAATAACAAACAAATATTCACTTTTACAAAACCATTACTATAATCACTAAATTTGGAATAACGTCATTAATAAATTCACTAAATTCAAACATCACGAATACAAACAAGAATAAATACATGAAACACTAAAACATAACTTACAAATAAAAAAAGTATAACTTACAATAAAAGACAAAAAGGTAAAGACATATTTCTTATTATATATGTTAAAACAAATTTGTATAAGTGCTCCTTCTTCCCTAGTGCCAATAGAGCATGGCTTGGGTTGCCTGAATAAGCCAGGAAAACCAATGACTCTGATTCACATGGACGACTAGATTAACACATAGATGCGCGTAGGACGTAATCCTCTCTTTTGATGGAACGTCATTAGTATAAAAGGTGTGATACAATGAAATTTCTTGGATATCACACGGGCATTGATTCCATTTCAGAAAAAAAAAAGCTACTATCTCATTATATTTCACATTTAACTTATGAGAAAAAAAAATAGCAAGGTGTGGAGTTAGGCAGTGGCTAGAAGGCTGCCCCAACGTGTGATATGCGCTCCGTCTCAATGGTCCCGGATTTGAACTCTGCCCACCGCCATCCCCCACCGGTAGGTTTTGACAATAAAGCAATTATTTTCCATTCTAAAGGAACATCCAAAACATGTAGTACATCAAATTACATTCGAAGCTTTATCTGCTGCTGATCAAGAAGGGAGAACTGATCATATATTATTCACGTATGTGCCCACCGTGTCAAAAATTCAAAATCCAGAAAATGCCAAGCTGAACAAATCATGTACAAATATCTCATATTATGTGCAAATTCTTGTAAACCTACACAACAGAAATTTCAATTCGCATTTTGGGACACAAATGGTTTGTTTATTTACATTAGGTTAACCTAATACAATTGAAACACATTGACGTCAGAGGTGATGTAGTAAAGTAAAGAAGAAATAAAACTTCAGGATTCAACCCTCATCATAAGTGCAAAAAGACACTTTTAAAAGGCCAGCCCAGACTTAGAGTGCAGAATGACAACCTTTAAGGTTCGGATAACATATGGAGGATACCAAAGCAACTTTCAGAGTCCAGCCCATGCTTGAAGTGCAAAGAAAACATTTAGGGCCCAAACAGCATATGGAAAGTAAAAAACTATCGTTAACAATCAGCCCACATGAAACTTTTTAAAATACAGCATTTATTTAAAGACCCAGCCCATGTTGGGTTTACAACATTCACTTTAAAGCAAAGGCCACATTGGGTTTGCAATATTTCCTTTAACTGCGGTGTTTGTTTTTTTTTTAAATGCTACTTTAAAAAAAAAAAAGAAAATTTCCAAACATGGCTAAAACAAAAATTTATTATTAAAGTACCAATGATGCGACAGTAACATATTAGGTATCAAAGTAAAGGTAAATGAATGGAGAATGTGAAAATGTAAACAGCTTTCTATTTAAATATAAGATACAAATTATAATCTAAATAATATGACCCTCAGAAAAAAAAAATGGTTGCCAGCTTTAGAACTTCTGAGACCTAAATATAGATTTTGTTCTTTGCATTACTGTTGAAACAGCATATTTAGACTATTTACAGCATTTTCAAAAAGAAAAGTGATAAAACAGTCAATAAAAGATGATGAATTATTGATTATATTATTATTTTTACCTGGCTTTTTAGTCAGAAAAAAGTGAAAATTATAGCGCTTTTCATTACTACCAATAACAATAGATACCAGTACTAAATCTATCAAACAAATAGACTCAAATATTATGTACATTTGAATATATGGGATATAGATCTAGATCTAGATTTGTCTTCTTTTTATTTGCCTAGAACATCTTTCATTCTAATACTAGACCAGTGCAAGATATAGACTAGCGAGAGATCAAAGCCTAAATCTCTAACTAGCTGAAGGACAATAAAAATCCTAATTCATTTTACCTAAGATTTAGACATCAAATAGATCATTATTACTGTTCCTTTGTGATAAATTATGGATTTAGAATAGTTTTATATTTTACTTTTATGTAGTAGTAAACCTTTTGGAGTGCAACTTGAACCACCAGTATAGTGATGGTGATGATTATTACCAAAAAACAAAACTAAAAAAATTGCTAGAAAATATAACAAGAAAAGGCCCAGCACGGTGGATGAATATTGGATTTAGATCTGCTATTTCTGTTTTTTTCATTTATCTTAGGCTTAGATCTATAGGAATCTACCCAGGTGTAAAGATAAAAGCATAGATCTAGTCAACCTTGATCTACATTCAAGACCTAGCCCTAGTCTAAGGCTAAGGCCTAAGCATAAGGCAATACTAGATCTAAATCTAAATGCTAATAATGTCCAAGTCTGCTTCATTCTATGCTAAATCTTGATCAAAATCTAAATCTTAATCATTACAATTCATAGAAGTATAAATAAAACAATAATAAAGCTTCTTCAGTAGTAAACATTGTCCATTGTGGGTGTGTCTTGGACAAGCATAGCCATGTTTTAGATTTTTACAAATAAACAATACTAAAAAAAAAAATGGGCAAAAAAGTGGATGATTATTTGATGTAGGCCTACATCTAGATTATTATACTAGATATCTAACATTTCCTTTCTTTTTATTTATCATAAGCTTAAATCTAGAGATATATCTTTTATCTAGATCTAGAGTCCAAGTCTAGAGATAAAAGCTTAGATCTAGATCTAGTCAATCTCGATCTACAGACTACACTCTACACCTAGCCTACTGACAATAATAGATTTAGATCTAGATCCGCTAAATTTAGACCTACCTGGATCTAATGTATATATCTATATCAAATTCCTCATTACTACTATTTATTTGTGATAAATTTTAGAATAATTATAAAGTTTCTTCAGTAGTAAACATTGTGGGTGTGTCTTGGACTAGTGTAGTCATGGCGACATTTTTTTACATTGTAAAAAAAGTAATAAATAAATGTCTAAATAAAGCCAAAAGCTTCTAACCTTCTTATTTCTATGTAAACAAAGGACGAAGAACTCTTTTATAAAGTAAAAATAGTTCCACTGTTGTTAGTTAAAAAATTTAATTTAAAAATGCAACAAAACAAAGGTAGGGTAAGAACTCTTCTATGGGATAGACGTTCCGTGAGTTTAGGGTAGACAGACCGTCTATGGGATAGACGCTCCGCACTGATTGAGTTAAGGCCACATCGGGTTTGCAACATATACTTTAAGGCAAAGGTCACATCGGGTTTGCAACATATACTTTAAGGCAAAGGTCACATCGGGTTTGCAACATTTACTTTAAGGAAATGGCCACATTGGGTTTGCAGGATTTACTTTAAGGCAAAGGTCAAATCGGAAGTTTCAAAAAGACAACCCTAAATTCTCAGACCACATCGGGAATGTTTACTAGACAACCCAGACCTGGAGTGTAAAAAGAGCAAATCTGCTCTAAGAAAGACCAAAGATCTGTGAGGTCCTGACGTTAAGTGTGCTATATTCTTGACTTAATGTATGGCCTCACACTCGTTACCTAGTCTCAGCCTGACACGCGATAATAAAAGATTGCCTATAAAGTATGTGAGTTAAATATAACTTCTTGGTTGCATAATTTAAAGGTTATCTTATTTCACACATGTTAATAAAACAAAAAGAAATTGTAAGTTAGTGTATATGTGAAAGTATAATTTGTGCGTGTGTGTATGTCAAGACTGTTCATGAAGTCAGTTCACGACAACCATAACTCCGTAAATAAGCTACAACCAGAACGAGGGTGAAATAATGGACACCTCGAAGTTGTGATGGAAGATGGTGCTGTCTGTCGAGATTTCGTAATATCGTGGTCTGTTCTTGAAAATGAATAATTCGTCTCGTATATAGTTTAGAATAGCGTACAATTTGTGTGTATAAAACTATGGTACGTTTACAGTCTTCAACCACCTCCAAACACAGCCACAAATATCTAAAACCAAAGTTGTTGTTTTAAATAACAGAACTACATCAGAGGAGAAATGGTGGCTACGAGGCATTACGCCGTACGGCCCATTTTCTTGACAGAGTACTACGGAAGGATTAGCCCTTCCCACTCTGTTCCCAATTGAAGTTCATCTCAGGTGCATTGGAGAGCGAAAAAGGAATGATATATTGATATGGTGCGCAAAGGTGCACTCCTTCAGGAGAATAAATTTGTTATCCACCCTGACGCTAATGGGAGTTGTTGATTTCTTGTGAACCTTGATCTTATTTAACAAGCTCAGGTCTGAAAGAATAGAGAGCCTAAAGAAAAATGACTATTCCTCAACCACCAAATGAAATGACATCTGCGTTGTAAGTGGACTGGATTTGACTGGATGGTCTCTAAAGCATAGGCAGGGCAGGATTTAAATATGTGGAGGCCCGGGGCAGTTTATTTTGTTTGGAGGCCCCTACACTTTTTCGAAAGCTATAATAAAGATCCACTTATGAATGAAAATACTTAGATCTAAATGCATGCGATATTTTATAAGAAAGAAATAGAATTCTTGTTAATTTAACTGACTTTGATATTTAAAAACATATTTAATATGCATACTTTAATTTTAAAAAGTGTATATGTTTTAGTTTGTGGAGGGTAAGGCTCTTGGTAGACACTGCCATTAACACGGAGTTGTATTTACTTATTCTGACCACGCTAACAGAGTACACTTCTTTAATCACAACATTTTTGCCAGACGTAAAAATACGAAAAAAAAAATGTTAGAAAAAGAATTAACATTTTCTGACCAGTAGAAATTCCGTTATATTTTTATCTCTTTTGTGAAGGCTTCTTTCTTGTAGAAGCCGTGGAGTTGTAGCCCCACCTGCCCTCCATTGAATCCGACCCTGATCAGAGGTGTCAAACGTCAAATGAAAAGTGCCGCTCGAGAAACGTCAGCCACCGTGCACCCTTTTTGGGGACTAGATAAATCAAATTCTATAAGTACAAATATTAGAATATTGAACCTCTGTTAGGGTACCCCTTACCTCAAGAGAACATAAACACATTAGAACAGACACAAAATAAAGCCGTGATATTTATATAAAACAAACGAATGTTCACATTTGACCACTGTCACTAGAGTAAGACCATTAATCAATTCACTAAATTTATTAACGTATCATTAAGAAAAGACAAAAAATTAAATAGCAATACCACAGATCCATAGCATGACATACAATAATTCTCAAAGAAATACAATGTTACTGGTACATTTCTTGTGCCAAACAAGTTCTCATTCTTTCTTGGTGCCATTGAAGCATGGAACGGGTTGCTTGAATTAGCCAGGCAAACCAATGACTAAACAGAGGTAAAGTCTTAATTGGCATGAACGTCTAGATATACACGCCTACGACGTATCTTCTCTTTTGACGAAACGTCATTAATTTATAAGATAAGATAGATAAGTACTCGTTATCAAATCATCATGAGTCATCTAGACATCATCTTGACATGCACACATCAACTAGAACATCTGTACAGAATCTAGACATCACATATAGACATCATCTCTATGTCTGGTTATTGCATGACAAAAAAATGTTTGTCTTTATTTGACCTCAATTAGCATGCGCATTAAAAAACAAAAAAACACAGCAAATCAAGGGAAAAAAAAACAACAAAACTCCGTTCCACATCAGTTAATTCACCGTCACTAAAAGTGGATGTACTGTAGGTTCCATTAAAACAAAAAAACTATGCTCTCTTTAAGGGATAATTTGAAAAAAAAAATCAATAGTGGAATAAACGTGTTTATCTAGAGGCCAGAGAGAGAGAGCGAGCGAGAGAGAGAGAGAGAGGGAGAAAGAGTGGGAGTGATTTTGTTGAATTAAAAAAAAAATAGATCGAAGTCTGGTAATGGTCATTGAACTAGTCATAAGGTCAGTGGAACAAATTCATGTTTGACTGCACGGCAATGTCATTAAAGGAAGCAGACACTGACTTGTCATGGAAATAATTATCATAATAGATATTTAAAAAGAGGAAAGGTTTTAAGCCTATTTTCCAGATTTGCACTTTAAGCTATAAATAACTGGAATGATGCGGGTAAGCAAAGTTTTAATCAAGGGAGATAAGTGTACACTAATAGGTATATATTCAAACTTTTTATGTGGGGGCATATCTGAACAGTGGCGTACCTATGGTATTTGATATTCAGTGTGACAGCTCCTTGAGACATTTTTTTCCAGTTAAAACAACCTGTTTTTCGCACTACAGGGCTTCTTCAACATTTACTGGTGACACTCCCGTACAAATAAATAGTTATTAGTGTTTCTCTCTTTCCAATCTACCATTGGGTTATTACTTATTATATTCAGTGGGTAATTACTTATTGATTTCAGTGGGTAATTACTTATTAATTTCAGTGGGTAATTACTTAGTAATTTCAGTGGGTAATTACTTAGTAATTTCAGTGGGTAATTACTTATTAATTTCAGTGGGTAATTACTTAGTAATTTCAGTGGGTAATTACTTGGTAATTTTAGTGGGTAATAACTTAGTAATTTCAGTGGGTAATTACTTAGTAATTTCAGTGTTTCAGTGGGTAATTACTTAGTAATTTCAGTGGGTAATTACTTATTAATTTCAGTGGGTAATTACTTATTAATTTCAGTGGGTAATTACTTATTAATTTCAGTGGGTAATTACTTAATAATTTCAGTGGGTAATTACTTAATAATTTCAGTGGGTAATTACTTATTAATTTCAGTGGGTAATTACTTATAAATTTCAGTGGGTAATTACTTATTAATTTCAGTGGGTAATAATTTAGTAATTTCACCAACTCAAGACTTTTCCATGATTCTAATTCTTTTTTAACCACAAGTGCTGCCAAAGCCACGGGGTGCAAGATTTTTCAATAAGTAACCATTTATGGAGAGCGATAAAAATTGGGAATAGTCTCTCTACACGCAGACCGAAAAATGTTGATCTCGGGTTACTAGACACTGGGGGAGGGTAGGGGGTTGATGCTCCTCATCATGTGATACCCATTGCGTCCCACGCCACCCGTACATTGAATTTTCATGAGCCCATGAGGGCTATGATGATGAAAACACTTAGTTACCTATACGAGGAGGCTTGAGTTTGAATCGCGATAGAGGAATAGAAATGTTTTAGTCGAGTTGAGCCGTAATCTTTTGAGCGCATCAACGCAGCACAGAAACCTATACCTATATACCCCCTTCCTACTAGATGTTATCAAAAGAGTTTAGACATAGCGTACTGAGCAAACTATAGAGGCCTCGTAATAATAATAATGTTTTCTAGTTCAAGGTTAAATAAGTGTGCGATATGGATACGTAGACCCATCTGTGACCTATATATTTTGTCACATCCGATACACAAGATGACGTAGTTCGCCTAGGTCGAAATCAATTTTTTTTTAAAGCGTCTTTTGCGCAATTTTTTCGACGGAGGCAAGCTTTCTGTTGAATCTTTTGAATTCGTTCTGAGGTCTTTATAAACGTTCTCCCTCTTTATGTTTCTGAGACCAATCGCTGACAGGGGATTTTCACTATGAAAGAATAGCTGTTTCCAGTCAGTGTGGTGGTGCTACCAGGCTCCTTGATATGTCTGTCCACATAATGTCAGCAGTGGTTTGGTTCCATTGGATTCGACCATCTTGTTGTGGTAATAAGGCGTGTGTTTTGAGCATTTATTTGGCCCCAAGGTCCAAAAAGGTTGTGCATCCCTGCTCTATCAAAACCAATCGTCATAGAAGGTCTAAACACTGACTTGCAACGTCGCGACCTGTGGGCAGTTTACACCAATAGCGTGTTGCCACGTTACAGGCCTGTACGAAGAGATAATGAGCTATTGGTCTCCCAGCTCACAGGTTGTGACGTCATAGGTCAATGGTGAGGCCTTCTATAATGAATGGTCTCGGCTCTATACCAATAAGAGTAAGCTGAAGTCTGAGCTAGTTAATTATCTCCATTTGTTGTTTTTTCTCCACTCTCAGGATGGACGCATGCCAAATGCATTTTGTTTCAAGTCAACTTAAAGAAGTAAGGTAAAGGCGCTAACCTGAATCGCAACTAGGGAAAATACTGCCCCGAAACCTTTTTTTTGTTTGTTTGAAATAGATTAAATTTGATAAAGTTTAGTCGTTGCAGCCTTACTAAATACAAATATGTCTAAATAGGAAAAAAAGGACGTCTGTGGAATGTGAAAAGTTTCCCTTTCAGACCTTGCGATAATATTAAGGTCATTTGTTTCTATGGCAAATGGTTAACGAGCAGGTTATCATGTGGCCAGCACAACTTTCCCCAACTAAAGGCAGGTACCCATTAGATTTGGGTGGACTCTAAAAATTTCAGTCTTAACCGTGATTCAAACTCATGACTCCAGGTTTGGAAACCGAGCGCTGAACTACTCATTCCCCACACCACACCTTCCAATGTAAGCAAGAGAGTGGTCAATTTATTTTTTCAATATAAGCAAGAGACTGGTCAATTTATTCTTCCAATGTAAGCAAAAGAGTGGTCAATTTATTCTTCCCAATGTAAGCAAGAGAGTGGTCAATTTATTCTTTGGAATAACTAAAACAAAAGCAAACTAAAAAAGCTTTTGACTGGGTTTGACATAATGGCCAATGATGACGGGACTCTACATAGATAAAAACATAATTGATGTTATCAAAGCCCTTTAACAGATAACTTAATACTTCTAAACAACCAAATCGGAAAAAGTCTAAGGACCTCCATCTTTCTCCAGATCTTTTTAACTTGTTTCTGATGAAAACTCTTTCATTCTCTTGCGACATCAAAGACTTCATTCTCTGGTGACATATTTCATATATTCTAATTAATTTTTTTATTATTCTGATGATTAATTAAGCCTAATGGTAAATTAAAAGCTGTTTGTCAGTTCTTAATAAAAAACAAATGGACTATTAATTTTAAAATTTATAAAATTTAAGTATCTAGGAATTTAAAGTCTCTTAAAGAACTGGAAAAAAAAATAAAAAAAATTGTCATGTGCCTCTTTAATCATCTTTATAGAAACAATCATTTATACTTAGAAGCGACAACAGTTAAAAATGGGCTGACTGTATTTGGACAAATAGCCAAAATCTCAAATTAATTATACAAGTCTAAAACGAGTCAGTATTCTTTTTGCACTCGGGGGACAAAGCATTAATTCCTAAACATGTTTCAGATGACACATTTTGTTTACAAAACTCGTGCGGCAGGTTTTTTTCATATAAATATGTTTTCTTGGCCACATTCTAAAGTACGAATATTGTAATATATAAAAGTCAACCGACTGGAGTGAGTCATATACGTGAGTAGTATTACTCACACTCATGCGTGTGCTGTGAAATAGCAGAACATTGTGTGGAGTTTGAGTGATCGAATTCAAAAAAGTGCCTTATATTTCACGCAATGGGATTACACTATGGCGGAGCCTTTTAGAAATGGGCTTTCAAATTTTATTTACTCTAACAAGGCTTAAGGGATTTGAAATATGTTCTAGAATGGAGAACAATTGTCAAATATAAAGTAGAAAACTCTGGGTTCGAACTAACTCCTTAAAAGAAAAACAAAAGCTCTCTTTCCTAAAAAACGTATAACTTTATTTATATACATCAATAGTCTGATGACTCCATACACTACTTTTCTTTCTGCGAGGCCAGCACATAAGCCACAAAGATGCTTTCCAAGTTCCCTTCAAGGAATGCCTAGGTATTCTTTAGAATGCCGGATCTCACACTTTTCCGGTGACATATATATTACGAAAATCTATGTTGAGAAATATCACAGAATATTTTCTTTTCTTTTTAGAAGATGCAGTGGTAGGGTAAATAAACAACTGCTTGTATCACGTGACTGTAGGGGTCAGGTTGTTCCTTGATTTCTTCATGTCTTTTAGAAGTCGTAAAAGTCAACTATTTGCTGCTCGCCTGTTAATTAACTTTGTTTTGTTCCTGTACACAATGACCGATTTAACACTTGTAAATAGCTGTACTGTATCACTTCCGATATACAGAGTCTATATTTAGTTGAAGCTCTTCCAGCCCAACGTTTTCTATCTCTCTGTCTATCCCATTATCTCTTTCTTTCTGTTTCTCACTTACTTATTCTTTTTATCTCTCTTTCTATTTCACCATTTCTTTTTTCTCTCTCTTAAAATGTGCGCACTTTTTCACTTTATATTTCTTCTTTCTGGTCTTTCGCTCTCTCTCTCTCTCTCTCGCTCTCTCTCTTTCTCTCTCGATGTCTGTATATCTGCCTCTGTTTTTGTTTGATATCAGTGAAAAAATCATCCATTTCTGACGTCTGGAGAAAACAAAACAACCCCTTTGGCAATCCCTCCTTTCCTGTCAACATGTGTCCACTTTGACCTGTGACCTCTTTACTTCCATGACCTTTTTTTATGCAAACGTCAATGCATAACAACATCAAGAAACATATTTTTGTTACAAATGACCAATATATAAAATTGGGATTTTTTGTATTCATATATATGCAAGTTTGTATGTGTTTATTGTTATGTGGTCCTTTGTTTCTTTGTATAAGTAAATGTCTGTATTGTATGTACATACTGTATGGCTGTGAGTCATGGACTACCTAAGCAAAGCAAGAGAGAAAACTAAACTAAATTCATTTTCCTTGCGCTACCTTCAAAGATCCTGACAATCACATGGCAAGAAAGACTATTAACACTGAGAAACTGGTTCGAACAGGTTTTCCCAACATCTTTAGAACCTCAGACAACGCCGGGTCTGCGCTAGCTTGATCATGTCCGCAGGATGGAGGACGATCACATGATGTAAGTCATCGTTTATGGACAACTCGCGACAGATTCAAGAAAAACTAGTCGCCCCCACCTTCGATACGTGGATGTAATCAAACGGCTGGACATTAATGAAGACTACTGGGAAGACACAGCCCCAGACCGCACTTCTTGGAGAGAAATGGTGACCAAGAAAGATAGGGACAGCGAAAAAGGTTTGGCCTCAGCTCTGGAAGAAAAGAGTGCGAAACAAAAAATGGTTGGCTCCTCTAACTTAAAAGCGCATGTCACCTTAACCTGTTGTAATTGTATAAAGAAAATTGCTTTCAACCGAGTCGTAAATCATAATTTGATTGGACAGATTTAACAATATTAGTACATTAGAGGACATGTATTTATGTGTTCAGTATTACAGTACATTATAGGACATGTATTTATGTGTCCAGTATTACAGTACATTATAGGACATGTATTTATGTGTCCAGTATTACAGTACATTATAGGACATGTATTTATGTGTCCAGTATTACAGTAAGAAACGGAAGGGACAATGTAACAAAAAAAGGTTCTCAGAAACGTTCAAACGTTAGATATAACTGATGAAAGTGAAAGTAGGACCGTCAAACATATTCAATCTAAGGGTTCAAGGTTCAGAGAGACCAAACGACAGCCAACATTTTCATTCAAATTTCAGCTTGCGGACCAGGAAGACGTAGGCTCATGACGTCATTTCCTGTTGATGGACACATTCCTCTCTACCTTCGTGCAAATAAAATTCAAGCCATGAAGAGAAGTGACAATGTTTGGAACTTTGGACCCATACCTGTTTGTTGTTTTCTACGAATAAAAAAGAATAATTACAAAAATGAATTTCTTCAAATTTCTTCAGAAGGTAGGAGAGGCTAAGTGGTAAAGTGCTTGGCTTTGGAACCGAATTATCTCAGGTTTGAATCTCATCTAAGACTGGAATTTGCAATTCAAAGAATTGTAAAAATAAGTTGAAGTCCTCCCAACTCTAATGCGTACCTGACATTAGTTGGGGGAAGTAAAGCCGGTTGGTAGACGTCCTCGTAAATCGTCGGCCGTAGAAACTTTACATCGTCTGCCCTATAAACCGTAAGGTCTGAAAGGTCAGACGTAATAATAAAAAAAGACTTACTTCCCCTCATCAAAAAAATTCTTAGTGTGCTATATATGGTCATATGTCTCGTTCTTATAGTAATCTTGCTTTTCTTGAAATATCTCCCAGTCTGCATATATTTAAACAGTGTCAAGACACAACAGAGGCAGACAAGCTTAACATTTTATCTCAGACCTTGCTATCCATGGAGCAGATGATGGGAAACGCCTCTGTTTCTAAGCTGGCGTTGTCATAGGGACGTGGCTATCATGTGGTCAGGCCAACAACAAACTGTCTTTCCTTTGCCCAACTTATGTCACGTACCTATTGGAATGAAGCGAACTTGAAAACCTTTGGTTCGTAAGCCAAGCTACTGGCCACTCGGCCACCCTGCCCCTATTAGGGCTCTAAATGCTTGTTGCCGGTTTCTTAACCTTCCAATTTAATTTTCGGTCCCTATTAGCTTTGGTTTGTCTCGAAGACTTTGAAACATACCAAAGGCTTAAGGCCCTCAAGCGCCTCAAGGAAAAAATAAGAATATTTGTTTGTATTTTTATTTTATATATTTCGGATGTTCCTTCTTCAGAGATGAAGCTTATCTACTTCCTAGTCCAAACCTCGGGGGATGGCAGCGGTATGAACCAGGGACCTTCAAGAAAACCGAACGACAGTCCAACACGCATACCGCACGACCAGGCACCCATCCTGATGATGTTGTTGACTTCATGATAACTATTACCCTCCACCCCCCACCCCACAAACAAAAACTTATAGTATGATGCATATGGTCAGGGCCAGTCTTAGGCCACTGCAATCTATGCGGCCGCAGTGGGCCCTGCACTTTCATAGGCCCCCGCGCGAATTCTAGGTGTAAATTATTAAAATAAACCATTTTAACTTATTATTAAAGGGTTTCTGGAATTCTCCTGAAATTGTAAAATATACGAAAAGTCAAGAAAATCTCCTGAAATTATTAAAATCTTCTGAAAACTGATGCGATTCTCCTTAAAAACAGACAAAATTTGTTATTTCTGGGTGTCAGTCAATATGATCCTACTAGCAATAAAAAAAAACACGGCATTGTCAGTTTTCATTTAATAACAATGTTATAATAAGGCGAATTTTAACCAAAACAAGAAGTTCAAATACTTAATTTACTTTAATAGTCACTGGCATACAAATATAGATCTAAATCTATCTCGACCTCTTAAATAAAAAAAGCGATATTTTGATAGTCGATAGAAAATCTATAAAGCCAAATCTGAATGTTTATTAGTAGTTTTTTGGAAAATTACTATCTAATGTAGATGGCTCGTAAAGCTAATTTGACAGTGATTTTGTACTTAGTAAAGTATGAATAAAATGCAAAGACGAATTTATTTGCTAATACAAAATCTTAATTTTCATTTATTATTCTTATCACAACTCAGAATAGGCCCCGCGCAATCCGTTTCGCATAGAGCCTCGCAATCTGTAGGACCGGCCCTGCATATGGTCATATGTTTTGTTACAAAGTTATCAAACTTATCATGTTCTCTATTTAATGCCTAGTCCGGGTATAGCACTGTGTTGCCTAGGGGCAGACAATCATAATAAAAAACCCGTGGAGTTACCGAACATAAGGCTACTTGTGTTGAAAACAAGCAGCCAAACAATGTATAAACGTAAAAGAAAAACATAATGGGCTAAAAATATTTGACCAAAGAAACTGTTACCTAAGGTTGCATGGGGTTATTGTCCTCTTGCTTACGTTCCAACATCTTCGCCAACCCGTGCGCCACAATTACCGGGACATGTGGGCCAGTCCTGCCCATTAATCACCGAAATCATTTATACTTCATGCGTGTGTTCCGCCCCTCCCCCTCCTGGTCCTCACCCCTCCTCTCCTATATTTCTGCTATCTCCGCCATCACCACCCCACAAACACATATGTTTCAGACCCTCCACTGCCGCATGCCCAATCCTCTAGTAGCTTTTTACCTTTTGAAGGGGAAAAAAAAGTTTAAGTAAAATTTTAAAAGTAGAAATTAATTACAGAAGTTTACAGCAGCATGACATAGAGTTATGTTCTACAAGGTCGTTTTATTTGTTTGACGGTACTAGGAGCCTAAATAAGTAAAAAATTTGAAGAGAGACAGAGAGAGAGTGAGAGACACAGAGAGAGACACAGAGAGAGACACAGAGATAGACACAGAGAGAGACAGAGAGACAGAGTGGGACAGAGAGAAACACAGAGAGAGACAGAGAGACAGAGAGGGACAGAGACAGACAGAGAGACACAGAGAGAGATACAGAGAGAGACAGAGAGAGAAAGACACGGAGAAACACAGACACAGAGAGAGAGAGAGAGACAAAGAGTGAGACAGAGATAGAGAGACAGAAAGAGAGACAGAGAGAGAGAGACAGAGAGTTACAGAGAAAGAGAGACAGAGAGAGACAGAGAGAAACACAGAGAGACACAGAGAGAGATAGAGAGAGACAGAGAGAGAGACAAAGAGAAACACAGCTACCTAGAGACACAGAGAGAGACAGAGAGACACACACAGAGACAGGGAGAGAGAAAGACAGAGAGAAACACATAGAGAGACAGAGAGAGACAGAAAGAGAGACAGAGAGAGACTGAGAGTTACAGAGAGACAGAGAGAGACTGAGAGTTACAGAGAGACAGAGACAGAGAGTTACAGAGATAGGGAGACAGAGAGAGAGACAGAGAGAGAAACACAGAGACAGAGAGAGAGAGACAGAGAGAGACAGAGACAGAAAGAGACAGAGAGAAACACAACTACCTAGAGACACAGAGAGAGACACAGAGAGAGAGACAGATTGAGAGACAGAGAGAGAGACATAGAGTTACAGAGAAATAGAGACAGAGTGACAGAGAGAGAGACAGAATGTATACATCTAGTTACACCTTTTAATATTCGAAATGATAAGCATTTAGATCTAGACTTTCAAAACTGATGAAGGATCTAGACCAGTGATGCTCAAACTAATTCGCCCTGCGGGCCATTTTAATTCCCGACACTCGTTTCGCGGGCCACATGAACGAAAACGTAACGAATGGAAATTGACTTGAATTTGAAAATATTTGATTTGAAACCATTGGATCTAGTACTAACATTAATGAATTGGATATTTGAAGTTATCTTTTTTTCACGAGCTTAACAAAGACTCATTTTCTCTTTTGAGCAAATATTCCCATCGATCCTCCGATCTGTAGGCGTAGTTAAACTATCTTTTATTCGCTGCTTAAATCAAGATTGTCGCCATATTTGTTTTCTAACTCGGTCTTCATGTTGTTTTTTTTAAAACAGACGCATTTTTTTTTTACAAATCAAATATGTTGGCTTATTATCATGTTCCACAAAAAGTAAAGGTCTGTTAACTTTTTCTGGTAGATTCTAGGCCTACATTTAATAAGCGTACAAATATTAAAGGTCATGGTACCAATTAATTAAAGAAAAATTGAGGCCCAAACGTAGGTAAAGATACACAAGTCAACATTTTTTTGGATGACGGATTTTCTACACTTTATGCCAACAGTTCGGCGGGCCGGATGGAACCACGTCGCGGGCCGGATCTGGCCCGCGGGCCGTAATTTGAGCATCACTGATCTAGACCTAGTTTCAGTCTTATAACGGTCAAACTAAAGATTTCCCCATGTGGCCAGTAATTCTTTTCTCAGCGATATATATCAACTGTTATATTTCTAGGATAATCATTAGAGCCATTTTTTGACATCAGCGTTCGCACACCCTCCATGAAGGAGTGACTTGAATAGAGGTTTTGTAAAAGTAGGCTTTTAAGTGAACATCTAACAATGCGATTAATAAGATTAATAGTCAGTGTATAAGGTTAAACTCACAAGCTATTCACAATCTATGAAAAGATCAATAAAATGGAATCAGAGACGATGTGGATATTTATTTACAAAATCATCATCATCATCTCATCATCTTTCCTTTGCGTTCCTCATGGAACATAAGGCCTCAGTAAAAACATGCCACTCTCCACGGTCTTTTGCTAGTTCCTCATGGAACATAAGGCCTCAGTAAAAACATGCCACTCTCCACGGTCTCTTGCTAGTTCCTCATGGAACATAAGGCCTCAGTAAAAACATGCCACTCTCCACGGTCTCTTGTTAGTTTTCTGATGACATAGCCTTATTATCACACAGACTACAGGATATGCAAGAAAAGGTCTCAACTTTAAGTGAAGGAGAAAAAAAGAGTAGGCCCTCAAGTAAACAGCAAACAAATTGGAGACATAGAACTGGATTTTCAGATCATAGACCAAGTATACCTTGCTTAGGGAATAGGTTCTCTCAACCCAGGCTTAAGTTTTAAACGTATGTCACACGGTGACCGAAGTGAACGTGTTGTTAAGGAAAGAACGTTTATTTCTTGTCGGTAGGCTGTATTAACAAGTAACACAAGATATACATTGCCTGGAACATGTAGGGGAAACAACTAGTAATTTAGAAACAGCACACAGTTTGCAAGGGAGATGAATAGTGCACTTACGGCCATCGCTAATTTTGTACGAAATACCAAGATGTCAACACTATGCAACCTTTTCGTTCATATCATTTGTTTCTTCTGCACTGGCCCACTGGGGCGCATGGAGTTTGAATTTCCAGCAAGAAAAACGCAAACGTAAAAGACGATGGTTTATTTAGTATCAATTTTTTTCAAATCACCAAATCTGCAAATGTTTACCTTATCTTATAATTTACTGACGCCATTTGTCAATGTTCCTGTCATCAGTATAGCGTAAAGGTTAAAAAAAAAACGAAATGGGCTTATGAATATCCTATTTCACAATGGCCTGTATCGAGATACCATTGCCCTTCTGATATGTATCTGAAAGTGATTTATATATATATATATATATATATATATATATATATATATATATATATATATATATATATATATATAATGTCGCATGCAAACTAGTTTTATTTAATTAAACCATTCTTAAAAAATATTTTGAAAGTCATATATAGCAGTACCTCTGTGTAGTGAACATAGGGCTATACTTGTTCAACTGTTGTATTCTTGAATGTGAGAAAGCCATCAAATGGCTGAACTAAATGTTTCGCAAGACATCCAGAAATGGCGACTGGTGGAACAAGAGAGTGAAAAATCCCTGTCTTTCAAATGTCAATCTGTCATTCGATTCCTCATTTCTGGTTTATCAAGAGCGGAGATCAATACAACCAGCCAATAAACATTGCCGCTGGACACTATAGTCGTGACCCCTGTTCATATTGTAATGGAAGGAACATGAACCGACTTAAATATTGTATATTTTGTGGACCACAAGACGGTCAAGGGTTCACGAAGGCGTGTTCACATACAATCTGCCCAGGATACGAGACCAAACTTTTAAGCCGCGTTTATACTGTATCACCTTTACCCTTACCTATCCCTTAGTCTGTTGGACCGTTGGGGCACCATGCAAGACTAGTCGACGTCTTTCTCCATTCCTCTCTGTCTTTTTTCTTAATTAGAACCTCTTTCAATGACAGACCCGTCCATCCTTTTATGTTGTCTTCCCATCGCTTTCACTTTCTGCCTGTTCTTCTTTTTCCTGGTACTGTTCCCCGAACGAAGGTCTTTGCGAGCCCCGAAGACCTTGTAATATAGCCATAGATTTTTAGCCTGCGTTTTTTTACGATAGTTAGCAGGTCATCATGTGGTCCAATCGCTGCAATAACCCTTAAATCTCTTGGTTTGAGATGCGGTCTTTAAATGTTTATACTGTAACGACAGGAGAACCTACCCATCGCACTAGGCTGCGTTCATGAAGTGTCTAGAGGGAAAATACTTTAAAATATAAGCGAATTACAATTACATTTTAAAAAATTAGGTCATATTGTTTTAATAGTAAAAGGAACTCAGCTGGCCTAGTACTATTCATATGCAAGCACAAGCACGCACACACAATCACATATGAAACTTGATGACAGTATGTGCATCGAGACAAGGTTAGACGTTGAGAAACACAAGACGTATGTTACAGCTTAAGTTTTAGAAGTTCTCATTTTATAATTCTAAACAACCATATTACACTAAAAATGCTATATAAAAAAGCCTCTCAATACTGTAAGATTTTTTTTTCCTTTCCAATATAAAACAAAATTAAGTAATGAACACTAATTAATTAATAAAATGCTTATTTGTTTTATTTATTCATACTTTATTAGGGACAGTGATTAATTATACCAAGTTTCAGAATGGAAAGTTGGAAGAAATAACAAGTACGAAAAATTGTGCCCCAGACAGACAGACAGACAAAGTAAGTAGACTTAAGCTTTGTAAAGGACCTTCTTTAAAAAAAAAATACCCAAAAAATTAGATGTTTTTTTCATTGTCACAAAAGAATGAGTTATTTTTTAAATTTAATCTAAGACATAGGGCCTATATTTGTGTGTTTCCCTTGGCTATTAAAATGTTATTCACACACAATCATGATGAGAACAGGTAGAAGTAAGTTCCCCCCTCTCAGACAATGCGGTCTATGGGGCAGATAATGTATAGGTCATTGTCTCTGTGGCCCACAGTTAACAAGGGTGTCATGTGGCCAACACAACGACCAACCACCTTTACTTTTCCCCCAACTAATGTCTGGTACCTATTAGAGCTGGGTAGACTCAAAGGCGCCCTAAACCTGACCTAAGCTCGGGCCTAATAAATTCTCCAATGAATCCTGGATTAGGTCACTATCGAGGTCTGGCAAGCATTTCGTGTAGCTTAAAAATAAAACTACAGTTGATTTTTTTTCAATTCCATAAGGAAGGGAGTATTGAAGTCTAAGTAAGGAATATTCCTGCTGGAAGTTATTCATGGTAATCTGCTTTTTGTTTTCATTTTGAATTGAAATCCGGTTTACATTCGTTAAGCAATAATATAGAGGGAAAAAGAAAAAAAAAAAGAGAAAGCAATATAAAGCAATACGAGGTAGGGGGAGGGAACAAAACAACCCAGTTAATAATAAATACAGAGCATACATAGTGTACAGCAAGAAGTTGTAGGATTTAACAGCCAAGGCAATTATTAAAGGCTGTGTTTTCGTGGGGGCCGAACAATCAATTAAAGTGGTAAAGATTTACATTATGTAATAACAGTGACCCATCTAGACAGAAATTCGACTCTACACAAGCACTCCTATTTACCTATCTAGTGTTAGAAAATCTTACATCAAAATAAAATGTCCGCAAATTTTCAATCATGAGGAGGATATCATGACTTTAGTGTTATAAATAAAATAACAAAATCATTCTATGCATATCTTATTTTCCTTTATTTTTGTCCCACTTAGATTTTCTGTTCCATGTTTAAGCAAGGGAAGTAATAATCGTAACACGAGATGTCAGGTTTTCCTTAAACCTAGTAACGTCCCCTGTTATGTAGACATTTTTGTTCCCTCTGACAAAAAAAAAAAAGTTAAAAGAAAGCTGTTGAAAGACAAGACAGCTGAACATCTTTTCCATACTGGTAAATACTTGACTAGAAATAGAACTCGAGGTCTTGCACATCATGACTGAGGGGGGAAAAAATATCTCGGACACAATTGTTCTCTCTTATCAGGGGGGAGTGACTCTTACTTAGATCTGACATACTTCCTTGACCTTTGCATCAGACTCCAACAAGACGATGTGCTCTGACGTCACGGGCATCGTAAATTTTGGGAGCATTTTAGACTCCATTAGAAAAAAAAAAAGAAATGTGAGATTTAAAAAAAAAACATGTCATTAACACGTTTTCCTTGATTCTTACTTCAGACTTAGGCTTGGACCTCGACATCTTTACGGTCAAGACTATGAGGAAATACAAAAATATGAACCTCCGAAGAAAGGCATAGAGTCGAGTTGAAGTCATTGAGGGATGACTTATTTATACTCGAGATGGTTGGCGTGGGTTGTGATGATTTCCTCATTTGCTGATTTTTCTCTATTTCACTTGACTCGGTATAATAGACCTCTTTTGTGTCTCAGGTGCAAGAGATTCATATAAATAGTCTTATATCCGAAGTGCATTGTGCCATGGACTACAGTATTAATACGGCTATTGGAAACCCACGATGACATGCTAACCACGGTCCAAAAACGTTAACTCAAACTCTAAGGCTACATCACAAACTCCTCAGGGCTCGCAAAGACCTTCCTTCAGGGAACAGTACCAGGAAGAAGTAGAAGAGGAAGACAGAGAAAGCGATGGGAAGACAACATCAAAGAATGGACAGGCTTGTCAGTGAATGGAATTCTATCCAAGGCAAAGGGCAGATAGAAATGGAGAAAGACGGTTGACATTTCTTTAAGTTGCCCAAACTGTTCAACGGACAAAGGGATAGGTAAAGGTGAAGGTGAAATCCTATGTCTGAGATTAATTGCGCAATGAGTTACAGAACAGGAAGCTTTCAATTCAGTCTTTTTTAGCGGCCAGGATTCGAACCCTGAACACCGGTTCGGAAGTCAAGCACTTTACCGCACAGCTAACGCACCTCCTGGTGGAGACTGGGATTTTTAATATCGGGTCCTTAGGTGCCCCTGAGTCCTCCCAAATCTAATGGGTACCTGACATTGGTAACCGTAACTCGTTAACTGTAGGCCACAGAAACAGATGCCCTTTACATCATCTGCCCTATAGACCACAAGGTCTGAAAGGGGAACTTTACTTACTTCTATGTCTCTTGTTCAAACTATGAATGTATTGTCTAGATAGACATTATTGAGCCTTGTGTGTGTGTGTGTGTTTTTAAACTAATCTTCTAGTCCACAACTATTAGTTTATCTTTCATAATACTGTTCAATCATAACACTGTGTGCAGTGTGTGACGAATCTGCAATGTATTCAGCTGTAAAAGAAGTCGTCAGCATTATCTGGAAATATACACAAGGTACTTTCCTCGGAAATTCCTCCTAACTTCTTCCATAATTTCCATGCTACTACCCCGCCTCAAAGAGCATTCTTAAATTTGCATTTTTTAAAAATCTACATATACTTTATTATAAATGAAATGGTCATTGTAGAAGATGTCTAGTAGTAAGAAATTATTTTGCTGCTACCGAAGTGTGCGGTTTGAATATTTGTCTTCAAACAATGCTTTTGCCCAGTCGGGGGTCGATTGAAATTTTCTGTTTGCCTTCTGACCTTTCAATTGTGCCCCTGCTGCCTTTGTAAGAGCTCTTTTGAGGCTAAGAGTTAATATTCCTTATTAAGCAAAAGAGAAGTCTGAAAGCGTGTTTGTGTTACTCTGTAATGTAAAAGATTTGTATACAAAATTATCTCACACCCAACCTTAAAATATCTTGAAATTGTCACAGCTAAAACCTATATAGAAACAATTTGAAATTGTAAAAATACCAAGAATAGCACAGATTTATTATTTAAAGATTGTAGTCACATTCAATTACAAGACTGTGGCCAAATTAATTTTATTCTCAAAGTTTATTGTTAAGAAATATATTTGTCCTTAGTCATTAGAATTTTAATGGCGAAGAAACAAAACGAAAAGTTTATATTTTATATTAATTTGTATACTAATTTTCTCGTGTGCTATTCAATAATAAGTCAAAATAATAAAATTATACTTCCCCCCTTTTTTCCACTGAAAAAAAAACAGAAAAGAATAATTGATACTATTACACTTACTATATATACTTCTTTTGTTGTTTTAAATATTTTTAATGTTTTTCTTGTTTATATTAAATTTACATTTTTAAAATTCAGTTTGTATATATTTAACGAAAAATAATTATCATAAAATTGTGTATCGTTAAACTAAAATAACAAAAAATCTATTTAAGAACAAAAAAATATAAGAACAAAAGGAGCTTTTTGCAAATCAAGTAGAAATCGTTTAGTGACGAGACCTAGATAAACAAGACAGAAAGAAAGCCTTGAATGGCTAGACATAGATAAACAAGACAGAAAGAAAGCCTTGAATGGCTAGACCTAGATAAACAAGACAGAAAGAAAGCCTTGAATGGCTAGACCTAGATAAACAAGACAGAAAGAAAGCCTTGAATGGCTAGACCTAGATAAACAAGACAGAAAGAAAGCCTTGAATGGCTAGACCTAGATAAATAAGACATATGTTTTACAAATGCTCCTTCTTCCCTAGTGCTATAAGAGCATGTAATAGGTTGTACGAGTCAGCCAGGAAAACCAGTGAACTGGCAGAATTTAAATCATTGGTTAACATGCATGACTAGACATGACGCCTAGGACGTAATAATCTTCTTTTTTGAATTAACGTTTGTATTATATGAGATAAGATAAGATAAGATAAGATAGAAATCCTTGAATGACTAGACCTAGATAAACAAGACAGAAAGAAATGTACAAGACATAAGCATCCTAAGAAGCTTAGGCTTTTTCATCCTTTATTAAAACCACTTCCACTAACCTATCCCTTAGTCTGTTGGATCGATGAGGCACTTCCTATTATCTGTTGGCCGTCTCTCTTCATTCATTTTTTATACAGGATTTAGAAACAAACAACAACAACAACAACAAAAGCAAACACGCGAACCATTTGTAAATTTCGTTTGTTTTGTCAAGGCGCCCAAACATCTCCAGAACGCCCAACGGTTTCCTAAGATCAAGGTCAATCTGTCATCAGAAGTCAGAATCCAGCCATATATCTATTTAATAGCATAATTAATGATCGCCGCGTGCCGAGAAAAAAAAAGCCTACAGTTGAAGGTCACATCTCAATGTTAACTTTCTTACAAGTGACGTCGCCTTGAAACTTCATGCCTAGTCACGACAGAAGAGACTGTTTAGAAAATATTGACCTTGAATTTTGAAAGATGCAGACACGATATAAATATTTTCTATGATTTTTTAAAAAACACTTTTGTTGCATTTCAAAATATTTCTTTACATAATTTATGCAAAGATGAATGGATGTTTTTTTTTAAAGGCAGGCTTGGAAAAATGGGGGGGGGGGGGGCGCAGTGGCGTAGCAAGGTACCTGTGGGCCCGGGTTCAAGAATATATTGGTGGGCCCCCTCCCCCAATAAGACAAATGTAATGTGTGACAAAATCATCGAGTAATCTGAATGTGTCGGTATATTTATCGAGAGACATTCCAATGCAAGTAGGATGGAATAATCTTATTATGTTGGAATACAAACTCCAACACAAATTAAAAGTCAGTGTTTGCACACATTCTTCAACAGAATTGAAAAAATGTATAAAGAAATGTTTTATGAGTTATAGTTCCCATTCTACACATTGACATTCCTAAAACAATTCTAGTTCTTTAACTTTGAAACATGGATACAAACTAGTATCTAATTCTTTGTGTATAATTTAACAGTAAATAGATGGAATATTTATTTACTAACATTTTTCTGGCCTTCTAAGTAGCAAAGTAAGAAACCTGTGCATCTATTTCTAAATGCGAAAGCGGCTTCTTTTGACGAAACAATGCTCGAAGGTTATTCTAGTATTCAATCATATTGGAAGCATCATCATTGGTTTAGCCTCAAAGTTTATTTAAGGATAAATGGGGATTTTTAATTACTTGGAGTATTTGATCAGGAAATTCTGCAGACGTCTGCGTCTCACAAATATGGAAACATAGAAATGACAATCGAATTGCTATTTTTGTGTGTGGATGTTTTGTCATCGGAGATCACTAAACAGTATTTAAAAAAGTAAAACTAATTTGATCAACTTTTTATTTGTCTTGTCACCAATGAAAGAGAAAATTGGCGCGGAATGGACATCCTATGGTAGTGGTACTTTTGCCAGAACTGCATTGCCCATCAGGTCTATTATTTCGTATTGAATATATGTTGGGGCTTTGTTTTCCTGACACATTTCAATATTCCTAGCACATTTCTGAGGTTTTTGTATAAATATAATGGTGCTAACTTTCTTTAAAAGCCATGAACCAAGTTTCAATCAAACACCAAAATAAGTCATTAGATGAAACAATGACTATTCCATTCATTTAGTCATCTGTCTATCTTCTAGATTTTGTTCGGTTTCCTCATTCATTGCTATAGCACAAGCATGTTTAATTTTAACTAGTCCTATGTAACACTCGGATGTTTCTTTGCCTTGTTAAATATTTAATGTTAGTTTCATTTTTTTTTTTTAAATTTAGATTTCACCTTCTTTTTTTTAAATTCTGTTCTAATAATTACATTAACATTTTTACGCAATGCAGAAGACAACATAACAATGTGATGAAGATTTCCGAGGACACACTATTTTACAATGCCTACTGTACATATTATTAATTCAGTTACGAATTCACTCTTATTAGCATTAGCATTAGATTTAAAACTGCCGATCATGTATATAAGATACTGATTTTACATGTTTTAAATACAAAATAAAATAAAAATGATAATGCTTTGAGAAAATTGAATAATTAGCAGCTGTGTCTAAATTTGAATTCGTGACTATCAGGACTATCCCTATTGACCTAATTATTATTGTCCCTTTACATTACAGTAATATTTTCTTTACCAAACTCTCCCCCCTCCCCCATTCCTGTAATAGCCTACTGTCAATGTTTTTATGAACACAAAGGAGAAGAAAACAATGTGACGATATGGAAGCGATTGTCTCATTAGAAGCACTATTAGGACTCGCCACTATTACAATTTACAATACACCTGACAGAAAGCAGTTCCTTACACTAGAGCTTCAAACACAGGTAAATGTTTTGAAATTAATATACATTTTGCTACAACTTTCAGTATATTTTAAGAGAGCTTTTTAAAATCTATTTATTATAGTTTTTTTTACTAAAATGCATTTCGGCCTATTTTTTCACTTTGGTGTCATCTCCAAGTTTTCATGGTGGTCCCGGCTGTTCATGACCCATGGGCAAAGAGTCCCTTTGCGCCATTGTTGCTGTGGCCGTGGGCCCCTAATGGTCGTGGGCCCGGGTTCAATTGAACCCCTTCGCGCCATGGATGCTAAGCCACTGAAGGGGGGAAAAATGGATGCTCGCCAACCAGTGACCTCGTGAGACCGTGAAGAAAATAATCATAGCTTTAAGTGAAGCTGCCTAGAATCGAGTCACTTGGAAGGGGGTATCTGTGGTTTGAATGATTCTCTAGTGCAGTGTTTCCCAAACTTTTTCCTTGGCGGAACACTTCGCTCATTCTGAGTATTTAGCGGAGCACTAGGGTTTCGCTAAACACAGTTTGGTTAACACTGCTCTAGTGTAACGGCACAGGGAGACAGCAACTTACAGTTTCGCAGCGTCACACAGAGACCATAACAACACACATAGCGTCGCTCTATTCAGCTCTATATCCTTGTTTATATAATTTTGTTTCGGAAAGTATAGACGACCAAGAAGAAAGCTTTTTCTATCATCTGTTCAAGTCTCTCTGTCTAATTATGTATGTATGGAGAGAGAGAGAAGGCAGAGGAGAGAGAGAAGAGAGAGAAGAGAGAGAAGAGAAAGAGAAGAGAGAGAGAAGAGAGAGAGAAGAGAAAGAGCGAGAAGAGAGAGAGAAGAGAAAGAGCGAGAAGAGAGAGAGAAAAAGAAGAAGAGAGAGAGAAGAGAAAAAGAGAGAGAAACTGAGAAGAGATAAAGAATAGAAAGAGAGAGTGAAGAGACAGACTAAGAAGAGAGAGAAGAGAGAGAGAAGAGAGAGAGAAGAGAAAGAGAGAGATACTGAGAAGAGAAAAAGAGAGAAGAGAGAGAGGAGATTGAGAGAAGAGAGAGAAGAGAGAGAGAGAAGAGAGAGAAGTGAGAGAAACTGAGAAGAGAGATAAGAGAGAGAGAAGAGAGAGAAGAGAGAGAGAAAAGAGAGAGAAGAGAGAGAGAGAAGAAAGAGATAGAAGAGAGAGAAAAGAGAGAGAGAGAAGAAAGAGAGAGAGAAGAGAAAGAGAGAGAGAATGAGAAGAGAAAAAGAGAGAAGAGAGAGAGGAGATTGAGAGAAGAGAGAAGAGAGAGAGAGAAGAGAGAGAGAAGAGAGAGAGAGAAGAGAGAGAGAGACTGAGAAGAGAGAGAAGAGAGAGAGAAAAGAGAGAAGAGAGAGACAAGAGAGAGAAGAGAGAGAAAATAGAGAGAGAAGAGAGAGAGAGATAAGAAAAAGAGAGAAGAGAGAGAAGAGAGAGAGAGAGAGAGAAGAGAGAGAAGAGAGAGAAGAGACAGAGAAAAGAGAGAGGAGAGAGATAAGAAAGAGAGAGAAGAGAGAGAAGAGAGAGAGAAGAGAGAGAGAGAAGAACGGGAGAGAAGAGAGAGACTGACAAAAGAGAGAAGAGAGAGAGAAGAGAGAAGAGAGAGAGAAGAGAGAAGAGAGAGAGAAGAGAGAGAAGAGAGAAGAGAGAGAGGAGAGAGAAGAGAGAGAGAAGAGAGAGAAGAGAGAGAAGAGAGAGAGAGGAGAGAAAGAGAAGAGAGAGACAGAAGAGATAGAGAGAGAAGAGAGAGAGAAGAGAGAAGAGAGAGAGAAGAGAGAAAGAGTGAGAGAGACAGAAGAGAGAGGGAGAAGAGAGAGAAGAGAGAGAAGAGAGAGAGAAGAGAGAGAAGAGAGAGAGGAGAGAGAGCCTATCAAAGTGAGAGTGGATTTTATACATACTTCCTTAAGTACGTTAATGCAATATATTCGGGTCCACCTGATCTGTGGTCTTAATCTGTACACTTGTGTCTTAATGAGATGTCTGTCTGTCTCTGTTTGTTATATAGCATTCTATTCGTTGGTGTCTTTCTGGCTAGTTCTGAATCGCATGTGCATCTTTCATTTAATGTAAAACAAAAAAAATAATAATAATGAACTTCAAAAATGAAAGCACTGTTGAAAGGACCATCTATGACACATTAGCTAAGACATATCTATGACACATTAGCTAAGACATATCTAAGACACATTAGCTAAGACATTTAAAAACAATGCCAGTGAGGATAGTGAGTTATTACGTAATTAGCAGGACCTCTTATGTTGAATAGTATTCTATAACTAATACTGTTTATTCGTGATTTTTTTTCTAAATTATATAAACACATTTCCTAAACCTATTAATGATCACGTTTACACTCTCTTAACTGTGGTATGGATTTGTGATGAATAATGTACACCCAATGGCAGAAAATAAATAAAAAGCATAAGCTTATCTAAGAGAAGGAACTGCTAATTACTGCAATTTATATGAAAATGTAAAGATTCAGCTTCTTTTCTTCCATATAAAAGAATTAGTACTAATTGATTAACTAATTGGTTAATTTTTGGATCGATTGGTCCATATTGTCATCGATTATAAATAATAATGCAAATTTTCAACTTCAACGGAGAATAAAAAGGTGTAATAAAAAAGATTTAATACTTATATACATCCACTTCTCTCATTATGTAGCAGTCATTTGCTTATTTAGATATGAAACAAAACAATTAATCACCAGTAATTAATTAGCTTATTGGTTATTTTCTTTCTTGATTCATGTCCTTTCAGGTACAATAAATAATTGTACAAAGTTTCAACTTGATCCGAGATAGGACATGGGAAAAAATATGTTCAAACTTTTTACCAGACAGACAAACAGACAGAGATTTGTAAAAAAAAATAAATTATTATACCACATGGCATTTTGACAGTAACAGAAAGTGTGTAAATAAGTTTCGACCACTTCAAGATTCCACCCAGACAGACAATTGATTTAAGCGTTGAGAAAAAAAAACAAACTCATTTAATATATTTAAAATTATGCATAGGTTTCCTTAAAAAAAAAACGCCTTTGGCATGCGGTCATCCCCCATGCAAGATAGATGTCAGACACATTGTATGCATGTAGGGCTTCTATACAGTCTACACTGGCCTCCAGCAGAACTTGGTTTTTTTCCATGGTAGGTGTCACAGTCCAGTTTTAGAACCTCTGTGACATGAAGTGACACGCAGTCACCTATTGTAACATTCCGTGCAAGCACGAGGTTATGTAAATAAGTTAAAGGACTCTGAAATAAGGGTCAAAGTTAGTTAGTGAAGAACTCCAGCAGAGAGTGGATGTACGATTTTCTCTGTCTGTAATATGAATGAATATTAATGAATTTGATTTAATGTTAACTTGAGAGTTTTCTTTGGACTTGTATTTTGAACATTTCATAGATGTGACTACTTATTCCACATGGCATGAACAGCCAGTATTTATTGGTGTATATTTTGTGACGGCTGAAGTCGCCAGTATTTTCTGTAATTTATCTATATACATAATAAATTCCACGTCTGCTACCACTGTGTTCACCAGTAATTCTATATGTGTCATTGGAGACTTTAATATACTAGTAATGTTGCGCACTCGCAAATCTAGTGCGTCTAATAAAGTACATCATTAAGAGGAGTATCATAGCCGTACCAGAAGAGGTACCTACAACACACGGACGCACCCACGCCGCTACACCTACACGAAAAACCAGGTAGCGACATTTGGTGGCCAGTATGGCTGTTAACTAACAGTATGGACCTACAACATAGGTGACATTTGGCCTTTGGTGACCAGTAGAGGAGTCTTAAAAGGATCTCAATCGCATCTATAGTAAACAGCGCAAGACTACACGTTAGACCGGTACTTTTTTCTCAAGATGGCGGCTAACTAAACAAGTACGAAATCCAGCCAGCCCACAAGATCCATTCAAGTAACACCTGCATCCTGAGATCCATTCAACGCCAACCCTGTTCCTAGATCTACCTCTGACACCTGTCCGGTGTGAAACAGAAGACGACTCGATTCCTATCTAGAGCTACAGATGTCGTCTGAAAGAAAGAGCCATACCAGTCAAGACATCGCTTGATGACACTAATCACAGATACACCGCTTCATCACTAGTGCTCGCCACTATTCATCATTGGCACACTCGCACCTTGATATGGTACCTACTTGTGATCTTCCCAATCATCGTGGATTATTATTTTGGATTACTTGACAGAGCATTTGAGCATTTGAGCCATCTTATGGCATTGAACTGGATTATTTTTCTTCTACCACTTTAATGCTCATAGTAACGTGTATTCTTAAATTGGATTACTTATACATGGATTATTATTCTTAAATTGGATTACTTATAGTATACATGGACATGGATTATCATTCTTAAATTGGATTACCTATACATGGATTATTATCGAACCACCCAAGCTATAAGAGGATTAAACTACACTAGTCGACAAGAAAAGAGTCTGTAAGTCACTATTAACAAATTAAATACATGCATATGATTATAAAGTACATGGATTTTGCCTTGATGTAGCAGTAATTAAACTTGGTTGTTAGTAGAGTTAGTAATTGATAACTCTTGGCATTTTGGAGCCATATTTTGATTTCATTTTTCTAAGTGTTTTTTTAAGGGTGGCTGGAGAGGGACTATTGTATGAACTATCATAACAATAGGATCTATTAGGGTCTATCCTATTTGTTCTCTAACCTCTATAAGGCCCAATGCGTTTGAGGCTCTCCTTGTTGGTACGGAGGTCATAGAATATAGTGGGAAAATATTTATTTAGCTGTTGAGTCTTGTTTGTATTTCTGTCAGTGTACTTAATCTGTATCTATATTGTTGTTTGTTTAAAAGTCCTGTATCCATATATCTGTATTTCTCCTGTCACATTTCTACTTTTTATTAATTTCTTTAAAAGCAGACTGTGTTGTTCTCTATATTGTTTCTGTGTTTGTCCTTTTTACTTATACTGTACATATATTTTTCTTTCTCTTACTAATTTACATTTTTTACTATTTTACTCTGGCACAACAGCACACATGTATAACATATATTGATATTTGTGAATATTGAATTTGAATAGTTTATAATTGAGCAACTGAGTAAATTTTGATCTAGATCTATACATTGGACAATTATCACTACATTCTTTCATTACATTGTAACCATTGATTGAATTTTTATATTATTGTGTAATATACACAT
This sequence comes from Biomphalaria glabrata, assembly GCF_947242115.1. Lineage (NCBI taxonomy): Eukaryota > Metazoa > Mollusca > Gastropoda > Planorbidae > Biomphalaria > Biomphalaria glabrata. The sequence continues at coordinate 31,211,823 of NC_074718.1, read as the reverse complement.
GTTAAATAATTGACACACACTGTATTGACAAGTATAACACAGTACATTCCTTTCTCACTTAATTAACTACACAAAGCATTAAACATGTCTTCCTATGACAAAATTCTAGAGCTAGTGAAAGTCATGGAACTAGAGGGGGATAAAAAGAGGGAATTCATAGAAAGAGAGCTAGCAAAAATAGAAAAGAAAGAAAGGGAAGAAAGAGATAGGGAGGAAAAAGAAAAAGATAGAATAGAAAGGAAAGAAAGGGAAGAAAGGGAAGAAAAGAAACAAATTAGTGATAGGGCTGAAAAGGATAAAGATAGGGAAGAAAGAGCTGCTGAAAGAGCTCATCAGAAAACATTAAAAGAACTAGAAACTAGACAAAAAGAACTAGAACTAGAAGCTGCCAAAACAAATCCCAACATCAATACCCAACAGGCTACAACAAAGCCATTCATCTCTAAATTCCACAAATATAATGCAAAAGATGAAACACTTGAAAACTATTTAGTCCAATTTGAGCATATAGCCTCAACCTATAGTCTTAACAATGAGGACATGGCCAAACACCTACTAGCAAATTTGTCCGGAGAACCCCTCAACATCATTTCCACTTTAACTGTAGACCAAAAGAAAGACTATGCAGCAGTAAAGACTAGATTATTAGAACACTTTGGAAAAAATTCAGATTTCTATCGTAAGTTGTTCAGGGACACTAAATTGAAAAAAGATGGGGACTTCAACAGGATAATATTCGACATGAGGACTAACATGATAAAATGGTTAGAGCTAGCAAAATGTGACATCAAGGACCCGACACAAATCCTAGACATGCTACTTATTGACAATGTCCTCAACAACGTGACAGACTTAGTTTTTACTTTCCTGAAAGAAAAGAAGATCAAGACAGAGACTGAACTGATAACGAATCTAAATCTATTTAAAGACAGTCACCCTGGACACACGATTGACAAAAGAGACCTACACCAACTAGTAGCCACAGCAACAACATTCAACAACAACAACAATGACAAATTCAAATGGTCCAACACCAAGACTTGTTTCAATTGTGGGAGAAAAGGTCATGTAAAAAACCAATGCAAAGCTCCTATAAACTACAATAACAATTACAGATACAGAAGCTACACTAGTTTCTACAACCCAAACAGCTACAAACAAAACAACAATAACTACAATAATAGACCACATAGACTACACCAGAGTGCAAGTCCCAATGAAAGAAGAAGTTTTGCAAACAGTTACCAACACAATAGCTATAACAGAAACAGGCAATCTAGGAGGGACACATACAACAATCAGTCTAATAACCATCTACACAGAAATAATAATAGTCATGACAATAGAGAAGAATTAACAGCCTACATGCATTACAATAAGCCAAAATTGAACCTATACCCCGCATACGTAAATGGAATTAAAGTAGAAGCCCTCAGAGATACAGGAAGCAGTGCCATATTAATAAATTCAAAACTAGTAAAACCAGATCAAAAACTGCCAGAAAAGATCAAACTTACATATGCTAATCAAAAGAAATTTGATATTTGTGATACAGCCAGAATACACCTAGATACCCCATGGATAACTGGAGAAGTAGATGTTATTATTTTAGATACACCAGCACAAGATTTAATAATTGGTAATGTTAATGGTGTAAATGATTTAAGTAAAAAAGAAATTATAGAATGGGCAGCAAAAAAGGGTGAAATTTGTGAAGTAGATACAAGTCCCACTACAAACCTCTTAACTAATGATAACATTATTAGAGTAGAGAATCTATCAAGATACACTAGATGGCAAACAATTATGGGAGAATTCAGCAATGTAGCACATGTTAAATGGGTAGATATAAGAACTCAAGATAGATCACATAAAATTGCATTTGTACACTTAAACACAATAGAAGATTGTTATAGAATTATTAAAGCATTCAATAATAAGTTATTTAGAGGAAGATATATTAATGTGAAATATGAAAATGTTTAACTTCACAATGTAATTAGAAACAACCATTTTCAATCAGGTCAACCTGACATTTTTTTCTTGCCATGATTCAAATAGGTCATGACACTTTATTGTTACACTTTTCTTTTGGATCATGATGACATTTATGCTTATGATCAATAACAGATCATCTATTTTCTACTCATTGTATTTTATTGTCAACTTGTAATATGACAAGTACCAGATGTGTTTATTTTGTGTGTATATATTGTATTTCATTACTGATTGTGCACAGCAATGTAAACAATGAGATGTAAACAACAGTGAACTACTTGAACTGTTGACCTGAATCTTTTTTTTCATAACAACTCACAGATGTAAATATTGTCTAAAATTTTTTACACACCTGAATACTACAATGAATGTTTGTAAACATGGAAATTTGTTTACTATTGTACTTCAATACTACACTCAGACTATTTATAGTAGTCTTATGCAAGGTCAACCTTGAACTGGATTGACATGTATCTGAAAACTTTTTTTTTATTTTTCTTGATGATGACAAAACTTAGGATAATATTTTGACACAGCACATCACAGTTGTAAATAAATATGAAATTTTTTTCTGTAATCATTTTGAGTAAATTTACTCAGTGTGTCAAATGATACACATTGATAATGTTGTGCATCTACAATTATAGTAAAACATTGGATGTGGAATAACTTGTATATTTTTCTCTTTTTTATATTCATTAGCATGTGATTGCATGTACAAATATTTTTTTAAGTACAAATGTATGCATAAAGTTTGTTAACACTTGATGGAGGTACTTTTCATTACAATTAATGTTACATTTCAGTGATTTTGCTCTCAGTGAATTAAGTATATAAATGATTTTTTGGACTCAGTAATTTATATGATGTTATACATAATTACCAAGATTATATAAGATGATATGAGCAATTGGAGTGAACTTACAGCACTTGATAGAATAATGGACTAAGCTCATATATATTTGTACAGTGATATTAATGTAAAATATATTTGTCAAAGATTTTTGGTCAAAAATCTTTTTGGAGTGTGGGGCGTATGTCACAGTCCAGTTTTAGAACCTCTGTGACATGAAGTGACACGCAGTCACCTATTGTAACATTCCGTGCAAGCACGAGGTTATGTAAATAAGTTAAAGGACTCTGAAATAAGGGTCAAAGTTAGTTAGTGAAGAACTCCAGCAGAGAGTGGATGTACGATTTTCTCTGTCTGTAATATGAATGAATATTAATGAATTTGATTTAATGTTAACTTGAGAGTTTTCTTTGGACTTGTATTTTGAACATTTCATAGATGTGACTACTTATTCCACATGGCATGAACAGCCAGTATTTATTGGTGTATATTTTGTGACGGCTGAAGTCGCCAGTATTTTCTGTAATTTATCTATATACATAATAAATTCCACGTCTGCTACCACTGTGTTCACCAGTAATTCTATATGTGTCATTGGAGACTTTAATATACTAGTAATGTTGCGCACTCGCAAATCTAGTGCGTCTAATAAAGTACATCATTAAGAGGAGTATCATAGCCGTACCAGAAGAGGTACCTACAACACACGGACGCACCCACGCCGCTACACCTACACGAAAAACCAGGTAGCGACAGTAGGCTTGCCAGTGTATTCCCTTTATGGAGAGACAGCACCTTTAGTAGAAGCGTTCGAGGAATCTGAGATGCCTTCTATACAGTACCTAGATTTTAGAGCCATACAAAAGTAGAGTGTACAAAACTGAAAACCATTCCTTTCAAGACATTTATGTTTTGTTGGTAGGCGACGAAAGCTGTTCAGGCGTATCAGAGTTGTACACGAAAGCGCTATCAAGATCAAATCAGGCGCCATTATGCGATCCCCAGTATAAAGGAAAACAGGTGGCAGTATATGGCTTCTTAAAGAGACATCTGGAGAGCTCAAACAAACGTCGCGGAACAGACTTTTTGAGACCTAAAGACAAGTTCTTGCGGAAGACAGGAACAGAAGACGAAAACTTGCATAGACCCCTATGGACAACGGCTTTGTCTTCATCAAACGTGGCAAAATAGGAAGCTCGCAATTCGCTTCGTCTGTCTATCTGTCTGGTACAAATCTTGTACACGTTATTTCTCCTTGTTCGCTTTCTCAAATCAAGTTGAAACTTTGCACAATTATTTGTTGTCGATGACAACACATGAATAAATACAAAAATTATTAATTTATCAATTAGTTAATTAATTAGTGGTAATTAATTATGTTTTAAATAGAAAAAGGAAGAAAATATTACAGAATTGATATATATATATATATATATATATATATATATAATATATATATATATATATATAGCCGTAAATATGTGGTTCTTTCCCTTATATAAGCTTTTTGTGTTTTAAATTGTTTTTTTTTAAATTTATTTTGCTCGTTTTTAACATTGGACATTCTGGGAGTTACGATCTAGACATTTCAAACTTGTGCGATTTTAATGAACTTTGAAAACACAATTAAATCTTCTACGGCTACGCAGTTGGAAACTCACATAAATTCTGTAGTTGTTCTTTGTCTACTTTGACTTGTTAGCTAAGTAGACATCAATTATGAATTCGGGGTTTGAAAACAGCCATACACCAAGTTTGCGTACAATTTTTTTTCTTGCAGAAAGCTAATGAAGTATTTTATCCTCTATACACAGATTGTTTTCTATCTGAAACATTTATGCGGCAAGTTTTTAGTTCGCATTTGGTAGAAATAAGTTTTATGTACACAGACTAGTTTTAAATATTAGAAAAACTTAGTAAAATACAAACAAGGCTAAAAGACAATCTGTGTGGAGGCATAGAATCAAAATCGGCCCCCTGTCCACCCAGGCAGGTAAAAAGGCAGGTATCAATATTTTCAGAGAGAACATGAGAATTAATTCTATCAAAGACAACAGAGAAGAATGGAAAAGAAGGTTAACAGATCTAGTGTGGTGCCCCAGCGGTCCAGCAAACCAAAGGATAGGTGAAAGTGAATGTGAAGTTAAATGTGAACCTCGCTTTTAGAAAAGAAAAAAGTAGCCGTTGCATAAGAACTTTGAATGAACTAAAATATTATGATGTCGGATTTTCAATATCTTTTATAGTTTACGAGATCTAAATGCGACGGATAGACGGACAGACATTTCACACAAAACTAATAGCGTCTTTTCCCCTTTGGGGGGCCGCTAAAAAATGTAAAGTACCCCTTTAAAGACCTTGTGGTTCACGGGGCAGACAATGTTAAGACCATCAGTATCCTTGGCAGAGGGTTAACGAGCAGGGTGTCATGTGACCAGCACGACGACCATCCGCCCTTACTTTCCCCAACAAGTGTCAGGCACCCATTTGAGTTATATGGACTCAGGAAAGTCCTAAAAGTAAAAAAAAAATCAAAAAATCTCAGTATTCCAATTCGAGAATTTCGATTCGGAAGCCCCACGATTTACCACTCAGCCAAACCCCCCCCCCCCCCCCAAACCCAGGCAAGAATGGTGTCGACGCTGAACCCATAAAAACAGATCAAAGACACAAATTAACGTTATCTCATTTTAAGCAAAGTAGTACTATCGTTTACATATATATACACATTTGAGACCAAAGAGAATCCGCTGCCGAGGAAAAAGACGCAGTCGGCGAAAATAAAATCTTAATCGACCACCGGTACGGACAATGGTTATGCTTGCCCTACATGTGGCAAAATATGTAGATCAAGGCTGGGGCTGCGTTGCCAAGGGAAATACTGCATTCCTCACTAACCTTCGGACTCGAAGACAAGCCTTTATATATATATATATATATATCACTGGCGGATCCAGGGGGGGGGCGGTAGGGGCGATCGCCCCCCCCCCACTCGGCTGACCCCCCCCCCCCGAAGGGGGGAGGCGGACGAATTTTAGTATAGAATTCACACAATTTGTATACGAATTCATTACTTATGTTAATAATATATACTAATTATTTATATTTCAACCTATTTTTAGATTATTTCGCCCCCCCCCCTCTAGTATGTTGGCCGATTTGGTGGGGTCGGGAGGGGGCGATGGTATCAATCCCGCCCCCCCCACCATAAACTTTCGAGTGGGGGGGGGCGGTCCAATTTATTAGTAGAAATCACAGCTTGCTAACAGAATCAATTAAATATCTATGTGATTAAAACTTGTTATTGATATTTTAACCGATCTTTGTATTATGTCGTTCCCTGTTTGCCAATTTATCTCTACTGCCCTTCCCACCTAAACCTTTTGAGGGGGGGGCGGTCCTACTTTAATGGAGAAATCATAGTTTTTGAACAAAATTAGTTGAATTAATATATAGATTTATATTATGTCGCTCGCCTTCTTGTATCTTGGCCGTTTCGGTGAGGTTGGGGGAGTGGGAAATTGCATGTACTGCCCTTCCCACTCTAGCCCTCTGAGTGGGGGGGGGGGCGGTCCTATTTTTATGGAAAATCATAGTTTGTGAACAAAATTAGTTGAATATCTATATAATATAAACTATATATTGATATGTGAACTCATTGTATATTATGTCGTACCAGACTCTAATCTCAAATTATATCATTAGTAAAATTTAAATGAAAAAGGGTTGTACCAGGTGGGAGGGGCGATTCATGCAATCGCCTTTCCCCCATCGGACAAACCAATACTTTTTCTTTTTGTATTACAGTTAGGAAATTACAAAACAAAAACATCTGTCATTAATATAATTTATATATACTATAAATAAATTCTTATATCCCTATTCTTTAATGCCAAATACAATCTTTAGCAGAAATTATTAAAGGAGCGAGGATTAATCGTTTTCACTCTACCGCCCCTCCCCTTTCCAGACAGAGATTATGTAATTTCACATGAATTTATCATAACTATTTTAAGAAAGACTTTGCATTCAAAAAATTAGAATTCAAACGAAATTTTTCAGTATAAGAGTCACGATTGAGATGAGTTCTAAACCCAAATCATTTTTTCATAGTCGCCTTTTTCTAACCTTTACTCAATCTGATATTTTTCTAGTTAAATAAATTTGGGACTATAACTCACAATCATAGACATATATAAATATAGACTGGCCGAAGGAAGTAACTTCATGTAGCTTGAAAACATGTATATCTATTGTATTCGGATTTCCGAATTATGAAAAATTGCACGATCTTCATTCTTAGAGATTAAACAAAACACCAGTGAACATATTGTACTACTTATATAGGTTATGACTGAAATAGATATGAATCCTTAACTTTTATACTGCTCATAAATGCTGTATAATAAAGTACACAAAATTGCAAGTCACAAATGTTCGTTTCATAAGACTCTTTAATCGGCCAGTCTATATGCTCACAATTTATACTTTGATTTTATTGAATATTATTTATCGAATAATTTTTTTTTCGGCGGAGATCCTCAAAGCCAAAATCTAAATATGTGGGGTATCTTATCTTTTCAAGGAACAAATCGGATTTTTTGCAATGTATTAAGGGCCTATAAATTCATATTAGAATATTTTTCCAGTACAACATTATTCAAAAGGTCCTTTTTTAATAGTATGAATAATGAGTTTTAGGTCAGGAGAATACGTTTCTTCTGTGAAGTATGCAAGAAAACTCTTTTGGCGGCGGGGCTTCGCCCCGAACTCCATTGATGAATAATGAGTTGTAGATGTCAGGAGAATGCGTTTCTACAGTGAAGAATGCAAAAAAACGCTTTTGGCGTCGGGGCTTCGCCCCGAACTCCACTGATGAATAATGAGCTGTAAATGTCAGGAGAATACTTTTCTGCAGTGAAAAAAGCAAGAAAACGCTTTTGGCGTCGGGGCTTCGCCCCGAACTCCATTGATAAATAATGAGTTGTAGATGTCAGGAGAATGCGTTTTTACTGTGAAGAATGCAAGAAAATGCTTTTGGTGGCCGGGCTTCGCCCCGAACTCCACTGATGAATAATGAGCTGTAAATGTCAGGAGAATACTTTTCTGCAGTGAAAAAAGCAAGAAAACGCTTTTGGCGTCGGGGCTTCGCCCCGAACTCCATTGATAAATAATGAGTTGTAGATGTCAGGAGAATACTTTTCTGCAGTGAAAAAAGCAAGAAAACGCTTTTGTCGTCGGGGCTTCGCCCCGAACCCCACTTGAAAACCTTATAGCGATGCCCCAGTTGTTTTGTTTTTCACCAAAGGTTGAGAAATGCTGCTTTTTAAAATTCTCATATAAATATATATATATATATATATATATATATATATACGCACGTTTATATCGCCCCCCCCCCTCCACTCAAAAGTTCTGGATCCGCCAGTGATATATATATATGGTAAATAATACTTAGCAACATAGATTATTAGTGGAGCTACTACGTAATTGAAGAGCACAATCGTCTGCAATTTTTTACACGTAGGATGCGAGAGGAAAGTCGTGTATATTTAATCTAAACGTATCCATTTTTCTTAGTTTGCGATTATCTTTTGACTTTTTAAGAAGATCGAAAAAAAAAGATATATATTTGATGGATCATGACGCTTAGAAATAGTACCTAGAGATAAGTAATAATTAATAACAATGTCGTACGCTACTATATATGTTACCGTAAATGTTTAATTTACAAATACACAGGTCAGTTGTGTCTCTGTTCAGTGTCATCATGTGTCACCAGCGTTCACCCCCCCCCCCCCCTTTTCCAAGTGAAGTCACTGATGCAAGGTAGAAGTACTATATTGCCTATTTCGTGTAGTGTAGTGTAGTAGATGTCATTAAAGTTAGTCCCGTGAATAATCTCCCGTGTTTAGATCCAGTTTTGTGCCAAACAAATGTAGTCCATTCACTCCCTTGAGTATTAGACTGAGGTATTGCCAACAAAGCTCACTGACTGTCGTGTCTCACACCGTCCCATTTATTTGATACTTCAATCAACGCATGACATGCAGCGGTGTTTTTCTTAATGAACGAAATACATGAGGGGAAGAGAGACAAGACTGACACATGGAAGCTCGTAGGATGTAATTATCTTCTGTTTAGAACGAAACTGTGTAATTTATAAGATAAGATAAGAGAGACAGAGACAGGAAGAGAAGAAAAAGGGGGGTGTAATTAATACAAGATTAACAAAATGTCATTTGAAGGTAAAATAGAACATATATTATCAATTAAAAGTCTATAACCGATACATTTCATTAGCAGATGCATTATTATTTTTATAATAAAATATTATACATACTGCTCTGAGATCCTTCATTAACTTAGTCCAAAGTGTATCTTCAGAACTTAGTAATATGAAGAAGAACTGTATAACAAAAACTAGACCTAGATGTAATCCCAACCTACCTTGCTCTTAGCTGAGGTGCTGACTTAAAAGTGCTTATTTAAAACTACGCGCGTTCTAACGACTAGGCGAGAAAGTTCCAAATATAAATACAAGGGAAATAATCGCGGTTATACTGGAGTATAAAAAAAAAAAAGCGATCGTGGCGACCTGCGGACATTTTTTTTTTTTGCCAGTAGGGGAGCAGATCACCCCACCACCCCCAGCAACAGGGAGGACAAAGGGGACACAACATTTAAGAAGCAAGTAGCAAATGATATTTTGTTTAATTGTAGTGAGCTTAAAATACATTAATGAAAGTAAACTACAGAATCAATCAAATACGAAACTACTTTAGTTAGTATAACAATACGAAGCTTTCCATATAATTAGCTATATCACATTCAAACATCGAAGACGAACACAATATCAGTTCCCTAAAAAAAATGAACACAATCTTATGGTCTGTTATGTTATTCCTCTCACGTCCGTTACCGGATGAAATTCAAACTTTGCAAACTATTCATTGTCAAAGACAATACATGGATCCATTTTATACACTTAAGCGAGCAATTCTTGTATGTATATATGTATATATATATATATTTTTTTTTTCGAAAACATTTTCTAAAATTTCAAGGTATATGTATATAAATGAGAAAAAAATCTCAACACATTGGCCACTGTCAGGGTTCAATTTATAATGTTTGTTCTTGGGGTGTTGTGTTTCTTGACTTGGTTCCTGTGGCTCACTAGGAGTTTCACTTATACGAACAAATATTACTTGATTCTTAAATTCTTCAATTCTTAAATATTACAACTAAGAACAATTATACTTCAATACACATCAACTCCAACTCCAGATCTCCAAGAATATAACAATGATATTTTAATATCCAAAATAGCTCAAATAATGCAATAAATATTAATATTAATAAACAAACACCAGTCCCGGAAGTAAACATCCAACCTTCCTGGACCGGGAACAAGAACTTACTAACCACACTCTTTCGCACATTCAACGAAGACTAACTCATTCAGTTCATAACACGTGCAACACTTCGCATTCATAACAAGGGGATATAACAATCATACCAAAATATCAAACTAGCATTTATTCTCACCATACCTCCCCCTGACAGCCACAAAGGGAAAACTCGAGGTCGACCGTTATATCGGTTTGAAAATGTTCCATTATCGAAAAATTAATTTTGGCTAGAATGTTTTATGACTGAAAATTTTCCATGACGTCAAAGAGGAAAAACACTGCGTACGTCACTAGACTTACGACAAAACGTGAACAACTTTGAATCAATTGGCCTAATTAAACATGAAAGCTCTATTGGCCTTGTCAACAAAGTAAAAGTCACCTACACGGCTCTCCGCAATTTAATTGTAAACAATTAATAAAACTCGCAAAACACAATAACCAGACATACCTCTGCAAGTTTTCATTTTTGTTTTCTTCCATAGTTCCATAATAAATTAATCTACAAAGTCTTTGTAAGAGTCTGAACATTATTATAATACAAAATAAAAAGTTATGAATATTTATATGTTGCATTGTAATAATTGAATGACTTTTTTATAGTGCAACTTTCATGCCTATAGCATTAACAGAGCGCTACGGTCCTATCTCTATAATGGTGGTAAAGGGTCTCTGGAAGCAGGTTTCCTTGATGCCTTTATACTTTTATACAAACCTTGTCTTCAAGTTCGATGATTAAGAAGGAGTGCAGTATTTTACGTGGCTACGCAGCACTAGCTGCGACCCACATAGTTTGCCACATCCAACGCAAACATAACCATCATATGCCGGTGGTCGATTTAGATTCTCTTTTCGCCGTCTACATCTGTCCTTTGCTGTGGATTTTCTTTGGTGTATCCCGAGGTCTTTATAAAAGATCTCCATCTATCTCGTTCTGAAGCCGCCTGCAGTCAGATACCCTGTTCTATGTTAGTTAAAGCAAGTTGATGCCTAAGCTGGCCTTTAGTACGTTTCTTAGGAACATCTTTGTTACGTCTATCACTTTTCAGCTCACACAAAAAGACTGCCTTTTGCAAACGCTCGTCCCCCATATGGGATAGTGCTTTCTCCGGCGTAACTGTCAGACCATAAGAAGTCCCTCTATACTGTCCACACCGGTGTTCGCAAGGACATCGCTGTTTGTAGTGCGGTCTTGCCACTGTATGTTCATGATGGAGCGCAAGCATCTTTGGTGAAAGCGTTCAAGAAGTTATTGCTGTTTTCTGTATAGTACCCATGTCTCAGAACCATATAGAAGAGTTGAAAGAACAACTTCTTGGTAGACATTGATATTTGTAGACAGGCGGAGCGATTTGTTCCTCCAACTCACTTCAAAAGCACTACTGGCCATGGCCAGACGGATATGAACTTCCCTTGAAAGCGATGCGTCATTCGATACCATGCTTCCTTAATATGTGAAGTGGTCTACCACCTTAAGGGCATGTCCATTTACGGATATCTTTGGGTCTGAGTAGGTTTTATTGGGTGAATTCTGAAACATGACTTCTGTTGTATTTTTTTTTTTGCTTTTCATGTTTATAAATAAAACAAAAGAAGTGACAGCGTATGCTAATTCATTGACTGCTCTGACGTTTTTTGTCCAAAAATGATTTGACGAATCCTTCTTTAAAATACTAACGCAATGTTTTTAAGTCTTTCTGCCATTTTATTTTGTTAAAAGTAAAAAAAAATGTCTGAAGGTAACCATTTGAGAAGTTACAATGCTAAGACTTTCTTCCAAGCCAATAATAAGCCAATACTTTGAGGTAAAAGATGCAATGTTAACGACTCGACGTGAGCTGCGATTTCCCAGACTGTATTTTTTCTTATTTTATGAAATACAGACGTTACTTTTAAAACAGAAGATGATTACGTCCTACACATGTTCTGTGTGGAGACTTTCTTTTCTAATCGCCATATAGAACATGTAGAGGAGCACGAGAGCAACTCTTTGGATTGGGATTTCTTGACCCGATCACACATTGTTGTCATAACAAAAATGTTTCCAAAATAAGTAAAAAACTTTTCTTCAACAAATTATTCAACCGAGCGAGGCTCGGTCACCTGGTACTTTTACAAAAATAACCAATTAGTTAAGTAATTACTAAAAATTATTTTTTTTATGATACCGACAACGGAAATTCTATCTTCAGTAATCGGAGATAGGGTTAATTGTTGGGAGTTGTGTCCCCTTAGGTATTAGTGCATGTAATTTCTACCACGCCCATTTTGGGATCAAGTTGAAACTTGAAACAATTATTTCTTGTACCTAACAAAACATACATCTATAAAAAAAATTACTGATTTTTCAATTATTTATTAGTGATTTATTATTTTGCTTGATATAGAAAAAAGGAAAATAACTTCTACATTATTGAGAGATATAGTTGTAAATGTAGAGTTCCTCCTCTAAGATAAACTTTGTTTTGCATGTTTATATCTTATTGTGCTTGTTGTCATTTTGGTTTTAAAACTTAAAGTAATTTAATTCAGAAATGTATCTCGTAAGCAGGACCGTTTTCGTGAGACGCATCTGCAACATCTTGACACAAGTCGTTTAGATTTAGCGATTTCAATACCTATACTCGATTTTTAATCAACTTTCTTTTGTCAGAACATTTTACATATACTCGATTGGTAATCAACTTTCTTTTGTCAGAACAATCAACTTTCTCCGACTATCTTACACCTTTCCATTGACAACTTTTTCGTCATTAAAAAAAAAAAATTACGACGTCTGGTTTAACACGAAGATGATATTACGACCATAACACCTCATACAGGCCTTACGAGTGCTCTAATTAGTCTTTTTTTATTAGCATAAATAGTGCGCTCTAGACGTCAGATGAATGCATTAATGCAGCTCAAAATGGTCCTCCAACTAAGACCCAGGTCTAGGAAGTCTACAGCTGGTCCTTGGCTAAGGGTCGTGAAAGTTTGAGAAACACTACTTTAAAATGTTTGTAAAATGTTTTTAAATGTTTTACATGCTTCGGATGTTCCTTCAGAGTTGAAGATAATTACTTCCTAGTCCAAACCTCCCGCAGTACGACGGGGGATGGGAGCGGGCAGGGTTTGAACCCTGGACCATCGATAAATCTGAACGACAGTCCAGCGCGCAAACCGCACGACCAGGCAGCCGTCCTTAACTTGAATCAAGGGCTCCCTGACTCAATCCTTCCCCGTTATACTTTTGAATATTCTAGTTCCGAAACCACAAAATAAATTAGTTTTCTAGTTATAGACAGTACACTTCAAGTTGCGTGTGTTTCAACATGCAGGTAATTCAACAAATGAGTTCACTGAAGACCCTTCTCAATCTTGCGCTAAATTACGTACTTAGATTTACATCATCGAGTGGCAAGATGTCTGCATGGAAATCAGTGTCCAGCAATGTTTGTAGCCTCTTCCCAGATGGTGTTCATTTCTCCGAGGTTCTCTATTTAGGAGCGGCGCCATGCTATACGAGGACGTCCTTTAGCCACTTAATTGGTAATAATATATTTAATATTTCTGGTTTCGTAATAAATTATATATGTTTTTGATCAAGTACACTTATATCCCACAGCAAACAGGATTTGTAACACCTCCTTATGTCTATATGGGACAATATCATTTGGATTTACTTTGACTATTTTAACGTATTATTTTCTAAAACAAAAGTAGGATAATTGGTTTAGCCCGGGATGTCAAATGTACTACTGTCGCTATTATAAAATTATCTACTTATGAGTCAATTATTCTGTAAATCTTATAACTAAAGTTGATTGTGGGTTATCATCATAAAATGGAGTGTCCGTATTGACTGAGTCATGCTAGACTCTGACTTTGTTTTCAAATATGGCATGACGAATGGGTCACGCCCCTGTTTAAAGAGTTTCTCAAAGCGGAACTAATACATAAAGATTTGTACAAAGTCACTAAGGTTTACCAGGGATAGGAAAAAATACCTTTTATCTCCTGCCATTCTTTTTTTTTAAAGAGACGTGTGTGTGTGTGTTGGATTTTATTATATGGGGAGAGGGGGGAAATGCTAAACAGCCAAACTAAATTTCCAACCTAATAGCCCTGAACGTGGTATGTTGTTTTTAATTTTTGCTTTCCGGGAAGCCTTGAACTACAAACTTTTGTTATATTGAGTAGGTGGAAATGGTTGGGCAAAAGACAAACACAAATAGCTGACGTCAGTTTCAGGTGAACAGCCAACCAAAAGATATCAGGGGGTGTCAACACAACATATATCAAGCGCTTTACACTAATAAAAAGACTTGAAATAATATTCTTGATAAAAGATGCAGAAGTATTATTACTATTATTATTATTATTATGTTAGAAAAGAACGAGTATTCATTCTCTGGCGCAGCCAGGATCGAGTTTCGTTAAAGGGAAACAAAATTCATCGTAGTACCTTTATCAGTTTCCAACGAGGAATTTTCTGGTGATGTGGCAGGTCTGCAGTAGTACCGCCCTCTGACAGGCAACGAGAATGTTCCCAGAAAAGCCAAGGGCCTTGAAGGTATCTGTGAGGTCGGTTGTTATTATCCCCTCGGTTGATAAAACAATGGGGTATATTATTATCATTATACTTTTGCGAATGTCTGTTCTAATTTCCCATTATTTTTTTTTTCCATGAAGATCTGATCCAACTAAATTTGATCCAATCTAAACTATTCTAATCCAATTCGATTTGCTTCTAATTCAATCCTTCTACAATCGGATCTGATATGATCCGATCCTCTTGCATCCAATCCGATTTTACTTAAACAGATAGTAGGACGATTTTTGTTGTATTGTTCGTGGGACATGGTACCTTAAGCCAGCGCAATGGTTGGTACATTATAAGAATGAGGATGTGTCGTTTCGTGGATTGGATTACCGTGCGATACTATCTATACAATTATTATGCTAAATTTATTATTTCTATTTTGTTTTAACTTTCAACATTCCAGAGATTGTTTTATGTTCTGTCTTCTTTATACAATAAATTGAAACCATTAATCTTATCTTATCTAGATAAACAGTCTATCGTGTAAGCTTAGAATATTATACTAACTAATATACAGACTACACGAGACGACGAGACAAGCAGCGTGGACAAACTGTATAAAGGGAGACAATGGGAGAAATTGGTTTAAAGGGGGATAAGAATGCATAGAATAACCAAATCATGAAATGTCTATAATTGTAATCAATCGCAGTCTAATCAAATCGATGCCAGATTACAAGTTCAATGCTTTAGAAAGGGATCGATACATCATTTATTCAGTTTGCGAAGAGACTAATGTTTCTAGAATATTCCGAAATTGGACTTTAGATTTATCGATACATAAAAAAAAAGGAAAACAGAAACAAGATTGAAATGTTAGATTGGAACCTAGCGAGGGGAAGACAGCACACACCAGCGGCGGCACTCGAGAATAAAACGTACACGTTTGCAATGTCTTTGTCTTTATGTACAATTCTTAAAATATATTTTTTTTTTTTCGTTAATTTTTTTTATTAAAGAGTTATAAGCTTAAGTTAGACAATAAATGTAAACACCATACAGTGCCACTAGAGTCGTTATGAATATTCGAGGAAGATAGTATGTTCTCACATTGAGGCTCAGAAAAAATACCCAAAATGTATTTAAGGAGATCGTCACTCTTGTCCCCCTTGAGGAGGTGGATCTGAATGCAGTGTCTCCCGCTCTGTACTGCCAATGTTTGTTAACCTATTGACAATCATTCCAGTATTATGCCAAATTTTATTGATTCTGTAATTATGTTCTTATATCTTATTCCTAGCTTCACTTCTATTTATGTTTAATGCAACTAAGATATTACCACTTTACATTACATACGTCAAATTAATAAGTTTCAGTTGGATTGTCTCTCAAAATGATCCAGCAGAGGGAGTATTATCAGTACGACTCTAATAAACCCCTGTGACTAAAAGTTAGTCACAGAGATATTGTCGCAAGCAAAGACTCTCCAAATTCTGACTCTACCAGACATGATTGCCACCTTGACGAGGAGGAAGTAATGTTCCAGGTCTCAAGAAAGACAATCAAAAATTGTCAAAGTAAGGGAAAAAAATTATGACATTAACCCTGTTCTTAAATTGATTAAAAAAAAACAATAACTTATAACCATAAAAAGTTATGACAACCTTAATATAATTATTTCCATTTCTATGTTTACAATCTTTAGAGAAGCCAATATATATATACATCTAGTGATATCATTGATGAACAATACATCGAGTGTTATCATTGATGAACAATACATCGAGTGTTATCATTGGTGAACAATACATCGAGTGTTATCATTGATGAACAATACATCGAGTGTTATCATTGATGAACAATACATCGAGTGTTATCATTGGTGAACAATACATCGAGTGTTATCATTGATGAACAATACATCGAGTGTTATCATTGATGAACAATACATCGAGTGTTATCATTGGTGAACAATACATCGAGTGTTATCATTGATGAACAATACATCGAGTGTTATCATTGATGAACAATACATCGAGTGTTATCATTGATGAACAATACATCGAGTGTTATCATTGGTGAACAATACATCGAGTGTTATCATTGATGAACAATACATCGAGTGTTATCATTGGTGAACAATACATCGAGTGTTATCATTGATGAACAATACATCGAGTGTTATCATTGATGAACAATACATCGAGTGTTATCATTGATGAACAATACATCGAGTGTTATCATTGATGAACAATACATCAAGTGTTATCATTGATGAACAATACATCGAGTGTTATCATTGATGAACAATACATCGAGTGTTATCATTGATGAACAATACATCGAGTGTTATCATTGGTGAACAATACATCGAGTGTTATCATTGATGAACAATACATCGAGTGTTATCATTGATGAACAATACATCGAGTGTTATCATTGATGAACAATACATCGAGTGTTATCATTGGTGAACAATACATCGAGTGTTATCATTGATGAACAATACATCGAGTGTTATCATTGATGAACAATACATCGAGTGTTATCATTGATGAACAATACATCGAGTGTTATCATTGGTGAACAATACATCGAGTTTTATCATTGATGAACAATACATCGAGTGTTATCATTGGTGAACAATACATCGAGTGTTATCATTGATGAACAAAACATCGAGTGTTATCATTGATGAACAATACATCGAGTGTTATCATTGGTGAACAATACATCGAGTGTTATCATTGGTGAACAATACATCGAGTGTTATCATTGGTGAACAATACATCGAGTGTTATCATTGATGAACAATACATCGAGTGTTATCATTGATGAACAATACATCGAGTGTTATCATTGGTGAACAATACATCGAGTGTTATCATTGGTGAACAATACATCGAGTGTTATCATTGATGAACAATACATCGAGAGTTACAGTGTATACCAACATATACTCACGCTGGAACCATTGCACGTGACACTGAATTGAACATTCAAGCAAAGGGTAAAGGTTAATCATTCTTTCCTGATTCGTTGTTTTTTTTTTAAATTTCTATTTAGTTTCTATTTTAATTATAATACCACATAGGATAAGCACGTTAAAGAGTCACCAAGAATGCAAGGCGGCCAGATTGTACAACACGGTCAAGTGGTCAACACTATCGAGAAATGTGTGGATTGTTCATGATCGTATAGATTGTTCATTGGTATATGCCCACGCCATGAATTCATAATTCACAGTCGTAAATCTAGGAGCATATACAAGTAGACCGAACGAGGTCAGTTTTAAATGTTCATCACAAAGTAGGTAGCCCTCAGACTTATGAGCACTGAAGAGTTAGGGCCACTGGTCAACACAGGTAATTCATAAATTGTTCCAAGTTCATGATTATTTAGCTGTCCACTGTTTCCTGTCTTAGACACAGGAATGTCAACATCACACAGTTGCTCACCTTCCACCCGAACAGTGCTGGGTGTACCTATAGGCAAGATAAGATATAGCTTACGGTCCTCCTTGGCTGGGGGTACCCCAAAAATGTTTCATGGGATATTTTCAATCAATTTAAATAAAGAGCAAAGGAAAATATCCTGGACAGCATGAGTTCAAATCCAATGATGGATGGCCTGTAAGTAATTGGAATACTAGCCTCAATCACGCAGTTGGATGACAACTAGATGACATTCCTGGACACATTCCTGGACACATTTTCCAACTAATACCTGTGTATCAAGGATTTGCCTCTTTAGTCACACAAGAAGTTGCAAATGGAAAAGACTGTGTCTGAAGACGTAAAATGCCACAAGACCTGGGATGGACTTTGGACAACTGTCAAATGTCCTGCAATACAAAACTTGAACTTAAAATCATTCACGTTTTGACTCTGAATGTGTCGCAGAACTGTAGGCTTCCGTAGTAACTAAAGACATTGACTTTCAAAAAAATCCAAAGTTTGAAGACTTCATTTAGACTTTATTTAAGCAGATTAATATGTTGAGTACGAACCCATCATGTCTGTTCTAGTAATAATTGCTCCACCGTTGTATTTGATGACCAATGAGTCTTCTTTACACCTTTCTTCATTGACTTATAAAATCTTTTTAGCATATCCACATGAAATATTTAAGGACTTACGACAATATTGATTTCCTAATCTACATTGCTTTTTTCCCTTGTTACCTTTTACGGACACCGGCTATTCCTCTTATAGTACATTCTCCTTATCAAAGCAATACAAGGGCAGCTTATTCTACCAACAGTTTGGGAAGTTTAGAATTTTTTCAAGTCATCCACTTTTTTATCCCGCCCCCTTCTCCCCGAGAAAGAATCCTGGTCAAGCGTCTTTATAGATCAAGTACACATTTTAATATTCCAATGATAAGCATTTAGATCTAGATTTTAGAAGACATGGCGCCAAATTTTCCTGAACATAAATTTATTAAACTCTTGAATCAATAATGCCTTACATTCGGAAATTCCCGAACGCGATGCACCTTTCAAGAAAGCGATAGTACTTTCAAAACTGATGTAGAATCTTGACCTAGATTTAGTCTCTTGCCAAATTAACATTTATTTATTTTTACTTTGACAAAAAAAAAAATAGCGGTCAAACTGGATTTTTCTCCATATGGCCATCGAGCTAGTAATTCTTTCCTCAGCAATATACCTCAACTGTTAAATTCTAGGAAAACCGTAAGTGCCATTTTTTTGAGATTAGCTGTCCACCCACCCTCCAGGAAGGAGTGACTTGAATAGAGGTATTGTAATTCGTATATCACAATTTCCGTAGTAAAGACAGAGTTAGACTAGTAGATTAAGCATAGAGTTATAATAAAGACAGAGTTAGACTAGTAGACTAAGCATAGAGTTATAATAAAAACAGAGTTAGACTAGTAGATTAAGCATAGAGTTATAATAAAGACTAGTAGACTAAGCATCGAGTCATAGTGCTCTACTGTGTTTGAGATCTCAACCAAGTTTCGCAATGTTTTTTTCTAATTTTTTTTTTAGTTCTGTGCAAGGCCCACCACAATTTGAAGGCGACTGCCTGGTTTATCTATGCGTTAGACCGGCCCTGTAGACATCATTTCACATATCTGTACTGGTGACACGTTGCTTTACTTTGGCTCCAATGTGTTGTTCATCTGACTTATTAACGATGAAAGAAGAATAGAACTACACGCTAACAAATAGCGTACATTTAAACCAGTCAGCAACCAGATAGATCTATTGCAATTTTTTTCTTTAAAGTTTCTTTTGTCATGACCAACAGATAACACACGACCCGCGTTCAATGCCCGTAGTTTTTTAAAAACAGATGTTTCCAGGTCACAAAGCTTATGAGAAGAAGCAAAAAAAAAAAATTGTGCAGGGGAAGCATTGTCAGTGTGTGTGTGTGTGAGTGTTCTGTGTCAGTGTGTTTGCTTGCTATAGTAAGTGTAAAGAAAAGCGGAAAGAAGAGGGATGGGGGGTAGAAAGGTAAAGGAGCGGATGGGGAGGTGTTGAAGTTTAATCAAACCAAGAAGATCTATCTCGACCCTTCTAACAATGCACCAAGCTCCCTACCGGGTCTCATATAGCTACACATTAGTGGTTTAGTTGGACTCTGTCGGAAGAGATAGCAGTGCTTTCTTCCTCTATAAGACAGCTCATAACAACAAATAAACAAAAAAAGGTTTATAGATCTTAGAAATATAAGCCGCCCACATAACATCACACACATACGTCAGCACATGAAGGCTGAGTTAATGTACCATTTCTTGGACTAAGTAAACACTGCACAATTAGTGAGAATCACTTGTTCCAAAACCTGAATGTGTAAAGTTGATTGTTTTCTATTAACTCGGATTTCACTATTTTCACAAACAAAGGGAGTTCTCATTGTTTCTTCCTTTCTGTCATCTTCGACGTGTAAGTATATCTTCTTTAAATGTGATCAGACAACGTAGACACATTACAGCTTATCTATAATTTAAAAATGACTCTTTTAAAAATGGAAAATTAACCATATCTATACAATAAGCTAATGGACCTCATTCAATTGTAATCAAACAACATTTAGTCACGTGATTCTATATATCTTCTATAAAATTATGTAATCCATAAAGGGTGTCACGTGATACGTATTTTTCATTGTTTTATCAATATTATGAAGTAGCTAAATGTGTTTATTTACGATTGGTGAATGAGGTCCATTTTGTTTTTGTTATCAAGAGATCAAACTTTATCTATTCAGGGACGGATTTGGAGATTGGGCCCCCTTGAAATCAGCATAAGGCAATTTATTCCTTTGCTTTTTCTTCAAAAATAATCTTTGCTCCTCCCCCCAGCAAGTGGGGGCCCTAATCTATAGCTTATGTTGTCCATAGGTAAACCCAGCACTAGAGGTTGATGGCCGCCTTTGTAGTGCGTGGGGCCCTTGTCGTGTGTCACATTAGGGTCACAAATATAGGTACTATGGTCTGATGATTACTAAAGATTCTCTTTAAGGCGCCCACTCCCTACTAAGGAGCGGGGTCTGGGTTGGTCGCCAGCATTGTATCTATCCCTGTTAAGTATCTTGGCTTAATTTAATAAATTAGTTTAATCAGAAATTTGGACATCTCTAGCATTACGACCATATTAGGCCTACTGATCACATTATAAATGCCTAAAACGGTTTTTAATTTCTTTTAACAAACTGGTACATCTAGATCTACGGTGTATCTTAGAAATTGACCATTGCCCAAAGTAGCTAATGTACTGAAATGTATTCATTTTACCACTATCATATAAATAGACTGAAAAGTTTGTCAAGGGACAGAGGTTTATTTACAAAATGAAAAATTCTTTGGCCCAGATTCTTCCATTTTTTTTGTATGCTAATGGCTCGTTCTATCCTTCGCTAATCAATCTTTCTGGATCTACCTACCTACCTTTCAATTAGACACAATAAGACGGTATAAGTATTTGAACATTTAAAAAAAGAGGAGAGATATTGTGTACAATTGAAAAGATGGAAACAGTTGATGTTTTGAAGAGAAGATACAGATCGACTCGTTTTAGCAATACAATAACTTAATTTAAACAAGGTTACAAAAGACAGTTTGTGTGGAAACACAAACTCAAAATCGGCCCCCGAAGTAAAATGTTTTACATAATTCCGATAATCCTTCAGAGTTGAAGATACTTTACTTCCTAGTCCAAACCTCCCACAGGACGACGGGGGATGGGAGCAGGCAGGGTTTGAACCTCCGATCGTCGATAAATCCAAACGACAGTCCAGCGCGCAAACCGCACGACCAGTGGTCCACCCAGGTAGGCTTCAATATTTTCAGAAAGAACATCCGAATGAAATTATATCAAAGACAAATGAGAGATAAGAATGGAGAAAGAAGGTTAACAGATCTTGTGTAGTGCCCCAACCGTCCCGCAGATCAAAGGATACGTGAAAGTGAATGTAAAGTTAGATGTGAACCTGGCCTAACTAGTTTGTGGTCTATAGGGCAGATGATGTAAAGTTCATCTGTTTTTGTGGCCTACGGTTAACGAGGGTGTCATGTAGCCAGCACAACGACCAACCGCCTTTGCTTTTCCCCAACTAATGTCAGGTACCCATCAGAGCTGGGTAGACTCAGAAGTTGAAAATCCCAGTCTTCACCAGGATTCGAACCCGGGACCCTCGGTTCGAACTAAATAAGTTAATTGTTTTGAAAAGGCTCAATCTCGTATTCGAAGCCTCAAAAAAAAAAAATTTCCGATATTAGAAAAAATGTGCACAGAAATGATGTTTATAAGATTACTATTCGTCTTAAATTAGGTCTAACATATAATGCATACTAATTAGCTTTTTCTTATAAAAAAACTGCTTGCATAATTGATTTTAAAAATTAGAATTTTCGCTTTCAGGAAAAAAAAACGTAGCCTTTGCATCAGAACTTTGAATGGTCTAAAATATTGTGAAGTCGGATTTTCAATATCTCTTCTAGTTTACGAAATCTAAACAGGACGGACGGACAGACGGACAGACATTTCGCACAAAACTAATAGCGTCTTTTCCCCATTCGGGGGCCGCTAAAAAAGGGCCTAGTGAAAAGAAATAGGATTTTACATCTTTTTTTTTTATGACCGACTCTCTATAGTCTCTAATAAATGCATCTCAAAACTATTCTCAGATAAAATATGCATATTTATACTAAAATTTTATTAAATACAATAATTTGGAAAATAATTAGTTGTTTTCTCTTAAAGAAATAACTTGGTCAACACCGGCTATTTCAGCTTGTATATAGTTGGTAAGAGCGGTAAAGAGGCTGTCGACGAAGGGGTCCAAAACAAACTCAAAGGTCATAATTTCCAATCTGAAGTGTCTGTAAGATGTCCATGGATTGATAACAGATTCTATAACAGTGAAATAATGAGCTTACTACGCTTTGTTTCATGATTAGCACTGTATGCAGAAAAACAATGGATACATTGATAACATGGATAATAATGTAAGTTATTGTCTTCGATTCAGATTAATAAGATGAATGCATTATATCACGTGACCCAGTGGAAAACAAAACAAACAAAAAAAAAACAAAACTGGACGTTTAAAATGCAAAACACTAGTTCTTGTTTACAAAACACTAGTTCTGGTTTACAAAACACTAGTTCTGGTTTACAAAACATAACAAAACATAAAGATAACCTATTTATTATGTTACCATGGATGTACACCCTCTCCCCCCCCCCCCACTCCCAAGATTGTTGCTTTGATTCTGTAACGTTATAAGATATCTTTCTTATCGACGTCCTGCTGTGTTGTACGCTCAGATCTCAGCGCCCTAGTTATCTCCGGAGTCTCCTTGGCTGTTGAGATTCCGCTCTAATGTGAGTTGCTGAAGCAGGCTATAGTGAAACGCTAGGAACACAACAGAATGTAGAATTGGTAGACAAAATGGGTTGTTTATGTGTATGCATTGTAGGTCAAAACATCTAGAGACTTGTTTTTATAACATGGGATCTTTGTTTCATTACATGGGATCTTTGTTTCATAACACGGGATCTCTGATTCATAACATGGATATTTGTTTTATAACATGGGATGTTTGTTTCATAATATGGTTACTCAGATAATAAAGATTTATCAATACGTTCAATAGTTTTTGTGGGCGTGGTGACTGGAAAATTGCTTTGCTTTCTAATCGAGAGGTCAAGAGTTCAAATCTCTGGGAAAACTCAAAATGGGTCTATTCGGAAAACGAATGAGGTTGGTCACTGAGATGGTCACATTACACCGTGGGCCATAGAAGCAAAATACAGTTATATTGTCTGCCCCATGTACCGACAATTAACTATTTTTTACAATGCTTAATTAGATAACATGAATAACAATGTAAGTCAGTGTCTTTAATTACGAAGATTTATGACGAGTGCGTTTTTTTCACGAGACCACGCAGTTGCGACATGCATATTTGGCCAGTATAACCTTATATTGAACTAGTTGATACCCGAGCAATGCTACAGTATATTTAGTTGGTATATATGTTGTTTTTTTTTTACCTGGAACAATTTTAAATCCCTCAATAAAATGGCACGCATTATAACGCTTGCCCCAAGCAAACACATTTCTGTATATCTCAAATTACAATTCTTTATTTACAAAGCTTATATCAACTACTCTGTCTGTCTGTCTGTCTGGTATAAAGGTTGTACAAGTTGTTGTTTTTTCGACCCAAACATTCTCGGATCAAGCTGAAATATTGCACAATTATATTTTTTGTTACTTAACAACACAAGGATAAAAAAAAGTTAATTAACTATACGTAAATAATTATTTTGTTTGGTATCTCGAACAAAGGAAAGAAATTGTACTTGCCTAAATTACTTCCCTTAGTATATAATTTTTTCCATTCGTTCCTCCATTTTTTTAAAAAAAATTTTTGTAAATGCTTTTAAA
This sequence comes from Biomphalaria glabrata, assembly GCF_947242115.1. Classification (NCBI taxonomy): domain Eukaryota; kingdom Metazoa; phylum Mollusca; class Gastropoda; family Planorbidae; genus Biomphalaria; species Biomphalaria glabrata. Next base: position 31,187,106 of record NC_074718.1, on the reverse strand, counting down.
AACCAATTACGATAAAAATTCACCAGATATCCAATTTTCCCAACAGGTCCCGACAATTGATAGAATCATGGCGTATTGAAAAAGCTAAAAGCATGAGATAGCGGTAAACAAAAACAATTGGTAAAAATATTATTAATGGCACATATTTATTTATGCAGGTCTTGATCTATTACAGATTTAATCACACGACTGATCCAAACTAATTGACACAATTACACTTCGCATAAACTACTTTTAAGAAAAATAATCATGCTTTTTTTATTATACAGTATTTTTTTCTTTCACCCTTCAAACGAAGGGCCCGCAATCCACTATGATAGATTATGCACAAACACTTCTTCGGCCGATAAGTTGTAACCTTCCAAATCCCTGCACTATAATGCCTCTCATATATATATATATATATATATATATATATATATATATATATATATATATATATATATAAATTTTTCCAAATGAAACATCCCTTACCGAGGAAAAGTTTGAAAGAATTAACACATTCGCAATTCATTCTAGTCCACTCTTTACATATTTATTTTGTCAGTCAAAGACCTATATCTAGAGAATCTTATTTAGAGTAACCTTTTGTATCTTCACTAATGAAACGACTGGCCTCGGACTCTGAGAGCCCATAACTATACCTGATACTACGCTATTGTTGAAATAGTTGGTATAGGTGTACCTCGCCTTGAGCACTTTTAAATCCAACAATAAAACGGACAACATTACAACACTACCCCATTGCTGACAAAATTGTCTAACCCTTACATTCTATAAGTCCTTTTATTTCTGCCTCTTCAATCGAACGTCCCGGAAACCTCTTGAATGGAGTGTACATAAACATTTCTTATTAAGCCCCAGACACACACACACACACACTAGTCGTAATGAAACGCCCCTTCCTTTTACAATATACTTTTTGACCCTTGTATATTCAGTGGGGAGCTGCCAGTGGGACTGCCAGTAGTATAATAATATCTATATTCGCAGTTTAGTGCACTCTTTGAATATATTTTGTTTTATTTTATAAGTCATAAATCTAGAATTCTAGATCTAGAGTAGCACCTTGTTTAGAATAGCCCATCCTGGCAAACCGTATTATACCCACCCCCCTCAAAAAAACAATTGACACGTACACACATTTACACTTTTCATATGCCCTCATATTGACTGTTACAACGTTTTAGGGCTTTGAATGTTTGCTTTAGAATTGAGGACTACTTATTGTTCTACATCTTGTCGTTTTAAAATTGTTCTACACATCCAGATGTAAAAACCCATTAGACCTAGACATGTGAAGAATAGAGGCACATATATACATAAATAACAAAATGCAACGAAAGTTACGCACCAAAAAAAAAAAGTGATCATAAGTACTTACACGGAAAGAGTTATTGTTTGTACTTTAGACATTACAATGTCGGCTGTCAAATACAAAGCTGGTAGAAATTGTATATAAAAAATCATTTTTGGTAAATGTAGCAGCCGCGGGCTCGATCTTGCTAATGGCTTAGTTGTCCTAAACTTTAGTTAAAATAGAATTTAGATTTTCGTATTTTATCGTCCACTACAAGTGGGAGAATGAGTGCAGAATGAGCGATTACCAGTGAGTAGTCAGAACCAAGTATTTGATATGAAACTGCGCTTTCGATCTTGCAAATAGCTTAATTGTTCTACTCCAAGGCTTTAGTTAAAAAGAATAGGTAAAATTTTCGTATTTTATTTATCTCACAAGTTAGACACTAGGCGATTATGAGTGTTTAGAAAGTTATGAAAGGCGTTTAGATATGGATCTAGTCTCATCTAGTGCAGACTATCCGAGAAATGTATGAAACCAATTTTATCAATTGAGCTTACCGCTTAAAATATATTTTCAATGCATGCTAAGAACTAGAAGGGTTATAAGTCTCTGAAAGGCTATAAGTCTAGATACAAAGGGAGGTGACATTTTTATACGACGCTTTTCGCTGTATTTTAACTTGAGGTAAGATCTACACTAATCTACAGTTTACATTTTATTATGTTTTGTAGGGAAAAAATGAATCTAAAATTAGATGTGTAATTTTGTTATTGAATGCACCAGTTCATTAAAATTTAAATTTACAATGCACATTTAGGTTCTTATGGTGCTTTTTTTTCCAAGGCTGATATCAACTCAATCTGTCTGTCTGTCTGTCTGGTACAAATATTGTACACGTTATTTCTCTCATTTCCCTAGCTCGGATTAAGTTGAAACTTTGCACAAATATTCATTGACCAAGAAAATAGAATAATAATAAAAAAATTACCAATTAGCTAAGTAATTTTTTTTTAAGAAAAAGTAAAATAAATCATGTGGTATTGGGAGATATGACAGTAATTATGAGGTTCTTTCTCTTATATTTTATAATTTTTTTTTATTATTTTAATTAATAAAGTTGTAATTTTTCGTCTTTGTTATAGAATAAAAGTGTAATGCTTCCTTTATATTGACATTATTTTGTACTGCAAACGGATGAGCTCAGACTATTTGATTCAGTAGTGGTAAATGGGGCACATGAATTACCAAACTCCTTTAAAAAAAAAAAACCAACAACATTGCTTATCAACAATTTTGAAAATTATTACGCCGGATTCACCAAAAAGCTAGCTATTTATAGTTTTTCCAGTATGTATATCCAATAGGATTAATTGGAGATTTAACGTGCAAGAAAGACTTTGGATTATGTCCTCTGTGACAATGCTAATTCTCTGCGGCACTTCAAAAGCCGAGGACGTTAAGAGAATACTGGGCGCCAAGTACCACTGGACGTATCTTATCTTAATATTATCTTATCTATTACATATGCGCCTAACGAGGTGTATGTCCAAGATGTGAATAGAATCCAAGTGGCTCATAAATCCTTTCGTCATCTTCACTTTCATCCCCGTTCTAGTTGTATCTAAGAAATACTCACTCTCTTGGATATTCCTCTCTCCAGATATCACCACGTATGACTGATAGGCTCGGGTTCAAGTCCCCAGGCTGAGACAGCATCTCGAAATGGATACCGTAGTGGCGTCCATGCGGCAATGGGCAGACACGAAACCGGAAGTGGTGGTCTTTACTTTCGTCAACAAGCATGGCGTCACTAGCGAGTACACTCCACGTGCTGTGTATGAGCAGGCCGGCAGGTTTGCATGCCGCTTACGACGGTACGGCTTTACAAAAGGGGACGTTATAGCCAACGGGCTCCCGAACTCACCAGAAAGACTTGTGACAGACATGGGGATTATCATGGCAGGGTGTGTCATGGTCAACGCTCAGGTAGGAATGTCACTTTATTGGCACTGTTAAAGTATATTGATATCTGAGTGACATTTTGTTTAAAATGACCAAAGCATATAAACATTATTGATGACATTTTTGCATTGTATATGTATAGGCCCTATAGTAAAACGCTATTTTGTTATGTTGTGCATATCAAGATATGTATTTAGATAACATCCACCTTCACATTCACTATTCCTTAGCCTGTTAAATCGTTGGGGCATCACACATGATCTGTCGACCGCCTTCCTCTGTTCTTCTGTGTCTTTTGCCTTCCACAGGCAGGCTTCTCCACTCCTTGATGTTGTCTTTTCATCTATTTTTCTTTCTGCCTCTTCTTCTTTTCCCTGGTACTGTTCTCTGTTGGAACGCTGGGCAGGATTTAAGGTAGGGCAGGCTGGGCTACATCCCCGGGGATCAGCAAGAAAAAGAGCTTGAACAAAAGAGAATCGCATGCATACAAGAATGTGATTTTTAACAATCAGCGCATCAGTCTTATTTTAGTGTCGAGGGTTATGACTTTGTCTTTCCATATTCTATTGAGCTATACAACTTCTGTTGTGGGTTTAGTGTAAATTGGTGTAATAAACTTATAGTTTCACCAGGATTTGAACCCCAAAACTCTCGGTTCGGAAGCCAATCGCTTTACCGCTCAGCCATTGCGCCTCCTGGTGAAGAATGGGATTTTTAATTTTGGGATCTTTGGGCGCCTCTGAGTCCACTCAACAACTCAACCTGAACTTAGTTGGGGAAAAGTAAAAGTGATTGGTTGTTGTGCTGGCCACATGAGAGTCTCTTTAACCGTAGGCCTCAGAAACAGATGACCTTTACATCATCTGCCCTATAGACCACAAACTTCTATCTCTCTAGTTTAAACTATGAATGTATTGTCTAGATACAAATTATTGAGCCTTGTGTTTTTTTAACTACTCTTCTATTCCGCAACTATTAGTTTATCTTTCATAATACTATTCAATCATAACACCGTGTGCAGTGTGTGGCGTATCTAATGAAGTCTTCATATTTAGTAGATGTTATTGGTTTATAAAAATTGTACAGAAACACAGACCTATTGTAGTATCACAAAGTTAAAGGTTGCAAGTTGTAGTGCAAAGAGTTAAAGTTGCAAGTGTAGCTTTTAAAATGATGTTAATATTATTTGTAGTAAGTTCATGTTAACAATGATGATATAATAACTGTAACAGATATAACATTTTATATTAATTTATAAGTTATATTTTACATTTGCTATCTAGGTTTTTGAAGTTGACGGCTCTGATTTCTTCCTGACCGCCAACTACTCTAACTGTAAAGGAGTTATTCTCTACAATAAAAACAATAATGCGATGTTCAAGTTGTTTGAGCCTCTCATTGGTCAGAACTGTGCAGAGTACACTGAGGTCTTCGTGCAACAGGCACCCTCTCTGACGAAACTGCTGCTCTGTTCCCGTGTGGAGGGAGATCTGACTCCACTGCTTCAAGGTCTGGGACAGGAGGAGATCTTTTCTGGCGCAGAGACGTCGCCAAGTGACTTGGCTGTTTTGTTCACCACTTCAGGAACGTCCGGGTTCTCCAAGCTGGTGCCCAGGACGCACGAGCAGATACTGCAAGCTGGCAGGTCATTCCAAGGAGGCAACGTAAAATATTTCTCTGACCGACCGTTTGGCTGGATGGGAGGATTCCCGTTCGACTATATAGTTTTTTGTTCTCATAGAGTTCTTCAGGTAATTTGTTTTTCACATAAAATTTTATGACGTAGTACACATTTTTTTTTCCTCAACGATTTGAAATATTAGAAAAATGATTTTTTTTCTCGCTATTTCTGTTTGTGTTTTTATGTTACCGAACTAAAGAGTAACACTATTAAGACTTGGAGATGTTCAGGATCAACTAAACAATGTCAAGGACGCTCAATTGAGTTTACAAATCTCCAACTAAATGAAAGTTACAAACAGTTTCAAATATTGATTCTGTAGTGCTAAATTGTTCTATCAAGAATTATCATGACATTTAGAAAACATCAAAACTTATTTAATGTTGTATAAAAAAAAAAGCTTGCTGTTTACATGTTTCCCAAGAATGAAAATCTATAGACTACCTGTGGAAAATCTGGAATAGTAAAATGTATGCTTCCATGTAAATAAACATGTACTGATTCATTTCTGCTTTAACATGAACTGAGCACGTGCCTTATGTTAGTACACCTAGACTTAGGATTCAAGTTTTCTTCATATTGAGAAACAGGTCGTCGAAATTATGAAATTATGCAAAAATCTCTCTAAGTGGTTTTCTATATGTTTTAAAGAGTACCTGGATGTGTGTCTGTACTGGGGGGTGAGAGGGGGTGAGAGGTAATAACTTTGACCTTAACAATGATCTAATTGTCCCTGAGTCCTTATTTACGAAGCTTATATCAACTCTGTCAGTCTGCTAAAATTTTGAACACGTTATTTCTCCCACACCCATTCTTGAATCAAATTAAAACTTTGCACAATTATTCACTGGCGAAGACAATACACGAATGATGAATCAATATAAAAATTAACCGATTAGTTAATTAGTTATTCCAAATTAATTTATTTTGTTTGATATATAAAAGGGAATAACTTCTACATTATTGAGAGAAATAGCTGTAAGGTGACTCATTAATTATATAATTATATCTATCATATATTTCATTAGGTGTCTCTATCCTCTTTTATTGCTCTGTTCTTGTCACTAGGACAAATTAACGGACGACTTTGCAGAGACCAGTACAGACATATGGGACGTGATCAGCAGAGAGCAGTGTACCGGCGCCGCCATGCTACCCATTGCTATACTGGACCTTATCCACACCTACACAACATCAAAGCCCTCCTACAAGATTCCTTTCATAGTGACCGGTGGTCAGCCGATTACAAGGGTAAGTGTGAATAGTCTATCGCATGTTTTTGCCAAGTGTCAATCATACTTTGTCCACTGGCAAGGATGTACCTAGAAAGTCTTTTTTTACTATACGCTTGCTATCTGGGACTAGGACCTACATGTGAGATTGACCTTGCTATCTGGGACTAGGACCTACATGTGAGATTGACCTTGCTATCTGGGACTAGGACCTATATGTGAGATTGACCTTGCTATCTGGGACTAGGACCTACATGTGAGATTGACCTTGCTATCTGGGACTGGGAACTACATGTGAGATTGACCTTGCTATCTGGGACTAGGACCTACATGTGAGATTGACCTTGCTATCTGGGACTAGGACCTACATGTGAGATTGACCATGCTATCTGGGACTAGGACCTACATGTGAGATTGACCTTGCTATCTGGGACTAGGACCTACATGTGAGATTGACCTTGCTATCTGGGACTAGGACCTACATGTGAGATTGACCTTGCTATCTGGGACTAGGACCTACATGTGTGATTGACCTTGCTATCTGGGACTAGGACCTACATGTGAGATTGACCTTGCTATCTGGGACTAGGACCTACATGTGAGATTGACCTTGCTTTCTGAAAAAATAAATAAATACAAAACCTGTTTGGGTAGGTAGACACGGTTCTTAAAAACGGCTCTAACGATTTTCTTAGAGATTTGACAGTTAATATATATTATTGGGAAATCAATTATTAGCTCGTTGGGCAAGTTCGAAAGACTCTAGTTTAACCGTTATGTTTTTTCTAATTCTAATTCTAATACAGACATATTTATTTAAATTTGGTTAGACGACTTGAAAAGATTAGGTCTTCGAGTATTTCCGCATGTAGGCCCTTTTCATTTTCATTTAATATTTTAATAAATTAATTGAATCTTGTGTTGTCAGGTAAAAGAAATAATTGTGCACAATTTCAGCTTGAACCGAGATTGGGTGTGGGAGAAATTACGTGAACAAAGTTTTATACCAGACAGACAGACTGACAGACAGAGTGCGTTAATATAAGCAATGAAAAAATAAACATCGCGATTTTCAACTATAAATTACTAACTTAAACAATCTCCATTGATCATGTTTTCTAATATTGTACCATTAATCCAACTCCCCAGAATCTCTCACCTGCAGTAGGATTACTTACAGATGCCTTGGTGGTAACATACTCATCAACGGAGTGTGCTATGGTCAGCGTCGGAGTTGTCACCTCCGCTGACCAAATGAAAGACAACTTTGTTGGTAAACCTGGTAAAGACATCTCGTTGACCATAGTGGACGACAGCAATAACCCGGTAGCCGCCAACGAGCAAGGGCTTATTTTACTTAAGTGTAGGTATTTAAAACTAATTGTTTTTTTTTTTGTTTAAAAATAAAAAAAAAAATGAGAGAGTAAGAGATTGTATCAAAGTCCGATGCAATAGGATCATAATAGATACGCTATCCAAAAAGTACTAATCATTTTATTTTTATTTTTTCTGCAAATTGAAAGTCAACGTTTTTTAATTTTGACCTCACTCAAAAAATATATTTGAAAGTAAATAATAAGATTTAAATTAATTTGTAGGTGACCATACTCTATACAGATCTTTGAACCTACCTTCACGTCTTCCCCGTCATTTAGTCATTATTTGAATCCCTGCGCCAGGCATTTCTGGGCCGTCCCCTTTCCTTCTTTTCATGGTGTATGATATTAACATATTAAAATTATGAATTATAAATGACGAAATGGACGTCCTGACTATTTCACTAAATACTGAAACGAAAGCTTTCTTTTTGCTTTGCTTTGTTATATTTTTTTTTCTTTATTTGCAGCACCGTTCATCCTGACCAACTACCTCCCAGCAGTTGCAAGCAGCTCTATCTTCACCCCTGACGGGTACTTCATTACAGGCGACCGTGGCATGCTAGACGAGTCTGGAAACCTGTTCTGTTTCGGCCGCGCTGGCGACCTCATATCTCAGGGACCTCTCCTTGTATACACGAGTTGGCCTGAGAAGGTTTTATCAAAGTGTCCCGACGTGGCAGACGTCGTGGTTCTGGTCATGTCGGTCAAGGGCAAGGACGACGGTTTTTACGCGTGCGTGGTGCCCAAACCAGGTTCTGCTGTCACCAAAGAATCTCTGATGGACTTTTACACATCTTCTTTCATGACCTCAACCACGTCGGAGAAATTTAAACCGGAGCTGGCAGACATTTTTCTTTTTGAGCGATTTCCCCAGACATTTACAGGGAAGGTTAACAAACCTCGACTGAAGGACCTTGTTCTACAACAGCTATGTGTTAACAGCACAGCCGTTGTATAAATTTTTAAAGAATTTTTTTATTCAGTAGAAGCTCGACAGAGAGAGGAGAGAGTGAGAAATAGAGAGAGAAAGAGAGAGAGAGAGAGAGAAAGAGGGAGAGAAATAGAGAGATAGACAGAAAGAGAGAGAGAGATATGTGTCTATTATACATACCTTCTTTTAGTTTAGGGTTGAAATTAAATAGTTAAGCCTTTTCTGTTTCTGGGCAAGTTCATGGTCAAAGAGTCATTTGTTTATATTTGTATTTTCTTCATTGAATGACTAACGATTTTCAGACGACAATTTGTAGTGTTTATTATTGATTTTACCATTCAATTCAAAATGAATCGTTTCCTTTTTTAAAAACAATAAAATACACATTTTTTAAAATAAATAATTCTAGGTTTTAAAAATGAGTTGAAACGAATTTCTTTGTGCTTTATAGCGGGCAGTGATGCCCTGGGTATCGCTAATAGTGTGGCACAGATACCAGTTGTTACTCCATAACTACTCTGTGTAGCGCCGGTGGTTTGTATTAGGGAATGAAAGACTGAAATGTAGAAATGAGTCTAGGCGTTATTTGGTTTTTATGTGAAATCTGTACAGGGAAATTCAAAAGCAATCATAGTTGGCGAGCTTAATAAAGGAGGATGGCTTAAAAGAGTTGCCTCCCTCCCTCTCCCCGTAAGCGCTATAAAGATCAACTCAGGCGCCAATTCGCCCTCACCGGCATAGAGGAATGTAGCTGTCAGAAGTTGGTCTCTGAAAGGGACAGTTGGAGAACTGTCACTAAGGCTGTCACGAAGGCCGGCTGGAAAAGGCTTTGTATACATCAAATGTGGAAAATAATATGTATGTCGCAATTGGTCTGCGTACTCATGTGAAACATTGCATTGATCCTTAAAGATAATACATTCATGACACACTGATCCACGATGACTTTCCTCCTCAAAGTAGAGTGATATGAAATATACCTCACTGTTTTCTCACTCACCAGAAAAAAAAAGACACATGCTGACAGGTAGAATGAAACATGTACATCTAGAAGATGTGATTTCATTCTTTAATTGCACATTCCCCCCCCCTTACCCCCCCCCCCCCCAATTCCGTGCGTGAAACATGGACCATGATAAAGATAATGTCCATGACAATGAATTGAACATTGCCGTTGTCACTGGCACGGAAAATGTTGTAGACACTGGAAATTGCGCGGACACTGTGACACCGTAGTGGATAAAGCCGTCCGATCTGGCAGCATAGGTGAAAATTGGCCAAATATGGGAAAATGACCAAACAACCCAAAGTCCTTTTTTACCCGGAAGAAATGTTAAAAACATAGACGAGAACTGGACCTGCTGACACAGACATTTCAAGAAAAAAAGATGCCTATTACACGCTGTCCCGACATGACCAACACATAATACTTCGTCTCAAAACCGGACACAATGGGACATCACATGTTCGGGAAGCTAAGAATAGGGACTAGTGAGATTTGCCCTTGAGGAGCATCAGCAGACAGTGCCGACCTTGTCCTTCAAAGCTACTTACATTTATTTCATTTTATCTCAAGTTACATTGACATTTAACTTATACATAGTCTTGTTCACAAATACGTTAGACAAGGTATTTCAAGTTCTACAAGTCAAAACATAATACACCTACAGTGGTTTAGTTGTCTGCCAGCAGTTTGGTGCTACAAGTCAAAACACAATACACCTACAGTGGTTTAGTTGTCTGCCAGCAGTTTGGTGCTACAAGTTAAAACACAATACACCTACAGTGGTTTAGTTGTCTACCAGCAGTTTGGTGCTATAAGTCAACAACCCCCTCTCCCAATGTCTAAATCGGTTCGCCATCAGTCACACAAAGCAGACGAGAGTATCAAGCCGAGCTGACAACACAGACAGACAATACTTTTTGTTTATAGTCAAACTTTCACATTCGTACTGTCAAGTCTCTACTTCCGCTACCCTGGTGGTGACCTGTATATTTTGCCGCAACTAATGCAGACAGAGCCGTTATAACCTTATATTGATGAACATATTTCTAATAAGAGAGCATTTAGATATAATAGGATCATTAATTACTTAATAAAATTAATTAAATATTACAAATTTGTTAAATACTTTTTGGCGGGATAAATTCAGCACCAGAAAGTTTTCTTCTTGAATGAGACTTAAGTATTTAGAAAGAAGAAAAAGTCTTCTATATATGGATCTAGTTCTAGTGTAGACCATCCACGGAATGAATGAAACGAATTTTATGGCTTTAGTTTAGCGATGTCTCGTTTAATGCATGGAAAGAAGGATTCTAAATATATCCACGAGGCGTTTACATTTTAATCCACACTTTTCACTTTTTTAACTTGAGGTAAGATCTACATTTGAAATGTTATAATGATTCTTGTCCAATATGGGAATCCGAATATTTAAGAAAGCTAAATGGACCTCATTCACCAATCGTAAACAAACAACATTTAGTCCCGTGATAATATTGATAAAACAACAGGGAAAAAAACTGTCACGTGATATCCATTGTGTATTTAAAATTAGACCGTAATTTGTATAGAAGAGAAAGAGAATCACGTGACTAAATGTTGTTAGTTTACGATTGGTGAATGAGGTCCATTGAGTTTTATTGATAGCAACGGAAGAGATAAACAATTTGACTTTGACGCTTCAGAGTCCACCCAGCTCTAATGGGTACCGGACATTAGTTGGGGAAAAGTTAAAGCGGTTGGTCGTTGTGCTGGCCGCAAGACACTGTCGTTAACCGTGGGCCACAGAAACAGATGACCTTAAAATCATCTACCCTGAAGTGGTGGTGTATAAGCTGAATTAGTCCCCTTGAAATTAGGCGTCTATGGGGCCTAGTTCGCCGGTATGGACAGTATAGCTGGGCAGGGCACGTATCCCGTATGGGGGGCCAACATGTGCCAAAGGCAGTCTTTTTTGTTGAGCTAAAAGGTGGTCAACGTAACAGAGGTGCCCCACGGAAACGCTTTAAAGAGCAGCTTAGGCGCCAACTTGCCTTAGCTGACATAGAAGAGAGTACCTGGTTGCATGTGGCTTCAGAAGGAGACAGCTGGAGGTCACTCACAAAGGCCGCGGGATACACATTTGAGACCAAACGAAAATCCGTCGCCGAGGACAGACGCATAGGCGAAAAGAAAAGTACATGACTATGTTAATGTATATGGTAGCAGAAATTTTTTCACATTAAACATTCTCTATTCCAAGTGTTATTTATACTTTATCTACCTCCTAATAGAGCTAAACATCTAATAAATTATTCATATAGCTAACTACTTTTGATACATTATTAAACTTTACACAAAACTTCTGAGGACAGACATGATTGGATGTCCATGATATGGTAAACGATTTGTAGGTCAGACTGTAATAAAATGCCCTGGCCGATTTTGAAAGCCCTGGCCGATTTTGAAAGCCCTGGCCGATTTTGAAACCTGCTTGCGGGCTTAGTGTATTGTCTGAGTCATTGCGACACTTCAGAAGCGGAGAAAGTTAAGAGAATTCTGGGCGCCAAATACCACTTTACTGCGCACTTAATAATTCTGCCCAAGATGTAAATATAATCATATTAGATATTTAATCCACTGCCATCTTCGCTTTGCTCCTCCGTTCTATTTGTATCAAAGAAATACTCACTCTCTTATCTTCTTATCTTATATAATACAGACGTTACTTAAAAAAAGAAGATGATTACGTCCTACGCGTCATGCATTTAGTCATGCATATTAACCAATGACTTAAATTCTGCCAAGTCACTGGTTTTCCTGGCTAGCTCAGGCAACCCATTCCATGCTCTAATAGCACTAGGGAAGAAGGAGTATTTGTACAAATTTGTCCTAGCATATGGGACGAGGAATGTGCCTTTATCTTTGTGTCTTTCAGAGTATTTTATTAAATTTTGTTTTTGTATTTGAAGATTATGGTTCAGTGTTTTATGTATGATTGCTACTTTACTTTTGAGCCTTCTGTCCTGAAGGCTTTCTAAATTTAGTGATTTTACTAAAGGTGTTACTCTAGTCAAATGTGAATATTCGTTTGTTATGAATCTCAATGCTCTATTTTGTGTCTGTTCCAGTTTCTTAATGTTTTCTTGAGTTGAGGGGTCCCAAACGGAGGATGCATATTCTATTATTGGCCTAACCAAGGTTAAGTAACATTTTAGTTTTATGTTCTTATTTGATTTATAGAAATTTCTTTTAATAAATCCTAATGCTTTGTTTGATTTTTTGTAGTTTCATCAATATGTGGATTCCATGATAGTTTTTCATTTATTATAACACCTAGGTATTTTGCGTTTTTAGTCTGTGATACTGGTTTGCCATGAATAAGATAAGTGGAATTAATTTGTTTTAGTTTTTTTGTTACTCTTAACAACTGACATTTTTCTGGGTGGAAAGACATGCTCCAATTTGATTCCCATTTCTGTAATTCATCTAATTCTCTTTGTAAAATATCTGTGTCTTGTGTTGTTTTTATTGTTCTATATATTATGCAATCGTCTGCAAATAATCTGACTTTTGTTCCTGAACTAATGCAATTTGGTAAATCATTTATGTAAATTAAAAATAGTAGTGGACCCAAGACTGTACCTTGAGGTACACCTGAGTTTACTGTTATCGGTGTTGATTTAGAGCCATTTATTATTACAGTTTGTTCTCTCCCTATCAGAAAGTCTTTAATCCACTGATGCAGTGGACCATTAATGCCGAAATATTTTAATTTTTTAAGCAAACTATGGTGGTGAACTTTGTCAAAAGCCTTAGAAAAATCTAGTAAGATAGCATCTATTTGTTCACTATTATCTAAACCTTTTGAAAAATCATCAATTAGTCCTATTAGTTGTGTTTCACATGATCTATATTTCCTAAAGCCATGTTGGTATGGTGTGAGGACATTATGTTTGTCTAAGTGGTTTATGATGTTGCTACATATTATGTGTTCTAGGATTTTACATGTGATGCTGGTAAGTGATACTGGTCTGTAGTTCCCTGGGTCAGATTTTTCTCCTTTTTTAAATAGGGGGGGTGACATTAGCTTCTTTCCAGTCCTTTGGTACTCTGCCCTGGTTAAGTGAAGCCTGAAAGAGTATTTTGAACACTGGGGCTAGCTCATTACTTAGTTCTTTGAGTAATCTAGCTGGAATACCATCAGGTCCAGAAGCTTTATTTGGTTTGGTGTTGGCTAATAGTTTTTGAATTCCATTTTCTTGTACTACTATATCTTCTATGTTGTCTACTTGGTTCAAATTCAGTAATATGTCTTTGTCTCCTGGGGCTGAGAATGCTGATGCAAAGTATTTGTTTAGAATGTTTGCTTTAGTTTCATTATCATTATGTATTATGTTATGTTCATCTTTTAATGGCGCTACGCCTGTTGTTTCCATTTTCTTAGACTTAATGTATGACCATAGGTTTTTGTTGTTATCTTTAGATATTACATTGTTTATGTATTCACTCTGCAGCTGTCTGCTTACTTTTTGGGTTAAGTGTTTAATTTTTATATACTATTTGTAAACTCTTTCTCCATTAGTTTCTTTAAATTTTCTATAGAGGTTTTCCTTCTGTTTACAAAGCTTCTTTAGTCTATTATTAAACCAGCATTTATTTATTTTGTTTGATGTGTATTTAGTTGGTATATGATTTTCTATTTTGCTTTTAAGATGGTTTTTAATGAAATTCCAGAGGTCATCGACTGGTTGGTTAATGTCTTTTTCTAATAAGAATGTTTGTTGAAAGTTTAGTGCAGCTTGGTGTAGTTGTGTTAGGTTACATTTATTCCAGAGTAAGATTTTTCTTTTGGGTTTTGTATTGGCTACTGCTTTTATCTGACTGTGTATTTTTATGATCTCATGGTCTGATAGACCAGGGATAATTTCATAATCAACTACTAATCCAGGTCTGTTGGTTAAGAAGAGATATAATGTGTTGTTTAATCTCTCCAGATATCACCACGCATGACTGATAGGTTCGGGTTCAAGTCCCCAGGCTGATACAGCATCTCGAAATGGATACCATTGTGGCGTCCATGCGGCAATGGGCAGACACGAAACCGGAAGTGGTGGTCTTTACTTTCGTCAACAAGCATGGCGTCACTAGTGAGTACACTCCACGTGCTGTGTATGAGAAGGCCGGGAGGTTTGCATCCCGCTTACGACGGTACGGCTTTAGAAAAGGGGACGTTATAGCCAACGGGCTCCCGAACTCGCCAGAAAGACTTGTGACAGACATGGGGATTATCATGGCAGGGTGTGTCATGGTCAACGCTCAGGTAGGAGTGTCTCTTTATTGGCACTGTTAAGGTATATTGATATTTGAGAGACATTTTTTTTAAATGACCAAAGCATATAAACATATTGATGACATTTTTGCATTGCATCTGTATAGGCCCTATAGTAAAACGTTATTTCTGTAATGTTGTGCTGTGCATATTAAGAAATATATTTAGATAATCTACACCTCCACACTCACTATTCCTTAGTCTTTAAAATCGATGGGGCACTGTTAAAGTATATTGATATTGAAGAGAATTGTTATTTAAATGACCAATAGATATAAAAATTATTGTTGACATTTTTGCATTGCATATGTATATATATTAAAAGCTATTTTTTTTTATAATGTTGTGCATGTGTGATTATTCATTTAAGAAATGTAGTAAGTTTTTCACCACCATCACTAATCCTTAGTCTTATAAACCGTTGGGGCACCACACATGAAATGTCGACCGCCTTCCTCTGTTCCGCTCTGTCTTTTGCCTTAAGTAGAATCTCTTCCAGTGACAGGCTACTACTCTCTTTGATGCTGTCTTTCCATCGCTTTCTTTGTCGACCTCTTCTTCTTTTACCTGGTACTGTTCCCTGATAGAAGGTCTTGCGAGCTCGAAGGGCCCTGTTATATAACCATAAACTTTTAGTCAGCGTTTTTTTCAGTGTAGCCAATAGGTCATCATGGGGGCCAATGTGATCCTGTTCTGAATCTCCTCATTTGTGATGTCGTCTTTGTAGTTGATACCTAGTATCCTTCTATAGCATCTCAATTTCATTGTTAGTATCCTACTCTCAAACTTTGCAGTTAGCGTCCAAGATTAGCAATTATATAAGAATTTGATTAAGACCAATCATAGCATAAGTCTGATTTTAGTGAGCTTTGCGAGTGTAGCTGTGGACGGAGTCTACATTGGTGGCAATAAATATGTAGTAGCTCTTGTATAATATCTGAATGTATTTCTAGATACTAGTCTAGTACCAAGCCATCATTTTATAATACTAATCTTCTAGTCCAGAACTACTAGGTAAACTTTTTACTATTAAATCATATCACTGTGCAACGTATAAAGTGTTCATATTTATTTGATTTTATTTGTTTCAATTGTACAGAAACATAGACCTATTGTAGTATCACGAATTTAAAAGTTGCATCAGTAGCTTTTAAAAAGATTGTTATATTATTTGTATTAGGTTTGTATGATCAATGTTAAAATAATACATTTAGTGGGAAGCGTGGTCGAGAGGCCAATTGTATAACCCAATTGCGCTTGAACGTGGCTTGGCTTGGCTACCTAGAATGGGGCTCGAGGTTCGACACACCCGACTCGGGCTGAGTGGTGTTTACTGAGCGCCTAAAGGCAGCACGGAAAACCAACTCCTAGATACCCCCTCCCCCCCCCCCACTGGACCACAAATGAGATTGGACCAAAAGCGCTCTGAGCATGCTATAAGCATGCAAGTAGCGCTATATAAAAGCTATAATATATATATATATATATATATATATATATATATATATATATATATATATATATACATAAAACATTACATATAAAATCAAAAGCTATATTTTACATTTGCTATCTAGGTTTGTGAAGTTGACGGCTCTGATTTCTTCCTCACCGCCAACAACTCTAACTGTAAAGGAGTTATTCTCTACAAGAAGAACAATAATGCGATGTTCAAGTTGTTTGAGCCTCTCATTGGTCAGAACTGTGCAGAGTACACTGAGGTCTTCGTGCAACAGGCACCCTCTCTGACAAAACTGCTGCTCTGTTCCCGTGTGGAGGGAGATCTGACTCCACTGCTGCAAGATCTGGGGCAGGATGAGATCTTTTCTGACGCAGAGACGTCGCCAAGTGACTTGGCTGTTTTGTTCACCACTTCAGGAACGTCCGGGTTCTCCAAGCTGGTGCCCAGGACGCACGAGCAGATACTGCAAGCTGGCAGGTCTTTTGAAGGCGGCAACGTAAAATACTACTCTGACCGACCGTTTGGCTGGATGGGAGGATTCCCGTTCGACTATATAGTTAGATGCTCCCATAGGGTTCTTCAGGTAATATTTTTTTTTACATAAAATGTTATGACACTATCTTTTTTTTTTCAAGGACGCTAAATTAAACTTCAAAATCGCAAACCAAATAAAAGCTACTAACAGAAGATCTTTAAAAAAATTGACAATATTCATAAGAATCATCATAGCATTTGAAACACACACACACACACACACACACACACATACATATACACACGCACATACACACACACACACATATATATATATATATAAATATATATATATATATATATATATATATATATATATATATAATAAGAAGTGTTGATATGGTTGATAAGCTATGTTCAAAGACATATATATACATATGACCCTAACTTATCCACCACATCAATGCTTTTTTATTTTCTACACAGGATACACCGAAACATTTCAGTTTCTAGTTTGTTTCCGCCATGTAGGAAAATGTTCTAAAGGCTGTCTGTGAAAAATCTTAAATAATAAAATGTCCTCTGTCATTGTTCTGGTCACTAGGACAAATTAACGGACGACTTTGCAGAGACCAGTACAGACATATGGGACGTGATCAGCAGAGAGCAGTGTACTGGCGCCGCCATGCTACCCATTGCTATACTGGACCTTATCCACACCTACACAACATCAAAGCCCTCCTACAAGATTCCCTTCATAGTGACCGGTGGTCAGCCGATTACAAGGGTAAGTGTGAACAGTCTATCGCGTATTTTTGCATCGGTCACTCAATACTTTGAACACTGATAAGGATGTATCTAGAAAGTCTTATGCTGCCATCTGCTTCAAGCCTTCACAAGACGAAATGACAGATCAATCTTTAACATGTGTGCTCCATATAGTCTAGTCCTCTATTGATAGCAGATACTATAAACCCTCTAGCCTTCGATAGATAAATAATACATATAAACTGCTCAGATCTTATATGGATCTATGTCTATGATAAATAGCTTATTTATTTATAAATTACTAATACTCCTACTTAAGGGTGATTGACGTAATGCCATGTTTAATATATTCCTTTTCTCTTTCACTAACTCCAACAAACACGATTTTCACGATCAATGTAACAAATCACTCCTACAACAATCTCCATTGATCATGTTTTCTAATATTGTACCATTGATCCAACTCCCCAGAATCTCTCACCTGCAGTAGGATTACTTACAGATGCCTTGGTAGTAACATACTCCTCAACGGAGTGTGCTATGGTCAGCGTCGGAGTTGTCACCTCCGCTGACCAAATGAAAGACAACTTTGTTGGTAAACCTGGTAAAGACATCTCGTTGACCATAGTGGACGACAGCAATAACCCGGTAGCCACCAACGAGCAAGGGCTTATTTTACTTAAGTGTAGGTATTTAAAACAATTATTTCAAGAAGAGAGAGAGAGAGAGAGAGATCGGATCAAAGTCTACTCATCAAGCATTAGGAGCATATTTCAAATTAAAAGTGAAAGTTTTTTTTAATTTAATTAAAACAAAAATTGCAAGTGAATCATAAGATTTAAATGAGTTGTAGAAAATCAACGCATTTTATCTTCTTAAGAATCTTGATTCTATCTTTTACGTGATTTGTAAATTCGAAATTATTTTCATTGAATGGGATGATAACTTTAATCCCGTCTTACTTTAATCCCTTTATTTGACCTGCGTTCTTATTATTACGAGAAATAGTGCTTTGTAGACGCCAGGAGAATGACTTTCTTAACCCTCAGAATGCAGGATAACAATTTTCGCTGGGCAGTGCTAAACAGTGCTGGTATAGCTCAATTTGCCCTTATAGATCTCAAGATGGCTAAGAGGAGAAGAGAGATAACGTAAATGTTTTGTTCTAGGGGGTAGTAACTAGTAAATGTTTGAGTAACTCTGGCTTTGTAGGTGAGTTAGCAACTGTAAGCTGATTACAATGAGACTCTAACTACTTTTAAGTCAAGACAAACATACGTGGTATGGTCATATCATTTGGTCAAAGGGTGTTTGAAGACCTTTCCGTAGAACGTGGAAAAACTGAAGAACATCTCTCCATGGTCACGTCTGGGGAATAATCTACCAAAGAGCTTCTTCCAGGCGTCTCGATTCTGGATGAGTCTCTCCGACCCGTAGTTTTTCTAATCAGTTGGGCATCTGAATCTCTGCGCCAGGCATTTCTGGGCCGTCCCCTTTCTTTCTTCCCTTATTATATGATATTTGTATAAAAAAAGATTGTGAATGAAAGATGTCAAAATAAAGGTCCTGACAAGTCCACTAACCACTCAAACCAAAGATGTTTTAGCTTTGTTTTCCAACAATCACGTGTTGTTTTTTTTCTTTATTTGCAGCGCCTTTCATCCTGACCAACTACCTCCCAGCAGTTGCGAGCAGCTCTATCTTCACCCCAGACGGGTACTTCATTACAGGCGACCGTGGCATGCTGGACGAGTCTGGAAACCTGTTCTGTTTCGGCCGCGCTGGCGATGTCATATCTCAGGGACCTCTCCTTGTATACACCAGTTGGCCTGAGAAGGTTTTATCAAAGTGTCCGGACGTGGCAGACGTAGTGGTTCTGGTTATGTCGGTTACGGACAATGCCGCCGGTTTTTACGCATGCGTGGTGCCCAAACCAGGTTCTACTGTCACCAAAGAATCTTTGATGGACTTTTACACATCTTCTTTCATGACCTCAACCACGTCGGAGAAATTTAAACCGGAGCTGGCAGACATTTTTCTTTTTGAGCGATTTCCCCAGACATTTACAGGGAAGGTTAACAAACCTCGACTGAAGGACCTTGTTCTACAACAGCTATGTGTTAACAGCACAGCTATAGCATAAATATTTATAAAAACTTTTTTTTCATCAGAAGCTCGACTTAGAGAGAGAAAGAGAGAGGGATATATAAATACTTATCTTATCTTATATAATACAGACGTTACACCGAAAAAGAAGAGAGAGAGAGAGAGAGAGAGAGATATAGATAGATAGATATACTATAAAGTAGATAGTAAGGCGTATGAATGTATGTATGTATGTATGTATGTATGTATGTATGTATGTATGTATGTATGTATGTATATATATATATATATTACTTTTTTATGTTTAGGACAGTTTATCTCAGATACGGACAATGTTAGGGACACTGAGTTCAATTTAAGCAATAACCATTGTCGTGGACACCGACGTACATACCGATGTTTAGCCTGGCCGAGTTCGCAGGGCTAAAGTTATAGTTTTATGCTTTTAACTACAAATTAAATTACAATGCTCGGAACACAGTACACATTGTATTGTTATTTGTATAAGTTGTAGAGTGGTAGCAAAAAGGGCGTTGGCAATGTTTTACCATGCTCATATCTGCAGTATTTTAACTTTCAATATCACTGCCTGGTATGGCAATCTGAATATTTAAAAAAAAAAAATCATAAAATTCTAAATGCTCCTGGCAAGGTCATTGTAAAAAGCCAGCCCCGTTGTCCAACTGTTTGAGAAAAACATTCAAAAGAAAGCTAAAAAGATTTGAGAAATAAAAAATAAAGAATGTGATTTTGCTAACCCAAAGAAGATACAAGACACAACAGTCAAACAGACACAGAAACTCTTTTGTTCCACTTGCAATTAAATCATAAAATACAATTCAACTATCTGATATATACATTGCACCTTTTACTTTTGAGTGAGTCTGGTGTGAATGTGTATTTTGTTTTCTTTGGTTAAAATGTGGGCTTTTTCTGCACTATGCACAAATTGTAAGACTAATTTCCTAATGTATAATAAAGATTATTATTATTGTGTTACAAGCTATCTAATAATCATTCTCTTGCACTGCCATGGTCAAGCTTCGTTAGAAAAACATAAAATTCATTGTAGTCTCTTTAACAGTATCCACTGATAAATTTTCTATGATGTGGTAGGTCTGCAGCAGTACCATCCTCTGACAAGCAACGAGAATCCTCTTAGGAATGTTAAGAGCCTTGGAGGTATCTGTGAGGTCATTATCCGCTCAGTTGATGTAACATCAGGTTATATTGTTATTTTAGAAAACTTTCATAACCGCTTAATCTCCAAGCCTAGGTTCCCATATTTTCTTATTTTTGTCCAAGATAAATGTAGAAATGGGGTATCTACTTTTTGTTGTTGGCTTGGAAAAGGGGAAGGGAGCGAATAAATAAAATTGCTACTAAAATTAACGGTCCCTAATTATGAGAGCGTGTAGGCCTATATGTCTGGTATGCATGCTGAAGCGTGTCTTACCCAATTAAGTCAAAAGTCTATGTGGGAGAAATTACGATGCGTAGGTAAAAAAAAAAAAATGGAGTTCCTGAGATTGAAAAGAGAGAAAGAGAGAGAAGGAAAGAGAGAGCGGACCATAACATTTCATTGTAACACATACACTAAATCAAGGGTTGAGAAAGTATGTTAGGGTTGATCGTTAAAATGTGACTCGTTATATTTCAAAAAAAATTAATTAAAAGTGTTTTCCGGCCATAATGAACAATATAAAGCCTAGGTACAACGGGCGTAGAAGGTGTGTACTGCTAGTTAGCCATACAGACTCTGAATAGTTTTTTAGAAGCCTGCGATAGGGAAATAGCCGCTATTAATTTCGTGTGGTCTGTCTATCCGTCCGTCCGTCCTGTTTAGATCTCAGAAACTAGAAAAGAAAGAAAATCGGACATCATGATATTTTAGTCCTTTTTGTTTTCCGAAAATGAACCCTTTAATCTTTTAAATATTTACTATGCAAGCAGATATTTCATAAAAATGAACCACTTTAATATGAAAAAAAAGTTAGGTTAACACCTTTTACCAATGGTGTATAGATGGTTACGTAATTCTATATGTTCAACAAACTAAAGAAATGATTGTTGATTTTATGAAACAAAAAGACTATCTTACTAAATTCATATAAACAACCAAACCGTAGACCAAGTGGAAGAATACAAATACCTAGGTACAACCATAAGTAACAAAGAAGTGAATACTGTCAAATCTTTATACATAGGAAGCTCGCAAAATATAAAATTAAAAAAAAAAAAATTTTACACAGCAACCATTGTAGTCTTATTAACTTTGCTATCAGCTGGTGGTATAGTAATACTTCACCAGTACAAGGACATAGGCTAAATAAACTAATTTTAAAAAGCATTGTATATCACTTGAACTCGGGTACCATCTCTTGAAAATCTGTTTCATAAAAAATGCCTTTCCAAAATTTTCAAAGACAATTTGGACCCATTAGACCACAGTTACTTCAGATCTCGATGAGTGGTCGTCTCCTCTCCATTCGAACTAGAACAGAAAGATTTTAAAAACTCATTTATTCCTATTTTAGTAAGGATGTTTCAAGGTCAATTGTTGTCAAAGACAAGTACATAAAGGCCTACTTCACAGAGGGCTCGTTGTGTATACCTCAATGTGAATATTGTTGGCTTCGCATCTATATTGTTATTGTTATTGTTATAATACCTACGTTGAGGTTGAGATCTTGATTTCAGAAAGCATTTGTCTACGTTTTCGCGTCTTGATTTTCAGAAATGTTTCACTGATAGCACTGTCTGGCACAGCTACAATCAAAAGTGCAATTTTATTCCAGACATCATGCTTAGAAAAGTCTAGACAGTCTACACTAGAAGAACTTACTGAAGTACAAGACTATTGGATCTATATAAGTATTCATATACAGGGGTTTTAGTGTCTTGTTGGTTTGGAAATGGAAATCTAAAGTGAGTCTTAATTTGTTAGAGAACAAACCACTTGAAACTTTAGATCTAGAATCTAGATTATTTAAGAGTTTGATAGATGTATAAGAGTTAGACAAAGGCAGGTAGATCTAGATGTAAGTAGAACTAGACTGGTTGGTGGATAGTGAGAGGGAGAGTGGTCAAATTAAAAGTTATTTACGGTAAGCTGACCGAGACATGTGGTTGTCATGGTTACGTGGGTTCTGCTTTATTGACTGTCCCCAGCCTTATACAGTATTTGATTCCCCGCCCCCCCCCAGATCTCTACATTAATGGACGCTGTAATACAAGTATAGTGTCACGAATTCGTTTGTGAATTGTATTGTTCACACATTCCATTAGACATTTTATATCCGACGGGACGGTAATGCCTCATTTATTACTTCTAGCGTACAGTAAAGTTGATTTTTAACATAAACAGTTCGCTAAACTACACAATTTCAGGCGGATTCATTTTTTTTAATGTCAAACTTGAATAAAACTTAAAGTTCTTTTAAAAATGAACGTAACGTAGATTGACAAACAGACACAGAGTCACAACACGTCACCCTCACATTCGTCTCTCGGTTGTCTCTCATCCCACACTTCACCGTTCACTTCTCTATTTATAGCCTCAACTACGATGGAATCTCTCATGGTTACATCAGAATCTTTTTCAGCCTATCTTTACAACTTATCCAGATAGTTTTACAAAGGCTTGAACCACGCACTCAATAGCATTTGCGTAAATAAAAAATGTTTCCTTTTCTGACCTTGCGATCCATGATGTTGTTAAAATATTCTGTTTCTATGGTCAACGGTTAACGAACCTCTAGGGTGTCATCTGGCCAGCCGAACGACCAACCGCCCTTACTCTCCCCAACTAAAGTCAGGTTCCCATTAGAAATGCGTGGACTTAGGGGCGCTCTAAAAAATCCCGAAATTAAAAATCCCAGTCTTCAAATAGATTAGAACCCAGGTACGGAAGCCAAGCGCTTAACCACTCACCTACAGCGCCCCCACTGCGTAGAATCTTTTTCATCATCGTACTGTAGGTAATCCTTTTTGTTTCATTTTGATGTCAGTTTTGAAATATAATCTTGAAATAAAATGACCAAGTTTGTTATAACAAACATTTATTCAGCTCAATGGCAACGGAAAGTGCGGAGACAATAGTGGAGGCGCTCAAAGCATGGGCACTGAAGGCTCCAGACAAGGAGGTTTTCAGATTTATGAAAGACTCAGAGGTGTATGCCTCCCTGACTCCCCAGTACATCCTCCAGGTGGCCAGCAAGTTTGCAGCAAGGCTCAGGAAGTACGGCCTTACAGACGGCGACGTAGTCGGGAACACGCTTTTGAACTCACCAGAGAGACTGTTGACAGATTTCGGAATCCTTCTGGCAGGGTGCGTCACGGTCAGTTGTGAGGTAAGAACGATAATCCAGAGATACGTGGGATTAAACCGTCCCCATCCAGGGGGGCTATAGATGCTGTCGTCACTCCCCCCCCCACACACACACCATGTGGGAGGGCGACAATATAACAAATGGTTAAGATAGAAACAGTCATTATAAAATATTAAGACTAGTGAATGTTTTTGTACACTAATAGTGTAATCTTTATCAAAATTTGCCGGGTCGAGTTGGAAGGGGGCAATCACTCCTACATCACCCCCGTCACCTGATCCGCTAGTGAAATACACGTATCCTAACCCTAGCTCTAACCCTAAACACAGCACTAAACATAATACTAACCATAACCAGTACATGAAAATAAACTGAAAGAGAAATTATGTGACACCTGTATGAAACATTAGCGATGTACAAAAATAAAGGCCCATTGGAAAGACAAGTGATAACCGCGTTGTCAAAGTTTTAGCCAACCATAAAACTGTAAATATTTGTTAATAATGGACGTTTGTATAAAATGTAAGCAGAGTCATCCATATAGGCGGCATTGAGCCGTGGGACTACTCTATTTTATTTTCTAAAGACGAGATGGCTGCTTCTCCAAGCAGCTGTTTAGCTCTTAATAAAAGCGAATACAATTTTTATATTTGGATCACCGGCTCCTGATTTTTCCTCTGAGCTTACCCCCGAAGCAATTCTCGTGTTTGGGTGGTGGAGATTTTCACGTTAAACTAAACAATGTCAGGGTCGCTAAATTAAAGTTTACTGTTGCCATCTCTATGAAATACAAGTGAACTATAATTGTATTGAGGTTTCAATGCGTGATACTTAATCTCCAAGTAGACTCTCCATTATTACCGCTAGTTAGTTGCCTGTTAGTTTCTGAATAGAAGCTGAATGGACGGAGAGTCTGATGCCTCCTTTAGTATTGTTCAGTATAAACAAGAAACCCTCATTAAATTCAGTCTGCACTGCTTAAAAGTGCACACAATATAATCAGAAAACCTTTTAAAAAAACAACACTTCTTTTATTTTGTGCATCAGACACACACAAAAAGCTAGATATATTTATATAGTATCTAGACATCGGAATATATTTATATAGTAGATAGACAGTGGATTTTTCGAAGCATCCTACACTTTGAATAAACATAATCACAGAATGTATACCAAGTCTTTTCTACTGGTTTCAAAACAAAAAAGAAAATTATTACTTGGATAAAATCAAGACCGATATTACATTGCACCCAAGCGGAAAGCATTTCAAAATATTTCAATCAGTCTTAACTATTTCTCGAATCCGTTAAGTCGCTTTAAGAAAGTTTAAAAGAATAAATTTAAAGAACTAATTAAAAGAATTAATTATGAAGACGTGTTTAATTATATATTTTTAATTTCTATACTAGCTGAACCTACAAAACTAAGACGAAGATTTACCAAAACCAAATATCCTCCCCCCCCCTTCCCCATAGAAAAAGGAATAAAGAAATAGAGATGACATGCGACTCTCTATGAGACAATCGTCGTGAAGTAATAGTCTTAGATCTAGTGAATGATGGCATGAATGATGCAAAACAAAAATATCTTTGTAATCCAGTTCTAGCACTGACAACCATCTCGCTGCCATGAACATCTAATGCTGCTCTACTTCTTTCAGACTGCTGAACATTTCTCTGAACAGTTTTGGAGCACCATCAGAACCGCCCAGTGTAAAGCCATATTGCTGACCACCAACCAGGAGAACCATGCCTTTAGACTATTCCGACCATTCATGCCAGACTCGTCGCAAAAGTCCGGCCAGGCCAACGTACAGATCGACAAGGTCCAGAGCGTGAGACAGCTGATTTACTGCCACCGTGACGACGGCAGTGGCCAGGAAGTCTCTCTTTTGGAAAGCCTAGAGGATGACGAATCCGAGGGCTACATTGCCTCCCCGAAGCCCGATGACCTAGCGACAGTGTTTGTCACCACTGGGTCCAGGGGAACCTGTCTCTTGATTCCAAGGTCGCACTGGACAATTCTCACTGTCGGTAAAATGTTTCAGAAGAATCACGGATGTTTCTTCAACGATAGACCTCTTGGCTGGGTGTTCTCGTTTCCATACGATTTCTTGAATGAATCTTCAGTCAGAGTTTTACTGGTAAAGAATTACTATTTTTATATTGACATTAATTTAATAGTGTAGCCACAGTGTAATTAATTTAAGAATATGGGCATAAAAATGTATCACTTAACAGTGTTTGATTCTTTTCGGAATGACAGTCTAGTCATCTTGTCTTTAAGTTGATCAGTTCATTGCACTTCATTCTGATTGAGTTCTTTGTAGGACGATTTCATTTATTATTGAATATCTTAATACACTATACATTTTGTTAAGTTCTGTTCTATGATGTTTAATTAAGCAGGGGCTGGCCTGTGGCATAGAAAAACTAGGTAGTCTCCTAGGACCTCCAATTGGTGGAAGAGAGGCCTCGCACAGGACTCTAAAAATAGAGAAAAAATTTGCAAAACTTGGATCAGATCTTAAACAAAGCAGAGCGTTAAGACTCAGTGTTGACTAGTCAAACTCTGGTTTTAACACAGAAATAAATTGCGACATATGAATTTCAGTTATTTATCGATTTAATAAACTGCGTTTTATTATTTTTTTTTTATAAAGCTTATATCAACTCACTCTGTCTGTCTGTCTGTCTGTCTGGTAAAAGGATTGTACACGTTATTTATCCCACAGCCAATCTCAAATTAAGCTAATATTTTGCACAATTATTTCTTTTACCTGACAACACAAGAATCAATTTTAAAAAGTATTAAATTAGCTAATTAACTATTGGTTATTAATTACTGCTGAAGATAGGGATTTTAACATCGGCATCTTTGGGCCCCCGAGTCTACCCAGCTCTAATGGGTACGTGACATTAGTTGGGGAAAAGTAAAGGCAATTGGTCGTTGTGCTGGCCACATGACACCCTCGTTAACCGTGGGTCACAGAAACAGATGACCTTTACATAATCTAACATATAGATCGCAAGGTCTGAAAGGGGGAACTTTTTACATTGAAATTGAGCTGCTGAAGGCGCCTTGAAATGTCCCTAAGTTACATCTTATAACACTGTAGCCTAACCCTATGCCGAAGATCTTTGTTTACAATGATTAGATAAAATAATTCCATTTTACAAAATACTTTTTGATCTTGTTAGAGAAATCATAACAATATTGTTCCTTAAAGAAAGCAAAGAAACACTTGATAAATTCAAACTTAATGATTAATTCACAAATATAAAGTTTGAAGTTTGTTGAATTATCTCCCTTTCATAAAATAACTCTTAACTGTAGAAATTAGAAGCTACTAGATTGTAGTTAAATTTCAGCTTACACCTCTCTGGCCATTTTCAAAAGTAAAGAGAAACTTTGCAACGATACTAGATGCAATCAATTTACTGATATATATATATTTACAAAGCTTATACCAACTCTTTTTGTCTGTCTGATTAATAGTTTGTTTGATACCGACAATGGAGATTAATCCTTCTGTATTAAGAGATGGTTAAATATGTGGGGTTTAGTCCCCTTAGAAAATTGTACCAGTTTTTTCTCCCATACCAAATTCTCGTATCAAGTTGAAACTTCCAACAGCCATTTATGCGCCTAACAAAAAATGAATCAATTAAAAATTAACTAATTTGTCAATTATTTTTTGGTAGCTAATTACTTTATTTGATATCCAAAAACGTGAAATAACTTTAATATATAATTAAGAGATATACTTGTAAATGTGGAGTTCTTTGTCTAAGATAAGTGTTTGTGTTTTTTTTTTAAAGTATTTTGATATTTTGCTTCTTTAAGTATTACTATAAATGTTTGGGTGCTTATTACTATTTCTTGCACATTATTTTGAACTATGTCTCTTCCCCTTGGAAGGATTACTTTGAGTGTCAGAAGAGAGTGTCAGCCCAAGACAAATGGAATGTCATCTGCAAAGCGAAATGTGAGACCGCTTTCCTCTTGCCCCAAGTGCTGCTGGAGCTCATTATAGTTCTCAGAGAGAAGAGGCCATCTTACAAAGTACATACACTCATCACTGGTGGACAGCCGATTATCCAGGTAATCTGAAGACATTGTATGTGTATTCGTTGATGGCAATAACTTAGATATGCCCTAGAAAGAAAGGCTTAGATTCAATTGTCCTTTGACTTGCGAAGAAACCCAAATATGGAAAAAGGTGAGAGTGAACCTTGGGGGGAAATAAGGAGCTTTTACCACTGGGCAGCTTGTATCGCTCAGGCCTAAATTGAGGCAGATCCTGAGACGATGCTGATTCATTTGAATCATAAAGCAGTCAGTGTAATGGGATGAAACTGCTGTAGGGGCGACAACGTTGTTCCAAAGTCGCCCTTTTTGATAAGGAAATCAATCAATTTTCATTCGCAGGTACTGCCAGGTAGAGCTTCGTTAAATGGAAACAAAACTCCTTCTAGTCCCTTTAACAGTGAGCACTGATATTTCTTTAATGTGCAAATCTGCAGCAGGCCCTTTGACAGGTCGTACGGATCCTCTAATGAATGCTTAGGGCTTTGAATATGTCTGCGAAGCAAGTTGAAATGATCTCTTCGGTTGATAAAACAACAGGGATTATTGTTACTATAAATAGCTTCTATAGTCCCGAAATTTCTAAGCTTGTTGTATTTTGTATGTTTCTTATGTCGATGTCCCTTCTATTGTGGGCTAGTTGTAAGGCCATGTCAATGATGGTTACGGATTTTTCTTTTTTTTTGTTTGTTGATAAACAGTAAATCTAGGAGTTTGAAATTGACCGTCTGGTCAGTCAAAATATGTTATTATTATTATTATCACCATTATTACTTTATCTCTTGAATCAATACAAATGTTATTGTTAAATCAAGCGTTGAGTATTGTTTGTATTGGTATCGCTCTGAACTGTCGTCGGGATGGCCCCTGCTTCGAACCCTGCCCGCTGCCGCCTTCCTGCGGGATGTTTTGGCTAAGATGTAATAACCTATAATTTAGAAGGAACATCCGATTGATCCGAAACATGTAAATCAAACACTTACAAACACAAACATTCAATGAACTAATTGGGGCAAAAGATTTGAAGACAAACATTTAAAGGTGAGTCCGGGCAGAATTGAAGTACTAAGATTACTGAATGAAAGGTCAGTCTCTGCGAAGGTAATAAACAGTATCCCAATACCGGGCGCAGTATTTAGAGTTCTCTTTTGGTTTAGTGAGACATTCTTTTTCTTTAATCCCTTTGATGTTATAAACAAATAGAATCGAGTCACACAAAAACTTAATAATGAAACCCAACTATTTTTACTTTTCCCAAACTAATGTCATATACCAGTTACAGCTGGGTGGACTCAGAAACGCCATAAAGATCGCGAAATTCGAAATCCATATAGTGTTAGCTACATCTAGCTCCAATGACAAACTACATTTTACTGTTGCATTTCTGTAAAGAATGTTTCTATTTTCCGTCAGTCCATCACTGGAGCCATCGGTCTGCTGACGGAGTATGTCAAAGTGATCTACTTCGCTACCGAGACTGGACTGCTGACCTCCGCGGTGGTCAGCCAGCAAAATAAGACAGAGATGAAGCTCTATTACTGCGGGATGCCCATCAAGGATGTGGAGTTACAGATAGTAAATGACGAGGGCGAACAACTGGCGCCCTACGCTGTCGGAAACATTGCAGTAAAATGTAAGAGAAGGACGATGTATCCAATGTGTTGATATTTTGATAAGCATGTTTTTCAAAGCCCCCGACAGAGAAAAAGCCGATATTGGTTTTGTGGTGTTTGTCTGTCCTTTTGTCGATCATTCCCTCAGTTAATAATAATAATAATAATAATAAAAATAATAATAATCTTTATTGTCCATGAGGAAATTTGTCTTACAATTTGTGCATTACACCAAACAGAACATAGTAACTATGAAAAAATAAGTACATTCATACATTTCATTCATAATTTACATACGAAAAAATTATATATCAATTGTTTCTATTTAATGATTTGATTGCCAGAGGTACAAATGAGTGTTTATGTCTGTTTGTCTTTGCTATCGGTGTCTTGTATCTCTTTTGTGATGGTAAAATCACAAAATCCTGACCCAAAGGGTGATTTCTTATTTCTATAATCTTTTTTGCTTTTTTTATGGATGTTTGTCTCAAACAGCTGCCCAAATGGGGTTTGTTTTTTACCAATGACTTTACCAGCAGCATTTAGGATTCTATGGAGTCTATTTTAATTTCTAATGCTCAGATTGCCATACCAGGCAGTCATATTAAAACTTAAAATATTGCAGATGTGGACGTGATAAAACATAGCCAAAGCCTTTTCACTAACATTGAACGAGGACAGTCTTCTCAGTAATCGTAATCTTTGCTGCCCCTTTTTGCTGATATAATCAGTATTTGCAGTAAAATTTAGTTTATTGTCTAGGATAGTACCAAGGTATTTAAAAGTTTGCACTGATTCAATAGTCTCTCCAGCTACAGAAACAATATCATTTTCTTTCTTTTCCCTACGAAAATCAATTATAATTTCTTTTGGGTTGTTTTACTTTTACACTTAATAATAAATACATTTATTTACATATATAACATAATAGTATAATAATAATTATTAATTAAAAGCGCAATTGAAAATAGAATTATACGATATTTTTAAGAGCATTGTTATAGATGTATCAATTTCTCAATTTTGTATAAAAATCCTTAACACTATGTATGTATTAACCAAAAGTATTACTTTAAAAAAAAATGTGTAATATTTTTTTAGTAAGATTGATATAAGTTAGTACCAAACAAAAGTTATTTATGATCTAGCTTTACTTTGGTTTCGATATTCTTGAAGTTATAGTACTAAGCACCAATGTAGCTACTTTTAATCCATTTCTTTATAGACGTGAATGTACAGCTACCTTCCAATATCTAGTACAACTTCGAAGAAACATGGTTTATTAATAAACTTTAAAAAAAAATTATTGAAATTAAAATGATAAAATTGAACAAAATTGTTTTTCTTCAATATGATTTGAGCAAAGATCACGTTTGTTTTTCCAACTTTTAACGCACACAATAAGCTCATTTTAATGTTTGACCGAATATATTCATGAAACTTTTTAAGAATTCAAATACATTTGTGCCTAAGGCTTTACAAAATTTTAAACGAGTATTCCAATTGGCCGCCAGTACCACTTATTAAAAACATATTATTGTTAATATAAACAGTAGTTAATAAAAAAAATATGATGAGATAGTCTAACATAGCCTCCGAGGTGTTAATGAATATACAATTCAGTTATACTTTATAATGTGGCTTAAAATATTGTATGATATTGTATGATATAAAACACTTTAATTCTCAAAGTAGAAATAACAGAAAAAAAATGATCATAATGTTAACACACTATAAAACTTAATTTCACTAATAGATTCACAAAAGTATGATATTAACATACTATATAACTTAATTTCAATAATAAATGCACAAAAGTATTTAACATTAAGCTTAAAACTAGTTAACTGACATATCTCGCTTTAAGTTTGTCTCCTCCTTTTATAGATCTATACTTCTAATCTTCTCGAACAGGGAATAAAGTAGAACTTTTCATTTCTAATTAAATTCCTTTATTAAAACTCCAACTGTATGCTTAAAATTTTGGATTTTCGCGAAGACAAAATGCTTAAGTAAACATTCTGTTTGCACTTCTCTCTGGACCTTGACGCGTACATCACGTGACCGTTTGTTTTATTTAAAAAGTCGTGTCGTTCACGACATTGTATTCCTCCTTGAAACTTAATCATGATTATTGAACATTGACGTTTCAATTAAATCCTAATTATAATTATATCCCACGTTCATCTTTCAGCGCCTACAATGGCGACATCTTACTATAATCAGCCAGGAGTCATGCAGACGTTTGTTAACGGTTTCTACGTCACCCAAGACAGGGGCTACGTGGACGACATCGGCAGCCTGTACTGCTTCGGCAGGGCCGGAGAGCAACTGAAATTGGGAGATGTGACCTACTACGCCAGCAACATCAAGGCGATGCTCTACCACAGCCCGGATGTGCTACGGAACTTTGTCGTTGTGGTCAAAGACAGAGAAGGGAGAGAGAAGTTTTACGCATGTATCGTGCCAGTGACTGGAGCCAGGCTGAGCAAGGAGTCTATGCAGAGATACTGTCAACTCTACCTCTGCAGCCCCCACTCTTTAATGGCGCTAAGCACAAGTAACAATAGCACCTCAATTCTGGATCATTTGGAATTTTTGTTTTTCGATAAATTGCCAGAGGCGGCTAATGGAAAAATTCCGATTGCCTTACTTAAGGACATGATCAGACTAAGATTGGGGTTTGAGTTACAACCTCGTTAAGATAATTTCTGGGGAAGAAAAAAAAGCATTTTCTCCACTGAAAACTAAAAGAGAGTCTTCTTATAGTTGTTTCAAAGTAGAATTGTAGAGCTTTTTGTTCCCTTAACTCCTAGCCACCAATGTTAACCCGCATTCTTTTAGTACATTACTTTTATCATTGCATGTGTTGTAGTTGATTAGATTAATAATAAAAAAATACTATTATAAACAATATTGTTGCTATCCATTCTGAGTTATCATCACAAGCACTGCTAGAGATATAGTTTAGTTCGTTCATCGTGGTTCGAAGATGACCACTGAGGGATATGCACTGCTGTTTCTCGCCTCATCTAGCTGGTGAAATGTACGTGAGCCCGGAATGTTCGGCTGCACACCAGGCAGGTTGTTTCAGCTTGTGCTGGTATCGTCTGCCTAGTTTTTCTCGGGCGCTTAATCTTCTACCAGTGCTATTTTAACTGTGAATAGACCTTGCTTTTAACGATTTAACTGTATGGAATTTATCTCTTGTAAAGGAGAGTAATCCTTGAAGGATTACTGGCACGACATGGCCTAAATGGTGCCGATGTGCCAAATACTCAAAACTCAAACTCAAACTCTGCAATTGTTGCTCCAGTTTTCACAGCGCGACGCCATGATCATCCTAAGTCTAATACTGCTAAATAGAATTTCGTAGATGGGAAAATAAATAAAAAAAAAGTCTTGTAGTTCTATTAAAATTGCATAACGAAATTAGGACCCTTGGGTCAAGTCCGGTTGTTGACAAGGAGCTATCCAACTTTTTTGGAGATGTTTATGCTTAACTAAACAATGTCAAGGACGCTAAACTAAACAATGTCAAGGACGCTAAACTAAACAATGTCAAGGACGCTAAACTAAACAATGTCAAGGACGCTAAACTAAACAATGTCAAGGACGCTAAACTAAATAATGTCAAGGACGCTAAACTAAACAATGTCAAGGACGCTAAACTAAACAATGTCAAGGACGCTAAACTAAACAATGTCAAGGACGCTAAACTAAATAATGTCAAGGACGCTAAACTAAACAATGTCAAGGACGCTAAACTTAACAATGTCAAGGACGCTAAACTTAACAATGTCTGAACACGACATCGCCTAAATTGTGCCGATGTGCCTAAACTCAAAGCTCAAACTCAAACTCATATTTGTCTTTTGTTTGTCAATGTAACTATGCATCCACATTTTTACCAAGCTTATATTAACTCACTCCGTCTGTCTGTGTGTCTGACTCTTTTACCCTTTTTCTCCCACTTCCTATTCTGGGATCAAGTTGAAATTTCGCACAATTATTCCTTGTCGATGACAACACAGGAATCAATCAAAAATCTAACCTAATAGTTTATTAACTAAAAGTAATTAATTATTTTTATATAGAAAGGTAAGATAAACATTGCACTATTGAGACATATGACAGCAACTGAATGGTACTCTCCCTTCACTCAATATTAGCTTTGTGTTTTTTTAAAGTATTTTTATACGTTGCTTCTGTATTAATTTGTTTATTGTTAATTACACAAAAAAAGTACGGGTCACATTAATAAGTCCGGTCAGCTTTGGTTTTATAACGTTTTAAAATATAAACTGAGAAACGTTTGCTTTAATATGTTCATATCTTTATGAATGATATTATTTTACCTCACAAATGAACTAGTTTTCTGAACAGATCCTACCACCATGATGACCATTCCACATCCAGCCTGTAAAGCTACGCTATTCCACCCCTCAACATGTTTACCCATAGTGCACCATTAGGTCGCAGATGATCCGTTCTAATAGACTCGACCTGCGGTCCATGACACATGAAACGGAAGTGTATATGCTCCCTTCATCAAGACCAAAAAGGTTCTCAGACGAAAATATTATTAGGTCGAGCTCACTGCCAGACAGAAAGATCTTCCTGTTAACAATCAATTTCTCACATTCGTAGTTTCAATTCACTACTTCCTGTAATAAGACATAAGTCTTTTCAAACTTCGTGTCATGTCTGTACTTTTCACGACCAACTGTAGGCTAGGAGATCAACTGTGATCGTAAAGTAAATTTCAGTGTCAATCGACAGTCAAAACAAACCTTAACAATATCCTCATCACTTGGTGTTATGCACATCATATATTTTAGAATAGATGGACAGGGTCATAAGGGCATGTACACGCACAAGGACAGAAAGGAGGACCTTACAATTAGGACAATTTAACAAACAAGAGAAAGTAAGCTAGACTTACAATTTATTCGATGAAAGAAATTAGTTAATCAAAGTTCATGAACAATAGGGAAAAAAACTAATTTCAAATTTATGGGGTGCCCGAGTCCCCCCCTCCCAACTGTAATGCCCGAGTCCACCCCCAACTGTAATGCCCGAGTCCACCCCCAACTGTAATGCCCGACTCCACCCCCAACTGTAATGCCAGAGTCCACCCCCAACTGTAATGCCCGAGTCCACCCCCAACTGTAATGCCCGAGTCCACCCCCAACTGTAATGCCCGAGTCCACCCCCAACTGTAATGCCCGAGTCCACTCCCAACTGAAATGCCCGAGTCCACTCCCAACTGTAATGCCCGAGTCCACCCCCAACTGTAATGCCCGAGTCCACCCAACTGTAATGGGTACATAGCATTAGTTTGGGAAAAGTAAAAGCAGTTGGGTTTTATTATAACTTCTGTGACTCGATTCTATAGGTTTATAACATCAATGGGATCATGCGTACCATGCGAAAAATGGCCAGCTCCTCTACCACAGAAGCGAAAGCCACCTTAACCTTGCGATATTTATTGACGGGGGTGTCTCTCCAAAATAGGGCTCCACAGTCACATGAAAAAGTGTTCGAGATGAACCATAGTCGTTCTACGACTGAAGGAGACCAACTAATAACATCAATGGGATCAAAGAAATAAAATGTCTCACTAAAACACAAGAACTTTACATACAAACAACACACAACACACTCTAGTCATCATTAAGATAAGGAAGAACACATCTGTTACGCCATCGGGACTGACAGTCAAACAGAGTGTTGCTGTAGACCAAGTCTCATTGAGGTACAAGCAAGTATCTGCAAATGTCTTTTTGACATATAAATCTAGAATCTTGATTCTAGCTTTGGTCAGAAGAGTTTTGTTGTCAGTAAAGTTTTGTTGTCAGTAGAGATTTATTGTCAGTAGAGTTTTATTGTCAGTAGAGTTTTATTGTCAGTTGAGATTTATTGTCAGTAGAGTTTTATTGTCAGTAGAGTTTTATTGTCAGTTGAGATTTATTGTCAGTAGAGTTTTATTGTCAGTAGAGTTTTATTGTCAGTTGAGATTTATTGTCAGTAGAGTTTTATTGTCAGTAGAGTTTTATTGTCAGTTGAGATTTATTGTCAGTAGAGTTTTATTGTCTGAAGAGTGTGACTGTCAGTAGAGCTGGCCCTTTGGAAGCGATCATAAGAATAATAGATTTGTAAAAGTGGTACAAGCTCTCTTTAGTCTCAAGGGAAGTTAACTCATTTGGGCATGTTAAGAAGACGTATTCTAAAATTAAGCATTTCTAGGGGTGGGGGTACCTCTGTTATGCCGTTCACCCATCATCTCACCAAAAAAAGATATCCTTTGGCATACGGTCATCTTCCATAAGGGATACATGACAAGCGTAGTTGTCCGAACTAAAAGCAGTTCTCTAAAGTTTATACCAGTGATGTTCAAGATACGGCCCGCGGGCCACATTCGGCCAGCGACGTGGTTCTATCCGGCCCGCCGATAACGTCGGCACAAAGAGTACCTACGTTAATGCCCTCTGAGAGATTGGCACCATGACCTTCAACATTTGTACGTTCATGAAATGGGAGAGTTGAAGAGACTACAAGATTTCTGTTAAATGTTCCATTAATGTAAGTACAGTAGTAAGCGCTAGATCTACAGGTTTCTAACAAAATTGTTTTTGTAACTTTTCGGTCATCGGGCCCGCGACACGAGTGTCGGAAATTAAATTGGTCCGCAGGCTGAATTAGGCTGGGAGTCACCGGTCTATACTGTCCATATCGGCATTCGCAAGAACATATCCTTTTGTGGTGCGATCATACTTAGGCGCCAACTTGCTTAGCAGACATCGCAAAGAGCACTTGGCAGCAGGCGGATTTCGAACGGGAAAAATGGAGGCTTCTTACAAAGGTAGTGGGATACACATTTGAGACTAAAACAAAATTCAATACCGATGACAGACGCAGACGGCGAAAAGAGAACCACCCCCGAACAACGGTTATGTCTGCACTGTGTGTGGCAAAATATGTAGATCGCAGCTGGGGCTTCATAGCCACGTGAAATACTGCTCTCCTCGTTAATCTTCGGACTCGAAGAATAACTTTATTATTATTCTAAAATTAGTTTCACCAAAATAAACTAGCGTTTTCGTTGAATGTTCTTGTTGATTTATGAACATTATTTTTTAAATCACACTAATGCTTCCTTTCATCTTTAGTATTTTATTTCTGATGAATAATATTTAAAATTTTCCATTAGATAAACTGGTTTACCATGAATAAGATACCTTTATTTATTTATTATTACTTCATAAAAATAAAGACAAAGAGGAATGAAGAAAAACGGTCGACAAGTCTTCCATGGTGCCCCAACGGTCCAACAGACTAAGGGATAGGTAAAGTAGTAAATTTACAAAAAAAAAAATTAGTAGGCATTTTCTGGATAGAGAGACATGTACCAAAATAGTTAACATTGCTCTACTTCATCTTGATCTAATTTTGTATGTAAAATTTCGTAAGTACAAATCTACCTTTGTTCTTCAACTAAGGCTTTTTTTTTTAATTTTATTTGTGTAAATTAGGAAAAATAGTGACTGTTGCTGAAACTAAGTATGAGTTAACTAGAGGCCACTTAATGTTTCATTGAATTAATCTTATCTTATCTTCTATAATACAGACGTTACTTCAAAAAAGAAGATGATTACGTCCTACGCGTCATGCATTTAGTCATGCATATTAACCAATGACTTAAATTCTGCCAAGTCACTGGTTTTCCTGGCTAGCTCAGGCAGCCCATTCCATGCTCTAATAGCACTAGGGTCTTGCAAGATCTTCTATCAATGCCTTATGATTTATTGTTATTTTACTAAACATGCTCCGGAATTACTAAAGATGTGACTAAACGTTTTCACATTTTATAAGAATAAAAAATAAAAGCCATGACATATATAAAGAAAAATGGGTCCCAAAGTCGACTCCCTGTTTTAAGTCAATTTAAGGTAGGAATATAATTTTATCAACAAAACAAATAGACCGGCTCATATTCTTTTTTAACCAATACTGGATTATTGGCCAAACCAGCGTTATCTTGAAGAAAGTTTACTGGAACATGTATAGAGTCCATGGGCGTAGCCAGGGGGGGTTCTTGGGGTTCAACCCCCCCCCCCCCGAAATGAAATCCCCCCCCGCGCGGGGGGGGGAGGGATTAAGTGACTGATTTTTGCTTTCATTTGTTTATTTTAGGTGAGATTTTAATACTAAATCATCACTTACCACAGGTCAGCCGAGGCAGTTTTTAGTTAAAAACCCTCTACCAGGGGGCTTTGAGTTTAAATCCCCCTACCAGGGGGTTTTGAGATTTTAAAAACCCCTATCAGGGGGTTTTGAGATACAAATCCCTCTACCAGGGGGCTTTGAATTTTAAACCCCCTACCAGAGGTTTTTGCAGTTAAATCCCCCTCTTCTATAAAACAAAACAAAAAAAATGCAAACAACAATCCCCTAATTCCAACAGCACAGTTGAGGAAGATTTTGATTTTAAAACCCCATCCAAAATTTACGATAACCCCATCTTCAATATAAAAAAAAGCAAATTATACACTAAAAATTCTATGAGCGTAGCCAAAGGGGTTTTGAGTTTAACCCCCCTCCCCCTTCCAGTTGGGGTTTGAAGCTAAAAAGTACCTCTTCAATATAAAACAAAGCAAATTACACACTATAAAATCTATGAGCGTAGCCAAAGGGGTTTTGAGTTTAAATCCCCCTCCTCCAGATGGCTTTTTCTTTAAAGTTTAAAACCCCTCCTGATGGTTTTGAGTTTAAAATTCCCCTACAGAGCGTTTAGAGTTGAAAACCTCTCTCTTCAATATTATTTTAAAGCAAACTACAGTCACCAAATTCTATGATCGTAGCTAAATGGGGTTTTGAATTAAAAACAAAACAAAAAAAAAACCCAGAGATTTTTTAGTTTAAAACCCCTCAACAGATGATTTGACGAAAAAACTTTCCTTTTCGATATAAAATCTAAAGCGAAATACAGGCATGTAATTCCAAGAGCGTAGTCAAGAAAGGTTACAAATTTCTACCAGTGGCTTGGGCTCCATTAATTAAGTGTGAATAGTCTTCTGCCGAAATTGAAAATCATTAAATGTGTCTCAACAAAGATGGCTAAGACAGATTTTAGGAGTCAGTCATAGAGATCGGGTCTAAATCAAAGAAATCATATGCCGAACTGGGAGTCGAATCCTTAGTAAGGTTGTGACAGAGCGTCGCATGAGGTTTTGCGGGACATGTTTTCCGACAAAATGAATTACGCAAAATAAGAGTTGCGGAAACAGCTTGCCGGAAAATGCGCAGAACGGCGCGAGAGGGTCTAAGTCAGTAAGAATAGCACATTAGGTTTTTGAAATAAAACTTTTTAATAGCAAGATAATGCACTGTAGATACCTCAGAATATGCATTTTGTTGGCTTTCAATACCAGAAATAGTGCTCGGCGGCGGGGCTTCGCCCCGCGCTTGGCGAGCGCTGCGAACTCCCCCAGACCCCCTTGCTAGCAAGGGCGGGGAGTCTACAATAAACAATAAAAGTCTTCCGAAAGGGTCAGAATGTAATAAAGATTAATTATGTACACACACACACATATATTTATATATATATTTTTTTTTCGCGGGGGGGGGGGAGGTCGGGGTCGGGGGGGGGGGGGAATCCCCCCCCCTCCAAACCCTCCCCGAAAAAAAATCCTGGCTACGCCCATGATAGAGTCTGAGCATACTTTAACTGTGGGAGGGGGGAATGGGATGTTTAATGAAAAATTAAAAGGTGTGGGGGAGGGGAGGAAAGTATCTGGCCTGGGAAGTGTTACTGAATTGAATAGTCCAGCAGCGAACCAATTCCTTCAGTTTTGAGGTTTTCAATTCTTACACATACTCTGATGAATTCGTAAGATGACACTCGTGCATCAATCAAACTATTAGGAGATGGGGAGGGGGGCGATTTTCTAAAGGCCGTTTTAAGTCAATAAGCAAATGTTTTAATCTG
Organism: Biomphalaria glabrata; assembly: GCF_947242115.1. Lineage (NCBI taxonomy): Eukaryota > Metazoa > Mollusca > Gastropoda > Planorbidae > Biomphalaria > Biomphalaria glabrata. The sequence goes on along the minus strand of NC_074718.1, from coordinate 31,147,470 downwards.
AGAATAATAAGCTACCTACCTAAAAATGGAAAAATAAAAAACATTTCTGACTCTCCCAAAAAAAAAAAAATCCTAAGGTCACTAAAAATAACATTTTTCGTAATTTACAATTTTTAAATAATACCCAGAAAACCTCAGAAAGTTTTTTATTAAACAAAGTTTTTATTCGTTGTAGTTGTATCGATTAGTCGGTTAATTTGTAATAGATGTAGACTAACAATAATAAATTTTGTGTGATTTCAAATATTTTATTTTTTTTGCAAAAAAAAAAACAAAAAAAAAACAAAAAAAACTCGATGTCTCAAGCTTCCTCAAGCCAATACACTAACAACTGTGCCAGCGAATCGCTTATGAAAAAATGTATACTCTATGCAACACATATATTCACTTTTACATTCACCTATCCCTTAGTCTGTTGGACCGTTGGGACACCACACAAGATTCGGCAACGGTATTTCTCCATTCCTCTCGGTCTTTTGCCTCGGACGAGCCTGACATTGAAAGAGGTTCTACCCAAGGCAAAAACATGTATTTTACTAACTATTGATTATTTAGTTGTAAAGTGTTTTTTGTTGTTTTTACTTCATCAATTATTATATTTTTATTCGTACACAAATACACGTACACTTGTATATTTCGATGGGGTCAAATAGAAACGATGCTGTTAATTGTTTGATTTTTTGTTCAAGTACTTCATAAATTCTGGTCTGGTCCTGATCTCAGCAGGAATCCTCTTGTCAAAGGAAACTCTAATAATCCTTGGATTTAGTCTGTTTGCACTGTGTTTCTGTTTCTAGATATCTCTATTCCTCTCTCTCTCTCTCTCTCTCTCTTTCTCTCTCTCTCTCTCTTAAGTCTTAACGGAACTAGGCGGAGCATTCATCAGCAGGTGTCGAAAGAGAATGCGTGGGGGTCTATTGGAAACATTTAAGCTATTTTAACATTAGAGCAGTCTCTCTTCAATGTAACACGTTTCTATGCTGGTTCTCTTTAATACTTGAATTAGTCTTTCAATAAAACTGTATTTGGATTAAAGCTCTCAACTCTGTTACTACTCAAACAAAGATCAAATTAACTTGAATAAACCATCAATGTACTTCACATTCAGTCAGTCACTCCTCCAAACGTTGGCAGACATTTTGGAAATAATTTCTAAACAAATTTTCCCACCCAATACAGTAAATATCTACCAACTCGGCTTTATCTGGACCCAAGGGTACCCTACTTTGTGAAAACGCCGGGTAATTGGAAATGGGGTTTTAGTAAAAAACAACAACAGACAATGCAGTACTATATAGACTACTCTACTCCTGTGTATCATTTGCGTATGAATAAAACAGAGAATTAATTGTGTATGGCTAATTTGTTATCCATGCTGAAGACAGCCTGTGTATTCTTGTTTTTTTTTTCTTTAATTCTAATAATTGATTTTTGTAGTGATACTGATGTCTGCATTTTCCAGGTCTTTTAACTGAACTATACGATTGAATAAAAGGTCAAAGTGTAACATTATAACATAAGAAACGTAAATGATGATTTTCATACTAAATTTAAACAGAATGATCTTCTCTTAGTTATGCATTTCTTTAAACATACGCTTTACATTCTCTAAGCCATAAAATGCTGAAACCTGGGCTGGCCTTAGGAATTTTCACCTAGGCTTCTAAATTAGTGGGGACCTCGTACAGAGCTCGAAACAATGTTTTTAAAGAAGAGACTTGTATCCAATGTAGTTTTTCATAATTGGCGTCATTTTATTTTTTCGCTGTTTATTTTTATTTTTCTATTTCATTTGGGGCCACCAAAATTTACTTCGCCCAGGGCGTCCAATTATCTAAGGCCGGCTCTGCATTAACAAAGAAAAAAAGAATATAGAGAAATGCGGAGGTAACATAATGAAAAACGCAATAAAATGAAAAGTGAAAGATTGAGAGAGAGTTTGAGATAGAGACCTCAAATAAACTTTACAAAAACGCCATATCGAAACACTTTGCCAACTAAACTATTAAAATTAATTTTTTGCTATAAGCGAAAGATCTTAAAAAATTATTTTTTTAAGCAAAATTTACTCCAAAATTATCGCGCACACCTTTTAAATGCATAGCTAACAATAACTTTCTACACAAGTCGTATTGTTTTATATTTATGTCTAATACCTGCTTACACTTTATAGGTAAAATTAGTGTAATAAATAATTCTAATAAGTTAGTTTTAAAAGTGGTAGTCCTAGTTTGATTTGTAATATTTGTAATAGATTTATTTGAATCTGATCAGTGAATGACTTTTGTAAAGTTAAAGCTACATAAAAGTAGTTCTATTTAAAAATGTCATCACTTTTCTCCTGGAAATATAAACAAAGAAAAATTCGAGATAGTTCTGGTAGAAGACTTAGACAATAATCGTGAGTTAGAATATGAATGAATTAAACTGAAAGCTAGTACACTGTATAGTGAAAAATATTCTAAACATAGGTAAAAGTATAAATGAACTCTTAAAAACAATTTACACCCAAGAAAGAATTTGACGCATGACTTTCGTTCTCACAGACCAAAAAAAATCTCTAGGTCATTAGTCCCAAGATCTAGGACTGTAACACTTTATTTTAATGTGTAATAGAGAAAAGAAGGCTTGTACCGTAATTGCTCCGAAATTAATGTAATAAAGAATGTGTCTGTACATTGCAGATTTCAGAATAGTAAATATAAAACTGAATAGCATATAATACAATTACTTGTGCGCGAGCGTGCGCGCACGCACGCACGCGCGAACACACACACACACACACATATATATATATATATATATATATATATATATATATATATATATATATATATATATATATAATATATATATATATATATATATATATATTAGTTATACATAAATTTAAAGGGTATTTTGTTTTTCATTTTTATGTGCTATGACGGTGAAATATGTCACACACACATCACACAGCAAGAACATGTTGAAAGAAAAACTTTCTTAATAATTCACATTCAGCATAGCGTAGAAGGGATGCCATTTTACATATCTAAAAATTAATGCAAATGTGTAAATTCTATACATTTAATCAACAATAAAAGATGTTATCGATTAACCACTATATTGAATATAGAAATTTGAGAGAGAGAGAGAAAACACAATAATAGAAATATGCATATATACATATACGTATTATAAAAAAGAAGTATAGATTTAAAAGCTTATTTATTTAAATAGCTTGTGTTTATTTTTATTCTGAATGAAATATAACGTGATGTGAATGAACTGTATTGTGTAATTATTTCAAATTGTGTCGTGTATAGTATGTCGTGTAACTGTATGATTAGTTTAAGTGGTTACAATGTCTAGGGGCCATTTTCTCTTTAATAAGCTAATAAATGTTTTTTCTTAAATATTTAACTATAATCATGGCTTCAATGTATGTATGTATGTATGTATGTATGTATGTATGTATGTATGTATGTATGTATGTATGTATGTATCTATCTATCTATCTATCTATCTATCTATCTCTTGCTTCTCTCTATATAAAGTATTTATCTATATACTTATATAATGTTCCTATATATATATATATATATATATATATATATATATATGCATTGCTAACCCTAACCCTAACCTTAATACATATCAATACCTTTTTAACATTTCGATGTTACACCTATTCCAGACAGGAAAAATAATTTCTTTAACTGACGTAAATAGCTCCATTCTTCAGTAGTTCATTTATTTTATTTTTCAAATAGGCTATATTATTTTGTTGTCACAATAAAAATAAAATACATAAATAAAGTATAGAAATTCAACTTCCAGGCATAATCTATGAGACCGACAAACCGAAAATGGCATAGAGATCTAGTAAATACGAAGTGCAAGAGAGTTGTTAATTAAAACCTAGATGTAGCGATGTTACGAAGGTGTTATGGACAAGTTGTGTAGATTTATTGGTATGTTTGATGAATGTCAAATAAAACTCTCCTTACCTGGCCAATGCGCCTTCCATTGATGCGCGTGGGATTTCGTGGTCTTCATCCAAGGAAATGGTAGAGTCTGAGAATGCTGGTGCTGATGGTGTATATCCGAGTCCGAGAGAGAAGCGGTAGGCGAGGTAGGGCACGCATTCTGGCTGTGGGCTGGTGGAGGGTCGTTCATATGCATTGCTAATCCGTGGTGGTCTAAATGCGGTCCCGGCATCACCGAAGCCGAGCTGTGATGAGCTGGCACCGGTGTGGCGGAAATGGGGTCTATAGAAGCGGGCGCGCCTTTGTGGGCTGCTTCGTGAGTCCCTGTCTCCACATTGGAAGGATGCTGAAGATGGGCGCCAGGGATGTGCTGAGAAGGGGAGTGATGGTGCGCCTGCTGAAGTGATCCATGGGAGCAAGGGTGGTGGAGGCGCCCAGAAGCCGAATGACTGCCATCTAGCCCTCTGCTGTAGCACCTCGACTGATGGTGTCCCATTCCGGAATGCTGTTGGTGGTTGGAGGCGAAGGTTGGGTGGACTGAGTCCAATTGTTGCTGGTGCTGCTCCTGCTCAACAACAGACATGGCTTGACCGCCGTAACCTCCGTGTTCCTGGGCGTAGGCGTAATAGCAGGCTGGAGGCTGACCAGAAATCAAGGCATGAGAATGATGGCCGCTTCCGTCCACGGAGCCACCAAACTCCCTCGGATACATGAACGCGGGATAAAAACGTGCATGTCCATCCATGGTAATAGACATGAGAAAGGTTTAGAACAAGTGGAGTTTTAATGGCAGGAAAACTTCAAATCTAGCTGAAGCATTGCAAGACATTCACTTTCAGAATGTAAACCGCATATGGAGACACAATGAGTGAAAAAAAAGATGAGAGTCTAACCAACATCCATCATTTTTTACTGACATTTTGGTGAACACAGTTCATCACACACTTTCCTTGGGTCAGTAGCTAGTTGAAGTTACGAAATGCACAATTCACCACACTGACATATGTAATTGTATTGTGTCTATATGTAGTCTGATCGGACTAGTTAATTATATTAATGTAGATTAGACATTAAACATTTTTAGTCAGTTTCTTTTCTTTTGTGGCTATATGAACATAATATTGCTAGGACATTCAATCTGAAACAATAAACCGTAAATTATTCTCAAAGAAAATATTAGACATTTAACAACCAGAAGCTTAATAGCTCACAACTTTAAAAAATATTTAATTTCATTTTTCTTCTAATATTATAAAGGATTCTATTAGAGTACTGTTAGAAGATATTAAAAGATTCTGAGCGTTAGTATTGTAAATACAACTGAGTCTAGTACAAATGCACTCTTTCTGCTCAACAATCATCTGAATGAAATGATGTTTGAGGTTAATTTTAGTGTTTTATTAATTGAGCTATAATTGAAATTGAAATAATGAAATGATTGTGCTCTTGAGAAACCATAATACTTTTATTTCTATAGGAGGCGACCAATAATTAGTCTTAAGCTCTTATTTCTACTAGTACATACCAGTCTATTGTACGGATATCAAAAACAAAATTGCATATTAACTTTTTATCTTATAGACAAACAGAAATTCGGGGGAAAGCGGTTGACCTCATATTGGTAATATTAATTAGAGGAAACATGTTCTAGTATCAATCTATCTCATTAAATTATTTTTATTATAAAATAAAAATAATTAATGTTTACAGAATAGTTTTAGAAAACAAGATTGAGAAAAAAACAAGGTAATTTCCACTTTCATATCTTGCTTCATCTGTTTCTATGACCGACGGTTAACGAGGGTGTTGTGTGGCCAGCAAAACGACCAAACGTCTTTATTTTTCCAAATCAATGTCAGGTAGAGTTGGGTGGACTTCTAAAAGGAAAAGTCCAACTCTTCATCTAGATTCGAACCCGGGAACCCTCGCGCCTTAGCACTAGGCGCCACGCCTGTAGAAATCATTTTAGTTTGCTAAAAAGAAGCCTAAATATTTTGTGAAAGTTAGAAACTAAAAGTCTAGCTAAGCTTTTGTATTGACTGCTTCATAGTCATACAATACAGCACAAATGTGTATGCCACACGACCCATTACAAGGTAAGTTTTGAACTGTGACTCATGTCAACAAGACAGACCTGAATGTTGAACGGCGGATGGGGTGGAAAAACGTTTTGAAATGTAGACAAGAAATAGGTTTTAAAATTTGAAACAACGAATACGTTGTTGTATTTTTAAATTTTATACCGTCTTTTGTAAATTGATGCTCACATTAGAAAGCATGAGTCTGTTTGCTTTGATTTGTTTATGTTCTGGAAATACTAGTTTACTATATTGATAACAAAAATGTTAATCCGTGTTGGTAATAGAAAAAGATTTAATCTTTTTATATAATTTACTTTTTTGTTTAAAAAAAATCGACGCGTCAACTTATAAATTTTAGTTCTAATATAAATATCAGAATATTGATGGCGATATGCATAAAGCGTGTATAGTTCATCTTGCTGGGTAACTCGTATTCTACCATAAGAGATTAACATTTCCAGCTCTTATTGGCTTTAGGACGAAACAAGGTATATGGCTAGTATCCCCTTGCTTAAACGTCTTTTGAATGAAATACAATTGTAAAATCTATATTTGAGTAAAAACATTGTCACTTTAGTTTAGTAGCAAATAATGTCATCATAGTTTAGTAAAACAGTATCACTATAGTTTATCAAAATATCACTATGGTTTAGTAAAAAATGTCACTAGGTAAACTTTAGTAAAAATAATGTTACTATAGTTTAGTAATAACAATGTCACTATATTTACTAAAAACAATATTACTATAATTTGTCAAACCTATATCACTATAGTTTAATGAAAAATGTCACAATAGTTCAGTCAAAAAAATGTCACTTACTTCAAAACTATTTCACTTGATTTAAAACAATGTCACTATAATTTAATGACATTGTTAATGTCACCATAGTTTTATGAATATGTAGGTATAAGATTCGATTAAAACATTAATGTAACGAAGTACCAAGTCTGTAGCAGAGCGGATATTTAAACCTACAGCTAAAAAGTCTATTTTAACTAGAATTTTAAATATTTTCCTTACTATTAAAGTTACTTTCCTTTTCAACCTGTTAGTTACACACTAGATGACTTTACAACACGCTGTGTTGATAGTGGAGCTGTTTACGAGCAACTCAACAATGTCAAAGATACTCAATTGAACTTAAGTGTTGCCAACTAAATAATGAAGAAATTGAGTCATATTTTTAGCCAGATTTCTATGTGGGCAAGATGAGGCTCGAGTCTAGTCTCCTTTTATTGCCGTTATTTAGTTGAAGTCATTGAGTCAAAGTGAAATCCTTCTTGAATATTCATACTATTTACTGCACACACGCAAGAGCTTTAAAAAAAAATTGATTCTAAAGGCCTAAAGAGTGTACACAGATTATCTTATATCATTAAAACACAAATTATCTTATAACATTTAAAAAAAAAACAACAACACCTAGCTTCTTAACACTGCCTTGACCTTGTGCACCGGATACACCGAAAAAAAAAAAGCTATTTATAGTTTCCACCATGAATGAAAATCTCAAATATAAAAATGCACTGCTGATATTTTATTTTGTAATTTTAATTTCAAGAGCTAATAATCTCTAAGGTAAGCCATGCGATAATATTCAAGTGATTTATGGATTAATTGTCTGACCTAAATATCATGATTATTAATTACAGCACTGTTTATATTAAATTAAGTTTTTTGGTTGTTGTTTTTTTTTTTTTTATTTAAATATTAATAAGTGTTTGTAGATATTATATTTACTGATTTAAAAAAAAAATTACCGCTAGCAAAACTTTACACACGCGGCAGCATGGCATAAATCATGAATAATTCTAACACAAAATTGTACCCGATAAAATGTTGCTCTTTTTTTTTTCCCGTATCCAGTGGAATTTTTGTTTTTGTTTAAAGAACTAAAGATTTAAGAGTTGAAGTATTAACAACTGTAACACTACTTGCCATTATTTCCTCTGGACTGCTCACCCCGCAGATCTCTTCAAGTGTTTTAGTGGCTTAAAAGAGGGGGTGGGGGGTCCAGTCGTGGCTAACTCTCTGTCTTGTTTCTCTTTCTTCTTATCACTCAAGTCTGGAGGTAATAAATTGTTTGGGCAGCTTCCTTGGCACGCGGGTCTACAAGATGATGCTTTATAAATTGCTCCAGTGGTTCACGAGTGAAGGCGACACACTGACGTGGCGAAGCTTTAATGAAGGAACGGAGAAAAAAAGAAGGGAAATAAAAGTGATCGCTGGGATAGAGAGAGGGGGGAGGGGACAAGGTTATCGCACCGAGGACAGGCCACAAATCCAGGGACACTTTCTGAGAAAGTCGCTCGCCGTTGGCCTCGAGAGCTGAAGACACACCGCTTTGATTGCCTTTTGGTGCCACGCGAAGCAATGATCCGGGTAATTTCATCGAAGACGATGAATCCAATAATGCACTAATGAGACATCCGGCGGATGCCAGCCAATCGTCTGGCAGTGACAGAGAAATTAGCGCGACACTATTTTGGACCAGGAAAAATGTCTAATTAAAAACAAAAACTTTTGTATTTTTATTTGCATTGTCAAACAACACATTTTCATTTATCTAATATATAAACACAATGTAAGGAGTATGTATGTATGTTTGTATCATCGAATAGAAATAGAAAACTGTTTGACCAATCTATATAAAACTTGGCATAAATATTTCTTAGATCATGGCGGAGACCGTTGCCTATGTTTAATATTTCAATCCCAACCGGAAGATCATAAAAATAAACTAAAATACCTAAATTAATCTATTTTAAAGAACGAAACTTTTTAACAAATCGGATAAACACATTTTTATTGTATTTTATACGAGCTATGAATGTGTCGGCTAAACGGGTAAACCCCATTTTCATAGTCTACTTTCATTTTCGTGTGAAAATGAAAACGTGTTAAGGGAATATCTCGCAATGTTTGATATAGATCTAAATCTAATGCATTGTACCAGTGATACACAAAAGTAAGGCCCGCGGGACGCAGGTTATATCCTGCTAAGTTTATGTGTATCACTTAGAAATATTTTGCACTTCACTATCTTTAAAGAAAAAGCTGTGTATTAGAACCTCTTTAAAAATGTGTTTATGTCTTTTACTATTAGTACATTTGTATAAAAGTAATTTTAGCTGTTGTGAGAGCAGTTAGAGATTTTGTCACTATTCACAGTTACTACCTTGTAAAGCTGGTTGTATATCTGCACAAATACAATGGATTGACTGACTGAGAATTCTCCGAAACGTCTTGGAAAAAAATTGAGAAGATATTTTAAGAGTTCCATGTCTATTATAAGAATATTTCAACGTCTAAATGTTTAATCACCAGAACCGAACAGAAGCGATACAATCCTACTAGGTGGACGACCCATTGGGAAGAACAAGGAATAGCGCTTTTTGCTCCTCCCCTGACTCCCCCCTTCCTCAAGTTGTTTTTTTTCTTTTACATGTTTAATTCTTTAAACTTAATCAAATACTTTCTATTTCTGATTCCGGCGAGTCCCCGAAGACTGCATTGTGTTTCTTATCAGGACCTGATATTGGGGTAACGAAATAGTGAAGGTTTCTGGGCAGACAGCCTCGGGACAAAACTCAAAGGTGTGTGCTGGGTAATGTGGGGGAGACGGGGTGGGGGAGGTTATAAGAAGTTTCTAAACCACCCCACCCCCTGTCCTCAGTCTACAGCAGCAAGTTTGTGACCAAAAAAAAAATGTTGAAAAACAGTAGCAAAAAAAAACAAAAAAATTGACGGGTGTGGGGAGGGGTATCTGTTGGGGAGGGGCTGATATCGTGGTTCAAGAGAGGGAAGGTTGAAGGTGGGGAGGGGGATTTGAAATGTAGCGATAAGAGTGTCGGCTAGTTTAGCGATAGCAGCCTTCAATCAAAACTGTTAGTCCAAGAATCAGCCGCTTTCAATGAAGGATTTGGAGAAACATAAATTGGAAATCAACTTCAAGACTCGGGGGAAACTAGAGCACACACAAATCAAAAGAGAGGAACTATGACAATTTGAAAGAGTGAAGGAGAGAGAGAGAGAGAAAGACAGAGAGAGAGAGAGAGGCAGAGGCAAGAGACAGAGGGAGACAGAGAAGAGAGAGGCATAGAGTGACTTATAGAGGCAGAGAGACGAAGAGAGATAAAGATGCAGAGAGAGAGATAGAGAAATACAGAGAGGCAGAGAGACAGAAAGAGGCAGACAGAGAGAGAGTCAGAGAGAAGCGAGAGGCAGAGAGAGGAATAGAGATAGCGACAGATAGAGAAAGGCAAAGAGACAGAGAGGCAGAGAGAAGAGAAAGGCAGAGTGTCAGAGAGAAAGTGAAAAGGAAAAAGAGATTTAAAATAGAAAAAGCAATGCAAGATAGACAGTGAGAGAGAAAGTGTGACTAACAACATGAGAGAAAGTTATATAGAGAAAAAGAAACAAATCTATTGCTAGTGAACTGTTCCATGTCAGTAGATGACAACTGAACTGACATTCAGTGAATATAATTACAATATCATGATCTGAAGAGAAGAGGAGGAGATAACGTTTCAAACATATCTGACCTTTGACCCGACACTCCAAGAGTAACCTCAGAAGTGCATTACGTCAACAGAAGGGACGCAACTCTTATACAATTGAATTGTTCGGTTGAATGTAATCTTCGGAGACAAGTCTTTGAGATCAACGGGTCTCTCTCTCTCTCTCTCTCTCTCTCTCTCTTACTCTCTCTCTCTCTCTCAGTACGTCTTGATACATTGACACTGACAAAACAAGACAACATTGTTTACACGCCTGTCTCTGTCTTGTGATAGCACTTGAGGTACTTTCTGGTGAAAGCCCTGCTTCGTTTTTTGGGGGGGTTTTTTGTTAGCGCTTTCCAAGATAAAGGCAATATGACAAAACGAAAGTGGGTTTCGCGTTAGTGAAGAACTAATCAAAAAGGACACTTAAGTAGGCAATCACCATGGTTGAAACACAGAGCTTGTAGTATTGTTCTCACTTCCGGTTAAAGGGTTTCTCTTTTTAATATCGTTTAAACAATCAGCTTAGAGATGAACAAAATAATATGGTTTTGTCTTAAATATATTAAAATCATACTCCCTTCCTTTGCACCCCACTCCCAACCCCCATCTCCAAAAAAAAAAAAAGACCCAAGGCCCATGAGACTCTACACAGTCTACACTAAACGAAGGATTCACTCATAGGGCTGGGAGGAACGAAATGCTCTTTGCCAACCCGTCTGTCTGATGGTCATTCATTCATTTTGTAATCACGCTTGATTTCCGGTGTCTCTATTTCTTGAGCCATTGCCTGATTCCTGATACAGTGGAGAGACCGGAGGCCGAGCACCAGTAAGGAATTCCTCCTTAAAAAAAAAAAAAAACGGAAACTATAAATGCACGTGATTAGAAAGGCTTGACCTGCCAGGTTCTCGACCTGACAGTGTGCGAGTTGTTTTTTTTCCTGTGGGGGTCGTTAAAAACAAAAGTGTTTGTTCCACCTTTGCCAGTAAATATCAATGGCTAGAATCAACACAGTGGATGGGGAACATTCAAAAAGGAGATCGGGAGGAATTGTCATATTGTACTTCCAGTAATGGTCAGATTGAGCACTTGTAGACCATGAAAACAAAACTTCTTTAAGTTATATTCAACAATTGTTTCCAACTAGGTATTAATTCTTTTTATTTTATTTTTTGCGCATTTTTTAAAATCCCCCTTTATTTTGAAATGAATCCCGAGACAGTAGTAGGGAAAGGAGAAGTAAAACAACGTTCCTTAATACAGTGGGCTTGAAACTTCTGATGTGGCTCGTTTGAAGTCAGCTGTGGGTCAGCTGTACGGCGTGGTGATAGCTGATTAAGAAATAGTTGTGTTTTTTTTTTAAAGTCTTTCTTTAATATATAAATATATAATAACAGGGTTTCCCCGGCTTCCTGATTTTCCAGGAAATCTCATGAAATAGTAAAATATACGAAAAAGTCCTGGAAATCTCCAGAAATTATTAAAATGTCCTAAAAATAGAGAAAATTGTCATTTTGGGGTGCCAATCGTACGCGTGATTTTAAAAACAATATTATTATCACAATTCTTTTTAATTAAAAAAAAAATGAAAAGATGAATGTATTTTCTAATACAAAATATAAGTTTTGACATTATGCTTATTCCTACCCAGATTGGGCCTCACGCAATCCGTTTCGCACAGAGCCCCGCAATGGTTAGGGCCGGCCCTGATTATATATAGAGAGAATATTACTTACATATGTGAATACTAAGGTTTAAGATTGAGTGCTGTAATTTGCGACCCAACGTTTTCAATTAAACGACGATCTGTGATTAGTAAAGAAAAGAGTAAGAGCAGCAAGACTCAGTCTTTAAGTTTCATTCATTCTGCGAGACCTGGGCCGAGGTAAAAGACATGTTTGATCGAATATCTTCCTAAAGTTTCCGATAAACGTTTGCATACAAGGACAAACAACTTTTACAAAGACGCTGAGAAGTCGCTTTTGCCTTCAAGATATCTCGAGTTTCTCTGCTTGTTGACACAGATCGACTGAGACAGTCTTTCTATATGCTCGTATACTGTTGTGCCGGGATGTGATGGAGACAGCTTTTCAATAGGTAAACGAAAACTTTCATTCAACATGGGTAATTTTGTATGTGTGTGTTGCAGAGGATTTCTACATTTGAATTTATATGAGAAATGAGCAATGGTTCTCGGACAATATTATCTATCCCCCTGAGGTGGGAAAGAAAGAATGGTACAGATTCGTAACTATCCATAAATATCTTCATACTTGAAATTTTCTTTACTATAAAGCATTTTTTGTTAACTACGAAGCTGGGACAAAAAAATCCGAGTTCGCCTCGAGGGACGATGAAGTGGACCATAGGGCAGATGATTTTAAGGTCCCCTGTTACTGTGGACCACTGTGGTCATGTGGCCAGCACAACGACCAGCCGCCTTTAATTTTCATCAACAAATTTAAGTTACGCATTAGAGCGGGGTGTACTTAGAGGCGCCCTAAGGATCTCGAAATTAAAAATCACAGTCTTCACCAGGATTCGAACTCGGCCGCCCTCCAGGTCCTAACCCTAAACCTAAACCTAACCATAATCTCAGTTGTATTTATTCATAGAACTGGCTCTGAATATGCGAAGAACTAAGGTGGGAAGCTCACCATCTCACTATCTCTATCTCTGTATATCTATCTATCACTATCTGGTATCGGAAATATATTTATTTTACAAAATTAAAGTACATTATTTAGACTTGGGAGATACAAATCTGAGAAGCCTTGATTTTGGTAAAAAAATTCAGTGTTCCGTTGTATTGAAGAACTAAGATTTTCGTTTGACGGCATCTAGCAATCGAGACCATGTCAATGCCAGATTGTTGCCTTAAGAAGTTTTACGCTGCTTGTAAGGCTATTGTCATTGCATTGACGTTTTTCTTTCGCTGTCAGTTGTGCTAGAGTTGCCGCTTTTATCCTTTCTGATGTTTCCCCATGTCAATACAGCCAAAAAAAAAAAGAGTTTGAGAAACTTCTGAAACAACCTGCTAAACTGCTTACATTTTTTGTACAGAATGTTTTCAATTTTGACAATCCAAATCTGAATTTTAAATCAACACACAAACGGATAAGATAAAACGTTTTTAGGAATCTGTTTTAATTTTTTTTTTCTTAATTTATATTAAGGGAAAAATTAATTTAAAACATGGTCTTTTTTTTTTTCTGCTGCTAAGTCAGTCTCAGAATCAGATGACTTTTATATCATCTGTATCATAGATCGCCAGGTCTGAATATACGTTTTACTTTTTTATATCAGTCATTATTATTGAAAATTAATCAATAAGAAATCTGTAAAATGTTTGACATATTTCGAATGTTCATTCAGTATTGAAGATAATCTACTTCCTAGTGCAAACCTCCCGCAGGAGGACGGGGAAATGGCAGCGGGCAGGGTAGGAACTCTAGACCATTGAGCTGACCGAACGACAGTCCACCGCGCCTACTGCACAACCAGACAGCCATCCTAAATCTAGCTTTTTAAAGCATATTTTTTTTAAACTGCTCCGTCAGTTATTATTATCCAAAATTAATTTAGAAGAATATTTTTTATTTATTGTTATTGTCATACAACTTACATTGTGGAGTGTATGGGTAGGTGTTATAGAAATTTAATAATTAGACTTTATGTTAAAGATACCTTATAAAAATTTATGGTATCAGCATATATGATTACTATTCGCCTTGTATATTTCAAAACACCAATTCCTACTTTATGTCCCGATATTGTATTAAACTCAATAAATAAACTATCGATATTTTTTTTTATTTTGTAAATATTATAATGAATATAGAGACATGAGAAATTTCACAATACATAAGTGGAAGAATAGATACAGTTTCTTTTACTTTAATTTTCAATTAATGCGATAGTTAATGAACTGATATTTCTGAAATTTGATTAATTAATTAATTGTGTTATCATGCAGCACGAATTTATGTGGGAAACTTCTACTCGAAAAGCTAGAATACAAAAGACTATCTCATTATTCTAATTTTCAACTATGTAGATAACGGAAGTGTTATCAATTGTAGGAATTGAATATTGCATGAAGCCAATATGGCTGAACAAACCTTTGCAATGTAAATCTTCTAATTGTTTGCTGCTCCATTGAGATAATTTGCAGTTTTTTCAAGTTTTATCAAATAGTTTAACTGTTACTTAACCTTTCTACTGAAAGATCTCATACGAAAACAGTATCACGAAGAGATAAGAGACTGGTTTAGTTAAGCGATTGGATCCCACGATGACCTGCTAACTAATGCCAAAAAAAACTAAAACTCTATGGCCATATTACAAGGTCCTCAGGGCTCGCAAAGACCTTTACACGATTGTTAAAATGTTTCGTTCTTTAATAAGGATAAATTTAGCTTTTTAATTTTTGTGGGGGCCCTCCCGGTTTTGGAGGAGACATTAAACATACACTAGAGACTTCCCCATGATCTAAGGAACATTTATGTCCAATTTTATCAAGATTGGTCAAACGGGTTTGATTTCTATGCAGCACATACATATACATACATACATACATACAAACATACGCCTTACATTCTGCTTTAGATATTAGACTAGCCAACATTACCCGAGGCCTGCTGGGTAAAACTTCGATAATGTTCCTTTCAAGTTTTTCTCTGTCGCCAAGAAAATAAAAGTAGTTTTGCGAAAATGCGTTCACATCCATATCAAATATAAAATACTATGGAAACGGATTTACCCGATTTGTTAAAAGCGAAAAGAGCTAACTTTAGCAATAAAAATGAAAGTAGCGGGAGATGAATGGGATATAAAGTACAATTAAAACGGGTTTACCCGATTTGTAATTTGAAGGGGATTATAAAGTACGTCAGGACGTCTAAATTCGCAGATAAATGGAACGAATTTATGAAAAAATGCTTTTCAAACACAAATTTGAAGGCTAATTCTATTAAATAATGAAATCAGTAGACTCTATAGGGTATCGTAATATATCAAAGTAAAAAACTATCTATGCAAACTGTAGTTCTTAAAATTAGATCCAGATTTAGATCATTTCGATCTTGCCTCTGTAAACAAGGCCTAGATCCCTGAAATAGTATCACTTTCATAGAGTTGGGCAATTTTTTTTTGAGGGTCTTGAGTTTGTTTTCGGGCTACTATACATACGTTACGCTTCCAGTTAGTACCCATGGAACATGCCTGCCAAGTTTATCAAGATTGGTCAAACAGTGTTCATTCCTATGCGGGACATACATACATATGCCTTACTTTCTACTTTATAGTATAGAAATATATTTGTTGTAATGCAAACGTACTACATTCCAATTGTTTAATAATTCTCTTATACACACACACACACAGGAAAGTCTAAATAGAAATATTAAAAGGATACAGGCTATACCAATGTTTACCATTTTGGTAGTTTAAACTCTGAAATGGAACAGTTTTTAAGTTTCGCGTAATTTTTTTCCCCGTTTGCTATTCACAGTTATGTTTTTCCTTAATCGGGATGATTTGTTTCCCTTGTTTCGGCTGTTTGGCGAAGGTTATAATTAGAATGAAACGCCAACATGCAAAGGGCACTTGGACCAATAGCTTCACGACCAGAGACGGGGGTGGACTCTGTGTTTATCAACCATTTTTTTTTTAAGACGAGGGACTCGGCAACATGCCGTGGTTTCTGGGCAGCGGATAGTAGTCGCACTCAACCCTTTGTAGCAAATCAGGCCTCCTCTTTTTTTTTTTTCTTTGATTTCCCGCCTCCTTAGACGCGTTGGTTTTCAACACATCCGGGAACTGATTAAATGCCCTGATCGAAAGGTAGAACTTGACTGAGGGCTACTTTCCCTAGTTCAACTTTCTTTTTTTTTTTTTTAAATCTTCCTTTACAGAGAAAATAGTTTTGACTTTATGATTATTTTAAAAGTTGTTGTTTTATATTTCTTCATTTTTTTCCCGTAATTACGGGTCTATTGGCTAGTAAGTCATAATTACGGGTCTATTGGCTAGTAAGTCATAATTACGGGTCATTGGCTTGTAAGTCATAATTACAGGTCTATTGGCTAGTAAGTCATAATTACGGGTCATTGGCTAGTAAGTCATAATTACGGGTCTATTGGCTAGTAAGTCTACAATTTCCCGTAGCACAAGATGGTTAGCAAGCACTCACAATATAAAAATGTTACAATTTGTATAAAGTACATTGTGACGTATATGATGGCAATCAACATGCTAGTACAACGTGAACTACTTGTGTGTGTGAGTGTCAGAAACAGCTTGGCTGTCTAACGAGGGGGGCTCGAGTTTAAATCCCATCTAGAGCTGAGTTGTGTTAGCTGGGCGCCTAATGGCAGCACGGAAACCTTCTCCCCGCTCCAGGTCAACAAAATGAGAGCTAGGACCAGAACACACTGGTCATGCTATAGCTTGAAAGATATGCTCTATAAAAGAAGTGGCCAGGTCAAATGTCCGTGGTGTCCGTATTTTATTTACTTTCTTCTCTCAGTAGCACTTGTCCTTAAATGTTGATAGTATTTGTTGCAATGCTCTCAATGCGCTATGATCCAGTGCCTTTTGTGGACCTGTCTGAAAAGAGAGTCTTTCGGAGAAAGTTTTCATGCTGCCTATAATTTATCAGCAAACGCAACTCAGTTTGAGACGAGTCGGGATTCGAACTCAAGCCCCCAGCCAAACATTATGCCACTTTACTTGACTAAACTTAATGGAACATATATTTTAAAATGATCCATTGACACTTTTACCATTCTGACCCTAGATGCAAATATTTTGTACCAATGCGCAAATCAATGAAGAAAGTTGTTTTATTAATAAAAAAGCTTGTGAACTTTTTAATAAGACTTACTTCTCCTGAAGTTTTTTTATTGAAAAGTGATGTAATTTTTTGTAAAATCTGCTTGCATATATAATTTTAAAAAATTAGATGGTTCACTTTAGGAAAAGAAAAAAATTTTCTCTTATAGTTTCTGAGATCTAAACGGAACGGACGGACAGACGGACAGACAAACAGACAGACAGACAGACAGACCACACAAAACTAATAGCGTCTCTTCACCTTCGGGGGCCGCTAAAAAGATAGAAATAGGCTAATTGTATCAGATATTCAGATATTACGAGAATGCAATAATGGCTAGTTGGTCACTGCAAAGCTGAAAGCTAAACAAAAATATTTCTAATCGCACAGATCTATTATGTCTATGTCTATTATACATATAATTACAAGACCTACAATCAGACCTTCAATAACCTTTTTTTATCTTTAATATTTTTCCATGTTTTTCATGTTAGCATGGGGGTATCTTTGTTAATATTTACATGATCATTTTTTAAAATAATGTGTTCACACAGTGTTCAAGAGTCCTCAAGGGGACTAATTTAACTTATACCAACACATCTGTCAAATAAAATTTTTTTCCTTGTTCAAGATACCAAACAAAATAATTAATTACCAATAGTTAATTAACTAATTGGTTGTTGTTGTTTTTTAAAATTGATTCTAGTATTGTTAGGCAAAAGAAATAATTGTAAAAAATATCACCTCAATCCAAGATATAAGAGAAATAAGGTGTATACTTTTTTTTTACGATACAGACAGACAGACAGAGTGAGTTGATTTAAGCTTTGTAAAAAGCACCATTTCGAAGTATTCGATACGATATACGCCAATACAGAAATATTGCACTATTTACAATGTCACATCGATGCAGAGATGATTGTACTATTTAAGATGTCATTGTTTTCAATTATAATTGATTGAAGTTATGTTTTCTATAATAGAATTCAGAAAGCTCCGATTTCCCACAAATGGTGCTTGAAATAAAAAAAAATCACACAATATTGTGGAACCAAGAGAGTCACGGAGCGAATCTCTTTAGCCCTCTTCAAAAATTAATCGGATAGTTTCCCCTTCTTGAAACCGAAAACCAACATCAATTATTTCCCCTTAGCATCCTATTCCCGTTCAAGTACTCTCCCCCCAGTCCCCTCCGTTGATCCCCCCCTCACCCCGTCCATTTAATATTGACTTCGTTAGCAATTGAAATTTTTGAAGCTCGCCATGTCGTCACAGGGGAAAAAACGAAACAACATGGAACATTTATGAGGCGTAATCAGAGGGGGGGGGGGATTGTAATAATCGCAGACAGAAGATGTTAGAAATGTGAGAACGTTGTGTGGATGTGTTTGTGTGTGTATGTGTGTGTGGGGGGAATGTGTGAGGGCAAATGTTGAGGGGGGGGGGGGGAGAACGGGGTGACAAGGCAAAATCTCATTTTCATTATTTTCAATAACGATTTTGGCCGAGGAGAAAAAGATGGACTTAAGAGATGGGACTGGATACAAGAGAAATGAAATGAGAGTATCTGAGAGAGAGAGAGAGAGAGAGAGAGAGAGAGAGAGAGGGAGACATAGAGAGAGAGGGAGGGACCTTACATCGGCGGTCAAGTGGCTAGCGTTGCTTTATTAATGACCACTGGATGCAATCTCCAGGACTGTGGTGTCCAGTGGAATAGCCCCTTCGGTCCGCCGTATATATATGTATATATATATTTTAAAAAAAAACTCCCCAGATATTAATTCACAGGAAATGGCACAACCTGGCAGGAAAGGATATGCAATATTCATAGAAGACAGCACGCTCAGAAGCGATGATACATCAACTTAGAAAGAGAGGGGGGAACACAGTGAACAGAAGAAAGATATACAGCACAATGAGTAATGGAGAGAACTGAGGGGGGGGGGGGGAACAGGAGGGCGCAGTTAAATGTGTGATGGACAAGTAGGCGTGGTTTTAGGGTGTCAACATTTCCTGCTCCACGCGACGCCCCTCTGTAGGCGGAGGGCGCAACACAAATAAAAGAAATAAAAGGAGAGCGGACAGAGGCAGAGAATGAGACGAACAGAGGTGTTGACACAGTTGGGTGCGTTGAGGCCCCGCATAACTTTCCAGGCGTCTTGAATGTTTGGGAAAGGTTTGAGTTTTATGTTTTAAAACACAAGAGTGCCTGTTGTCAGTTTTGTTGAAGATGTCTACATTAAAGTTCAACAAGAGAGGGAGGGTGCCGTGTCACGGTGCGGGATCATTGTATAGCGGGGAGGCCAACATTAGCAATAACAACAATATGACTATAAAAAGCTAAGACCTTTGTTCTAATGACTTGCTCTGTTCGCAGCGTTAGAAGTGAATTAAAAACTTTGATCACAGCATACTTTTGAGGACTATTTGTGAATGCCCTTTTACATATCTATCTATCTATTTATCTATCTATCTATCTATCTATCTATCTATCTATCTATCTATCTATCTATCTATCGATCACCCACCTCTCAATTTCTCTCTCTCTTTCTCTCTCTCTCTCTTTCTAGGCGTAGGTGTTTAAATTTTTCCCTCCAAGACATTGAAGTATGTTAAATAAGTGTAACTAAAGTGCTTAGATCTAACAATTAGCATCAAAATATTTTTAAAATACTTGTTTAAAAAACTAAACTTTTATACAAGGTTACAAAAGACAGTATATGTGGAAACACAAACTTAAAATCGGCCCCCGAAGTGGTCCACCCAGGCAGGCTTCAATATTTTCAGAAAGAACATCCGAATGAAATTATATCAAAGACAAATGAGAGATAAGAATGGAGAAAGAAGGTTAACAGATCTTGTGTAGTGCCCCAACGGTTCAGCAGATCAGAGAATAGGTGAAAGTGAATGTAAAGTTAGATGTGAACCTGGCCTAACTAGTTCCCCTTATAGACCTTGTGGTCTATAGGGCAGATGATGTAAAGTTCATCTGTTTTTTGTGGCCAACAGTTAACGAGGGTGTCATGTAGCCAGCACAACGACCAACCGCCTTTACTTTTCCCCAACTAATGTCAGGTACCTATTAGAGCTGAGTGGACTCAGAGGCGCCCAAAGATTCTAAAGTTGAAAATCCCAGTCTTCACCATGATTCGAACCCGGGACCCCCAGTTCGGAAGCCAAGCGCTTTATCGCTCAGCCACCACGCCTCCCCTGGCCAAACTGATGTCTTATAATTGATCTAATTGTTTTAAAAAGGCTCAATCTCTTAATCGAATCCTCAAAAAAAAAAAAAAAACTTTTCTAGTTAAGAGATCTATACGGGACGGACGGACAGACATTTCACACAAAACTAATAGTGTCTTTTCCGGGGCCGCTAATAAGAGAAAAAAAAAAGCAAAATTTCTGCCACAACTCTCATTACCGCAATACTATCTCCCTTTTGCTAAATGAAACAAACAAAAAAAAAATTGCTACTAATCAATTAATTAATTGGTGAATTGAATAATGTTATAAAGTTTCAGGTCGATTCAAGAATGGGAAGTGGTAGAAATACCATGTATAAGATATATACCACACAGAGTGAGTTGTTATAAGTTGATAGAAGTTGATAGAAGCTTTGCACAAAAAATACTTCGTCGACCATTGAAGACATTTTCGTAAGAGTCGCCTTTACGGACTGCTTTAGGTAAACAATGGTGTTCATTTCCCTACACATATTCCGTCCAACTGTTTGAATGAGCTAGTCACGTGAGTCCAGAGTTAGTCGAGGGTGTTTATAAATACGTTAGAGTTAGATCCACGATCAAAATACAAATTGGGCTTCGATCTAAACGTCTAAACAGCAGCACTGTGACAAGAGGACTGTGAACCAGATCTCACAAGGACACAGGCAAGATATAGCACTTAATTAGCACAAATCTGGCATTAATGGAGCACTCACTTAGCGCAGATCTAGCACACATTTAACATATATCTAGCACAAATCTAGCCCACATATAACTCAGATGAACCACTCATTTAGTCCAGATCTAGCAGTTATTTAGCACAAATCTAGCACTAATGTGGTAGTCATTTAGCACAGATCTAGCACATAATCACGAGGCTATAATTATCCTCTCATTTCCAACATTTGTGGTTTTCTCTGTAAACAATGCCTCAGCCATGATAGTTGTTTTTTTCAAATAGAACTCCGTCTAAATACGGGTGACTTTGATGGGCGGGACATGTGGGTTGTCACGTGACATTACCAGTGCCTTTTTCAAAACCTAAACAAAACATCCTAACTAATTTGAGCAAATGATTTTATTAAGAACTTCAAATAGTTTGTTTTTTTGTCTTTTGTATTCTTTCTCTCTCTCCCTCTCTCTTTCTCTCTCTCTCTTTATATCTCTCCCCTTTCGTGTTCTGTCCCTCTTTCTCTTTCTCTCCCCCTTTTGTGTTCTCTCTCTCTCTCTCTTTCTCTCTCTCCCTTTCGTGTTCTCTCTCTCAATCTTTCTCTCTCTCTTTCTCTCTCTCTCTTTCTCTCTCTCTCCCTTTCGTGTTCTCTCTCTCTCTTTCTCTCTCTCTCTTTCTCTCTTTTTCTCTCTCTCTCCCTTTCGTGTTCTCTATTTCTCTCTCTCCCTTTTGTGTTCTCTCTCTCTCTTTCTCTCTCTTTCTCTTTTGTGTTCTCTCTCTCTTTCTCTCTCTCCCTTTCGTGTTCTCTCTCTCTCTTTCTCTCTCTCCCTTTTGTGTTCTCTCTCTCTTTCTCTCTCTCTCCCTTTCGTGTTCTCTCTCTCTCTCTTTCTCTCTCTCTCTCTTTCTCTCTCTCTCCCTTTCGTGTTCTCTCTCTCTCTTTCTCTCTCTATCTCTCTTTCTCTCTCTCTCTTTCTCTCTCTTTCTCTCTCTCTCCCTTTCGTGTTCTCTCTCTCTCTTTCTCTCTCTCTCTCTTTCTCTCTCTTTCTCTCTCTCTCCCTTTCGTGTTCTCTCTCTCTCTTTCTCTCTCTCTCTCTTTCTCTCTCTCTTTCTCTCTCTCTCTTTCTCTCTCTCTCTTTCTCTCTCTCCCTTTCATGTTCTCTCTCTCTCTCTTTCTCTCTCTCTCCCTTTCGTGTTCTCTCTCTCTCTTTCTCTCTCTCCCTTTCGTGTTCTCTCTCTCTCTCTCTTTCTCTCTCTCTCTCTCTCTTTCTCTCTCTCTCCCTTTCGTGTTCTCTCTCTCTCTTTCTCTCTCTCCCTTTCGTGTTCTCTCTCTCTCTTTCTCTCTCTCTCTCTTTCTCTCTCTCTTTCTCTCTCTCTCTTTCTCTCTCTCCTTTTCTCTCTCTCCCTTTCATGTTCTCTCTCTCTTTCTCTCTCTCTCCCTTTCATGTTCTCTCTCTCTCTCTTTCTCTCTCTCTCCCTTTCGTGTTCTCTCTCTCTCTTTCTCTCTCTCCCTTTCGTGTTCTCTCTCTCTCTTTCTCTCTCTCTCTCCCTTTCGTGTTCTCTCTCTCTCTCTTTCTCTCTCTCTCTCTTTCTCTCTTTTCTCTCTCTCTCCCTTTCGTGTTCTCTCTTTCTCTCTCTCCCTTTTGTGTTCTCTCTCTCTCTCTTTCTCTCTCTTTCTCTTTTGTGTTCTCTCTCTCTTTCTCTCTTTTCTCTCTCTCTCCCTTTCGTGTTCTCTCTTTCTCTCTCTCCCTTTCGTGTTCTCTCTCTCTCTCTCTCTCTCTCTCTCTCTATATATATATATATATATATATATATATATATATATATATATATCTATATTATAAAGTAGAATGTGAGGGGTATGTATGTATGTATGTATGTATGTATGTTGTCTTTATATGAGAAACGAGTCCTTGTAATCACAACAAATTTCCGTAAGGATCAATAAAGCAGTCTTAGTCTTAGTCTTAGTCTTAGTCTTAGTCTTACTTATAGACATCAAAACCGCTTGACCAATCTTGATAAAACTAGGCAGGAATGTTCCTTGGGTACCAACTTAGACCTTAGTGAATGTATTGTAGCCCTAAAACAAATGTAAGACCCTCAAAAAAAATAAAGTTGTCCGACTCTATTACAGCTATAGTATTTTATGGATCTAGGCCATGTCTACAATGTTGACATGAGAAAAGATAGAAAGGATTTAGACCTAGATCTAATTTTAAGAAATACACTTTGCGCAGATAGTTTTTTACTTTGACACATGAAAAGACAAAAGAAGATCCATATATTTCATTATATAATAAAATTAACCTTCAATTTTGTGTTTCAAAAGCATTTTTTACATTAATTAGTTCCTGACATCTGTGACTACAGATTTCCTGACGAACATTCTTTCATTAGACAATACCGTAATGAATCGCGTACTAAAAATTATTTCGTTTAATTGTTTACTTTATAATCCCATCCCTAGATCTAAAACTCTAATTCAACTCTAAGATGATAAAACTTCTCTTCGCACAGATAGTTTTATACTTTAACACATAAACATATTAATTAAAGTCCATTCATTTCATATTTTCATCAAATAAACATTCAAATTTGTTTTCTAAAGCTACATTCGTTTACGAAAGCTGCGAAGCCGAGTTGAGATAGGCCTAGATCTATATTCATTCATGAATCGCGTACTAAACATTATTTCGTTTTATTGTTACTTTATAATCCCATTCATTTAACAAAGCTATCGCTCTTTTCGTTTTTAATAGATAAGAATGTATCGACTTCGGGTAAACCCATTTTCGCAAACCTAATTTTATTTTCGTAGCGAAAGAGAAATAACGTGAAAGGATCATTAGCTAAGTTTAACATACATATAAATCCAATCCACTAGATTATTCAAAAGCATTTTTTACATAAATTAGTTCCTGATATCTACAGATTTCCTGGCGAACATTCTTTCATTAGACATTACCAAATGGTTACACATTAACACATCTCTCTTCTAAGGTCTGAGTCTATTCCTAGGCCTAGGTCTAAAACTCTTACTGAACTCTAAGAAGATAAAACTTCTTTTCGCAAAGATAGTTTTATGCTTTAACACATAAACATACTAATTATTGTCCATTCATTTGATATTTTAATCAAATTAACATTCAAATTTGTTTTTCTAAAGCATTTTTAATACATTCGTTCGCTGTTCGCTAAAGCTGCGTAGCCGTGTTGAGATAGGCCTATATACATTCATGGAAAAAAGTTCACGCATGCGCAGCACAGAACTCTAGATTAGTGTAGGTTTAGATCTACGTCTACCTCAAGATCTACTTTATACTTTATACACATGAACATACAAAATTTAGTCTATTCATCTCAAATTTTAATCAAATATATGTAGGCCTACAAGCAAATGTTTTAATTTGAAAAAAAAAAGGATTTAATTAAGCCTATTAGCTATTTTGATTTGATAGCTTCATTCACACTATTTTTACATTGACACATTCGCTTTACTTATTACATTATTATTTCGTTTAATTGTTTACAAAACACTCTCAGTGACTATATCGACAGTAATGCGCAAATAAAGACCCGCGGGTCGCGGGTAACATATGTCTAGTATATTATAAAGTAGAATGTGAGGGGTATGTATGTATGTATGTATGTATGTATGTATGTATGTTACTTATAGACATCAAAACCGCTTGACCAATCTTGATAAAACTAGGCAGGAATGTTCCTTGGGTACCAACTTAGACCGTAGTGTATGTATTGTAGCCCTAAAACAAACTTTAGACCCTCAAAAAAAATAAAGTTGTCCGACTCTATTACAGCTATAGTATTTTATGGATCTAGGCCATGTCTACAATGTTGACATGAGAAAAGATAGAAAGGATTTAGACCTAGATCTAATTTTAAGAAATACACTTTGCGCAGATAGTTTTTTACTTTGACACATAAAAAGACAAAAGAAGATCCATTAATTTCATTATATAATAAAATTAACCTTCAATTTTGTGTTTCAAAGCATTTTTTACATTAATTAGTTCCTTATATCTGTGATTACAGATTTCCTGACGAACATTCTTTCATTAGACTATTCCGTAATGAATCGCGTACTAAATATTAATTCGTTTAATTGTTTACTTTATAATCCCATCCCTAGATCTAAAACTCTAATTCAACTCTAAGATGATAAAACTTCTCTTCGCACAGATAGTTTTATACTTTAACACATAAACATATTAATTAAAGTCCATTCACTTCATATTTTCATCAAATAAACATTCAAATTTGGTTTTCTAAAGCTACATTCGTTTACGAAAGCTGCGAAGCCGAGTTGAGATAGGCCTAGATCTATATTCATTCATGAATCGCGTACTAAAAATTATGTCGTTTAATTGTTCACTTTATAATCTCATTCATTTAACAAAGCTATCGCTCTTTTTGTTTTTTAATAGATACTAGACATATGTTACCCGCGACCCGCGGGTCTTTATTTGCGCATTACTGTCGATATAGTCACTGAGAGTGTTTTGTAAACAATTAAACGAAATAATAATGTAATAAGTAAAGCGAATGTGTCAATGTAAAAATAGTGTGAATGAAGCTATCAAATCAAAATAGCTAATAGGCTTAAATCCATTTTTTTAAATTAAAACATTTGCTTTTGAATAATCTAGTGGATTGGATTTAGATGTATGTTAAACGTAGCTAATGATCCTTTCACGTTATTTCTCTTTCGCTACGAAAATAAAATTAGTTTTGCGAAAATGGGTTTACCCGAAGTCGATACATTCTTATCTATTAAAAACGAAAAGAGCGATAGCTTTGTTAAATAAATGGGATTATAAAGTGAACAATTAAACGAAATAATTTTTAGTACGCGATTCATGAATGAATATAGATCTAGGCCTATCTCAACTCGGCTTCGCAGCTTTCGTAAACGAATGTAGCTTTAGAAAACCAAATTTGAATGTTTATTTGATCAAAATATGAAATGAATGGACTTTAATTAATATGTTTATGTGTTAAAGTATACAACTATCTGTGCGAAGAGAAGTTTTATCATCTTAGAGTTGAATTAGAGTTTTAGATCTAGGGATGGGATTATAAAGTAAACAATTAAACGAATTAATTTTTAGTACGCGATTCATTACGGTATTGTCTAATGAAAGAATGTTCGTCAGGAAATCTGTAATCACAGATATAAGGAACTAATTAATGTAAAAAATGCTTTTGAAACACAAAATTGAAGATTAATTTTATTATATAATGAAATCAATGGATCTTCTTTTGTATTTTCATGTGTCAAAGTAAAAAACTATCTGCGCAAAGTGTATTTCTTAAAATTAGATCTAGGTCTAAATCCTTTCTATCTTTTCTTATGTCAACATTGTAGACATGGCCTAGATCCATAAAATACTATAGCTGTAATAGAGTCGGACAACTTTATTTTTTTTGAGGGTCTTACATTTGTTTTAGGGCTACAATACATTCACTAAGGTCTAAGTTGGTACCCAAGGAACATTCCTGCCTAGTTTTATCAAGATTGGTCAAGCGGTTTTGATGTCTATAAGTAACATACATACATACATACATACCCCTCACATTCTACTTTATAATATAGAAGACTAGACATATGTTACCCGCGACCCGCGGGTCTTTATTTGCGCATTACTTTCGATATAGTCACTGAGAGTGTTTTGTAAACAATTAAACAAAATAATAATGTAATAAGTAAAGCGAATGTGTCAATGTAAAAATAGTGTGAATAATGCTATCAAATCAAAATAGCTAATAGGCTTAAATCCATTTTTTTTAAAAATTAAAACATTTGCTTTTGAATAATCTAGTGGATTGGATTTAGATGTATGTTAAACGTAGCTAATGATCCTTTCACGTTATTTCAGTTTCGCTACGAAAATAAAATTAGTTTTGCGAAAATGGTTTACCCAAAGTCGATACCATAGACATATATATATAGACTGGACGATAAAGAACAAATTATTATCGGAAATATTTGGGAAAAGATAAGTTTGTAGATCCACATCACAAACCTATATATATTTGCCTATGTCTATGATTATAAAACAAAGACAAAATATTGGGAATATGGCAGTTTTGCACTTTTCAAAACTAAAGATCAAAGGTATATATTGGCTGAAATGTTAGTCCTAGAATTTATAGCTCAATCGCCGCCATTTTTTTTTCACATAGATATAGTACATAAAACATATTGACTCCCCCCAAATAAAAATAACTTCCTACTTCCAGTCTATATTTATTTATGTCTATGGTCGATACATTCTTATCTATTAAAAACGAAAAGAGCGATAGCTTTGTTAAATAAATGGGATTATAAAGTGAACAATTAAACGAAATAATTTTTAGTACGCGATTCATGAATGAATATAGATCTAGGCCTATCTCAACTCGGCTTCGCAGCTTTCGTAAACGAATGTAGCTTTAGAAAACCAATTTTGAATGTTTATTTGATCAAAATATGAAATGAATGGACTTTAATTAATATGTTTATGTGTTAAAGTATAAAACTATCTGTGCGAAGAGAAGTTTTATCATCTTAGAGTTGGATTAGAGTTTTAGATCTAGGGATGGGATTATAAAGTAAACAATTAAACGAATTAATTTTTAGTACGCGATTCATGAATGAATATAGATCTAGGCCTATCTCAACTCGGCTTCGCAGCTTTCGTAAATGAATGTAGCTTTAGAAAACCAAATTTGAATGTTTATTTGATCAAAATATGAAATGAATGGACTTTAATTAATATGTTTATGTGTTAAAGTATAAAACTATCTGTTCGAAGAGAAGTTTTATCATCTTAGAGTTGAATTAGAGTTTTAGATCTAGGGATGGGATTATAAAGTAAACAATTAAACGAATTAATATTTAGTACGCGATTCATTACGGAATTGTCTAATGAAAGAATGTTCGTCAGGAAATCTGTAATCACAGATATAAGGAACTAATTAATGTAAAAAATGCTTTTGAAACACAAAATTGAAGGTTAATTTTATTATAAAATGAAATCAATGGATCTTCTTTTGTATTTGCATGTGTCAAAGTAAAAAACTATCTGCGCAAAGTGTATTTCTTAAAATTAGATCTAGGTCTAAATCCTTTCTATCTTTTCTCATGTCAACATTGTAGACATGGCCTAGATCCATAAAATACTATAGCTGTAATAGAGTCGGACAACTTTATTTTTTTTGAGGGTCTTACATTTGTTTTAGGGCTACAATACATTCACTAAGGTCTAAGTTGGTACCCAAGGAACATTCCTGCCTAGTTTTATCAAGATTGGTCAAGCGGTTTTGATGTCTATAAGTAACATACATACATACATACATACCCCTCACATTCTACTTTATAATATAGATGAATGTATCGGCTTCGGGTAAACCCATTTTCGCAAACCTAATTTTATTTTCGTAGCGAAAGAGAAAAAACTTGAAAGGATCATTAGTTAAGTTTAACATACATCTAAATCCAATCCACTAGATTATTCAAAAGCATTTTTTACATAAATTAGTTCCTGATATCTGTGACTACAGATTTCCTGGCGAACATTATTTCATTAGACATTACCAATGGTTACACATTAACACATCTCTCTACTGAGTCTATTCCTAGGCCTAGGTCTAAAACTCTTATTGAACTCTAAGATGATACAACTTCTTTTCGCAAAGATAGTTTTGTGCTTTAACACATAAATATACTAATTATTGTCCATTCATTTCATATTTTAATCAAATTAACATTCAAATTTGTTTTTCTAAAGCATTTTAATACATTCGTTCGCTGTTCGCTAAAGCTGCGTAGCCGTGTTGAGATAGGCCTATATTCATTCATGAAAAAAGGTCACGCATGCACAGCACAGAATGAACTCTATAAAAGCCAATGTTTAACTCTAGATTAGTGTAGATTTAGATCTATGTCTACCTCAATATATACTTTATACTTTATACACATGAACATACAAAATTTAGTCTATTCATCTCAAATTTTAATCAAATATATGTAGGCCTACAAGCAAATGTTTTAATTTGAAAAAAAAAATGGATTTAAGCCTATTAGCTATTTTGATTTGATAGCTTCATTCACACTATTTTTACATTGACACATTCGCTTTACTTATTACATTATTATTTCGTTTAATTGTTTACAAAACACTCTCAGTGACTATATCGACAGTAATGCGCAAATAAAGACCCGCGGGTCGCGGGTAACATATGTCTAGTATATATATATATATATATATATATATATATATATATATATATATATATATATATATATATATATATATATATATATATATATATATATATATATATATACATTATACGTAATTGCCCTTAGAGTCCAGTCAGTCTAGCCTCTTGGAACTCTAGGCCTATGGAAGTTCGCCTTCCACTGCCTGTCTGAACAAACTTCTGTCTGGGAAAGACTCAAGCCGATGTAAATTATTACATTCCAATTTCCTATTACCAAGAGCTCGTATCTAAAGACGTTCGGAACCTTCTATTAGAATGACAAAGATCGAGCACACCAGGGAAACTCCCACATAGTTATTCTGTGTACCACATCAGCCGTGTACAGGTGCCCGACATAAAAAATGGCCCCTTCGAGGAACGGTGTGTAGTTAGTGACATGTTTTCAGGGGCTTTGAGCCTTCCCTGCCAGTAAAATGGACTCCATCCTTAGGCTCTATTTTTTTTATCAGCCTAATCATCACCACGGTAAAGCTGAGAAGTATTGCCCTGTGTGTTGTCATTGACGTTTAATAAATGTGCAAAGTTTCAACTTGATCCGAGCATGGACAGTTGCAGAAATAACGTGTACGAGATGCCACCCAGACAGACTCACAGCAAGTTAATATAGTCTTTGTAAGACTTAACTGTTCATAATAGTACTTGTTAAAAGTCGTTACTCAATTCGGTGTGTCGGCAGTGTGTCGGCACTAACAGAGACCAACCGTTATGAAGGCCTGAACATTGACCTGCAATGTCACAACCTGTGGGCAGACCAATAGCTCGTTGTCAAGTCACAGGGCGGTTGAGGGAGCGAAATGGAGATTATCTCATTTTTGAACCCGCGCCCCCGCGTATCTTTAGTTACACGGTAAGTGAACATAAAGAAAACAAAACCAGCACACGTGTTGGATCTCCAAACTAACTTTCATCGGTCGGGTAATAAATCATTAAATTATTTATTTATTTATTTTTATTTATTTTTTACAAAGGTTATATCAACTCACCCTATTTGTCTGTTTGTCTGTCTGTCTGTCAGTCAGGTAAAAAGTGTGAACATGTTTTTTTTCACCCATTTTCCATTCAAGTTAAAACAATTAATCATTGAACCTGACAAGACATGTATCATTAAAAAAAATAACTAATTAGTTCATTAATTATTGATTAATTAAACATTTTGTTTGATATTGCAATAAGGAGAGTAAGTGCTACTTAATGAGAGACGTGGATGAGTATATGGATTTAATCCTTTTATTAGGTTTTGACACGATTATTCTCCCACTTTTCATTCTTGGATAAAGTTGCAGAATTATTTATAGTCGATGACCGCACACGAATCAATTCCAAAACTAATCAATTTGTACTAATTAATTAATTTAATTTAATTTAGCAGAAAGCGAGCTAAACCCTGCCATTTATCTGAATTCTTATCTACGATTCTTTCCCTTAGATTAGCTTTGTTTTTGTTTTTTAGTAAGTAATCTATTTATAGATATATATTATTGCTTGTTTCAAGTTACCTAGATACTTGTAGAATTGTGTGAAGTAGACTGACAAAGAATTATATCTCCACAAGAATAGATCATCACTAGATTTTTAGCTTTCTTTAATTTGATTCGTGAAATAAGAAAGAAAAGAAAAAAAAAAGTCATTGTAGTTTTTCAATGAAACAAAATGTGTAAACGTAAAACTTGTGACTCCAACATTGTGGACGTCTGCCGTGTTGTCAGCATATGTCAGAATTGTTACTCAATTCGAAATCTGCTGGTACAAACACCGGAAGTCGCTGATTGCTAGATGTTGGTGTGTGGGCCTCCTTACATGCAAGTGTCATGTGACACCACGTGTTCACCACGTGACTGCTGCCAACCCGCCAGAGCTGAAACTGGCAGAAAGTCAACTCGTAGAAATCACAAAGCTGCCTGTGTGACAGACGCGCGTGCGACTTGCATCGCGCGCTAGTGAAAAATTAAATTATACTAAAAATGACATGCATAGAATTATCATGGATTTTTTTTCTACTTTACCACATGTTTAGCGCCTAAATTCGGTTAATCTCTCAGTATTTGGTTCTAAGTGATTACAATACTGGCATTTATGATTTTGTTTTTCTAGTCAGTTTCAATATTATTAAAATTATGAAAGGTTGGAAAATCAGTGTCTAGTATTCGTAGCTTAATTAAACTTGTTTAGTGGTACATGCTAAAGAATATATGGAATAGCTAACTGAATATGAACCACGGCTTAGTTTGGGTATTACTAATCTACTGGATAGAATTAAGATCTATGTCAAGCACGGAGAATGTTCCCTTCATATTTTCTTTGTATATTTTGACATTAGAAGAAATGTGTTTAGCCTTGCAGCCAACATGTTCATATCAAATATAAATACTGTAAAAAAGGGTTTACCCGATTTGTTAAAAAAAAATTGTTCTTTAATAGAGATACAATTAGACACTTTTTGTCTATTTTTGGGGCCCTTTGTTTATGTGAGGGGCATTCAACATACACTGCCGTCACCGCCATAATCTAAGGAACATTTATTCGGTACATATATTCATAATCTTTACATTGTGCCCTATATTTTAGACTTGAATCAGAGCATTTAGATCTAAAGGTTTTTTGTTGTCTGCTTTGACTTGGACTTGTACAATTTGTTCCGTTTTTACCAACCTTATATTAACTCACGCTGTCTGTCTGTCTGTCTGTCTGTCTGTCTGGTCAAAAGTTTCTACACGTTTTTTCTCTCACACCCAATCTCGTTTCTTTTAACAAAAGAATCAATGAAAAAAAAAATTTAACCTACTAGTTAATTAACTATTGGTAATTAATTATTTTGTTTGGTATCTGAACAAGCGAAATAAATTGTACTTGACTGAATTGGTGTTATAAGCTTAATTAGTCCACTTTAAATGTCGTCATCTAAGGGTTAATGAACAAAAACATGAAATAGAAACAATAAATAACTATACAATCTTCCATGTTTTTACGCTCTTCGCTAGTAGAGTGGTTACCGTGTTGGTTGGAGAGGCCTGAGAAGGCTTTAGCCGACGAGTGCGAATTTAGGTAGCTCAGTTTTTTTTTTTAATAAATAAATTTAAAGAGCGATCACTAAGATACCCCATTCTCCAACCACTTTCCAACTAATCCAGACAAGAGATAGGATCATAGCGTAGTGAGAAAGCTGAAGCATGAAATTGCGTTAAACAGAAATAATTGGTAAAAATAATTCTAATTGCACAGATTTATTGTTGTTAGTCCAGACTCTTGATGTATTACAAATTTAATGACACGACTGATCCAAGCCGATTGATACACTTAATTCAAGCTTTGTTTTTCTTAACAAGTTTTTTTTTTTTGTCTTTTGCTTGTTTTTTTTTTATTTGCACACACACACGCACACTGACACATACATCTACACACACACACACACACACACACACACACACACACATATATATATATATATATAAACTTAAAATTTACTTAATTAATGTGAATGTTTATTAACGCCAGTCAGTTAATTACTATCGGTGGTCTCTTGTATCCTAGAAAAAGTTATATCCAGATCTCATGGAATGACAGTAGATACCCTCCCCTTGCCCAATAGGATGCCAGGGCTGTGACGCATTACTTCTGTGATTCGAAACTTAAACAAGCAAAATAGAAAAAAATCTTTTTTTTTTTTTATAATTTTTAAAGGGGACTAAACCCAATAAATTTAGCCTTATCTGTAAATACTGAAGGAATGGTTTCCCTTGTTGGAAGTAAACAAAATAACTAAAACCCAGTAATTAGTTATGTAATTGGTTACCTTTTTTGTATTCATATCATGTTTATGACATCGAACCACTATGCAAAGTTCTAACTTGACACGAGGATGGGTGCGGGAGAAATAACATGTACACAATTTTTACCAGACAGATAGACAGACATAAAGACAGACAAAGTTAATATAATCTTTGTAAAATGCATTTTCTGGGGTGTCTACGGCACAATTTCAAGCTTTTCTCCTAACAAAAATGTCAGATCTAATATCAAATCTGCTATTCACTTCACTTTAGTAATGGAGCACAGGGAGTGGCAGAATAGAGCATTACTTTCATTGTATCTGTTACTTCTAGTCTAAATTAGCTTTTTGCAAGTGACAAGGAAAATGAAATAAATTATTCAATGCTAATTTTTTTTTATGTGTGAATAGACCATAGATAGCTTGGACTGTTGAACCGTTGGAGGCACCACACAAGATCTGTCAACCGTCTTTCTCCATTCCTCTCTGTCCTTTGCCTTTGATAGAATTTCATTCTCTGACAGGCCTGTCCATTCTTGTATGTTGTGTTCTATCGCTTTCTCTGTCTTCCTCTTCTTCCTGGTACTGTTCTCCGAAGGAAGGTCTTTCAAGCCCTGAGGACCTTGTGATGTGGTAATAGAGTTTGAGTTTACGTTTTGTTTTGACAGTAGTTAGCAGGTGATCATGTGGTCCCACTGCTGTCTTGTCCCTGTTTCTAAACTCTACATTCGTCATGCGGTCTTTGTAAGTGGCACCTAGGATTTAACAATATCTTCATTGCACAATCAGTTCCATACATATGAATATTAACAATGCAATAATAATAGCATTATTAAATTGTCCTATCCTGTGGTATTAAGTCATCAGTTGAACTGATAGTATGATAGACGCTTTCGACACGAGCACGTCTCTTCTTTTTGTATCGACGAAGTTGTTGATAGTTTGTAGTTCATAGTTTCTGATTTTCTATCTGAAATGATTCAAGCATGCCATTTTACCTGCCTGAGCTCACCACTCCCGGGGTCAATTTTGAGTGTGCGTTTCCACACGAACTGTCGTTGTAATCTTGTTATTATTTCACATTTTTTTGAAAATATCTTCAAATTAATAACTATTAATTACATTGTTATTCAAAATTGAAAAGCTATTTATTCTAATGCATTATTACAAATTCATTAACATTCAAACATTAAAACATGTTATGTTCCTTAAAATTTAATTACATTAAATTTGTTTTCAAATAAGTGCAAATGACTAGCATTAAGCTCTTTGTTAGTTGTCTCTCGAATTTGTTGATAAAAAAGATACTGCCCAGGATAATTACATGCCAAATGTACAGCGTGTTATATAGAAGTAATTTTTTTACAAAATGTATTTTGATAATAAGATAGATGACAAATAATTGATTAATTGTGAGTTTACTTCCCTTTAAGAATTATTAAATTAAAAGATAACCTCTGCACAAATGGGGAACTTGGCTGAGAACTTCAAGTACAGACATTTCGTTTTCAATATAAAGTTATAAAAATTAAACTATTAGGCTTAGTATGTATACATTCAAGCTGCGAGTGTTTTGGTAATGATATAATAATAATAATAATAATATAATATCATAAAGTAAAATATTTCGAGCATTCAGATTGTAGAATCTATCGAAATAGTTTGTTAGCCAATGGGAACAGCATTTACAAGCTATACTAGTACAACGAGGATTTGTTGTACTATTTAAGATTGTTCCATAGAGGTTGTGTTAATGTATGCTGCAAGTCAAGAAAACAACATTGTTCTCGGGGTAGTTTTCATTGAAAATCCCAAATATTTTCTCTGTCATATTTGGAGCTCTATCTTTCGTAATATTGAAGACAAATATCTGACCCTTCAAGGTGTCACGAGTCGATACTGTGACCTAATTCGACCAGTTTCTAGAAGCCGAGGTCAGGTCAAGGAAGACCAGTGTTAACACGTTAATTCATCAGTTTCTAGAAGCCGAGGTCAGGTCAAGGAAGACCAGTGTTAACACGTTAATTCATCAGTTTCTAGAAGCCGAGGTCAGGTCAAGGAAGACCAGAGTTAACACGTTAATTCATCAGTTTCTAAAAGCCGAGGTCAGGTCAAGGAAGACCAGTGTTAACACGTTAATTCATCAGTTTCTAGAAGCCGAGGTCAGGTCAAGGAAGACCAGAGTTAACACGTTAATTCATTAGTTTCTAGAAGCCGAGGTCAGGTCAAGGAAGACCAGAGTTAACACGTTAATTCATTAGTTTCTAGAAGCCGAGGTCAGGTCAAGGAAGACCAGAGTTAAGACGTTAATTCATTAGTTTCTAGAAGCCGAGGTAAGGTCAAGGAAGACCAGAGTTAACACGTTAATTCATCAGTTTCTAGAAGCCGAGGTCAGGTCAAGGAAGACCAGAGTTAACACTTTAATTCATTAGTTTCTAGGAGCCGAGGTCAGGTCAAGGAAGACCAGAGTTAACACGTTAATTCATCAGTTTCTAGAAGCCGAGGTCAGGTCAAGGAAGACCAGAGTTAACACGTTAATTCATTAGTTTCTAGAAGCCGAGGTCAGGTCAAGGAAGACCAGTGTTAACACGTTAATTCATCAGTTTCTAGAAGCCGAGGTCAGGTCAAGGAAGACCAGAGTTAACACGTTAATTCATCAGTTTCTAGAAGCCGAGGTCAGGTCAAGGAAGACCAGTGTTAACACGTTAATTCATTAGTTAGTCATCCAATCAGAGAAAGAGGTTAAGGAAAAAAAATAGCATACGTCAGCTTCTAGAAGGTCACAGTTAATAAAATATGATTCTAGAAAGTACGGTTGAGAAAAGTATAAATTAGGGGGGAAATAGTTAGTCGGGGTCCTCGCATCGTAATGGTCCTCGCATTGTAACGATTTTGATAGTAACGGTCTTATGTTTAAACGTTTGCGGGTCCAGTAGTGGAAGTTACTTTCATTGAGTTTGTACCATAAAGTTATTTCAGTAATTAGTTATATCAGTTCAAGTTTTAGTGTTAGAAAGTTTCATATAACAGGGATATATAAGTAAAGTTATGGAATTGAGAATTTACTTCCATGTGTAATTTGAAGAAGTTTATTAAAGAAACTAATAGAGAACACAGATGTTTCTTTAGTGTATTATCAAGTCATTCATATAATCTCCGGCGTGATGATTCTGTTTGATCAATAATTAATATAAGAAGAAATACCAAGAAATAAATAAACAGAAATCGTCATACAAGGAACACATGCCTTCTAACTCTTGAGTAACAGAATTTTTTTTTCTTTTACATAATACCGATTGCGCAGTATCATTCACATCGGTACTTTCGTCCATAGTTATGTATCAGTTAAGTCAACTGTGATGAACAATTAGTATGCATTGATTCGACTCTATATGTTATTTTCTTTCGATATAAACTTACAGATACCGTAATTATATCTCTATACAAAAAGGGAGACAAGTGTAACAGCTCTCCAAATATGGAAGCATTAAACTTCTGTGACACTTCTGTCAGTAGCAGGAAAGATCTTTGGACGAATTTAGCGTGACCGACTAAACCACTCTTTAGTGGACGAGGTGTTATCTGAGAGCCAATGTGGCTCCAGAGCCGGTAGAGGTACATCTGACATGATATTTGTTCTGCGACAATTACAAGAAAAATGCAGAAAGCAGAACTTAAATCTTAAACCCTGCCTTTGTGGAACTCACCAAGGTTTTCGACACGGTCAGTAGTGATGGCTTATGAAGGATTTTAACAAGGCTCGGATTCCCACCTACGTTATCAAGCAGCCTCATGTGGAACAAAAAGGCTTGATTAGACACAATGGTGACCTGTCTGATCACTTCCCAATAGAAAATAGCGTGAAGCTGTGTACTTGCCCCTACTCTGTTTGCCTTTCCGGCGTAATGCTGGCTCAAATGAGACAGCGATTGCACGAAGACATCTACGTAAGTTTTCGCTCAAACT
This sequence comes from Biomphalaria glabrata, assembly GCF_947242115.1. Lineage (NCBI taxonomy): Eukaryota > Metazoa > Mollusca > Gastropoda > Planorbidae > Biomphalaria > Biomphalaria glabrata. The sequence goes on along the minus strand of NC_074718.1, from coordinate 31,110,165 downwards.
GCAATGTGTTCAATCTTCGACATCTACTGTCCAATACTAAAAAACAAAGGAAACGGAGGACTGCGCCCTACAAGCTCAAAACTAACTATCTCCAGCTCGCTGTCAACGACTTTGCATACGCTGCCGCCCCTTTTGGTTTAATTATAAAACTCGCGAAAGTCATGTTTCAGAAGTCAGCTCCAAAGATCACCGTGAACAGACATCCCTTTACGTGGTAGACCACATGACATATCTTGGAAGTATAGTATCAAATGAGGCTTTGCATTCAATGGCTAGTAGTGCTTTAAGACGTCTCCAGTCGAGAAATTTTGCGGAAGAAATCATTCCACCTGCCAACAAAGATCAATGTCAGTGGTTCTCTCAACCCTTCTATATGGACCTGAGACATGAGCGTTATAACGAAAACGAATAAGACTTCCTGAGCGCTTCCACCAAAGATTCTTGCGCTCCATCATGGACATACGGTGGCAAGACAGCACTTCAAACATTGATGTCCTTGCAAACGCCGGTATGGACAGTATAGAGGGACTGCTTATAGTCCGACAGTTACGCTGGACACGGCATGTATTCAGTTTGGAGAACGAACGTATGCCAGTCCTTTTTGGTGGGCTGAAAATCTAAATCGATCACAGGCCGAAAATGGTCTGCGCTGATTGTGGCAAGGTATATAGGTCGCAGCTGGAGCTGCGTAGCCACTGCATTCCTCATTAATCTTCGTACCCGAAGACAAACCTTTTTATTATTACTAAATCTCTATCTCATCTCTTGTTAAATATTTTTTATTGTAATAAAAATTATATTGTGAGTTTTGGTTCACAAGAGAAGTCGGTTCAAATTATTTCAAGTTTATTTATTCAAGATATAATACGCCTACATTGGTTCAGTTCTACTAGATGTTCTCAGCTACAAGCAAGCAGCCGGCCATCAACAAGCGGGAAAGTCTTTATAATGTTAATTTAGACAGTCTTCTGCTAATCTTTGAAAGCTAACCGCACCACTTTTAATTTTCGTAAATAAGTATTGTCGGTTTTAGCCAGTCCTTATACTCGGACCTCTTAGACTGACATTTCTAGTAAACAAAGATGTTCGATACAATGCCGCCCCCCCCCCCCCTCTCCCAACACAAACACACGATCTGTACATGCGATGAGAGGTTATGGTTAGAAACGAGGCTACAGAAGTAAATCAACCCCAGGCGGAATTGACAAGTGACTATTTATTTTACGGAGCTTAATTAGCTATCCCCGACCAACCCCTACTCCAGCCCTTAATTCACGCGGAACCATAATCGTGGTAACTTTATGAAATAAAGACAGGGCTGTCACCATTGTGGCGGGGTTTTGAAGGGTCAGGCGGTGCAAGAAGTCAGTCAGACATGCTTGTGGGACAGCGGTCGCCGCGCCTATTGTAATGAGGGGATAGTGTTTGAATACCTGCTTCAGGCTTGAGTGATTAAGCGAACCTAAAGAGGGGACTTTGTCCTACACAAGAGTGAAGAGTGTGAGGACAAGAAAGAGGGAAAGACAAACAAGTAAATGGGGGGGGGGGCTCAAGTAAAAATAAAAGATGTCCATGTCAAACAAAAAATTGAAATTAAAGATTAGAATAATGCTAGCAACACACTAACACATCACACGACCTGTCTGTGGTTAGATTTGTTAGCTTTCTAATTGGGGAGTAGGACGCTTTTTTACAATCAATATACTAAAGTAATGCTTTGATTCCAGTTGGCTGGTCAACGGTTAAACACTCCAGGTATCTGACCATTTTAAGTGTAGGTCTACTAAAAAATCTAATTCCAAGTGATTACGAGCTATTACAATAGTCTCAATAAACACGGAATTCAAATGATTGCTTTGTCTCTTAACCTATCATTATTGTTAAATAGAAAGTAGTTTTGTCATCAATAGCTGATAGACATTTCGCAATACTACATGATTGGTTAAGAAATAACATTTTAGTCTGTTTTTTGTCAGTGTTTACTAAAGATTGTTCTTATGATTCGTCAGATCTATAGTAGTAGATAAAGATTTACTGCTACAGGTCTGAGAAATCGTGTAGGAAAAAGAAGACAATAACAAATTTGAATAGACAATATTATACAACTTTAAATTTAATAGTAGGCTTATATTTTTAAAAAAATTGAATTATATTTTTTGTTTTAAACCGGGTATCGATCCAGTGACTTAAACACCGACAGATGCTTAAACGAATGGTGTTAAGCATTCAGCCAGTGGGAATTATATAAGAAACCACTTATGTATTGTTACTTTCATTACACGTAGAACTGTTAAGTCTTGATCTAGATCCATCTCTCCTTCTACTTCTAGATCTAGATCAAGTTCTACTCCTACTTCTAGATCTAGAATCTAGACATAATATATATTAGCCTACATTTACGTAAAGGTAGAAGCAAAGCTTAGATCATCTATCCATAAACTTAAAGAGACTTTCAATTTAATAAGCAACTCAGTTATAGGTACACTACGATGACTAGTGTCACTACGCCATCTGGCCATTTTTGTTTCTTATTGAATAATGGCAATGATAGGCCTTTAAATTTAGACTCAGAAGATGATTCGAGAAATTGTCCTGAACATTAATTTATTAAACTCTTGAATCAATAATCCCTTCCGTTCGGCCATTTCCGAAAGTGATAGTCCTTTCAAGAATGCCATAGTCCTTTCAAAACCGATATGGATCTAGATCTAAGTCTAGTACTCAAACTAAATTTACATTTATTTATTTTTTACTTTGAAAAATTATAACGGTCATGCTAGAATTTTTCCCGTGTGGCCAAAGAGCTAGTAATTCTTTTCTCAGCGATGTACATACACTGTTAAATTTCTAGGATAATCGTTACAGCCGGTTTTTCAGATCAAAGTCCATGCAGGTTCTGGAAGGTTTAATGAAGTTTTGATTTGAATAGAGGTATTGTACAAAAATAACAATTGAAATACATGTTGGCTTTAGAGGCAAACATGAAAGAAGATAAAGCTGCTGTAAAATCGGGAGGAGATGAATTAAAATCAATAGATTTCTGAGACCAAACATTAATCCAAATTTATTGCAATTAAAAAAAAACAATAAATAAATAATTAAATAAAAATCTTAAAAAAACAAGATTTAAAAGAAAGTTTGTGTTATCACACAAACTCAGAGGCGGCCTCCGTTGAATCCTTATCGGATCCGCGTATTTGCAAGAAATATCCAAGGCATAATTTGTTTTCATTGTCTAAAGGACACTTTGCACAAATCTAATAGCGGCTTTTCCCCTTATTGGGGCCGCTAAAAAACTGAATTATAAAACTTCAAAGTTACAGATGTATGTCTCATTACTGTAAGATTCATTTTAAAGCATTACGTTTCAGTACTGTAAAATTTATCTCCCTTTTCTATCAAACAAAATTAATTGCTAACCACTAAATAGTTTATTGATTGCTTAATGTTTTGATGGATTCATGTTTTGTTAGGGACAATATTTGTACTAGAAAGTTTCAACTTGATCAGAGAATCGGAAATGGAGAAATAACGTGTTCAAAATGTATACCAGACAGACAGACAGACGGAGTGAGTTGATATAAGCTTGTTAAAAAGAATCAGCAATCACGCGTTATGCAATGTAATACTTCCAAAGTTTACAGATGAAGGTTGAATAAAGCGTTATTTATAATCAGCTACAGAGTAAATGCTTTGTCATGCAAGAGAATATTATAATTATTCCATTATCATCTCGATTGGTTTGAAAATGAGATTAGAAGAAAGTTGAATTCGAAGTAAATTTCATGAACAGATTGCAGTTAGCCACACAGAAGTATTTGAACACGCCCTACACACTGCTAGACTTTTGATTTAGTTTTTTTGTTTTCTGTTTACTCCAATGATCAAATAATATCATTCGAGCTGACCTAATTACTCGTTAAGGCCAACAGTATTTGTTTCATGTATGAGTGGGGGGGGGGGGGAAGGGGGATGAGAACCTGCACAAATTTGTATCAACGAATCTTTTTTTTTTATTTAGGGTAAATGGGAGTGGGGTGCTAAATGGCTCTGCTTAATGTAATCCACTTGAATGCATGGCAGAAAGCTGCAGAGGGATACTTTTGTATGTCTTCCCATCTGTTGTGGTATAACATTTTGTTATTTTCAAGATCTATGATGTAATTGTGAATCGATTTCAATCTCTTCTCCCCACCCCCCCCCTCTCTCTCTCTCTCTCTTCTCTCTCTCTTCTCTCAATTAAACGACCGAGCATGTCAAATTATAGACCAGTGTTCCCCAAACTGTGTTCCGCGGAACCCTAGTGTTCCGTGAGGCCTGAATAGTTCCACGAACTACTGGAATAATTAACTAGTAGACCACTACGTACATTGATTTCTCTAAAAAAAAAAAAAGCAAGCAAAGTGTTCCGCTACATAGTCAGAATGTGCGAAGTGTTCTGTTAAGGAAAATGTTTGGGAACCACTGGTATAGACAAATTAGGACGCCTCACGTCAACCGCAAACAGGAAAATACAAATAAAAAAAAAACCCGATGCTCATTTTGTTTACAGCGAGAGGCGAACAATCAGTTTAGTGAGGCGTTCCACGCCGCAGAGCTAACACCAGAGGTGCATGCAGCCATGACGTTTTAGGGCGTAAATGTTAAAATAAGCTCCCAGCTCTTAAAAATTCCCCCCTTAACCCCGCCCCCCGCACAAAACGGTTATGGTACAACATATGGGGCGCCGTCAGCAGCTTATGGGGAAAATACAAAAATTGCGCAAGCGTCACGTTAAATACGATTCATTGTAAGTCGCACTAAATGCTGTGTTAATTTTGATTAATTAGTTTTGACTTAATGGTGGCTTCTGATTAACTAAGAGCGTAAATTGGAAGTGAAAAGACCTTTAAGACATTTTATTAGTTAATTAAAATTGTAATACTCGTATCAACCGACAAACAAAAAAATAAATTAACCAATTGAAGATACTAACTACATAACATTGTTAACAACTCAGTGATGGCTTTAAGGGATAAAGCTAAAATAACTAGGAGATATATCGTCCACACCCCGAGGCTTTAAGGGATAAAGCTAAAATAACTAGGAGATATATCGTCCACACCCCGAGGCTTTAAGGGATAAAGCTAAAATAACTAGGAGATATATCGTCCACACCCCGAGGCTTTAAGGGATAAAGCTAAAATAACTAGGAGATATATCGTCCACACCACGAGGCTTTAAGGGATAAAGCTAAAATAACTAGGAGATATATCGTCCACACCCCGAGGCTTTAAGGGATAAAGCTAAAATATATAGGAGATATATCGTCCACACCCCGAGGCTTTAAGGGATAAAGCTAAAATATATAGGAGATATATAATCCACACCCAGAGGCTTTAAAGGGATAAAGCTAAAATATATAGGAGATATATCGTCCACACCCCGAGGCTGAAAACGCGTGAGTTGACACTAACTACTCGAGCACAACCTTGTAAAGAAATTTAAAGAGGGAATTGGGGCCGGCTAGAAAATGTTCCAATTTATTTACATCTATCATTCATTAGTTATTAGAACAGCCCTGGAAGAAAAACGGACAATGCGAAAAATGGCCAGCTCTTCTACCACCGAAGCAAAAGCCACCTTAACCTGCGATATTTGTGGACGGGAGTGTCTCTCCAAAATAGGGCTCCACAGTCACAAGAGGAAGTGTGCGGGATGAACCATAGTCGTTCTACAATTGAAGTAGGCCAATGAGAACACAATATTCGCTCATACCAAACAGTTTTCAACTACATAAAGGAGGAATTATTTATTTATTTATGAGTGCCGGAGAAATAAGAAATATAATTAATTTAAGTGGAAAAATCCTACATGGCTGTCTGGTCGTGCGGTATGTGCTTTGGGCTAACGTTCGCTTCCATCCCCGTCGTCCAGCGGTAGGTTTAGACTTGGAAGTAGATTATCTTCAACTTTGAAGGAACATCCGAAACATGGGAAACATACCTTTTTAGAAACATATTGCACTATATCTGTGAATACTGAAGGATTAGTATCAAACAAAATAATTAATAACCAGAAATATTATTGACTAATTGGTTAGTTGTTTTTTTTTCTTAATTGATTTATGTAATGTGTACATCAATGAATAATTGTGCAAAGTTTCAAATTGATGCGAAAATGGATGTGGTAGAAATAATGTGTTCAAACTTCAAACGTTTTACCAGACAGACAGACAGACAGAGTGTGTTGATATAAGCATTATAATTACAAAAATAGAAACAAACTCTCCAGTGAGAGATATTTTTCTTACATATTATAATTTTAATGAAGAAAATGTTTTGCTTACAGGTCCACACGCAGTCTATGTTTGTGGTAATAAGTTACTGCGAAACATTTCTTGTCTGAGATTAGCGATTCACAATATATTTGTGAAGATATAGGTTTGAGAGCCAGATGAGAACGACATCTTGATGTTACGATGACATTGTGTTAATCAGACAATGTCTTTCTGATGTTATAAGTTTGAACATGTTAGTACATCTTCACAAGTTCTGAATTCTACAACAGTATCGTGATGCCTGAGATACTACTTTAAAGTTTAAACTTAAAACTAAAATCATTTTGTTAAATAAATACAAAGCTTTACATTTGGAACAAGGAGTCCCTTTAATAATATAATAAAGCTTGTCTTAAAGTCCGAAGATTATTGAGGAATGCAGCATTTTCCCGTGGCTACGCAGCCTCAGCTGTGACCTACATATTTAATAATGTAGACACTACATACATGTAAAATACAATTCAATTTAAATTCTTTTACTCTATTCGTCGCTTTCTTTCGAAACTAAATATCGAAGTCTTTAAATACTAGCTCTGGCCCCCTTTCTAACAGTCTTTATCACTGTGTTTTACAATTAAAATTAAAGATAAAAATACTTGTGGAAAAAACCTGGAGGCAAAGTCCACAATCTCTCTCTCTCTCTCTCTCTCTCTCTCTCTCTCTCTCTCTCTCTCTCTCTCTCTCTCTTTCTCTCTCTCTCTCTAAACCATTAGGTTAGAGCCTTTCATAACAACATCTGCTTTTGTTACGTTCTACTGAAACATAATGAAGACATCTTTTTTTTTTTCTCCACTAAGTTTGTGAGTTGGGGAAGCATGAGTGGAGCTGAGGTGAGAAAGGCGTCTGGAAGAAATATGTTGGAAAAATAGTTCGAACAATGTTATGCTTTATATGACCTGAAAAAGCAGGTTATCAGGCCTTGATGACTATTGATGTGGTCGAGCAGTTTGGACAATCTGTTAGATGCTCTCGGCAAGATCAGCGTTCCTTTGGAAGGTTGACATTGTCGTCAGAATAGCCGTGAACAGCCAAGGGAGCTAAACATGTCTCGGTATTGTGCTCAACAAAAAATGTATAAAGTATAAGGGAGACAATTCAAAGCTTCAGTAACCACTTTAACACTCTAACCCCCCCCCCCCCCCCACAACAACAACGGTCTATGAAACTTGACGACTGATGGGGGACCACGAATCGAGGCATGGTAACATAATGTGTTTTTAAAATATGGATGAGGCCTGTGGGGGTCATTGGCGCGAGTTTTAGTCACTCGTCAAAGGTTCGAGTCTCTTGTGATTGATGAACCCCCGAGTTGAATGTTTTCCCACGACATGCAGTGGATCTTGTGTTACACTGGGACCATTCCGAACCATGGCTTAATGTGTGTGCCTGTGTTAGTGTGTGCCTTTTTTAATGTGTGTCCTTCTTAGTGTGTCTTTCTTTGTTTGTGTTTCTTACTGTCTTTCTAAATGTGTCTCGATTAGTTTGTCTTTAGTAATGTGTCTTTCTAAATGTGTCTTTATGTGTGTCTTTTTCTGTATGTTGTCTATCTGTGTGCCTTTCTTAATTTTTTTTCCGCCTGTGTCTAACTACTGCGATTTTATGACTGAATTTAGATTAAATTATGTGTGTTAGTACATAAAGTGCAATTCATATTCTCGCGTTCTATAACTTACACTTGGGAAATTAAATTATGCTATTTCAAATAGAATAGTTCTGTTGGTATTTCACCAAAAACAAGAATCTCCAGCGTTCAAAGGGTTTGTTCCATATTGCTTCCATGTCACGAGGAAGTGTTGTTATATTAATTAGCTCGTTGATTTCATTATAATTTGATAGTGAAAAATAGTCTATACATCTTTAAATAATAAAAAAAATTGTTTTAACAGTTCATTAGTCATTAGTTGACGAGATTGTTTAGTAGATCTACTAGATCCGAGCAAGTACTAGATCTAGATCTACATCTAACCACATAAAAACATTGACATTATTGCCATCTATAAGACCTAAACCAGGTGACACATTTTAAAGTAGCTCAAAGATACGGAACAACCTTACTTGACCACTGGGTCCAAAGATAGACACACATTTCTTATCCCTTATGCTAGACCAAATTCGTACAAGTGCTTCTTCTTCCCTAGTGCCATTAGAGCATGGAATGGGTTGCTTGAATCAGCCAGGAAACCAAAGACTTAACAGAGTTTAAGTCATTGATTAACATGCACGACTAGATTGACACATGAAATGCGTTTGCGTAATTATCTTCTCTTTAGAAGTAACGTCTGTAATATCTAAGATAAGATTTAACTTCCAAAAATATTAAGACGTATTCACCACCCCCCACTTCATTGTAACATAAATGTAATTCTTTGTTTCCATGTTTCATTGAATGCCTCCCTATACTACCCTGTTTCCATCTAGTACCCTCGTTCCTGTATAACATTTGGTGTCCAAAAGCTTTTGTCGTTTAAATTTAGGCAGGTCTGACAATGGAGAAAAAAAATCATATTCCGACTCCCACAGCCGCCAAATATTGTTGCTTCACTAATTCAACACAACCTCTCTTTCCCCACCCCTCGCACCCAGGCCGTCAATCGCCCTAACCACTGTTCAAATCCGTCCCGGTTTTTCCCGTCAATTTGCTCTTATTATTCTCGTTTCATTAGCTCCATGGACACTCCGCCAAACAGACGACCTCAGGCTGTCCATCAGAGTTGGCTCCCCTTGCCGATGAACGTGTTGAAAAAATACCAGGATTGTCTCCCTTTGCGTCTATTTTGAAGCTGACAGTTCGGTACAAACTACTTGAGCCATTATGGTGGTCATGTCAGGTAACTATGGACGCCTTATGAAAACATGGTCTTTTCTTTTAGACTTATTCCGGTCTTCTGGCTTATGGGTCAGTGTTTAATACAAGGGGAAAAAATGCTCTAGTGTTTCCGTGTTGGCATACACCTGTAGAGGTCATTACCTTTTTTTTTCTTCTGTAAGACTAGGATAAGATTTTAAAGTTAAACACAATTTTATTTTATATTATAAACCACAAGGAAACAAACAGTAATGTATTATAACTATTTTTACATAGCATATATTGAATTATTCTTTCTGTCTGCGCCAAATTTGAACACGTTATTTCTCCCACGCCCATTTTCGGATCAAGATGAAACTTTGCACAATTACTTGTTGGTGTAGACAGAAAATGAATCAATTAACAAAAAAAGTAACCGATTAGTCAATTAATTATTGGTAATTAATTATTTTGTTTAATACCAACAACGCAAATTAATCCTTCAATATTAACTGACATGGCTAATATGTGGAGTTTTGTCCCCTTCGATAATTGTACACGTTACTTCTCCAAAACTTATTTTCTGATGTTGAAACTTTATACAACTATTTATTGTATCTAACAAAACACAAAACATTTCAAAATATAACCAATTAGTCAATTAATATTGATTAAGGGAAATAAATCTTGTTGTGTTGATAAATATGGCTAAATGTATATATTTGTTTCCCTTATATAAACTTTGTCTGTTTAAAAAACTACTTTTTTATATATATTATACTTGTTTTAATTTGCATAAATTTTGTATTGTGCAAAGAGTTTATTGAAACCGACTAAAAATAGTTTTGTAATTTTTTTTCACATGTTTTTTCGCTCTAGATTCATAATGCATTAAACTCCCTGAAACTTGGTCAGATTGTCACAGATGAAAATGTTAAAGCATCAAAGAAAATGTAAATAAAGTTATTATTCACTGGGTTGGAAGCATCAATTCTGTCTTTTGAAGTGCATTAAATACAAGTGGGACGTTTATATAGAAAGATCTAAATGACATTATATAATTTTACATCTGGCTCTAAAATGGCTGCAGAAGCTTGCATAACTGTCTCAATGTCAAAACTAAACAATCCCAGAATGCTACAGTACATAAGTCTCTCACACAGTTTGATAATGACATCACGAGAACATTGAATAATAGGAACTACAACTCCATCTATTAGCGTGCATTCTCTTAAAGGGTTTAAAAGTTAAAAACCGAATGGAAGCTGGATATATTGGTATTTTCAAAACTGCTCTAACGATTTTCTTACAAATTTCTATTACTTTGGCAACGAAAAAAAAAAACTAATTGTCAACACATTAAAAATTTATAGTTTAACCATTAAAATTGTTCATATGATATTTTAAAATTAAATTTGCACTTTTTTTTTCCTTCAACACTGGAAATAAAGTACTAGACTCAAATGTTTCTTTTTATTCAGTAAAGGGTTGAAACAATAAAAAGAATATTTTGCACACCGTTTTATGTCGAAGTTCCAGTTCCACATGCCCTCATCGTGCGTTATATTTGCCTTTTCATTGAGGAACTTAATTGTGGAAAGCTGACTGGAAATACTTCATGTATTAAGGAAGCTTTTTGAAAAGTAAATAGATTGAGAAACGATAGACCATTATATTACTTTGTTTGTTCAAGTACTAAAAGAATGTCAGCTGTATAAAAGAAAATACATACCTCTTGGAACTCGTTATGTTTCATTTGCCTTGCCTTGCTCAGTTGCAAGAAGTCGTTTCACTAGTTCTGTACAATAAGATTTATTAGTGATTTTATATTTTAGTATCTTAGGTTTCTTGACGTCTTCTTTTGTAAAAGTTCCCCTTTCAGACCTTGTGGGCAGATGATGTAAAGGTCATCTGATTCTGTGGCCTACGGTTAACGAGGGTGTCTTGTGGCCAGCACAACGACCAACCGCCTTTACTTTTCCCCAAAAAATGTGTGGTACCCATTAGAGCTGGGTGGACTCAGAGGCGCCCAAAGATCTGGAAATTAAAAATCCCAGTCTTCATCAGGACTCGAACTCGAGACCCCTGGTTCAGAAGCCAAGCGCTTAACCACTCAGCCACCGTGCCTCCCGTCTTAATTTGTATTGAAGTTTATATGCTGAATTTAAGGTGTATCGAATAATTGATGTTGATATGTTGAGTTAAATGACGTCTTGGTGTATTGACATATTAATTTAAATAACGTATCGATGTATTGATGTTGATATGTTAAGTTAAATGTCGTAGCGATGTATTAAAGTTTAGATGTTGAGTTAAATGTAGTATCAATATATTGATGTTAAATTTATTTTGTTTCATTAGCCAATGCCATGATTGGTTACGAAATAATTCTCCACGAAAAAATATTTAAATAAATTTATTTATGAAATTTGCATGAAATCCACTAGCCGACTTCTGTCAAGAAATCTAATAGCCTGATTTTAATAACCAATAGTCCATTATTTAAAATCATATCTTCTAGAATCAATTTTCCCATCGCATTTTTATTTCACTAATTAATTAATTTCACTAATAACAATCTTGATTGAAATAGTTGTTTTTATTTTAAACTCAAACTGATTGAAAATTTAAGAGACATACAACAGAAAAACAAACAACCTATCTCATAGCTTAATGAATGCAGACATTTTAAAGGTTTGTTGTTGTAGCTGCAAAATCATAGTAGTCATGTCCAGATTAACGTTGGTCAACTGATGAGTCTGTAGCTAGAAATCAGAAAGTATATGTGTTTTTGTTGGGCTTGTTTTGTTAAAACATCAACAACAATAACAAAAGCATCAACAACAACATCTTTAACACTATCAACAACAATAAAAACATACATCATCAGCAACCAAAACAGCACCAGAATTATCATTAAAAAAACATCAGCATCATTAAGAACAACATCAACGTTATCAACCACAGCAACATCAAGAACAACACCATCATCATCAAGATCACATCCTTAAAAACATAGGAATAAACAGCAACGGAAACATCAGCATCTACATCATGAATAACATTATAGGCATTATGATCTACATCAGCAACAGCATCATAAAGAAAATCAACATATAAACTCAACCTTGACATCATCACTTCAATCGCTTCTGAGTCCACTTCTCACCCTTTACTTTTCATGGGCCCTAGACACAAGGTTGCCTCCAATCATTAAAATCATCATCTTTCCTTTGCGCTTCTCATGGAACATGGGGCCTTCAGTAAGGGCACACCTCTCTCCACCGTCTCTTGCTAGTTTTTTAATGGCTTCCCAGCTTATTCCGGTCCTCTCAGCTTCATCTAGTATTCTGCGTCGACACGTTCTTTTTGGTCTTCGTCTATATTTTCTACCTTGTGGGTTCCACTCTAAGGCATGTCTAGCTCTGTTGTTGGTATCTTTTCTTAGGGTGTGGCCAATCATTATAATGGCATTTAAATCATTGACGCATTCGTTCTAAAATTACAACAAGTGCAACGATTTCTAAAAATAAATAGATTTAAGTCCGAAGAAATAAAACTTTGGGCAGAAAAACAACAAAAACAACAAACTTTTGCCTTCTTGTCTGTTTTCTTTGACTCAGTCTACATTTCATTAAACGTATCAAATAACTAAATCCTATATAATAGGCCCCGGTGGTGGAGCTGTAAGGATCAATGTAAAGTAGCGTGTTTGAAGGTTACCCGACATAATAGCGCGGACAAAAAACGCGAAATTTCCTGAAAAAATAGCGCAGAACAAAATAGCGCAGAACAGATTAGCGCGGAACAGATTAGCGCGGAACAGATTAGCGCGGACTGATTTATGATATGTATAATTAGTACCGGATCGTAGTTAGTGAAGTTCCTCGGCTTGATTTTATGGTGGAGGGCTTTACCTATCCATCCATCCATCCATTCATACCAGTGGCGCTACAGCCTATGGAGGGCTCTGGCCTGCTTCAACACATCCTTCCATTCAGATCTCTCCTGGGCCTTTCGTCTCCACGCCCTAACACCAAGCTGTTGCAGATCTGCTTCCACATCATCAATCCATCGCATTCGGGGCCTGCCTTTGGGAGGGCTTTACCTACTTCAACCTTAATATGAATAGTCCCAAAAGTTTGTCATATTTGTAAAGAAAGATATAGTAAACTATAAAAATGTAATCTCATTCTCCTTATTTACTGATGTTTCAAATAGATTAAAAAAAAAGAAAAAATATTACTGTTCTAAAATGGGGTGACCCCTATAAGGTTGAAGTATATGTGTTACACTTGTGTATTAAAATATAGTCAGAAATCCATTACCTGAGGCGTCTCTCTGTGATTTCAGGCGGTGACTGGCCGATCCAGTCTGCACTGTGCTGTACCACTGATATCCTGCCACAGGAAGCCGAGTATATTCGACTCTTTGGGAAACAGTTGGAGCCAAGACCAACTCTTGCTCCGCCGAGTCTGATGTTTGATTTTGAGAAGGCAAGTCAAAATGTGGTAAGCACATTACCCCCCGCTAACCAGGCGTGTCGGCTGTGTATATATCCTGGACAAAGACTCAGGCGTAAAGTACAAAATGAACATCTTACAACTAAATATCATCCTGAACGAATATTTGCCTTTTCATTTGATTCCAGCTGCCGATGTCAATACTGCCTTCCAAGAGCTAAATGATAAAGTGTCTTTGTGATATTTCATACAAATTGACTTTGTGAAAGTTCTTTTTTTTTCTGAAATACATGAAAGTATAATTTGAAAAGCATTTTTGGACTATAAATAAATATGAAATATATTAGTATTATTTATTTTTTGCTTATCATGAATTGTATTCTTATATGTTTGCATATTCATATTTTACTATAGCTGAAGTGTTTACTTACTTTCTGCAAAGTGAATGAAAAAAAAAATATGAAAAATTGAAATAAAAAAATGTAGGCGCTTTTTTCTCTGCGTTTATTTGTCGGCGATATTTTGTCTGCGCTATTTTGTCGGCGCTATTTACTTGGTCATCTGGTTTGAGTCCTGATGCAGGTAATGAGATTCTTAGTCGTGGTTTGTGTCTTAGCTAATGAGTGTATCATAAGTCTACATGTTCTACTACAGCAACTGAGGGAAAAAAAAACAACAATATGTGGGAAAGTATTGTGGTAACACTACATCAACCTCGCCAGATTTGCTTTAAACACGACATTAGCATATTGGCATCATTTATCATCTCTACGTATTGAAAAAAAATCGTTTCATTTTGTTTGGTTATGGGAGACAGACGTGTTCACATATTTCTAAGAGATTCCCAGATAATCAACTGACTTACAATATGCTGGTATTGAAGGCTACACGGTTTTAGTTCCCACTGCTCGCCCAGATTTATCCTGCATCGTAACATTGACAGCGAAAAAATAAAGTTCCAAAGTTGTTTTTGTATTTTAGAAGTTGAGTCTAACTGGGCATATGGTAGACAGTTGAAATTGATGTATTTCTTTAAAAAATATCTGTTTATTATTATCATACAGCAGTGTATGTGTGGAGTAGGGAGGGAGGGGGGGAGCATTCTAAAAATATTGCCCTTGAAACTGTCGATGCAAAGAAAAAAAAAGGGGCGTGTTTAAGTAATGAGCGCAATGCTGAGAGAGATCTAGGGCCCGTAACTCTAGACTCATAACATCTGTTAGAGTGAGAATCGTTTTTTGCATATTATCTCCCTTATATAATTACAGCTTCCATCATAGCTGTCTAAGCTTAGCCTTAGTGATAAGAAAAAAAGAAATGTTAAAAGTTGTATACAAATATTGAATTTAACATTCACATAAATTTGTGTCCTTATAAGCTGAAGTAACTTTCCTTTCTACCCTCTTGTCCCAGGGCTTAACTCTATGACCCTTGAGCAGAGCAGACCAATAGAATCCAAATGATTCCAATCTGTTTTCTCTGTGATCAGAGTTATCCTTGGGTCATGGCAATGTCAAATTCAGAATAATTAAAAAAAAAAAAAAGAAAAAAGAATTAGCTTATACGAAGTGTAATTGTATCAATTAGTTTGGTTTAGTCATGCAATTAAATTAAATTTGTAAAAGATCTAGACCAACAACAATAAATATGTGTGATTAGAAGTATTGTTACCGATTGTTATTGTTTAGCGATATTTTACGCTTTTATCTTTCTCAATACGCTTTGATCCTATAACTTATCTGGACTAGTTGGAAAAGTGGGCCGGAAGGGGAAGGGGAGAAAGGGATGTGTGGGTGAATTTCACAGTAATCACTTTTTATAAGCATTAATATGAAAAATATTAAAAGAGGTGAAGCAATAATATGAAAAATATTAAAAGAGGTGAACGACTTGAATTCGAATCATGGTTCAAGCTTCCTCAAGCCGTCATGTTAACCACTCTGCTAGTGAGGTTCTATTAAAAAAGGAAAATCGAATAGTTATCTATTGTTAGTTTCAACATTTCTTTAAAGCGGCGATCTATAAAGTAGATTAATTCAGCTAACACCACTACTTCAGCCAAGTAATTTTTTTTCCTTTGTTCGAGATACCAAACAAAAAAATTAATAACCAATAGTTCATTAACTAATCAGTTACTTTTTTTTATTGGTTCTTGTGTTGTTAGGTAAAATAAATAATTGTTCAAAAATTCAGCTTGATCCGAGATAGGGTGTGGAATAAATAACGTGTAAAACCTTTTGACCAGACTGACAGACAGACTGACAGACAGACTGACAGACAGAGTGAGTTGTTATAAGCTTTGTAAAAAAAATGACCAAAGTAGCTGGTACCTTGTTATCTAGCGGACCCAGGCGGTGTAGAGTGAAAGTGTGCTGGTGCTGATGTATTATTTATAGAAGGATTTTGTACAACACATTCAGACAAGAAATTATACCAACATCCAGGGGTGTAGCTAGGGATTTGGGGGCCCGGCGGGCTTACTCTTTTTAGGGGCCCCTGCATTTTAACATTCGACATCATGACATGAGAAAATGTACTTAATAAATATATGTCTAAGTTCCAATTGGTACAGTTTATAAGCAAAATTAACAAAAACAATAATAATCATTAAGACTCTTTAAATAAGTAATACGGTTATTTATTGGCGAGATAATGCACTATAACAAATCTCAATTCACATCATTGCTCATGTCGTGCTTTCTCTGAAGCAAAGGTCATCTATAACAATATCTAGGTCAATGCTGTCTAGTAGTTTTGACTCCACGTGAATAGCAAGATTACATGACAGTGGCGTAATATTTAATGTAAAATAAATTTAGGACATTCATTTGGGAACCCCCGTCTAGTGTGGACACTGGGGGACTTTCGAATTTTGACCCACTACCCCCACCATAGCTACATCACTGCCTACATCCTCCTTCGATATTTGAACAAATGCATCGCTACATACAGAGACATAGCTTGGGTTAGTCACGTTAGTGTTACCCTTTGCGGTCTGCATCCGGAATACCCTTCCCGACTTCACAGGCTAGGATCTTTATTAAAATTCTATCTAACAAATTCAATTGTACTTCATTTTTGAATGAGATTATTGTTTTATGACTTGAAACATGAAAATAAATATTAAAATTTAAATGACAATATCTCCTTATAGAGCGATCAATTTGCTCTTAATAACTAATGAATTATTTTGCTCTTAATAACTAATGAATGTTTCTTCCAAAAGAAAATGGGAAAATAATTAATCGTTCCATTTCTCCCTCCCCCCCCCCCCTTTTTTTTTTACAAAGAATCCTGGTTAAGCAAATGTATAGATCCTCTTGCCTAGTCTCACTCCAACTGTGCTTTTAAACCAGTCCCCAATGATGTTGCACTAGTGACCTCTGTGTAGAGGTTCTGAATTTCTTATGTTTTTGTTGACATTGTACTTTTCCATTGTCGACCAGAGAGCCTACTTTTACCAACTCTTTTCAATATCTTCCTTAAAAGGAGAATGGAATATGCTCTCGAGGGCTATGAAGGTTCTTTAATCATTAGAGGAGGAAGAATTACTAACTTGGAAGAATTACTAACTTGGAAGAATTACTAACTTGCGCTTTGAGGACAAACATAGATGGTCTGGCTGGGGGCGCGGTGGCTGAGTGGATAAGCGCTTGGCTTCCGGACCTGGAGTCCTGGGTTCGAATCTCGGTCAAGACTGGGATTTCGAATTTCCGGATTTTAAGGGCGCCCCTGAGTCCACCCAACTCAAAAGGGTACCTGACTTTAGTTAAGGAAAGTAGAGGCGGTTGGTCGTTGTTCTGACCACGTAACACCCTACCCGTTGACTGTTGGCCTTAGAATTAGATGACTTTAACATCATCTGTCCCATAGATCACAAGGTCTGAAAGGGAATTTTTACTTTACTATAGATGGTCTGGCAGGGACAGAATATCATGACAAATAGCCACAAGGGCTTAAAAAGAGACATCAGTATTGGAGGTGAAAAGTGTCAGTAAATTCAAATATCTCTGATCTATCTTCTCAGATGAAGGAAACAAACCTGAACTACTGACCAGAAATGGTCGGACTAAGGCATGGCCCTCGACACTAAGATCAGACTGATGCGCTCTCTGGTCAAGGCCACATTCTTATATGCTTGCGAATCCTTGCGATTAGGGACAGGATTGGTTAAGCAATCGGACCCTACGATGATTTGCTAGCGACTGTCAAAAAAACAAAAACAAAAATAAAACTCTATGAGCATATCACGAGGTCCACAGAGCTTGCAAAATCCTTCCTTCAGGGAACAGTATCAGGAAAAAAGAAGAAGAGACAGACAGAGAAAGCGATGGGAAGACAACATAAAAGAATGGACAGATATTCTATCAAGGGCAAAAGACATATCTTATGTGGAGCCCGAATGGTCCAACAGACTAAGGGATAGGGTAAGGACATGGAATGGGTTGCCTGAGCTAGCCAGGAAAACCAGTGACTTGGCAGAATTTAAGTTATTGGTTAATATGCATGACTAAATGCATGACGCGTAGGACGTAATCATCTTCTTTTTTGAAGTAACGTCTGTATTATATAAGATAAGACACCCTTAAGAGCTCCTTCAAGGAGTGTGATATTGACATTCATGCACTAGCTCTCTATCGCTCCTCATGGCGTGAAGCTGTGAGTGTCGGAGTCACCAGATATGAAGCAATGAAAGTGGCCAGAGTGAAATAGCGCTGAATTAACAAAAAGCTGAGAGAAGAAGCAGGCCTATCAGCAACTGACCAAACCTACCCATGCCTACGTATGCGGCCGGCTTTTTAAAACGAGGATTGAACTTTACATTCATCTTCGACTTCATAGGAAATGAGAAATGTGCTCATCTTCAATCACGAAGGGGAAGCTATATATAGGTGAAAGTGAAGGTCAGGATAGATCTACTAGACGTTTTAATATTCCAATGATAGGCCTTTTGATCTACCCTTAGAAGACAATGCGTAAAATGTTCCTAAACATTATCTCTTGAATAAATGCGAGAATACCTGAAGACATATAGTCCGTTCAAGATAAACATTTTCTAGTTCTCTAGACAAATTAAAATTCATTTCTTTTCATACTTAAAAAATTAGAATTGTCAAACTAGAATTTTCCCAGTGCGGCCAAAGAGCTAAACATTTTTTCCATACAATATACATCAACTATCAAATTTCTAGGAAAATCGTTATAGCCGTTTTCGAGATCCAAGTCCATGTTTCCACGAAGGTGCGAGTTGAATAGATGTATCTTAATAAGATCTTGTCTATCTACAAGAGTCTAATGCCAGTAATATAATTTTACCGTGACCTTATGGAAAAAAAAAAGAGATATCGATAAGATTTTTTTAAAAATAATTCCAACGTAGTATCCAATGATAAGGTAAATTGAACCATAATATTGTACTAGTCATAAATCTGTAACAGTTCTAAGAAATAGAGATACACGATAAGAAAACCATTTATAACATATATAGTTTTAAAAAAGAAAATACCGCCATTATTAACTCGAAATGTAATAGATTTAAAACAACAAATTCAATCACTTCGAGCCGGTAACACCGTCAGCTGCTAGAACATACACATTTTTAGATTCGACCAGCGAGCAAGGTCTAATTAGGTCACTATTTATTGATAGGTTCATTTTATGACCATCTAGATCTAACATTAGACTTTCTCATTCATTATCCTTTTTTGTAATAGCAATTACCATGGTGAAGTGGCTGAGTGGTAAAGCGTTTGGCTTCCGAAACGAAAGGTACTGGGTTCGAATCCTGATAAAGACTGGGATTTTTATTTTCCGATCAGGAGGGTGCTTTTTAGTCCACCCAGCGCTAATGGGTACCTGACATTGGTTAGGAAAAAGTAAAGGATCTTGGTCGTTGTGTTGGTCACATGACACCCTAGTTATCAGTGTTCCAAAGAAACAGATGACCTAAACAGATTATCTGACTATCAGAAGGGAATAAGAAGTGAAAATTGGCCCGGGAATTTCTATACAATCCGGCCCACAAATTATATGCCTAATGACGGCCTTCAATTTTACCTGTCCTCAAGAACATTATGTAAAATTTAATAATGTATCGAAAGTAATTAGCTGTATGAATAATTTATTAGATGATTTAGAAACTGTCAGGTAATCGCTATTAATAATTAATAAAGTATAACACTTGGAATTGGGAATCTCTTAATGTGAACGAATTCCTGCTACCGTATGCATTAGCATATACATGTCCATGAAGATCTTCCATCAACGAACATAATATTTATAATTCAGTTTCTCAGGCATATGGACCTCAGTTTACAAATACTACTCGTCATTCTCCATTACTTAACTTACCATCTCACAAGGTCGTTGTGCTGGCCACATGACACCCTGCTTGTTAACCGTTGGCCAAAGAAACGTATTACCTTCACATCATCTGCCCTGGTGGTTCCCAAACTTTTTTGTCTCTTAGACCCCTTGCCATGTTTTTCATTCTTCGATAGACCCCCTGCATTTTTTTGGGGAAAATTCTTTAACTTCAAATGTGCTTTTCTCACTGATTTCAAGCCCATATATATTCCTTGATGAAATTCTAATTAAAATGTAGCCAAATAAAAGTTAATATGTAGTATATGAATCGACTAAACAAAAACAAAAACGCCTATTGGTGAGCAGCTTTGTTAATAAATTATCAATATTGAGCTTCAATTCAGTTAGGTTCAATATCATAACTTCTCGATTAGATGATGTTTGTTTTAAATCTGGAAATTGGGAAAATTCCTCCCGTCCAATGTATCAACCATAATGTCTTCGTGTTCATCAAAGTTACGTGATCATCTTGTAGCTGCACATTTAATGTATGAAACAAGTCTGTTCAATAGACTATAGCCGATTGCCGCATAATTTTTGTTTTAAAATTGGATTTTTAGCCCCCAAGAACTCAGAAAAAAGATTGTTGAACATAAATCTTTCGACACCTATCATACTTGAGTGTGAAGGAGCAATGGATCAAAGTTTCAAGCAAAGAGCAGTTCTTTATGGATTTCTTGATTTATAACAAAATGAAATAATATAATAAGTTAATAATAACACTATATTATCAGGCAAAGTTAACTAGTCAACCTTTTTTTTTAGAAGTAAATTGTTTGCAAGTAATTACATAAGAACCTTTCATTGTCCTAACTCATCTTACCACTACATCTTTGAACTGTATTGTTGCTTACAGTAATTTTTATTATGATATTAGATGTAGGAATGTGTAAAACAGGATATAAAATTTCTTCAATGGCTGGGAAAGTCAATATTTTTCCTACAGTGTGCAGTTTTCCTGAGTTTGATATAGGCCTAAGAAAAATATTGTAAGACGCCCACGAACCTCTTTTCTTTTGTGATGTTAAGTCAAACATTTTTTTTTCTTGTGTGATACCCCAACGGTCCAACAGACTAAGGGATATGTGAAGGTGAAGGTGATAATTATAATAATAGGCCTAACTATAATAATTATGCGCCAATGAAAACAATCGTCACGACTAACATGCCATAGAATATTTCATTCCCTTTATAGAGCAAAAAGTTGCAAAGCCTATAATAAAGCGGACATGGTCTGCCATCAACTTCTGAGGAGCCTATTCTAGTTTATTACAAGAATAGACTATCCTTACAACTGTACTTCAGTGGAAGCACTGCTTGTTGAATTTCTACTCATAGAGGCTAATTAATTGGAAGATGTACAAAATGATAAAATGTGACTACTCAGAATCCAAAAGGCTGCGCGTACATGGTCGGGCCAATAATTCCTAACAAGTCAAGGCTAGTCTACTAAAATATATTTTTTTATCTCTACAACTGTACCTCATACAACTGTACTTCATGCAACTGTACTGCATACAACTGTACTTCATACAACTGTACTTCATGCAACTGTACTTCATACAACTGTACTTCATACAACTGTACTTCATACAACTGTACTTCAGTTGTTCAGTTGCTACTTTGTTAATTGATTCGATGATTCTAAAATTGGCTAGAATTAGGCTACTCAGAAAAAATGGGGGGGGGGGGTGAGGGCAATTGCACCACTTTATACCCCACTCCGGGCGCTCATGTCTGTTCGCCACCCTTAAAGATCGCCTTTGATTATGTAGTCATCTTACTATCTTTAAAATAAAACCCAATTTCTAACAATTCTCTTCTACAGATAGTCTTGCTATACACATTTCGTTTGTTCTTTCAATGGTTCTGCATTAGCGCCATTATTACTAGCGCTTTAATTAGCCCAACTCTCCTGTGCTCTGTCTGGCTTAGTTAAATAGAATCTTGTCTTTATTCAATTAATCTCTTAATTGGAAACGTTTGAACAACAATCCCTCCCATCGAAAGACAGCTGCTTAAGTCTTCCACAGCCATTACGTATCACACCAACCTAGACTGCTGGATAAAAGGGGGGATCACGGTCGACGGATTCAAATGAATTTAAAGATTTACATTTCAATACAATTGTACAAAAAGTCACTAATTACTTTATTGTTTGAGTTCTTAATCTCCATTTTTTTTTGGTCAAATTATTTAATTTAATGTTTTTATAATATTATTCGTTGTTTTTATGAAGGGAGGCGGGGGAAGTATAATAATAATAATAATTGAGAGATAAAATCAGTTTTGAGAAGTTTTTATGACCTTATTTTATTACTTCACTGGCCTACATCCAAACACTCACACTGATACGCACACACAAACACGCGCACACACACACAACCACTAGTACAGGCATACTGACTCTTCCTTCAAAAGTAATGATTGAAGCCATTAGAGGGCATATGAATATCTCTCTTTGGCTAAATGTGGATGACACTTTAAAATAACAGATGGGGGGCCAACTCTGGAAATCAAACATGTCGGAAATTTAAGAGCCCTGTTTTTTTTTTTCCCTTCTTTGGTGGCATTAGGAAGGCTTAGACTAATTTATAATTATTTATGGAAAGCCAAATAAAAGAGATTTTCAAACAATTGAATGGTCTTGCATGGGCTTCGCTTGCCTTTCCATGTGTCCTTTTCAGTGTGTGTGTGGGTGTATGTTTTTTTTTTTTACGGAATGAATAAAAAAGTGTGTTAGCTGTTTAGAGAGTATGCCACATGACCTTGAAGCATACGGCGTATTGAAAAGTTTTATGTAAGAGGGGGGAATCGTTCCCAAAATCCATCTATTTTACATAGGCCATAAATAAAGAATGCAAATGAATATTTTAAGGACTTGTTTGTTTTCGCTTGGCCCCCCCAACCGGATGTCGCCCGAGTTGAATCGTACGACGACATTGTCTGGGTGTACGACGTCCGTCTAGTTGTACGGCGCCCTTGCAGACACAGGGCGTCCAGGTCTAGGAGATGATGCATTGTTCCATGTTCCACCCGACAAAGCTCAAGTTGGACGAATAACTAACCCATTCGCACGTGGCCCTTCCAAGTACTCCCAATCTTGTACTGACGCTCTCCCTATGGCAACATCTTCATGCTTTTACACCGTCCACATAGGCGCAATGAAAGCGGCCCCCCACCCCACCACCACCACCACCCATCTCCTTCTTTTCCTCTTCATCACACATTTACTTTTCTTTATTCCAAGATGAATGAAGTCATCCTTCTGTATTCGAACTGCCCCCACCTTCTCGGCTCATTTCTTTTCTACTTCCAATTGGTTTATTTGTAATTACTTGATGAAAGAAATATTCTTAAAATACGCTTGATGACGATAATAAAAGAATAAGGGAGGGGGGGTTGGGGAAAGGACAAAGGAAGAGGAGAGGGGGCACTAAGTTTCGCCCCCCAAAATTGTGGATTCAAGAGCTAGATGAGCGTCTATTGGGGTAAACTCCGTAATTTGTGTAGTTAACAGGACATTTGCAACAACGATCGAGGGGGCGTGCATGACCAGCCGTCCTCTGAGTTACACGTGCGACATATAATCACTCACTATGCATTTTTTTTTCATTTGAACCTCCCTGCTCCCCCTCCCTCTCCACCACCTCCCGTCCTTTTATTTTTAAACTTGCTATTGTCCAAATGTTCTTTTAAAAAAAAAGCAGCAAAGCTACATGGAACAAAACATGAAAAACAAAAAGTAGAGAGAAAGAAGAAATGGAAAGAAGACGGCGATGAATTTTTTTTGTTTAAAGTGTCCATTTGAATATGGCTCCAAAACGCAGAGATGCATTCATCACCTGCTGAAGCCATGCAGATGGGCTGCCCGTTACACAAGAAAATATAAAGATAAGAACTCTAGCTGGATGAAAGACTGCTTCTGAACCTGCCTCTGCCTGGGAGTTTTGTTTCAAAAGGGCTCCACGAGCCGTCAAAGACAAATGATTGGCTTACAAAAAAAAAATAAAAAAAAATTGGAAGACAAGAAAGAGAAAAACAAAGAAAGGGAAGAGAGAAAAAAAAATAAAAACACAAAAGCTGTTATTTGAATCGCTTCATTTTTTTTTTTTTATTTTTTGTTTAGGGATCTTGAATATGGATTAAGAAGACATGTTGGAAGGACATTGTTCTTTCGTCTACAACAGTACCGTTAGATTGTACGTCATGAATTATTCATAGTCGTTATAAAAGTCTGAACAATTTGACGAGGAGGGGGGTAAGGAGGTGAGGAACCAGGAGGGGGAGATGGGGGGGGGCACAGGTCGTTTGTTTGAGATAAAGTTCTGCAATTGGAAGGCGGGGGGGGGGGGGGGGTTAGATAAAAAAAAAGGGGGGGGGTCAGACCTAGGGATGGGTTGGTGTTATAATGACCTAACGAACTGAAGAAAATCTGCCGCAAGGAGACAATGAAATTCTCTACTAGAAACGCTGGACAATATGCTGAGTACAATTTTGGTCGGCAGTTTTCGTTTTAATTAGGTTTTGTCTTGCGTTTTAATTTTTTTTTGTATGGGGGGGGGGGTGAGGGGGGGTTAATATTTGGATGAGCGAAAGATTGCTTTGTTAATGTGCAGACGGTGTTAATATGCACACACAAACACACACACACACACTGAAGCATACATACAGTTTTTTTTTTGTTTAGTTTTCGGGAAGGGAGACATCAGACATCATGAAGATATAATTCTGTTAACATGTGTTTGAAGTGAGACTCTTGAGATAAGCGACAGAAGGAGAGAGGAAGAAGCAGACAGACGGACACAATTTGAACAAAGTAAATATGGAAATGACTTTATGGCCATAATTATTACCTTCATTCACTCGATTTTGAAAATTAAATGAAAAAAAAATGTTTTCTCTTTCCCCCCCCCCCCCCCCAGTCTTCTTCCCAATCCCATTACGGAAATCTTTTCTATTTCAATTATTCGAAGAATGTAACATTGGTGTTGGGTAGTACCCTATTGAGAATAACTATAAAGAAGTTGAAGTATAACTCCCCTTGGTGAGAGAGAGAGAGAGAGAGGGAGAGACTGTGTGAGAGTGCGAGAGATGGACTATGGTGTGGGGAGGGGGGGGAAAGCGAATCAGACAGTTATGAAGGATACTGAGGTACTAACTAGCACTAGTTACTCTTACTCCGGCACTTCATGCTGTGACGCCTTTTAACCCCCTCACCCCCCACAAAAAAAAGGGGAGGGCGGTGGGGAGGATATCGCTTGTCTCTCGTTCCCTCGAAATACGATGTCCCTGATTATCGCCTGTCTTTGGAACAGAGAACTGCGACGAAAGATTGCGGGAGTGCGATGTTGTATGCGTGTGTGTGTGTTTGAGTGCGTGTATCTGAGGCGAAGTCCTCTTTTATACTCATACCATTAGCTAGCGAGCTGAACTTTGACCCCTTGTGCGTTTTGGGGCAAGAGCTGTGTGTACGGGGCGGGGGCGGCGGATAAACAAGAATTCAGTAAGACCAAGCCGAGCACAGCACCCTGGTCCAAACAGATGAGAGTAATTAAAATAACTAATTTCGACGGATGCAAGTTTAAATTCAAACCATGACACTAATATGTATTAACGTTTTTTCATCCTTATTTAAAATTATGATCAATACCTACAGCAACGCCGCAGCGTCTAAATGAAAACGGTAGTGTTTATTTTTTTTTCATATTCAATTTCCCGCCTTAATTTTCAAACGCACCGGAACTAGAATGAATGTAAACATGCGCAGATTGCGCTGGAGCTAATGCACCCATACAGCTGCATGTGTGCATGCTTTCTCCCGCTCGTCTCTCTCTCTCTCACCTCTCGCGCGTCCCGACGTGTGATGTGTGCTCTCGCTCAGCCCCTTCGATCAACAGTGCTAACAAAATGGACGTCTCACCGTTTACTGTCTAATAAAGACCCATGTGACAATGAGTGTCCTATGGACGTGCCACTATGAGTAATATTTCTAGAGACGTATTGTAATACCAAACTAACTACACGAGCACTGAACTAGCAATATTGTACCAGCCTATACACTTTTGATATAAGAGATTTTTTATTTGTTGTTTATTTGATTTTTTTTTCTCAAACTGCTAACATTTATTTTCTGCCATATTTTTTCCCTCGTATTAACACAACATAAATAAATGACATATATGCAGGGCCTGATATAAGAATGTGTAAGGATTTATGTGGAGGTTCCTGCAATTTTTTTGAAAGCTTTAATAAAGACCCGTTTATCCTAAAAAAAAAAAAAAAAAAAGACCCGTTTATCAATGAAAATTTTTATATCTAAAATAATTTAGAATAAATTATTAGAGTTATTGCAATGTAATCTCTCTTTCCTTTTTAAAAAGTATATTGAATAAGCAAATTTTAATATTTTTGAATTTGTGAAGAGTAAGATTCTTGGTAGATGCACTATCGTAAATCCGGAACTGTATCCGTAAAAATACGAAAAAAATGTTAGAAATAAAAACAAAACTTTCTGACCCGTCAAAATTCGGATATATTTTATCTCTTTTGTGGGGGCCCCTTTCTTGAGAAGGCCCGCCTGCCCCTCCCCCTTAAATTCTGTCCTGCATATATAATAAACATATATGATATGCACACTAAAAATGCACATAAATAGCCTCCTGTGTTTGTTACTATTAATAGTGAATAGTTGTAAAAATGTGTATTTTTATGAAAAACTGCTTCAATAGTTTATTTTTAAAATTATTTTTTTCTTTGCTTTTAGAAAAAAATGTAGCCGTTGCATCAGTACTTTGAATGTTTTTAAATGTTATGATGTTGGATTTTCAATATCTTTTCTAGTTTACGAGATCTAAACGGTATGGACGGACGGACAGACAAACCACACAAAACTGATAGCGTCTTTTCCCCTTTCGAGGGCCGCTAAAAAGAAAGTAAAGTTCCCCTTTCAGACCTTGCGATCTGATGTTAAGGTCATTTGTTTCTTCTGCTAATGGTTAACAATCAGGGTGTCATGTGGCCAGCACAACGACCAACCGCCTTTTATTTTCATAATAGAGATTAGTTATCTCACATATATATATATATGTATTCCGGTTTTTAATTAGCAAGTTTTTTTGTTTTTTATTTGGTGTAACCAGTATACAGAAAAGGGAAGTACACATGTATTGATAAGCTATTGGCTTTTTTGATACATTGCGGAAGAACTATAAATAGCAAAACGCTTTGTGTGTGTGTATCCGGTGTACAAAGTGCAGGACGTGTTGATCAGCAAGGTTTTATATTTAACTCTTTCTCTCCAGTATTATTTGTCCATATTTTGAAGGAATTCTTCATAATGCTCATTACTATTTCACTACCCAGTTATGATTAAGCTTTGTTGTTTGTGATTAGAAAATGTTGTACTTGGTATAGAATTAAAGAGGAGCGGATGCTCTTTTTAAATAACACAAAGTCAAGTTTAGAAAATTAAACATTAATTTAATTTAATTTTAACGAGGTCAAATCAACGATGGTATCCTCGATTAGGAGAGAAAGAGTTAATTAATGCACAAAATAATTTCTGTGCATTTTTTTAAGACTCCAAAATCAAAATTTTCATAGCACTCTTCCGTTTATAGCACAAAATAATTTCGAAACTTTATTAGCTCCCCCCCCCTTACCCAGCCATTTTCCATGAACATCGGATAGAAATTTAGGCTTTGAAATAACAGGTAACATTAGAATGTATTACCTAACTAAATATCTACAATAATTTTTTTTTGGTGCCTCTCTGAGTGTTGACTCCCTGAGGGTGGCGCCCCGAGGCATCGTGCCACTTTTCGCTACGCCTCTGAATTTAGACTTTTACTCTATGATAAAAACTTATTTAAAAAAAAAAAGTGATATAGAAGAAATGGAACGAAGATGAACTGCCACGCAAATGAGTTCTTCTTACAATTATAACTAAATTCTTTTTTTATTTATTTAGCTGGTAACGATAAAGTTCCATCTTTGACTGAATTTTGTTGAATTGGATAATCTCCCACTCGTTTCTACAGCAAAAAGATTTAATAATATAGCACTTTTAGCACTTTTAGCACAGTAGAATTAAATCAAAGATCAAAATGTAAACAAAGAGCAGATTACTCTGAACAACCTGTAGTACAAAAATCATTAATATTAATGTTATTTACAGAAGATTTTTCTCTATAAAAGAAAATAGAAAATGGAATTTATTTAAAACAAGGTTACAAAGACAGTTTGTGTGGAAACACAAGCTCAAAATCGGCCCACGAAATAGTCCACCCAGGCAGGTAAAAAGGCAGGTTTCAATAGAGAGAATATGAGAATGAAATTCTATCAACGACAAATGATAGAGAAGAATGGGTAAAGAAGGTTGACAGATCTTGTATGCTGCTCCAGCGGTCCAGCAGACCAAAGGATAGGTGAAAGTGAATGTGAAGTTGGATATGAACCTGGCCTAACTTATATTGAATATCTAATTGATCTAATTGTTTACTAAATGGTCAATCTCTTATTCCTATAGAAAAAAACATTTCCTTAAAAAAATAATAATACTAAAAGTCTTTAGTTAAGTGTCCGATACCTATGCAGTCACACTGCAGTTCACGCGATAATATGAAAAACTAATTTTAATTGTTGTTTTAAATTATGTCCAACTTATTTGCATAATAAAAAGATTTTTTCTCTTTAAAAAAAAGTAAACATTTTTTGTGTAAATGTAGTAGTTAGTATAACAGAACTTGTTTTAACGTAGGAATACAAATATTCTGGAATTCTTTTTGAAAATATTGAAACCTGCCTTTTTACCTTTACTAGTCGACCGGCGGCGTACCATAAGCCGCTTTTTTGCAGAGCCGGCCTTAGGCGCCTGCAACCTATGCAACCGCAGTGGGCCCCACACTTTCTTAGGACCCGCACTTTCATAGGGCCCGCTCTAATTCAAGGTGTAGAAGTTATTAAATTAAACCATTTTATAAATTGAAAGAGATTTCCCGCGCCCTCCTGTCGATTTGCCAGGAGCTCCTGGAAATCTCCCGAAATCGCAAAATATACGAAAAAGGTTCTTAAAAATATACGAAATATATACACGAAAATTGTCATTTTGGGTGTCATTCAATATGGAAAACGCCAATCTTACGCGCGACATTATGCATCAGCCGTAATTGTGTAATCTGGTGAAAGAAGCTTCTCGCACCTCAAACTAATGAAGAATAACTTGAGGTCAACAATTCTCAAAGATAGATTGAAACATTTGGTAAGTCCGGTCCTTCTATTTACATATACATAGTAGATTACTTAGATTAGTTCCTAGTCCAAACCTGCCGCTGGACAAAGTTGGGTGGGGGCGGGCAGAGTTTGATACAGTCCATCGCGCAGCCAGTCATCCGTAGTGTGAATACTACTCTTGTTTTCTCGTGGACTATACTCTTCGTTGAAACTGTTGAGGGAAGAAGAGACTTATATATATGGATGGGTGGATTACTTTTGAGTTTGTATTTGCAATGTGATGGATATAACAGTGCATCGAATAAATGTTAGCTCTATATTAAAATTTTTTAAACATTTTCTGGTAAAGAAAAATTTACATAATTTCTTTTCTCAGCTATCAAAGCTAAAACAAAATAAAAAGTTATTATTTTTAATTTTTTTCATAAGATATACAACTGTAACTTTGAGGACAATTCGGTTTATATTTCTATGATTTCGGTACGTTGCCGTGAGAGTCTAGCAAACTAGCTATAGAAAAAAGAATTATTTTTAATAGCAAAGCTTATTTAAGGAAAATGGGACTAAATCCATATATATCCATTATATATATATAAAGAGAGAGAGAGAGAGAGAGAGAGGGGGTGGGATTTTTTGTGACGGTACGCACCAGTATGGCGTACCGGCACCTTTTTCCAAGTGGGGAAAAAATTATTACTTTTCTTGTATGTTAACGTTTATGAATAATGTATTAGTAGTTCAAAGTTAGGTAATCAACCACCGAGTACCGGCACCAATTTTTAGCGGCCCCCGTAAGGGGAAAAAGCCGCTATTAGGTTTGTGCAAAATGTCCGTCTGTCCGTCTGTCCGTCTGTCCGTCTGTCACACTCAGATCTCGAAAACTAGAAGAGATATGAAAAATATTATTTCATCATTAAATCCGGCTTGAAAAGTTTAGGTGCAACGGCTACTTTTGGTTTTCTAAAAGCAAACCGTTTAATTTATAAAATTAATTATGCAAGCGATTTTTTCATAAAAATACACCAATTCTAAAACAATTACGTAAATGTAAGGGAGGCAATGTTACAATATGCTAACAAAGATGGACAATTTTTGTGTATTTTCAGTATCACTAAGTCAAATATATTTTTAAAATGTACAGGAAATGTTTACAACAAATACAAATAATAGTTAAAGATGTTTTTTCTGGTCAACTAGCTGCTAAAATTAAAAGAAAACATTTCTGTTTGTTTATAAAGGCTAATAATGCACTTTGTATGTAAATATCACGCACATTTTTTTAAATGGACTTTTTATGCAGCGATTTTCGTGCAGTAGCGTAACGTCGCAACATGAATAGGTGCTAAACCAATTCCTTAAACTTTTTTTTAAAAATCAGATTTTATTTATTTTTTGTTTAGTGCCCCCATCCGAATAAAAGAAGCTTATTTTTGTGCGTTTTGTCTGTTGGTCGGTCTGTCCGTCACGATTAGATTTAAAAAACTAGAACTCTAAAAGATATTGAAAATCTGATTTACCCTTTAATGTTCCTCCCATAACATCTCAATAGTTTTAAGTATCTAAAATTGATTGTTCCTGATTTTTTTGTGCAAAACTAATCAACGCCAACAAATGTTTGTTTGCTCTTCTAACTTATATTACATTCAATTTCCATGCTTAAACGTTGCAAAAACACATTATCAATAATATGTTGTTCCGTTTTTTATGTAAATAGCATATTAATGCTAAATCATAATCTCTATACTGACTTATATTTCATTAATTGTAAAAATGTTCCGGATATTGTTTTATAAAACATGAATTATGCCTAATGATTGTTTGAAATCGCATAAGGCTTTTAAAAAAAGTAATTTACTAGAATTGATTACTGAAAATTACTTTTTAGACATTTAATTTTCTTGTAAAACATAACATAGAAGTTTTGTAATCGATAAAGAAAGTTCCGGATTTTGTTTCTTACAAATCGTCGCCAGAAATTTCCGAATTTATTTAAAAATCTACTAACGCCAAATAATTGTTTGAACTCCCTCTTCTAATTAATAAACCAATAATCTTCTCATTTACGAAATAATGTTTTTACGGATTTTTATGAAAAATATTTTAACTCACAGTACATTTAACTTTCTACCTAAAACATTAAAAAATCTAATTATCGTTAATATTATGTTCCGATTTTTAAGGAAAACAGAATCCAAACACCAAAGTAAGGTATGAAAATCACTCCACGTGGCTGTAGTACATCTAATTTTTATACGAGACCATCCAAAAAATTTAATTAACGGTATTACATTTATCTGAAATTCTCTTTTTCTTTTACTATTTATACAAACATCCGGAACAATCTATTATATAAAATTTTCAATTGTGTTCATACCTAATAATTATTGCGATGTTTTGAAACGTAAAATAAAGGTTAATCAATTTTTAATAACTTTTAGTTGTTTTTTTTTATATCAAGATAACGGACAGACCGACTGACAGACAAAACGCAAAAACAATGTGGCTTTGATCCTTTTTAAATAATATCTATTAGAACTCAGTGCACCAATGTCTATGAACCCTCGTTAAATATCTCGTGTAAATAAAGACATTTTTTTTATGGTACCGGTACTAGCCTATTGTGAGGTAATGGAATTTTTTTTCTTTGACGTCATATGAATGGACTCTTTAAATGTAATGTTAAAAGAACGCACTCGGTGCACCAATGTCTATTAACCCTCGAAAAAATTGCTTGTATTAATGAAAACATATTTTAGTCTAACTAAGCCGTGTGACGTAGTGTTTTTTTTTTCCTTTGACGTCACATGGAATGAATTCTTTAAATGAAATGCTAAAAGAACGCACTCGGTGCACCAATGTCTATGAACACTCGAGAAATGGCTCGTGTTGATAAAGGTGATTTTTAGTCTAGCTAGGCCTTGTGACGTAGTGTTTTTTTTTTCCTTTGACGTCATATGGAATGAATTCTTTAAATGAAATGCTTAAAGAACGCACTCGGTGCACCAAAGTCTATGAACACTCGATAAATGGCTCTTATAGATGAAGGCGATTTTTAGTCTAGCTAGGCCGTGTGACGTAGTGGGTTTTTTTTTCCCTCTGACGTTATATGGAATTAATTCTTCAAATGAAATGAAAAAAGAACTCGGTATAGTAATGTTTATTAAGCCTCGTTATGTGACTCGCGTTTAAAAAAGGAATGATATCTTGATTTAGATCTAATCTAGATTTTTTAAACTAGATCTAGATTTTTATTACAGTATATCTAGATCTGGATTTATATTCTAATTAAAATTATTTTAGAGTCTAGATCTAGAATTTCTAGATCTAGTTTAGACTAAAATAGACTAGATTAAGATGTAGAATTTCAATTTCTAAACTTAAAGTGTAAAAAGAAAGTGTAGATTTTCATTTCCAAACGTTTTGATCAATATTGTAATGTTTTAATATACTAAAACTAATCTACTATTTTTTTTATTAAATTTAAATTTAAATTTACGGCAAATGAATCTTTGAAACATTATTACTTTTGATCATCGGATGGCTGCCTGGTCGTGCGGTTTGCGCGCTGGACTGTCGTTCAGATTTATGGATGGCCCAGGGTTCAAACCCTGCCCGCTCCCATCCCCCGTCGTCCTGCGGGAGGTTTGGACTAGGAAGTAATTATCTTCAACTCTGAAGGAACATCCGAAACGTGTAAAACATTTTACATCAAAATTAAATCACCTCTTGAATATTATTTGCGCATATGCAGATCCGACAGGGATCCGACTTCGACGGGGGCCGCCTCTGAGTTTGTGTAACACAAACTCTCTTTGTAATCTTGTTTTTTTTTTACAAATAAGCACTGTATATATGTATATCCAGTTCTGCCATTAAATAGCATCCGTTTTACCATATTTCGAAATCAAACAAAATAATTAATCACCAACTATTATTTATATTTTTTTTTATTGATTCTTGTCTTGTCAGGTTCAATGAATAATTGTGCAAAGTTTTAACTTGATCCGAGACTGGGAACTGGGAGAGAACAACATGTTTCAACTATTTACAAAGAGACATTGAGTTACTATAAGTTTGTAAACATTTATAGTACATGTATGTTGAAGGCATAGTTATGGTCTGATACTTCGGTAATGTAAATCTGAGACATTCATAAGACATGTCTGAAACAGCAACAGTGCTGAACCTGCCACAGTGCATGTCTGGTTCAGGCATAGTTCATGTCTGATACAGGCATCAGTGCAGGTCTGCAGGTCTGAACCAAGCAGATGACTTGGCGGAGAGCGCCAACCCTCCAGACATCACGGGAAAGGTACACAAGACCAAGACAGTACGTCACGTCCTGGAGAGTGAAGCTATAACGGTATTGTGCAGACAGGGTAGGGCGGTGGGGGTGGAGAAATGTGCCGAGAGGTGAGGCGCGGACGAGTGCATGCATGAATGAAAACGTTGGATATGGATAGGGAGAAGAGGATCTCGGGAGCTAATGTGACAAATACAAAAATGCAACTTCAAGAGGTACAACATGGCAACCCAAAAAAATGGGGGGGGGGGAGAGAAAGGGGGGCTGTTGTAATAACGAAGTGAACAGCTGCCATTGAAAAGAACAAAGGTAGGAAAAAACAAAGATTTACTTGCGTTGTCCAGATAGTGCACTACTACTGGCAAGAGAACAGGGCGTAATGTAAATGTCTATTGTGTGTGGGGGGGGGGGGGGAAGACAGGGGAGGGGGGAGAAATGAGGTAGGAAGGTGTATTTTTATTACACCTGAGGCAATGAAGAACACTGCTGTAATTGATTCACTTGAGTTGAAACAGCTGAATAGGTTTATGTAATGCGGTGCATCAATGAATTTTAAAATGTTTTGTCGTCAAACAGTGATGGGGTGGATTTGGTTGTAAAGGTCTCAGCAGCCTTTTTTTTATGTGCTCAATTTGATTGGTTCTTTGATTATACTCTCGATTACACACACTCACTCTCTCCTCTTTTCTCTTTCTTTCTCTCTCATTCTCTCTGTCTAAGGAATGATATTTCTTTCTTTTCTCCATTCAAAATATCATTTGTCATTTCATTTGTCATTTTAGTGGACATTTCAGTTATCATTTCATTTGTCACCTCATAAGATATTTTAGTTGTCATCTCAGTTGTCATTTCATTTGTCATCTCACAAGATATTTCAATTGTCATCTCAGTTGTCATTTCAGTTGACATCTCAGTTATCTCAGTTGTTATCTCAATAGTCATTTCAGTTGTCAGATTGCTCATTCTTTAACTTTTTTCCTCGCTCTATTTGTATCTTCCTCACTCATATTGTTACATATTTTGTCTATCAATAGGTAGTGGCGTGCCATGGGTTCCAGTTGCCCAGGGCTGTGGAATAACTGTAAATAATAAGCTTTTTGGGTATTTCTGACGCACAGAAAATAAATCTAGAAAATTCTTCTCTTTCATGCGTTCCTAGGAAGTTCTTCTTCTGCGTGTCTAGGAAGTTCTTCTGTGTGTTTAGGAAGTTCTTCTGTATGTCTGAGACGTTCTTCTGTATGTTTGAGAAGTTCTTCTGAGTGTCTAGAAACTTCTTTTGTGCGTGTAGGAAGTTTTTCTTCAGCGTTACTAGGAAGTTGTTCTTCTTTTTTCTTTGTTCTAATTATCACGCTGGATAGTTCAAATAACTAGTCCTATATTTCAGATGAACTGCCCAGTGGCTTCCAGGCCATGCAGCTCTCCATACAATCAGGACAGTATCTAAACTTGAAAAGACCCTGAGCTTTTTTTTTTTGAGATACGTGGCCCCTTGTAATCAACATAAGGCGCCTTTTTCGTTACCCTCTCTTCAGAACGCTAGAAAATTTCCCTGGAAACCTTTTGGAAGCCCCCAAAAAAGTAAGGGGGGGGGGGGGCAAAGCAATAGCTAATGTGGTCCATACGTGAATCCAGCACTGCAAACAGTGGGTGTTTTGAAGACATGTCTCTTGTTCAAACCTCTCTATAAGTTGGGCCGTTTTGTTGTTTTTGTTGTTGGCTGGGAGAGTGGGGGGTAGAGGGAAGAATGGACGGTATTCTGTGGTGACACTCTTCAAGAACATATTTACTAGGTCTAGTTCTAATTTTACAGCTTTCGGAACATGTGCTTCATTGTGCTATCTCATTTTGTTATTTCCTATCCCTAAGCGAAAGTGTTGATAAGTTTTGTATGTTATGTTGTAAAATGTTTTACATGTTTCGGATGTTCCTTCAGAGTTAAAGATAATTACCGGTACTTCTAAGTCCAAAACTCCCGCAGGACGACGGGAGATCGGATCGGGCAGGGTTTGAACCCGGGACCATCGATAAATTTGAACGACAATCCAGCACGCAAACCACATGACCAGGTAGCCATCCTTGTAATCAAAAGGTATATGATAATTGATGTGTACTTTCTAGTACTACAGAAATCAAATTTCAAAGTTTTTTCGCTTATAACAATTTTTTTAAAAACATTATTTAGCTGCCAATAGCAATCGTTCAATATTGCATCATGGACATTATTTTGTTTTGTTTGTTTATCTAAAGATAGATTTTTTGTTGTTTTTTCTTACCATTTTCTTTAGGTTACCTGGCCACATGACACCCGGCTCGTTAACCGTTGGCCAAAGAAACAAATGACCTTAACATCATCTTCCCTATAGATCGCAAGGTCTGAAATAGGAACTTTACTTTTACATAATCATGTTCTCATGGCGATTAGCTCCATGGAAGTCCAAGTGCCGTGCCCCTTCAGATGTTCGCACTAATACACATACACCAATAGGAACTCAGGGATGGGAATGTTAAGCGTTTAAAAAAATTATAATTAATTGCGTTTGGAAGTCATGTGTGTTGTGCGAGGGGCGGGGTGGTGGTGCTGGGGCAGAGATGGATTTTTATTTCAGCACAAACCCACGCTCTGTAATTATCAGGTTTGTGTGGTCGTTAGCTTATATTATCATATAGGACTAATAGTAGCACACTGTGACTAAAGAGCTCCCCCCAAGAAAACACCACTGCGAAATATGTAAATTATAGTTTACGCCCTTGAGAGAAAAGGGGTCTCGGATTACCCCTGAGGACACGGAGGTGGGCGCCACGCTGTGCTCAGCCTTTCCCATTTACTGAAATAGTACCAACGCCTCCCCCCCCCCTCTTCTCCCCACTCTTTCGTTCGACACCCTTCGCCTCACCTTTCCCACTAACTCCATCAACAGCATTCACCCTGCGCCCTTAGCGGGCGATTATATGGAGGTGCATGTAACGTAATCGTGGGCGTTGAGTCGTGTGTGTGTTAAATACTGTAGGGTGGGTTCATCAATGGTACCTTTTAAAAGAGAGAAAAGAGGAGGAGGGGGGGGGGGCAACGAAAGTTATAGTACAAATACTGTTGGAAGAAAATTAAATTGAAAA
Source organism: Biomphalaria glabrata (assembly GCF_947242115.1). Taxonomy (NCBI): domain Eukaryota; kingdom Metazoa; phylum Mollusca; class Gastropoda; family Planorbidae; genus Biomphalaria; species Biomphalaria glabrata. Next base: position 31,073,581 of record NC_074718.1, on the reverse strand, counting down.
AAAAAAGTTTCTTTACGTTTAGTATTAAACTCACGTCGCGCTTTCTCCGTCCCCAAGCAGCCCCCTTCTCCCTCGAGTAGAGACTCTATGATGATAATAGGCTATTACTCTGAAGAAGCTTTGAATATGCTGGGAATAATAGACCCCGGGATAGAAAGGGAAAATGTTATGTATTGAGGAGAGAGGGGGTGACTCTTGGTATCTTTCATTGTTGAAGTACCCACGAAAACTAATGTGGAGACTAGACGAGAGAGAGAGAGAGAAAAAAAAAATAGGGTAGGAGGAACTGATAGTGCTCGCGTGCGTCCCCCATTGTTTCCGCCTTTACATTAGTTGTTGTTTTTTTTGTCTTCTTTGGCGAGGTCCATCCCTGGAGTCAAGTGGGGTGGCATCATGATGACCGCCCCCGCCCCTCTAGGCCGTAGGGTGAGTCTGGCGGAGTGCGATGACTTCTTATTGGACTTAAAGTCCGTGTTACTCAACAGAGACTTAATGGGACAGGCGTGATGTACATGACCAATGTCCAGTGAAGAAAGTGGCCCGCGCGATGCCCTCGAGGCAGATAAGTTGACCGGCTAACAGCTCCATAATAAAGCCTGGAGGGCATATTTCAGGGTGACGCGTCAGTGTCAGCGCCCAGTTCTTGGCGATGGTTTAAGATTTTAATCATTTTGACTTTTGAAAGAAGTGGACAAGGGCAAGCGACTGAGCATAGAAGTCATGTCTCAAAGGTATTGGGACCAAGTCTAGGGGCTGAAAATCTGTCGCTAAGTTATCCATTGCTCTGAATCTAATGTCTATTGTGCGTGCGCTATATGCTCTGTCTATGTTCTCTGAAGGAATGTAATACAGGTTTAATAAACTAACAAACTAAATGTAGAAATAATAAAAAAAAAAAGAAAGAAAAATAGCTTATAGGAGGTGAAAAACTGTTTATTTATAGCCATATCTATTAACCCAATAAGATCTAGTTCCCTTAATCAGTATTGAACTGAATGAATTAATTACCAATAATTAATTGACTAATTGGTTAACAATTTTATTGATTCATGTTTTCTTAGGTACAAAAAACAACCGTGTAAAGTTTCAATTAAATACGAGTATGGGTTTGAGAAAAAAAAATTAAAATTAGCAAAGAGGACAAACCCAACAAGCTTGGCCATATCTGTTAATACTAAAGGATTAGTTTTTACCTTGTTGCTATAAACATATAAGTAATTATTAAATAATTGGTTACATTTTTTTAAATTCATGTTTTCTTAGGTGCAATACAAAAAAAACAAACAATTGTGTAAAGTTTCAACTTAATTCAAAAATGGGTGGGGGAGAATAAATGTAATCGAAATTATGCACAGACAGACCGACAAACAGAAAAAGTGGGTTAATATAACTTTGTAATAAAAACATTAGAGCGTACACACAAATGTTAGCTATATCGAATCTTGCGATTGAGGATCCTAGAGGTTAGTTGTTAAGGTTAAATTTAGACATATTGCTTGTAACATAATGATAAGTTGCTGAATGTCCTAAAGTGACTTAAAGTGCTACATTACTCTGTAATCCTGATCTATTTGAACATATACAGAAAATGTGACGGAAGAATATTTTATTAGATATAAGAAAAAACTGTTCGCCACTTACATTTCCTGTTTTAACAGTTTAAATCGAACTAGTCAACCTACGGCGTAGCATACGCCGCTATTTTGCAGGGCCGGCCTTAGTTAGGGCACCGCAACCTATGCGACCGCAGTGGGCCCAGCACTGTCATCGGCCCCACGCTAATCCTAGGTGTAAATTATTAAATTAAACCATTTTATAACTTATAACAAATCTCTTGAAATATATACACAAAAATTGACATTTTGTGGTGTCATTCAATATGGAAAACGCCAATCCTATGCGCGATAAAAAAAAACGGCTTTATCCCGTAATTGTAGAATCTGGTAAAGCTTCTCGCGCCTCAAACTAATGAAGAATTACTTGAGGTCAACAATTCTCAAAAATAGATTGAAACATTTGGTAATTCTTGCTATTGAGCGTGATCTATGTAGGAAACAGAATTCTTATGATATACTGTATGACTTCGCTACACACAAGGCTCGTGTAGTAATTCTGTGCGTAGTAAAGAATGAATAAAATGCAAAGATGAATATATTTTCTAATACAAACTCTTAAATTTCACTTATTATCCGTATCCCTACCAAAACTGGGCCCCGCGAAATCAAGTTCGCATTGGGCCCCCACAATGGTTAAGTCTGGCCCTGCTATTTAGTGACGAGTGAATACTACTTGTTCTTCCCTCCCCTTTTTTTTCGCCTCTAAAATTATGTGGGGTAACTCTAGTCCGTCCGATTTGCAGAAATAAAAGAGTGATCTTTTCATTACTTCTCTTGAGCCATTAAGAGAATTATATATATAGAAGATATATATAGAAGATACATTTCATCATTCTCTAACAATGTACCAGAAAGCTCTAACATTAAGTAGTTTCTCTAAAATTTACCAAATCATTAACACTAGTTTTGAAACTATTGTTTTTAATATATCTTCTTAAGAAATGAAAATCTCTTTATTTAAAGGGCAAAAGTTAAGAAAGAAATAAAAACTAATATAAAAAAGAAATTAAAAAAAAAAAAAAAGAAAGCCCACAAAAGAGGCACATAAAGCCAAAAAAAAAGAGGCAAAGAAAAGAGGCCTAAGGCCCAAGGAAAAAAAATCAACGGAAAAAGTATACAGGATAATTATGTATTGACCGAACTATTCGTAGAGTAAAATGACTTAGTGTTACTTAAAGATAACGAGAATGTACTATTAACGCTATCACTTGAGTCCGTATAAGGTAACAAGGAAAATGAGAATCTGAATAAATATTGAAGTAAGTCTGAAATCTACACACTAGAGAAGAAACCATGATAAACGCACTAAGATTTGCTACAGGATATGGAAGGGGAATGGCCCAAGCCCTGGACCTAATCACTCATCACTCATCCTCACTCTTCCACAGGAACATATTATTTGGTTTAGCTTTTTTTTTGTGTAAATATAGACCTAATTATCAAATATATTAAATGAATTGGCATATATTTACGTCATTGAAAAATACTAAATAGAGGAAACATTATTAAAATATATACCAACAATTAAGGTATAATGATATGTATATGCATCATTACAACAATAGATAAAATAGTTTGTATTACTAGATATAGTGACAGACGGACGGACGTAGAGACCACACCGAGCTAATAGTCACCTCTCCCTCCGGTAGGCGCTTAAATTACTTGCGCTGCATTCGAAAGGGTCAAGACTGTACAAAAGCGCCGTTTCTCCCCACCAAGTATGTTATTCACACCTCCGTCTCCGGCGTCTCTCTCCCCCCCCCCCCCCACCTCCCTTCTTGGTTTTCTCCAGCGGGCAATGACAAGATAACGATGTCGTATCGGCGCAGTTCCCCTCCTCGCGATGACCAATTAGTCTCGACCTGGCCGTCACGGTCAATAGAGGCTGACCCTCTTCCCCAACGTAAATGTACTGATGGAAGAGAGATAACAGGACCGCGACACACACACACACACTCGCCCGCGCGCATACAACATGAAGTATCTGAAGGAGTGAGACAAAGTGCTCATGAGTGGGGGTGTGCCCTGGTGTCAGTTCTGCTTGTCATTTAGGTCCCAGTTTGTCATGCTCGGTGATGACTTCTTTAGGACATGTGACATTTTAGAACATGCCCTACCCCTCCCTCCTCCCTCCCATTTTTTTTCTCCGACACACAACACACCCTGAAATTTGGAGAAGTTAATTGGACGCTAATATTATCACTAATAAATAAGATAAAGAGAGAGAGAGCACGAGTCAGAACGAATGGTGAACAAAGTTTCAGACGACAAGCTGTGGCCCGACGTTTGTTTTTCTAAAGAGACTGAAGAATTTTATTTTTTTTGGTTCGTAATGAGCTCTTCTACACCCTCCTACCTACCACATAGGATCTAGATCTAGATATCATTTGAATTTCCGTTTGCAAGCCAGAAAACAACAAGCACAATATACAAAAAATACTTCTTTTTTAAATTCAACTTTATCTATAGGGAAGAACTCCACATTTACCAACATATATCTCAATACTGTACGATTTTTTTCCACACCAAACAAAATTGATTAATTACCAATATTATCTTATCTTATATGTTACAGACGTTACTTGAAAAAAAAAGATGATTTTACGTCCTATTTAACTGGCTAACTGGTTAATTTTTAATCTATATAGCACTGTGCAAACAATTTTAGTTGCTGCGCAGGGCCGGATTTTTAAGACAGTTTAAATCAGTGCAGCCACCAAGGGTCTCATTTTTAAAGTGGCCCTCCACATTTCAAATGTTTTTTTTTTCTTTAAAATTTACATATAAAATATAAGAATAATAAGACAAGATGACATCAGCAAGTTCTGCATTTCTTTTGACTGTGATATGAGATGCTTTTAGATTTCTTACAATTGTAACGTGCATTTGCATTGAAGCTTGAAGTGGTTTGGGGCTTTTACAATATGACCCTGCCTATAGATTTCACTTACAAGAATCTGATATAGATACTGCAGTAGTATTGATGCTGAAGCATCTTCATTTGATCAATTGCTGAAAGGATGTTTGAGTTTTTTGCAAGTTTAATGTATTTCACTGATAAAAGATAAAGGACATAAAAAAAATGGTTAACTTTCCAATTATCGCTACAAACATGGCGGCGAGTTGTTCCTACGAGGTACTGCCCAGACATACATCTTGGTCAGATCAGGACGTCTCCGTCTTTGTTAAGACTTAGAGAAAAGATAAGAGTAAAAAAAAACTTTTCTGTTTAGTTTGTTTCTCCTTCCAAAGAGATCGGTTAGAGGCAACTTCCATACACTCTGCCCATGTAGTCTAGGTCTTCGAAGAGTAAAAAAACACACGAACATTAATATGTAATTTCAAGTGCTGGAAAATTTAATTTCATATCTCCATCGCTTGTTGCTTGAATTTTTGTTATTGTTATTTATTATGAAAAGTTAGATCTTTCAAGATAACATCTTTGACATTGTTTCGTTTATTTAGGGCAAATCTCTCACAATCTTCTTATGTTCATTTTATTACATTTTTCTATATTTGTTTTTTTATTTCTCTTCATTGTGTCAGTATTTTATTGCCAAATATTTTTTTTTAATGTATGCGAATGCCAAAGTATTCTTCTTCGTTCTCATTGTTATGTTGGACTGTTCAGATGACTAGACCAATACATGAGATGAACTGCGCAGTGGTTTCCAAATCAGGGAGCTCTCCATATAGTTTTCTTTCTATTGGGGTGATTTGGGGCCAATGTCTTATACGGGCCTTTTAGTAAAGAGAGCAGTTTTGGAGGACGTGGTCGGCATTCTCTGGTGATACTCCACATGGGCAGATTTCACTGGTTCCAATTTTGAGCTTCCGGTACATGTGTTGTCGCATTCTGTTGTGTCCGGTCCTAAGTCGAAAGATTAGACGTTGGTCTTGTCGGGATAGCTTATATTAAGCGTCATCTTTCTTGTGATTTGGATGAGAGCTCGTCCATTTCTCATTTATTTTATTTACAACCAAAGTATTGAAAAGAAGCAATACTCTTTTTAATAAAAACATTTTACAAATAATTAACAAAAAAAACAACACATTTTATATGTCTGTAGTATGGGCCTTAAATGCCTCTCAATAACTCATTAGAATGCCAAAAAGACGCATTTCTGAATCTATTTTTATGCATTTTCTGTGTTTGGACTTAAGAGAACTTTTTGTTTTCTAATCGCAATGAACATTGACATTGAGAACTAAAAGACCACGAAAACAACTTTTTCGAATTGGGAGTCTTGACCGATCCAAACTAAGTGAATATATTTCCTCAACAAATTGTTTCAACGATCGAGGCTCGGTCACCTGTTACTATACTTAAATAGAGATACAGAAATACACAGTTACAGTGAGTTTGAAGAGCAGAACTGGACAGAGCCAGATGGACGGTCGTGCAAACGTACGCATATTTAATATAGATCCCACAAAAGTCCGCACAAATGTCCAGATACCAACATTGGTCATCTCCATAACGGTGCAGAGCACAAGCCTCAGCCGCCATCTGAGGATGACTGGATGACTGCTGGATGACTGGGTGACTGGATGGGTGCTATGAAACATTGATTTCCATGACTATGCCTTTTTTTTTAATTCCTCCATTAGAAACTAAGCTTGGGATCACAACTGATCTACTGATGCGATAAACATTATACAGTCTAGACAAATGTAGTTCAACAAACTTGTGTCCAGCTGATCTTGTAAGACATTTAGCCAGCAGCATCCCTGCGTTCTTGGAGATCTCGTCACATTCTGTTTGCTATGTATGACATGTGCAATCTATCTTGATCCTCAATAAAAAAAAAAATCAATAAATGCATCGCAAACGAAAAATTAGGCGCATAATTAAACACTTATTTCATATTCTTTTATTTTTACATTTTAGCAATATAGTGATTTATTATATATGATGATATTGGTGGTGGGGTGGGGGGTAGTTAGTCATAATGCGATTAGCTTCCGAAACTAGAGGTCGATTCCTGCTGATTTGTTTTTAAATAAGTCAAATCATAGAGTTTTGTTTTTTTAGCATGCTTCTTATAATTAGTGCCAGATGTATAACATATCTGCAATCAAAGATAATTAATAAGATTTATATCTGTATACCTCCTTTACCATTTACTGTTGTTGTTTTTTTTTCTTTTTGCAGATCATTGCATTGAAAACTAGAGTGAGATTTAGACATAATATACACTAGATTGAACTATTGTTTAATGCGTCTCTAATATGACTGCCTTCTAGTGGAACAGCTTCACTGGCGAACAGAGGGAAGGGAGGGGTGGTAGCGTCATTAATATTTCAGGATCGTTCAATGTTTGTCCGCACGCCCGCTGTCCGGACACGTGTGAGAGTAGAGCAAATTGGAAATCTGAGTCCGCTGCCCGAAATGTCCGACCCTCTCGGAACGTGGGCCACGTGACCCGGTGTTATTCAATTAACAGTTTCGTAACGAAAAGTCAGGGGGGATGACTGACTTAAAAGAAACAAAAACAAAAAAAAAATAAGCGAAATATCCAGCGGCTAGCAACTCGCGATTTTTCTCAGATTGTCCACCCTTGAATGACCTCTGGCCCAAAGGAAAGGGAAAAAAAAGTATTGAGTTGAAAGAGTAATGTTAAAACCTTTTAATTTTTTTCTTGTCGTCTGCTAAATGTCCTGACGTCTGCTGCCCACATTTGTTTTTACTATTTGTTAGAAATATGAAATCTGACGCAGAAAATTCAATGAGTTTCCCTAGTGCTATTAGAGCATGGAATGGGTTGCCTGAGCTAGCCAGGAAAACCAGTGACTTGGCAGAATTTAAGTCATTGGTTAATATGCATGACTAAATGCATGACGCGTAGGACGTAATCATCTTCTTTTTTGAAGTAACGTCTGTATTATATAAGATAAGAAGATAAGATAATTTGTAAAAAATGATACACCAGTATTACGATTCAGTGTTACATTAATACAATTATACAAGATATGATTTACTAATACAAAGAAACAATTATGATGGAAAGATACATTTTGTGAGTGTCAGTGACCTCTCTCACATAAGTCCTAAGACCAATCGAAGAGATCCGCCCCTGCGCTGACATCTCACTTTTAGTGCAATGTTTTGTAACCTTCATTTCAACGCCGTATCTTGTGTTTAGAAACACGCTTTCAACCGTTCTAGCAGAAGAGCAGCAGTAGCCCGCCTCCACGCCTGACCGAGCAAGACGTTCTAAACGTGTACTAATAATGGCATGAGAAACAATTTCACTTCCGGAAATCACTAAATACAGTGACTGCCTTTTTTGGGTGGCGAGTGAGGAAACTCTTCCAGGTATCGCTATAAGGATGAATCTTTTGTCACCGACTGTAAATCTTCCAAATAGTCGGGGCCCTTTTAGTACACTCGCACTGGGCGACACATACGGCTAAGGCCGCTTATATTACATACATAGATCTAAAATTAGAACGGTTATATGTAGTTGGTAGAATAGTTATAGATTAATTCTAGTAGGCCTACATTTACTTGTTATAAAACGTATATAGTAATTATATATGTATTGTTATATATATATATACACATTCCTCATCCCATATGCTAGGGCAAATTTGTACAAATACTCCTTCTTCCCTAGTGCAATTAGAGCATGGAATGGGTTGCCTGAGCTAGCCAGGAAAACCAGTGACTTGGCAGAATTTAAGTCATTGGTTAATATGCACGACTGAATGCATGACGCATAGGACGTAATCATCTTTTTTGAAGTAACGTCTGTATTATATAAGATAAGATAAGATATATGTAAGGACAATTAGCCACAATTTAATATAACAGCGAGTTTACTTTGAAGTAAACATAATCTCAAAATAGCTTATATCCATTCACCCCTCTGCCTTGGCGAAGCTCGAATATTTAGAGAATTTCCTATTTTTGTATAGTCTTCTAGAGATTAAGATTACTGCGACCTAGGCCAAACCTGGACTGCAATTGATGACGACGTGAAAGGTTGGAACACGGGCTCATCGCGACGACAGTCCAAATCGAACTGTACACGTCAAAGAATGGAAATTCGATATATCATCCTGTGGGATCCTAGAAAATATTTTGACAAGGGTCATGGAGATATTGATATTTCAATGATCAAATTCAGAGTCTATTGATTATAATAGGAAACAATGCTACATCCATCAATAACATCAATAATCGTTGATCAGTTTTAGTAACGAGTCAGATCAATTTTTTTTAATATATTAATGATTTTTAGATCAAATTCTATAGAAACCGATAGAAGGATTTAGATTTTAGCAGCACGCTTGAATTAATTTCTTATCCTAGCGGAGGGGAGGGGGGGGGGGGGCTGTTGTGTTCACTGAGCCGTGGAGGCGGGTGTGAGATACTTCAAAGCCACACCCACAACCTCCTTTCAACTTAGACCCCGCCCTTTCTAGAGTTCTAATGAAGTAGTTATTGATAAATGTTACAAATCACTTTTTCTTCATTTCTCTCTCTCTCTCTCCATATATATCTCTCTCTCTCATGTTTTACTTCACTATTATCGCCTTTTATCCTGGTACATTATTTCTCTTTTCTTATTTTTTAATTAGTCTGAACACAAGGTGTATTGGCGGGGGACGGGGGGGGGGTTAGGGGGAGAGTAGTGTGAGGGACATTCAAAATTGATCCAATCACAGACGCGCCCTAACTCCCCTTAATGTCGAGACTATAATGACCACCGCGACTACTTCCCCATCTCGCTAGCCCCTCCCCGCTCCCCAAAAGAACCATGACTGTCACCCGTCTCTTCCTCTCATTCCTGTTCACCCGCGACGGGGCGCATCCCCCCCCCTTTTTTTTTCTTTCCGCGTCTCTCCCCCCCCCCCCTTTCCCATAATTTAAGCGTTCTGCTCATCCTTATGATCCTGATCAGCACCCGAAACAAGGGGCGAGACAGATTGCTCTCCCTATAAAACGTGGCGCCCTATAGTCAAGACTTTTATTGATGTCTCGACCTCTTTGGCACCGAGCACTTGCTGCTGAGACCCTCGGTGAAACGTTCGTTCGACATTTTCCTCTTTCCAATAAGTTTCTAATAAAAGTGAAGGACATTCTCAAGAAGGTTCCCCGTTTGAACTTTAAATATTATGTGTTCATTTATTTCCTGATATAAAGAACAGAAAGACAAAGTGTAGCAAGATATGCTTCATTCTTAACATTCAATGGTGTTGAGTTTATTATATAGACACGATGATGTGTGTACGTCGTCAACATATATAGGTCACATATAAGAAAGAAGTTATGATAAAGATTGATGCATTTATGTGGTGACCTCATTATAAGCTTATAGGACTTGTGTTTATTGAGGAGGATGTCGCGTTCGTTCTATGTGGATTCCTTGATTGTAAAGATGCCTGCTACTTCCAGCAGAGAATCTTCTCCAGCGGAGAGCCCACCAAGCCACATGCAGCCCATGATGACGCCAAGGACTCCTCTCCTACCGGCTAGGTCAAGACATGACCAGGGTCCAGGTCAGCTGCACATAAGTCCTGTGCCGACACCTGGCATAGCCTGCTATACCCGGCACCACCCGGCGGACCTGTTTGGGGCGTTCTGTTGCCCCCTATGTGTTCACATGTCCGCGCCGCCCACCGGGTTGTCACATCACACTTTGGCAGCCCACGGGCTGGCCTCTGCGCAGCTGATGTCCACTGCACATGTAATGTCATCACACATGACCCCGACAAGTATGTCAGCTCATAGAATACGTAGGTCACTCTCGCCCCCTGGGATGGCGCCCCAGTATACATCCCCATATGACAGAAGCCCGGTTAACTTATCGGGAAAAGCGCATTCGACGGATATCGTGCGAAAACGGGAGAAATCACCACTTCCGCCACAGAGTAATCCCGTGGCGCCCACTTTGTCTCATCGCAAGAGAAGCAAGTGTGAACCAAGTAAGTTGTCTCTTTTACAACAATAGTTCTTATATCCACTAGAAAACGGGATATAGGAAAGTGACTTAATTTCCGTTAGTGTTGGTTTGTAACTCCAAACATCTATCCAGGGCCGGTCTTAGGCCACTGGAGCCTATTCGACCGCAGAGCGCCCCGCGCTTCCATAGGCCCCGCACTAATTCTTCGTGTAAATTATTAAAGTAAACTATTATAACTTATAACAGGGTTCCTGTGGCTTCTTGATTTTTCCGAAAGCTCCAGCAAATCTCCTGACATTGCAAAATATACGAAAAAAGTCCTGAAAATCTCCTGAAATAATTAAAATCTCATGAAATGTAGATAAAAGTATCATTTTGGGGTGTCATTCAATATGCAAAACGCCAATCCTAAACGCGATTAAAAAAAAACGGCATTAAACAATACCCATAACTGTGGCATCAAATAAAAAAAACATTCTCGCACTTCTACTTCTAATAAATTAAAAACTACTTGAGGTCAATAGTTCACGAAGATAGATTGAACAATTCTGTATTTCTTGCGTTTGAGCGTGATCTATGTATGAAACAAAATTTTTATGATTTACTGTATGACTTCGCTACACGCAAAGCTCGTAAAGTAAATTTAATTGTGATTTAGTACTTAGTAAAGAATGAATAAAATGCAAAGACGAATTTATTTTGTTATAAAAAAGCTCAATCCGTTTCGCATAGGGCCCCGCAATAGCTAAAGCCGGCCCTACACCTAGTACAACTAAACTGATGTAGACATGTTGCATTCATTAGTGAAATAAACGTGAAATAAACTTGGACTTCTTTTAAAATAAACTTAATAAACGTTTAATTATAAATACGTACAGCTTAAAAGTTGTAGAGTTGTAGAAATACAATGATTAATGTAACAAAGTCTAACTCACTACAAATACACTATTTTTTCAAGTCTTTTGCTAGTCTCACTTTCAACTTTCACCTCAATCCTAATTATTCACTTGGATTACACCAGACTTTTCAGCTTACACAACCAAAACCATCCGCTCTCATTTTCTCATGGTTACATCATAAGCACGCAGATAACACCAAGTACACTAATAAAAGAGGCAAGGACTAAACATACTGATGTAAACTAAATTGGTGATGTCCAACCACCGACCCGTGGGCCTTTTCCAGCCCGTGAAAAAGGCGCTATCAGTCTTTCCAAAACCCTGCTTATTTTGGAAAATGAATCCGCGGGCGCTCGGTGTGCGGTAGTGCGGCTAGTGACAAAAGTGCCGGAAATGATAAATCCGCCCCGCCCCCTCCCCTTTTAGCTGTAAACATGTTGGCCAACAAAGAACTTACGGTAGACTTCACGAATCAGTAAAATAGTTTTTAACATTAAAAAGTAAAGTAAGGTTTTCCTTATAGACCTAGTGATCTATGTGACAGATGATGTCAAGATCATCTGTTTCTGTGGCCCACGGTTCACAAGAGTGTCATGTAGCCAGCACAACGACGAACCGCCTTTATTTTTCCCCAACTTATGTCAGGTACCCATTAGAGCTGGGTGGATTCAAAGGCACCCTAAGAATCCCGAAATGAAAAATCGCAGTCTTCACCATGATTTGAACCGGGGACTCTCGGCTCGTAAGCCAATCAATTTACCACTGGGCCATTCCTTTTAAACATTCAAATAAGTTCTTAATTTTGGGAAGATGTGTCTGTCACGAGGCTGAGCTAGAATCTTCGATTTGAGCAGGGTTGTGTTTAGCAGTACCACCACCCACTTGTTCATAAAGGAGGTATGGCCATAACACATTGGGCATGCCATAGAATGACAATTTTAAAGATTTAGCTATAGTGGTGTAGGGCATACAGTTATCGTTTAAAACTCAAATATATTTGATGATAATTGAAGCTTTCCGCGATGTCAATGTCGAGGACGCCAAATTCAACTTCAATTTTGCCAGCTACATAAAAGCTACAACCGGAAAAAGTTAAGAAAATGCGCTCAGAAATAATTCAACTTTAAAAACTACATTGCTAACCAAGTCTTCCTTTTAATGCTTTACACCGGATACACCAACAAGCTTTATTTATTTTTTTCCCGCTGCGACTGCGTGTTAGAATTGTCAACATTTATATTTGTGAAATACTTGAGTGACAGGCCAAAACCGCTTGGTTATTTGGTCTCGAGTTCGAGTCCCGAGTTTGAATCCCGACTGAGTGCCTTAAACCTTTTCCCAGATACGCCCTTGCCCGCCACAGGTCCACAATACAGTCAGGACCGTAGCGCACTGAACACTAAGTGTACAAAATGCGCTTTCAAAATAAGAAAGAAATGAAAGAACGAAAAACATTTACACTCTTTCTTAACCTACAGACTCAGACACGATGCTTTTGAAATGTCTGCTGACAATGATCTCTTTCGGAATGAAATGGACCTCATTCACCAATCGTAAACAAACAACATTTAATCACGTGATTTTATTGATAAAACAACGAGAAAAACTGTCACGTGACAACCATCATGAATTAAACATGAGATCGTAAATTATATAGAAGAGATAGAGCACCACGTGCTAAATGTTGTTTGTTTACGATTGGTGAATGAGGTCCATTATATTGAAACATAGAGATTGAAATGAGAAAAAGAAAAGAAAAAAAGAAAACAGCATCAACAACAATAAAAATATTTCGATACATTTGGGCTGGGGTGTAAATTGCGATGTAAAGTGAAAGTATTGTTGAACGAGATTGAAATGTCCATGAATCATATAAAATAATGCACGTAGCTAATGTACCATTTAATGTAAGTACATGTAAATAGTTTTAAAAAAATAAAATTATTTTTTTTTTATAGAAGATTTCAGGAAAGGAGACAAAATACCAAAATGTAAATGCTCTATTTTATAAACATATAAAATAATTTATTAATTTGGTAAATTGTGTCGTCACTATGTTTATAAATAATAATAAAAAGGAATTAAAATATAAGCATCTGACCTGAGAGATTGGACTCCTAGTCAAATAGTTTTTTTTTCTTTTTTAATCTAGAAATTTTCTTCATTGGTTATACGCTTGCAATACTAAAATTAACAAACATACATTTAAAAAAATATATGCTAGTTGTTTAATCAATACATCTGTCACGAATGATATGAAACCATCACTAAAATAGTTTGATCATGTGACGGGGATCATACAAATCATCGCGTAAATTCAAGTTTGTTCATTCTTTATATTTTAATAACATTATTTCCTAGAGCTATGATAGTTCCTTCTTATATATATATACAGTTTAATTATATCATATAAAATTAGTCACGTAGCTTGTAGGAGAGAACAAATAAATTCAAACAATTCTCTTCTATTTTTTTTTTTTTTTACTTTCAGGCGTGAATGGCCCTTCTGACGACCTGCCATCCTCCAAGCGCATGCGCACTGCATTCACTAGCACTCAACTGCTGGAGCTCGAGCGAGCCTTCAGCACCAATATGTATCTGTCACGACTGAGGCGGATAGAGATTGCCACCTGCTTGAACCTGTCTGAGAAACAGGTGAAGATTTGGTTCCAGAACAGGAGAGTCAAACATAAGAAAGAAGGTCCGGACGGTGAGGAGGCTGGCGCCGTCGTCTGCAAATGTTTGAGGGTGTGCAGCAACCACTCAAAGAAAGGTCAGCTCAGAGAAACAGCTGAAGAGCTGAAAACCTCCGAGCAGGTGGCAGAATCGAGGCAGTTGCACTCCGACGGTAGCCAAGTACGCTTTTCGCAGCTCCCACTGGACATGGGAAGTCACTCTGATTCCCACAGTCGTCCCTGCAGTGCGGCGTCGCTCTGCGACAGGAAAACAAACAACGAACGTTATTATGAGTCGGAGAATGCCAGCTCAAACTGCGGCCAGGTTTTAGCGACTTGCCAGGAGAGCAACGATGAAGAAGATTCAGAGGGAGAAGACGAGTATATAGATGTGATGTCTAGACCAGACTTGTCAGTGTTGAAATCTGAAGACGTTTAATACTTCTTTGTTTAAATGCTTTACCCAGTCCTTGCTGGCTTTTTTTTTTATATAGTACTATAAACTATGAGATCAAGAAATGGGACTCAGCAATGAATGAAGAGGAATGGAGGGGCGGGGTGTACATGTAGGTCTCAGCGAGTTGGCGAGTAACGTTCCGACGTAAAGTTGTTTTGAAGGAGGAGCAAATTTATTTGAAAAAAAAATTGCTAGGAAAGCGATGTCTTGATTTACAAGTAGTAAGGTTTTATTTAATCTCGTGAATAACTAGTTAAAAACGTATTGATTTCTATCGATATTCATTAGTTTGTACGGTCTGTTGTGTCTTTATAGAGCAGTGATGCCCAAAGTACGGCCCGCGGGCCAGAACCGGCCCGCGACGTGGTTCCATCCGGCCCGCCGAAACGTCGGCACAAAAAGTAGCAAAAAAGTTGAAAATGTATCTTTTTTCTTCGTTTATGAGTTTATGAAATGGAACTCTGAATGTAGAGTCTACCAGAAAAAGTGAATGGATCTTTTTGTGGAACATAAGTCAACATAATTGTTTTGTAAAGGAAGTCTGACTGTTTCAGAAACAACAACATATACAGCGGCAATATAAAACAAATATGAAGGCCTTCTTAGTTTGAGCCGCGTATAAAAGATTGGTTAAACCACCATGGTTAAACTACGCCAAGAGATTGGAGGGTCGATGGGAATATTTACCAAAAAGTGATAAGATAATAAGTTGGTGATAAAGTTAACTAAAATGTTGCTCACATTTTAAGTAGAGAAATGAAGCCATTTTTAGATGCGTAAAAAGTGATATATTTTAAATATCCCATACAATGAATGTCAGTTCTAGATCCAATAGTTGATAGACTTTAACTATCCCATTAAATGAATGGAAGTTCTAGATCCAATAGTTGATAGACTTTAACTATCCCATTAAATGAATGGAAGTTCTAGATCCAATAGTTGATAGACTTTAACTATCCCATTAAATGAATGGAAGTTCTAGATCCAATAGTCTTAAATCGTTTCACTGAATTTTGATTTCATTTTTTTTTTTTACCTATTTGTTGATGTGGCCCGCGACACGCGTGTCGAAAGTTAAAATGGCCCGCAGGTCGAATTAGATTGAGCATCACTGTTATAGAGTCATTGCTTATGGCGGTCTCAATTCTAAGTACACCACTGAGTTAGGGCGTGTCTTTAGTACACCACAGACTTAGCACATGTCTCTGGCACACCACTGAGTTAGGACATGTCTCTGGCACACCACTGAGTCAGGACATGTCTCTGGCACACCACTGAGTTAGGACATGTCTCTGGCACACCACTGAGTCAGGACATGTCTCTGGCACATCACTGAGTTAGGACATGTCTCTGGCACACCACTGAGTTAGGACATGTCTTTGGCACACCACTGAGTTAGGACTTGTCTCTGGCATACCACTGAGTTAGGACTTGTCTCTGGCACACCACTGAGTTAGGACTTGTCTCTGGCACATCACTGAGTTAGGACATGTCTCTGGCACACCACTGAGTTAGGACTTGTCTCTGGCACACCACTGAGTTAGGACATGTCTCTGGCACACCACTGAGTTAGGACATGTCTCTGGCACACCACTGAGTTAGGACATGTATCTGGCACACCACTGAGTTAGGACATGTCTCTGGCACACCACTGAGTTAGGACATGTCTCTGGCACACCACTGAGTTAGGACATGTCTCTGGCACACCACTGAGTCAGGACATGTCTCTGGCACACCACTGAGTTAGGACATGTCTTTAGTACACCACAGACTTAGCACATGTCTCTGGCACACCACTGAGTTAGGACATGTCTCTGGCACACCACTGAGTCAGGAAATGTCTCTGGCACACCGCTGAGTTAGGACATGTCTCTGATACACCACTGAGTCAGCACATGTCTCTGATACACCACTGAGTTAGGACATGTCTTTAGTACACCAAAGACTTAGCACATGTCTCTAGTACACCACTGAGTTAGGACATGTCTCTGGCACACCACTGAGTTAGGACATGTCTCTGGCACACCACTGAGTTAGGACATGTCTCTGGCACACCACTGAGTTAGGACATGTCTCTGGCACACCACTGAGTTAGGACATGTCTCTGGCACACCACTGAGTTAGGACATGTCTCTAGTACTCCACAGACTTAAACATGTCTCTAGTACACCACTGAGTTAGGACATGTCCTAGTACACAACTGAGTTAGGACATGTCCCCAGTACACCACTCAATTAAGACATGTTCCAAGTACTAAAAGGCTAACGTTATTGACTGTCAAAGTAAAGCCAGATCTTCGTGTCTCTGACAGAAATCAAAGGGAGACAAATAAATAAATAATAATCTCCCTGGTTGCTTCCTTTGTTTAAAACGACGAGAATCTATGTGACCTGGCGGGCTATCAGTAGATAATCAAAGTAATCGGATATTTATGAGTCATTGTGCTACCTTGACATCTAACCTAGAAACAAAAACAAATGCAGCACAAATTTTTGCCATTAAGCAGGTCGCAGACGCCTCCCGCAGATTGTCTGCGCCAAGAACTAGAACCGTAAACCACTTTTAACGTACGGTACGCCCTGAAAAAGCAACACTAGTCAATTGTAAAAACTGTAATTATAACAGAACTCTGACATGTGCTATGTAATTAGAGCTGGCTTTTTTTTTTTTTTAATTCTTTGTTGATGGGTGTTGATAAACCAAGCCATCAGTTTGAATAATTTATGTCATACAGATCGTGTTTTCGCATTGAGCTATTTGTTTGTTTGTGAGCTATCGTGCTGTTAATTGTGCTATTCTCTGACATGTAATGAATCTACACAGCGGGGTTGGCATCTTGTAGCATATATCCCCACCTGTCTATCTGTCTATGTCTAATGTTATCGCTCTCTCTCTCTCTCTCTCTTATTCTTTCCGTCTCTTTCTTTTACTCTCTCTCTCTCTCTCTCTCTTTCTTTTCTTAATCTCTCTCAGTCCCCCCCCCCCTCTCTCTCTCCCTCTCTGTCTCTCTCTTTCTCTAACTAGCCTAAATATGTGTACAAATATCCTAGTATCTAGTAAGTAAAGGTAAAGTTCCCCTTTCAGACCTAGCCATGTATAGGACATATTGTGTAAAGGTCACCTGTTTCTGTGGCCCCACGGTTAACGAGGGTGTCATGTGGCCAGCACAGCTACCAACAGCCTTTACTTTTCCACAACTAAAGGCAGGTACCCATTGGAGCTGGGTGGATTCAGAGGCGCCCTAAAGATCCCAAAATTAAAAATCCCAGGATTCGAACCCTAGAACCCCGGTTCGGAAGCCAAGCGTTTAACCACTCAGCCTCCGAGCCTCGCCAAGTATAAAGTATTAGTTTGTATTTGTGTGTTCAACTATAGAGTGCCCAGCTATCATTATTTAGAAATGAATTATGCTCAATAAAACTGTAATGTAAATATTTATTTAAACACAATTTCGCTATATGAATAGACCTCTCATACAACTAGTACATGCCATTGCCTTTCAACCAACCTTCTTCCAGTGCCTTAAGAGAATCAACAATAAAGCTAATACCTTTACGTGTTCCAAGTATCATTCATTGTGCCTTCCATCAAATCCATTCCATTCATAATGTATGCACACAAGTACACACAATGGCGTACCAAGGCTCGGTATCATGAACATGATGATGCCACCACCCCCAGGGCCGGCCTTAGGCATAGCCAAATTAGGCAGCCGCCCAGTGCCTCCAATTGGTGGGAGCCTCACAGAGGACTCATGCAATATTTGTTAGAGAAGAAATAGCGAAACTTGTCCTCAAAGTTATTGTTGGTGTGCACTAGGTTTTTAATAAATTGCGTACCTTTTATTTCGCACTATGTTTTTTATTTGTCTAGTTAAGGCCACCAAATTCGTTTCGTTTAGTGCCTCCAATTATTTAAGGCCGAACCAGCCATCCCGCTAAAAAAAAACAAACAACAAACTTGCAGGTGGAATGAGATTTTTGTTTTAAAAGTCATCGTGAATGTATCTGTTCATTTACAAAACGACATTCTAATTTACGTACAGCCTTAAACAAGTCATAGTGTCATGACACTCAATACATCTTGAAAGTAATCAACGAGTATCTATTATCAGTCATAAGGGTCCCTATTTATTACTGATCGGGCGCAACGGACCTCGTCACGTCATGGTTACTAGGTCACTGCTTACACACACTCACACGAACACACCTGTCTTTTCTTTCATATTTACGACACCGCATACACCAATATTAATGTGAATGTTTTATTATTGTTAGAATAATGAGCCAATATTAATGTGAATGTTTTATTATTGTTAGAATAATGAGCCAATATTAATGTGAATGTTTTATTATTGTTAGAATAATGAGCCAATATTAATGTGAATGTTTTATTATTGTTAGAATAATGAGCCAATATTAATGTGAATGTTTTATTAGTCTTTGTTAGAATAATGAGCCAATATTAATGTGAATGTTTTATTAGTCTTTGTTAGAATAATGAGCCAATATTAATGTGAATGTTTTATTAGTCTTTGTTAGAATAATGAGCCAATATTAATGTGAATGTTTTATTAGTCTTTGTTAGAATAATGAGCCAATATTAATGTGAATGTTTTATTAGTCTTTGTTAGAATAATGAGCCAATATTAATGTGAATGTTTTATTAGTCTTTGTTAGAATAATGAGCCAATATTAATGTGAATGTTTTATTAGTCTTTGTTAGAATAATGAGCCAATATTAATGTGAATGTTTTATTAGTCTTTGTTAGAATAATGAGCCAATATTAATGTGAATGTTTTATTAGTCTTTGTTAGAATAATGAGCCAATATTAATGTGAATGTTTTATTAGTCTTTGTTAGAATAATGAGCCAATATTAATGTGAATGTTTTATTAGTCTTTGTTAGAATAATGAGCCAATATTAATGTGAATGTTTTATTAGTCTTTGTTAGAATAATGAGCCAATATTAATGTGAATGTTTTATTAGTCTTTGTTAGAATAATGAGCCAATATTAATGTGAATGTTTTATTAGTCTTTGTTAGAATAATGAGCCAATATTAATGTGAATGTTTTATTAGTCTTTGTTAGAATAATGAGCCAATATTAATGTGAATGTTTTATTAGTCTTTGTTAGAATAATGAGCCAATATTAATGTGAATGTTTTATTAGTCTTTGTTAGAATAATGAGCCAATATTAATGTGAATGTTTTATTAGTCTTTGTTAGAATAATGAGCCAATATTAATGTGAATGTTTTATTAGTCTTTGTTAGAATAATGAGCCAATATTAATGTGAATGTTTTATTAGTCTTTGTTAGAATAATGAGCCAATATTAATGTGAATGTTTTATTAGTCTTTGTTAGAATAATGAGCCAATATTAATGTGAATGTTTTATTAGTCTTTGTTAGAATAATGAGCCAATATTAATGTGAATGTTTTATTAGTCTTTGTTAGAATAATGAGCCAATATTAATGTGAATGTTTTATTAGTCTTTGTTAGAATAATGAGCCAATATTAATGTGAATGTTTTATTATTGTTAGAATAATGAGCCAATATTAATGTGAATGTTTTATTAGTCTTTGTTAGAATAATGAGCCAATATTAATGTGAATGTTTTATTAGTCTTTGTTAGAATAATGAGCCAATATTAATGTGAATGTTTTATTAGTCTTTGTTAGAATAATGAGCCAATATTAATGTGAATGTTTTATTAGTCTTTGTTAGAATAATGAGCCAATATTAATGTGAATGTTTTATTAGTCTTTGTTAGAATAATGAGCCAATATTAATGTGAATGTTTTATTATTGTTAGAATAATGAGCCAATATTAATGTGAATGTTTTATTATTGTTAGAATAATGAGCCAATATTAATGTGAATGTTTTATTATTGTTAGAATAATGAGCCAATATTAATGTGAATGTTTTATTAGTCTTTGTTAGAATAATGAGCCAATATTAATGTGAATGTTTTATTAGTCTTTGTTAGAATAATGAGCCAATATTAATGTGAATGTTTTATTAGTCTTTGTTAGAATAATGAGCCAATATTAATGTGAATGTTTTATTATTGTTAGAATAATGAGCCAATATTAATGTGAATGTTTTATTAGTCTTTGTTAGAATAATGAGCCAATATTAATGTGAATGTTTTATTAGTCTTTGTTAGAATAATGAGCCAATATTAATGTGAATGTTTTATTAGTCTTTGTTAGAATAATGAGCCAATATTAATGTGAATGTTTTATTAGTCTTTGTTAGAATAATGAGCCAATATTAATGTGAATGTTTTATTAGTCTTTGTTAGAATAATGAGCCAATATTAATGTGAATGTTTTATTAGTCTTTGTTAGAATAATGAGCCAATATTAATGTGAATGTTTTATTAGTCTTTGTTAGAATAATGAGCCAATATTAATGTGAATGTTTTATTATTGTTAGAATAATGAGCCAATATTAATGTGAATGTTTTATTAGTCTTTGTTAGAATAATGAGCCAATATTAATGTGAATGTTTTATTAGTCTTTGTTAGAATAATGAGCCAATATTAATGTGAATGTTTTATTAGTCTTTGTTAGAATAATGAGCCAATATTAATGTGAATGTTTTATTAGTCTTTGTTAGAATAATGAGCCAATATTAATGTGAATGTTTTATTAGTCTTTGTTAGAATAATGAGCCAATATTAATGTGAATGTTTTATTAGTCTTTGTTAGAATAATGAGCCAATATTAATGTGAATGTTTTATTAGTCTTTGTTAGAATAATGAGCCAATATTAATGTGAATGTTTTATTAGTCTTTGTTAGAATAATGAGCCAATATTAATGTGAATGTTTTATTAGTCTTTGTTAGAATAATGAGCCAATATTAATGTGAATGTTTTATTAGTCTTTGTTAGAATAATGAGCCAATATTAATGTGAATGTTTTATTAGTCTTTGTTAGAATAATGAGCCAATATTAATGTGAATGTTTTATTAGTCTTTGTTAGAATAATGAGCCAATATTAATGTGAATGTTTTATTAGTCTTTGTTAGAATAATGAGCCAATATTAATGTGAATGTTTTATTAGTCTTTGTTAGAATAATGAGCCAATATTAATGTGAATGTTTTATTAGTCTTTGTTAGAATAATGAGCCAATATTAATGTGAATGTTTTATTAGTCTTTGTTAGAATAATGAGCCAATATTAATGTGAATGTTTTATTAGTCTTTGTTAGAATAATGAGCCAATATTAATGTGAATGTTTTATTAGTCTTTGTTAGAATAATGAGCCAATATTAATGTGAATGTTTTATTAGTCTTTGTTAGAATAATGAGCCAATATTAATGTGAATGTTTTATTAGTCTTTGTTAGAATAATGAGCCAATATTAATGTGAATGTTTTATTAGTCTTTGTTAGAATAATGAGCCAATATTAATGTGAATGTTTTATTAGTCTTTGTTAGAATAATGAGCCAATATTAATGTGAATGTTTTATTAGTCTTTGTTAGAATAATGAGCCAATATTAATGTGAATGTTTTATTAGTCTTTGTTAGAATAATGAGCCAATATTAATGTGAATGTTTTATTAGTCTTTGTTAGAATAATGAGCCAATATTAATGTGAATGTTTTATTAGTCTTTGTTAGAATAATGAGCCAATATTAATGTGAATGTTTTATTAGTCTTTGTTAGAATAATGAGCCAATATTAATGTGAATGTTTTATTATTGTTAGAATAATGAGCCAATATTAATGTGAATGTTTTATTAGTCTTTGTTAGAATAATGAGCCAATATTAATGTGAATGTTTTATTAGTCTTTGTTAGAATAATGAGCCAATATTAATGTGAATGTTTTATTAGTCTTTGTTAGAATAATGAGCCAATATTAATGTGAATGTTTTATTAGTCTTTGTTAGAATAATGAGCCAATATTAATGTGAATGTTTTATTAGTCTTTGTTAGAATAATGAGCCAATATTAATGTGAATGTTTTATTAGTCTTTGTTAGAATAATGAGCCAATATTAATGTGAATGTTTTATTAGTCTTTGTTAGAATAATGAGCCAATATTAATGTGAATGTTTTATTAGTCTTTGTTAGAATAATGAGCCAATATTAATGTGAATGTTTTATTAGTCTTTGTTAGAATAATGAGCCAATATTAATGTGAATGTTTTATTAGTCTTTGTTAGAATAATGAGCCAATATTAATGTGAATGTTTTATTAGTCTTTGTTAGAATAATGAGCCAATATTAATGTGAATGTTTTATTAGTCTTTGTTAGAATAATGAGCCAATATTAATGTGAATGTTTTATTAGTCTTTGTTAGAATAATGAGCCAATATTAATGTGAATGTTTTATTATTGTTAGAATAATGAGCCAATATTAATGTGAATGTTTTATTAGTCTTTGTTAGAATAATAAGCCAATATTAATGTGAATGTTTTATTAGTCTTTGTTAGAATAATGAGCCAATATTAATGTGAATGTTTTATTAGTCTTTGTTAGAATAATGAGCCAATATTAATGTGAATGTTTTATTAGTCTTTGTTAGAATAATGAGCCAATATTAATGTGAATGTTTTATTAGTCTTTGTTAGAATAATGAGCCAATATTAATGTGAATGTTTTATTAGTCTTTGTTAGAATAATGAGCCAATATTAATGTGAATGTTTTATTAGTCTTTGTTAGAATAATGAGCCAATATTAATGTGAATGTTTTATTAGTCTTTGTTAGAATAATGAGCCAATATTAATGTGAATGTTTTATTAGTCTTTGTTAGAATAATGAGCCAATATTAATGTGAATGTTTTATTATTGTTAGAATAATGAGCCAATATTAATGTGAATGTTTTATTAGTCTTTGTTAGAATAATGAGCCAATATTAATGTGAATGTTTTATTAGTCTTTGTTAGAATAATGAGCCAATATTAATGTGAATGTTTTATTAGTCTTTGTTAGAATAATGAGCCAATATTAATGTGAATGTTTTATTAGTCTTTGTTAGAATAATGAGCCAATATTAATGTGAATGTTTTATTAGTCTTTGTTAGAATAATGAGCCAATATTAATGTGAATGTTTTATTAGTCTTTGTTAGAATAATGAGCCAATATTAATGTGAATGTTTTATTAGTCTTTGTTAGAATAATGAGCCAATATTAATGTGAATGTTTTATTAGTCTTTGTTAGAATAATGAGCCAATTTTAATGCCATGATGATTAGCATTAATGGACATTCGTTGTCCCTGTAGATTAGACTTGTAGTGCTCATCCATTGATGTCTTGATTGTTCTCCAAGTGTATGTCCATAACGATGGAATGGTAGCATTGTCAATGGCATGTATCCATGTAGCCGGTGACCTCCAGATGAATAGCGCAGATCAAATTTGTATACATTTGAATTGATCTGGATTGGGATTGTTGTTTCTTGTGTGTGTGTGTGTGTTTCCCTTGATGATCTAATTGGTAGCTGATGTTATCTTTGACTCATAAGTGCAATGTTATTATTAGCAATGTTTCAATTATTTCAACGCAATACACAAAGACATTATTAATAATTATGTTAAAAGTGTTATACCACAATTTTATTTTTAACTGATAATTGATTTTTTTTTCTTTTTAAGTATGCATTTATACAATCTGGATTATGTTTTTATAATAAATTCGATTTACAAAGAAAAGCTAATTTTGTTTCTTTAATTACTTTTAATTCAGATAAAAAAAATATGTTTCATACTGGAGACCTGGTGTTGACTTAAGTCTAGCTAAAAGCTAGCTAACCATAAAACTTGTTCTTTACGTTGGAATACTATTTTGACTAATTTTATCTTTATTAACCATTTCAGAGGTTTGAATTAAGCTCGTGCTAGAATAAGAAATAATAATAATAATAAAAAGACTTATCTTAATAAAGATAAGATATAAGATAATTATGATAAGATAAGAACAGGCATTTCTTCTTTCCAATAGAAAATTACATCCTGCATGTACCCCTGTGTTGATCAAAGTCAGCGGTTAGCCTTGATGTTTCAGGAACACTATTCCATGCTCTAATGTCACTAGGAAAGAAATATTTCTTGAATGTCTTTGTCCTAGCATATGGAATAAGAAATGTGTCTTTTTTGTGCCTTTAAAATTAAAATAAGAATCTCTGTTTGTTTACTTTAAGCTAGATCTTTAAGTCTAGGACTGCATCTTTATAAGAACTGGATTCACTAGTTTGGCAACATATATATTTGTCTTCGCCTTATCTTAAAGCATAAATACCTTTAAGTTTAATGTAAGATAACTCTTAAAACCAGTGTATAAAGTAGATACAATGTACTCCGGTGTCCCATGCAGCCTACCCACTATCTCCAGCTTATATTTTTTTACATTGGTATTTAAGTCTTTAAAAAAAGAATGTTTTTTTTTGTTTTACATTTTTTAATCATCCACAGCGTTTACGAGATATTTTTAATTAATTTGTTAAATGCTCTTATTCTGAATGCCACACGAGGCTAGTGGTAACAATTAATACAATTTTCGATTGCACCCACACAGAGAGAGCTGTAGGCAAATTAAACATGGACATGGCTTTTGTGTTCTATTTGCATACCCCCACCACCTATATTGGCGCCCCACTCCAGCCCATCCTCTATTTTGTTCTCCTCCCCACTAAGACGCCATTCTTCCCTGTGTGCTCGGGAGTACAACAGCCCCTCGCTGCACCAGGGGAACTGTGAGCGCTTTTGTAACCATTGGTGTTTTATGGTTGGGTGTGGGGGAGGGAGGGCGCTTTGGAGGCCCCCTCTCGTTTCACATGGGGCGCGGTGGTGACTAGCTCAAGCAATGACCACATGGCCAAATAAAGAACGGAAAGGGGGTGTTAGTCGGTGCTAAGGGTGTTGTATTGTTGTAAAGGGAGGTGGATCTAACCTTTCACCCTACACTTCTCGTAAATTATTGTCCCAACTCCCCCTCCGCCCCCTCTCATATCCGTTACTACCCTAACAGATACTACAGACATTTTAAAATAATTTTCAAACTTGTTTTTATTTAATTATTAGCCTTTCCAGCTACTGTACTAGATCTATTAGTAGACTCATTATTTAAAAATATTTTGTCATATTAATTTTTAGAAGTTCTAATTTATTTTTTAGTCTTCCACAAAAAAAGACATTTCAAATGCTGGAATAATTACAAAAACAAACAAACAATCTCCTTCTTTTCTTAAGAACAAACTTACATACTGAATGGAGTGCTGCCTGTTCTGGAAACCAAAGCGCAGTTCATCTCAGTTATAAGACTTACTTGAACCTTCCAGCGAGATGATGAGACAAACGAAGAAGATTAACCTGCAACATTGCAAAAACAAAGTGTTTAAACTAAGCACAAAGTCAACCTCTGGTGATTCAACTTAAAAAGACAAAAAGATATCGATAATACTAATATAAGAAAAAGAAATTAAAAAAATGATTTTGAAAAAAAAATTAAAATAATAAAAAAATAACAAATACAAAAAAAATAATAATAATAAAAAGACAGCCTGCTTGACTTGTCTGGGCTTCAAGCATTAAGTTTATTGAAGAAGACAAACACAACCTACATTAAGTGGTGTTATTTGTATA
This sequence comes from Biomphalaria glabrata, assembly GCF_947242115.1. Taxonomy (NCBI): domain Eukaryota; kingdom Metazoa; phylum Mollusca; class Gastropoda; family Planorbidae; genus Biomphalaria; species Biomphalaria glabrata. The sequence continues at coordinate 31,047,402 of NC_074718.1, read as the reverse complement.
GAGAAGTCAGTGATTGATAGTTTGATAAAAACCAATCTATATGGCGCATACGGAAGGCGATTACCTATGTGCTCACAAGTAGATGAGAAGTTAAGACTTTTATGCTGGAAGTAAATATCCAACCACATGGGGTGCAAGTACAGGCTTATATCTATAAGTCCTCATTTACTCACATAGGCGGCTCATAGGCCTATTACTTAACCACATTTTTAGTGAGAAAGAAAATGACAGGGAATTTTCCATTGTCTGGGGGCCCGGGGCTAGAGCTCTTTGGGGGCCCCGGCATTTTGCGTAAAATTTAATTTTCAATGTAGCAAACACTCATTTGAGGGCCCCTCCCAAGTGGGGGCCCGGGGGGATTTTCAAATTCTCCCCCCCCCCTCCATCACTCTAGCTACGCCACTGGAAAATGACATGTTTTATTAACATTGACATTTGGTGACCAATTCAAATCGGGGTTTAAATGACACGTGCCTTTGAGGTGACGGGGGAAGGGGGGCAGCAGTGATTCCCGATAAGTCAAATACGTCCATGGGGCGCTCCACGCGAGTAGCAGAAGCTGCATTCCCCACTTACATACCTGTCGCCACTTAACTCTCTGTCGCCACTTCACTCTCTCTCTAGTGGCCTCCAAGATTTACTGCAACGCTCTCTATGTTTCAAACAGCATAAGTACAGGTTTACAGCCAGCACCCATACTCTGTATACGAGTGGCCGGGAAAAAAAAAAGAATGCATTCATAATATTGTAGGCGAAGGACACGAACTAAGCCAGCAAAAGTGGACTGGTCAAGCTAGCATGGACATAAACAACCTGACAGGCGACAGCAGTTGAGGCAGCCAGATTTTTTTACAAAGCTTTTTGTGAATGATCAAAAAAAAAAAAATCTCCGTACTTGATGGAGCGTTATTGTTACGGGAAATTATGGATTCATTAAATATTCTTGGATGGTAGTATCGGTAATGACCGCTTCTAGTGGTCCTAATGGTGGGCACATCTAGCCGAGGATTGAAATCAAAGCGTCTAGTCAATAAATCAGTGGGTTTTTTTAAATGATAAAAATAGTTCCTAGTATCCTCAATTAGTGGTCGAAAAAAAAAACGGGGGGGGGGGGGAAATGTCTTAAAGGGGTTTTAGCGCTGAGCTATAAAATCAGGAGTGGAAGTTGCTCGAATTTGTTGCTACATTCGTTTACTTCTCGCGCTCTCTCTCTCTCTCTCTGTCTGTCCCTCTGTCTGCCTGTTCCACTCTCTCTATTTCTTTCTCTCTCTCTCCCTCCCTCTGTCTATCTGTCCCACTTTCTCTCTCTCTCTCTCTCTGTCTGTCCCACTTTCTCTCTCCCTCTCTCCCTCCCTCTGTCTGTCTGTCCCACTTTCTCTCTCTCTCTCTCTCTGTCCCACTTTCTCTCTCCCTCTCTCCCTCCCTCTGTCTGTCTGTCCCACTTTCTCTCTCTCTCTCTCTCTCTCTGTCCCACTTTCTCTCTCCCTCTCTCCCTCCCTCTCTCTGTCTGTCTGTCCCACTTTCTCTCTCTGTCTCTCTCTCTCTGTCTGTCTGTCCCACTTTCTCTCTCTCTCTGTCTGTCTGTCTGTCCCACTTTCTCTCTCCCTCTCTCCCTCCCTCTGTCTGTCCCACTCTCTCTATCTCTCTCTCTGTCTGTCTGTCCCACTCTCTCTCTCTCTCTGTCTGTCTGTCTGTCTCACTTTCTCTCTCTCTCTCTGTCTGTCTGTCTCACTTTCTCTCTCTCTCTCTGTGTCTGCCTGTCCCACTTTCTCTCTCACTCTCCCTCCCTCTGTCTGTCTGTCCCAATTTCTCTCTCTCTCCCTCCCTCTGTCTGTCTGTCCCACTTTCTCTCTCTCCCTCTGTCTGTCTGTCCCACTTTCTCTCTCTCCCTCTGTCTGTCTGTCCCACTCTCTCTCTCCCTCTGTCTGTCTGTCTGTCCCACTTTCTCTCTCTCCCTCTGTCTGTCTGTCCCACTCTCTCTCTCTCCCTCTGTCTGTCTGTCTGTCCCACTTTCTCTCTCTCCCTCTGTCTGTCTGTCCCACTCTCTCTCTCTCTGTCTGTCTGTCTGTCCCAATATCTCTCTCTCTCTCTCTCTGTTTCTCTCTCTTAATTATTGCACTTACCCAAGCTCCCATCTCATTTTTTTTGTTTCAAAAGAAAGTAGGTGTACCAGTAGACGATACCTATATGCACTGAACATCGACTCAAGAACCTTTCACTTTTATGTCGCTAATGTTCATAATTAATTCAACTTTTTGTTTTCAGTCTTGTGCATAAAAAAAATATTACAGAAATTCATTAAAAACAAAAGAAAATTTTGATAAGAAGAGATGGAAAAGAAACTGAACTGAAAGAGGTCAGCCGAAGAAAGAAAGTCACATTTCAAGTTATAGTAGGTGACCACTGAAGCGGAAGATAGAACAAATTATCATGGGTTGGTTGTTAAAACTCAGTTCACCGCCTAAGACTTAAGTGTGACGGTGAAATCAATAGGTTAACTCCTCATAAAAAAACATCCGTCTCTGTCACAGATGTCAAGGCACGCGACACCAGCTAACCACATGACATACCGGTGATCAACGAAGTTTTAATCCTTCACCGTTTTCGTTATTTTATTAGCTACTTTTTAAAAAAAATCCTTTCTTTCTTTTTTTTTTAACTATCAAAAATTTAGTGACATTTGACAAACAGGCCTCGGCCTTGATCAAGAAGGACTAACGGTTTGCATACCCTCCCCCCCCCCCTGAAGCCTCGCTTTCACATAATTTTAAGTCGTCTGCTCAAAGATGACGAGTACTGGTAAGGCGCCGCTCTTTTGTCACCCCTACTCGGGCGTACCAGATTTTCTGAGGGTGATTGCGTAAACACGGCGCGCGCCCAATACCAACCGCCAAGGATTTAAAAAAAAAAAAAGGAGCGGGAGTTCTCTTAAGGGAGAGACTTGCGAAGTAAAGGGAAAGAAGCGGTCACGAAGATACTTGAAGTGGGGTAAAGAAAAGCGGACGGCAAAGCGTGACATTCTAAGACTTGGATACAAATGGCCAGCGTCTTGCTGTGGGTTCTAAGGTGACTGGGGGAGGGGGAGCGTTTGTATTTAGCTGAACATCTCTTTAAGGGGTGGGGTGGAGTGAGGCGGAGTTTTCGTTTTAATAATTGTAAATGTCAACAATGATGGTAATTAAAATGAAGGTCTATTAAACACCACAAAGATCAAGAAACATTCCTATCTACTATTAACGGACTGGCGTGACTTGAGTCAGTCCTAAAGTACTCTGGTGAGACTGTTTCTTATCCTGCAACGTCATGCAGCAGAAAGGCTGTCGCCATTTGACAGTTTGAAACGATTGGAACAATTCGCTCTTACAACTTTGTTCCCCCCGCAATTGCAAACTGTGGTTTTAAACCCGCCCCCAATGTTATCATTGTCGACGTACACGTGTACATTTGTGACTGATATATATGCAGACGGTGAATAGAAAATCTAAATCGACCACCTGCGGACAATGGCTATGCTTGCCCTGGATGTGGCAAAATATGTAGGTCACAGCTTGAACTGCGCAGCCACGGGAAATACTGCATTTCTCACTAATCTTTGGACTCGAAGACAAGCCTTATATATATATATATATATATATATATATTATTGAATAATTGGACAGAGGCCCTACTTGAAGTGTCTACAATCATGAATAAAAATAACAAGGAGTTGAATCTAAATGCATCGAGTGTGTAGATGATTTTATATACATGTATTATGATGTTCTTACTCTTTAACCAAATTATTTTCGCAAATCGCCTTTTTGATATTATTCTGTATTCTGCGTTTCGCATTGTATCATTCTTTTAGTAACGTAAACTATTTGAAAGTCTAAAATCTGAGCGCTCTCTTGACCGGATGTTTAGGAAAGGAAATGAATGAGAAAAAAAAAGATCAGTTTGTGTGTGTTGGAGGTGGCGGGCGGGGGTCAATTTAGATTTTTGTCCATGAAGTACTCATCGGAAACAAGTTTCGCGGTACTTTGTCACTGCCAGGACACGTGCGGCACTCTCTTCGTCTGAATGTTTCCTTCCAAGGCTTTAAAGTTCAATGTTGACACATCGCTGGTATCAGAGACAATGCTTGGAGACAAGACTGGGGAGTGTGTGTGTGTGTGTGAGTGTGTGTGTGTGAGTGTGTGTGTGTGTGAGTGACATTTGCTAAGGGATAGAACGCAACAGCATTAGCTATGTTTTGTATTGTTTTTCCCTTTTTTTTCTTCGTATTAAAAGACAAACGGGATACAGTGACGTGGTCTTTGTATGAACACAGTCCAATATGGTATCGCTACTTATTCATTATTTATGAATAATCGTTAATATTTGATTTATCAGAAAGTTGACATATGAATTGAAAGGATTCACTTGATTGGATAGAACTGGAACTACACAAACTTGTAATTTAATGACTAATGACTTATATCAAGAAACATTAAAGCTAGGTGCATTTTAAATAAAACAATAAATTTCATGTCATTCAAATAAAGTTATAAAAACACTAACACCTATATTTGTAAATTGATAGACCCCAATGGTTTTCTCCAGAAAGACGTGGATAAATAATTAACAATAATAATAAATATACTAAGTAATTAAAGAATTTCTCAAACTAAGCAGGCGCACTTCTAAGCATGAAAAATCCGTTTAAAAAATTAAATTTTGTTCATAACCATTTGTCATCTCATAGCACAATACATTCTCTAAGGCGGTATCCTAATTTCTTGACCACTTTAATTTGATTTGTATTTATACCGTAGCCCCTTTATCCTTGAGTGAACAATGTAATACTGTGGACAACGTATTTGTTTTTCTTGACTGTACTGTTGTAGTTGTCAAGATTGGACATAACAATCAGTGAAATAAATCTGACAACGAACAAAACAAAGGTTGTTGTTTTTTTATTCTCCCTATTAAGTCTAAGTACTTTTACAAGCATAATAAATGGACACCCACATTTCCTGATTAATATCTTTGCATTGCAAAAACTACCGTTTAGGAGACATGTCAAATAATAATATTTTCTGCGACACTTAGGCCTCAGAGGGGGGAATGGAAGACATCTATGGAGCCATTTAATATCATACGAATTGTTTCAATTATTTTTATTGTTAATTTATGAATAACATAAAAAGAAAACTACATTTATTTGAAGCAAATTTAGACAAGAAGGTGCATTGTTGGTCATTATTATTTCAAATCAAACTGGCCATTGTGAATGGGGTGGTAAAAACAAGAGAAAACACAGATGTCCAGATGATTGATAAGTAACGCCTGGCAAGCGAGATTAAAACGTCCGTCTGTAAATGGTCAAATCAATACACAAACATTGCTGGCTGGAGTGGGCGTGGTTTGTATATCAAATTATTGTTTCTCTATTTTTACTGCCAGGTCTCGTTAAAGTGCAGGTCGAGCGAGCCCAAGACAGAGACATCTGTCTTACGGCCTGCTGAACCTGACGTACATGCAGTAAATATATGAAGTTGCTGGGTGCACGGCCATGGATAAAGGACATCAGGGCGAAACACGGGTCTGGTAGATGAAGCCATAATTGGTCTGCTGACCATAGGGAAAGTTGTTAAGGAAGGACTTAGGGAGAGACCGTAGGGAAAGACATTTTAGAGAGATCTTAGGGAGAGAGTTTAGGAAAAGACATTGGATACATACCTTAGGAAGAGAGCTTAGAGAGAGACCTTAGGGAGAGAACCAGGTGCCAACGACACTGTCTGGGAGGTTTCCATTCTGTTTTTAAGTGATCAGTTGAATCTCTACTCTACTTATTCCAGAAGAGTTACAAGAGTCTTATCAAAGACGAAGTGTTGTCCTGTTTGCTTTTAAATGAAAAAAAAAACATTTTTTTTTACAATTTTATTAATTTAAACGACCAAAACAAGACTATGGCTTAAACATTCCTGGTCCATTAGTCCTTTGGTCCATTGGTGACTTCGATGGGGGCCGCCTCTGACACAAACTCTCTTTGTAATCTTGTTTTTTTTATTGCGAAATAGGCGTCTACTAAAGATAGCTTCTGGAAAAATCCAACTTGTCTCAAGCTGACGACATTCTCTAGCTATCTAAAAGTAGACAGAAGAGTGGGTGCCAATTAAAAATAAATTGATAATGGTATGCTATGGTAATGTATCCTGCAACTTTATTTTGAATCATTAATTGAGCATATCCAACAACATTTAATATGTAACGTCTCTGGGTACGAAATAAGGCGAATGTTTACGTCCTAAAAAGAAGAACGAACCATCTTTTGAGGCGATCCGAAGTTGTTGCTCTTCATTGGTGATGTCTAAACAGGGCCGGATTTAGATTTGATAAATCCCTAAGCTATTTGAGTAATGGGGGCCTCTTGTAATAAGCATAAGGCATTGTTTCCTTAGCTCCTTCTTAAAAAATGATAGAAAATATTCCTGAAATCATTTTAGTGCCTCCCCTCTTCTCAAGTAAGTGGGGGCCCTAAGCAATAGCTTGTTTTACAAATAGATAAATAGAGTACTGTTCCCAAAGCTACGGCTCACTGGATTTCAAAACTTTCAGAGCACGATGAAACAGCAGTCCTTTTTTTTTTTTAATCAAATGCATTGCAAAATTAATGAATTAATTAGAAGGTCCTTAACCTCTAGTATTATCACATTTGTTTAAATGACCGTGTGACGTAAAACTATGCATGCATTACTAGCGTTTCCGTCCTTGAACCTAAAGCCACCCCAACACTCCATTTTTTTCCATAAACAAACAAATACGTAACAACCTTTCGGAAAATTTGACCTCCATAAGTACATTGTAAATAGTTGAGTTTGAAGCCTTTACGAAAAGCATGGCAGTAGTTGCAGAAAAAGTGCAATAAGACTGCTTTTGCCATGAGATCACAGACGTAAGTCCGTAAACTGACCAGTGGTCAGTGCAGATGTTCACATTGTGATTGCGAATAAACTGCTTGGAAGACTACAGTCTTAGAAATGTTCCGATCGCATTTCTCGCCCAAAGTAATAATCTCGTGGGCGTTGATGAGTGCGAGGAAACACAGGGAAATGGTGTGGAGGGGGGGGGAGGATAAACGTTGCTGGTCTCAAAGTCAAGACAAGAACTGTAGTTAAGTCGTCAACCTTGAAAGGGGTCGTAGGTTAACAAGGATGTATTAGCTCTGGCCACGCCCATGGCAGTTGAGCCGTTTATCACATTCCGTGTCACGTGGTTTCGAGCTGGTTCAGTTCATCAAGTCTGAGGGTTGCGAGAATGAAAATGACCTGCTCCTGAAATAGTAAACATTTCAGTAACCTATACAGTAAAAATATTTCTTGTAATAATATAATTATTATCTGCTTTGGATAAGGGTGTAGTGTATGGGACATGTGGCCTATGTTTGTTGTGTACACTTTGGTGTCACTAAAGACTTTTTTCCCATTGATATTGTCATAACTGTGACGATATGTTTGAATGCCAGATGACAATATACTTTTGAGACTGATGGTCACACTGTGTTTCTTGATGTTACGATGAGATTGTGTTGATCAGACAATGCTTTACCAGTGTACAATGTATGAAAGTTCCTTCCTTCAAACAATATTATCTCAAACAATTTACTATTTTAAAGTATAAACTCAAAACTTAAATCCTCTTTAAATAAACGCAAAGCTTTGTAGAACTTGAAATCACATTAATACAATTCAATTTACAATATTTTTCTCTAGTCCAGCTCTCTTTTGATACTTAATATGCCAAGTCTTTAAATACCACCTCTAGCCCCTTTCCAGCAAACTTCTAAACTATTTTTAGACCTTATGGAAAAACAGCCATCTTTTTAAATAAACTTATCATTACTTGTCAACCACATACAACTATGACCTTGACCTTCAAATATGCTTCTAAAAATAAACTTGAGGCTGTCACGAACAAATTTTGTTTTATTTGACTTCCAATGTTTCGTTGTTGTTTGTTGTTGTTTGTTGTTGTTTGTTGTTGTTTCTCTCTTCCCAACATTTTCTCCTTTTTTTCTAACTTTTTAAATTTCTTCCTTTGAATTGCCAGCTCTTCAACTGACTGGATTATGAAAGGCGTGCATTCTGTCTCTTTGCTCTTAAACCAAAAAATTAAAAGGATGTTTAAATAGAAACCTCAGTTCTGGTTATGGAAGATTAGTGGCTTCTTTTCCAGCACGTCTCTCTTGCCTGCCCCATGAAATATTTGGGACCAGACACTTTTGGGTGCTGGTACTCAGTTAAAATAAGATGATAGAGTAAAAAAAAAAGTAAAGTTCCCTTTCAGACCTTATGATCTATAGGGAAGATTATGTATAGGGTGTCATGTGGCCAGCACAATGAGCTTCACATCATCTGCCCCATAGGTTGCAAGGTCAGGGAGGGGAACTTAACTTAATAAGCCGGTAAAAAAAAAAATAACAAAACAATGGACAGCGTATTAATTTCTAAACCAAAGGGACTCGAGTTCGAAGCTTGAAAATCAATTATTTCCAGACAACTGAAGTTTGTTGAAGAAGTTGAAGACAGTTGGCCGATGTGCTGGGCGCGTAGCACGCGAAGCATACAAAACCAACTTGAAGTTTACAATACACGAAAATAGAAAGCAACGATCGATAATACTTTTAAGACGGTCTCTACTAATAGGCAGTCCCTTCCCCTGTAAGTCTCTTCAAAACGTACCCCCGCCCTCAACACACTTACACACACACACACACACACACACACAGAGACAGAGAGAGACACACACACACATATATACATACATATATACGAAGCACAAAACATGAAAACAAAAACAACAATCCCCAAATTAAGACCAATTTTGAGAAATATCATTCGCTAATTACTTTTAACATTCATCCGAAAATGGGGTAAAGTGATGAAGTAAATAGGCGCGTGGCTTCCGAAACGAGTGGTCTCAAGTTCGATTCCAGAGTAAAACTGAGATTTGATACTGTATTTTTAGAATGCCCCTGAGTCCACCCAACTCTGATAGGTACCTAACTTACGTTGAGGTCAACCAGTGGTGTAGTTAGTAATTTGGGGGGAGGGGTGTGCACGTTGACTATTTAGGGGTGCCTGCATTTTGGCATTCGACATCATGACGTAAGTTAATGGAATAATATTTAATATTCAATGTCAATACCTCTAATGGGGGGCCGGGAAATTTTCCAATTTGGACCCCACACCCCACCCTAGCTACGCCACTGTTGTCAACCCTCGCTTACAGACAGTCGATCATACAAACTGATAAGCATGACATTATTTGCCTCTAATATCGGGCGAACATTTTTACCCATTGATTCAAAAATATCTCTCATTACATAATAATAAGTTGTTACATTTATTATATTATGTCTAATTTTGAAATTCATTTATTTTATCATCACGTGATTTTTTGTTTTAATTGGGCTACGCTCATTTGCCATGCCATTTTGTCTAAGTCGACCAATGCAGGTTGCTTAGTACAGACATTACACCTGGCGTTAGACAAATTTGACAGGTAGAAACAGCCTCGCCCTTACTTCAAGGTCATTGGAAAAGTGTGGCCGCTGTACTACTAGAGATTTAGCGCTGGATCTAAAACCATAACCCCAAATCTAGACGTAGTCAGGAGTCTTCAATGAATACCACGGGAGCTAAACCCACACTCGGAAGAACGCACACACACATGCACACTACTCTCATATGCAATCACGAAAACACTTGTGACTCACCAGGGAGCCTTTGTAGAGCTCTCCTATTACAAAAGTTTTCCCATGTCAACTACTAAGAGCGTCTCTTGACAGGAAAAACGTCCGGCTACTATAGCTGTTAGCAATTTTGTTTTCGCATTTATTTAATTATAGATGTATAGGCAATTTAAAGAAAAAAAAAAGGTTCGTAATTTGAATCGTGATCTGTTCGCATGCTAAGCTACTGATCGCACGTTTTAACATATGTTGTCTGTGCAGCTTGTTCACCCCCCCCCCCATCCCCTATTTCCCTATGAGTACTCAAGATATTGGAGGCGCTATCGAACTTTTCAGTTCTGGCATTTGATTCCACGTGAAAATAAATTCTCTGTTCGTGTCTAAATAAAACAAAAGCTAAACACGTGACACTCATTTTTAAGGACATACTAAACGAAGGTCACAATTTAAATGCTCTAATGGTTGAACTTTAGAAAAAAGTTGGCATGTTTTTTGTTTTTTTTTTAAATCGTGGAAACTGCAGACGAGATGGTACGAAGGGAGGCAATTAGGTATTCCTTGCAATAACACGAGTGTCATGTGTGAAACAGCGCTGACTTCCCTTTACTTTCAATGCAAATCGTCTATTATATTGGTGATATTGTATTACCATGGATAGAGAAAAAGAAAATCGTATTTGATACAACTTAACGGTACATTTATTTAGTTTCATACATGCTCAACGCATTTTCTTTTATAATAAACATATAGATAATAGATACAGTATGATGCCAGTATGTTGTTTGGTTAGATTAGATAAAATTAGTTTATACCTAATCTCAGTGCTTTTTTTTTGTGTTTAAAATTGGGTGCCGGTACTCAGTGATTAGGTGCCGGTACTCCGTAGTTGATTGCCTAACTTTTAACTACTAAAAATTAATAATATACGTTAAAATACAAGAAAAGCAATATTTTAAAAAAATGTGCCGGTACGCCGTACCGGTGCGTACCGTCACAAAAAAAAAAGCCCTGCCTAATGTTATCAAATGCAGGCGTTACTTTTTAAAAAATGATTACGTCCCACTCGTGTCCCTAGGTCAGTGTAGTCGTATGTTAATCCATGACTTAAGTTCTGCCAAGTCATTGGTAATTCTGGCTGAGTCAGGCAACCCATTCCATGCACTAATAACACTAGGGAAGAAGGAGTATTTATAAAAATGTGTCCTATCATATCGAACAAGGCATGTGCAAGAATGATTAGGTAGATAGATAGATAGATAGATAGATAGATAGATAGATAGATAGATAGAGATAGATAAATAGATAAATAAATAGATAGATAGATAGATAGATAGATAAATAGAGAGAAAAAAACCCACAGAAAAATAAGCAAAATATAAAAAGTCCTTATAAAAAAAAAACATACTTAAAGGTTAAGAACTCCGTCCTTAAAACTATATCTACCAAAAATGTACAAGCTATTTCCCTTTTTCGATATCAATCAAAATAATTAATTACCGTACCAATAATTAACTGTTAAATTGAGTATTTTTGTATAGGCCTATTGATTCGTGTTTTGTTAGGTTAGGTATATAAATTACTTTTTCAAGTTTCAACTAAATCCGAGAATGGGTGTGAGAGAAAGAACGAGTGTATGGAACCCTACACATTTACCAGTAGTTTTGAATACTGAATTTCCTTTGTTTGTATATTTGTATCTGACAAAATAATAATGTTTTTATGTCTTTTTGTCTATGCCAGTGAAGGATTGTGGAAAGTTTAAACTTGAACCCAGAATGTGCACTGGAGAAATGACGTGTTTATACTGAAAAACGTTTTACTAGACAGACACAGACAGAGTGAGTTTAGACTTTGAAAAAACAAAAGTCACTTATCCATTTATCTAGTCAAAATTATATATTCTTATATAATACAGACGTTACTTCAAAAAAGAAGATGATTACGTCCTACGCGTCATGCATTTAGTCATGCATATAAACCAATGACTTAAATTCTGCCAAGTCACTGGTTTTCCTGGCTAGCTCAGGCAACCTATTCCATACTCTAATAGCACAAGGGGAGAATTAGTATTTGTACAAATTTGTCCTAGCATATGGGATGAGGAATGTGTCTTTATCTTTGTGTCTTTCTGAGTATTTTATTAAATTTTGTTTTTGTATTTGAAGATTATGGTTCAGTGTTTTATGTATAATTGCTACTTTACTTTTGAGTCTTCTGTCCTGAAGACTTTCTAAATTTAGTGATTTTACTAAAGGTGTTACTCTAGTCAAGTGTGAATATTCGTTTGTTATGAATCTCACTGCTCTATTTTGTGTCTTTTCCAGTTTCCTAATGTTTTCTTGAGTTGAGTTATCAAAATTCGTTCATTAGATGGCTACCTGGGCTTTTGGTCTTCGCTTTGATGGGATGTCATGAGTTTTGAGTCCTGCCTGCTTCCATCTTAGAAACAAATTATTATTAAAAATCGTTTAAAAAATATATCCTAATTAGAATTTAAGATTTCTGAAGAACAATATTTCAAGACTAAAAAACAACAACATAGAGATATAATATTCTGATGTATTAAAACATCAGATTTACAATAAACAAAAATGAAAAATAGATACATAAATGAACATTTTTTGGTGTCAATTATAAATAATTTTTTATTGCTTTCATCATAGGTCTTACTAGTTAGAGTAAAAAAAAAGGAAAACTTAGAATGTATTATGCAGACCAGTAATGCTTGAGAACTACGTATAATTAAAAACTGTATTATAATAATAATAATATTATTAAATGAAAAATTATTCTTTCACTCTATCGCATAAATACTTCAGTCATAATAATAAAAAAAAATAGATACAGATGTACTAAGTAAGAGACTACTTCAGTTAAGTAACATTCAGACAATATCATAAATAATTTAGCATATGTAAAGATGCATTCATCCACATTCTCTATTTCTCACATGTCTTATTTACTTTTATTCAAAGTACACCTCAGTCCTAAATATCACTGCAATTATTCATCTCTGTCAATAAGATTGGTAGATAAATCTCTGCAACAGTTCTGCATGCAAAAGAAAAAAACAAGAACCCATCTCTGGTGCAAAAGGCAATTTCCAGTATTGTTAAAACAAAATATATGATAGCTTGCCTAGAGTACAGAGCCTTTTTGTCTCATTATTTCATAACTTAGGGGTCTGTCTAAAAATAGACATTTTTGTTAACACCATCAGGTTTCATGCCAAAGTAATATAAATTGAAGTCTATATACAGAAACACACACACACTTTTTTATGCTTATGAGTATAAAAATGTTATATAACACTTCTGTACAGTTCTATTTACACAATGTAAAACAATTATTGTTTTTTAGGTTCCAACTCAACCAGACATCACAGAATTGCAACAATTCAATGGGAGTGCAACAGTATATAGTAAACTCTACAGCGTGTAACAACTAAGAAGATGATAACACAAACAACATTAGTTTAGCTATTAAAGCTTATATAGGTATTTAAATATATCTAAAAGTCAGCTATCTGTTAACAACATTCATTAACAGAAACAAAAACAAAAAATTAACACTGTAACATTTACAGCTAAATGGAATGATCTGAAATGTGTCCAGTATTGCCAACAAATTGCCACATCTACCATATTATGTACACAGTTTTTTTTTTATCTACAACAGAAAGTTTCTTTTTCTTCTACAGAAAACAAAATTCATTATATGACAATGAAAGGAACACAAATATCACAGTTTACTCATTTCAGTCTCAGCATGGATCATCTGTAGACATGTCCTAAAGTCATCCCTGATCTCATCAATCTGTGGGTCCAGTTCTTCTTCCATTATGATACTGCCACCTTTACAGGAGAAAGACTTGCTTCTGTTGCGGGTTTTCACCGGGATCAACTGCTGAGGCCTTGATGAAAGACTGCATTTTCTGGTCATCTTCACGACTGTCACTTCGTCAGATTCAGACTTTGTCCTTAATGATGCTGACCGGGACTTGCATCTGGAGATCCCATCTGAGTCAGCTCTGGTCAGAATGTAACGATTGTTTATGTAGTTGGACTCGTCGAAAAGCTTCTGTCTTGAACTGATGGAAGTTTCTTCCATAGACTGAGATTTAATGTCTCTGTTGATTTTAGACTCTCTTAGCGTTCGCCGCCTGCGCTTAGGCACAGCAGTATTTATTGCTGGTGCTTTTTGTCTTGTCAAAGGGACAGCAGTCACCACTGGGTCATACTTCAATGCTAGTGGACTCGGTAGTGCACCATCTTCAGAGACAATTGAAGTTTTAAAACGTGGGCTATTCATCCACTGCTTGGGCTGGGTGGGGGAATCTGACGGTGCAATCAGAACACAGCCAACACGTAATGGTGCTTCGTTGGTCATAGTAATTGCACTTGGTAAAGGATAATTGATTGGCTTTGTATTTAACGCACTAATTTCTTGGCCGATTAAAAGTCTTAAGTTTGGAGCCATGCTCTGTCCAAATCTACGTCTCCTCTGAGCAAGACTTTCTGTTGGCTTTGACTATGGAATAAAACAAAATTTCATTGTTTCAATAAAAAAATAATAATAACAGGAAAAATGAAAATACAATATGATTTATGAAAACGTAACTTTAAACTGAAGAAATTTCTAAAATACCTAATTGGTAAGTAATTAGCTCTCTGATAGTTAGTTGATTTCTCTTTGACTTACATAGTTTTCATTCTAAAGTATAAATTTTTTTACAGTATCCAAAAAAAAAAAATTTTGAAAAATGTAATTTTTGTTGTCTCTCAATGTAATTAAAAAGCATGACATCAAATTTCTTGAACCTATATATCATCAAATACAAATGTTTGGCTTAAAAATAGTTATATTTAATATACGGTTGTAGTTATTTCTATTTTTCTTTGAGTCTTTCAAGCCTTCTGTATGGATCTAAGACTTGGGTTTTATACAGATAAAACTAAGACTTCTTGAACTGTTTCTCCAAAGATGTCTGCACTCCATTATGACATATGATGACTAATCCAGTCTACAAATTATGATGTTCTAGTGAATGCCAGTATGAGCAGTATAGAGGGACTGCTTACAGTTTGATAGCTATGCTGAGCAGGGCATGAATCCCCTATCCTGTATGCCAAAGACAATCTTTTATTTGTGAGCTAAAAGTTGGTTAGAGTAAAAGAGGTGCCCCTTAAATTCTGAACGCTTATTAACTAACATAGGTGAGAGGCACCTGGAATTAACCAGGTAGTTTTCAAATGAATCAGCTACAGATTTCTAAAAAAGGCCTTTTTTTATAAATTTTTTGTAGATATTACTGCATTACAAATATTTTTTTAACCAGCTTAAATGGTTTGACTTGAAGTTTTACTAAACATCAGTTAGTAATGTCAGCTATGTTTTCTATCCTACTTAATCATGAATGATATTAGTTAAGAAATCTCATTCAGTATTAGAAACTGAAAAGCAATAGGAATATAAAGTTTAGTTTTCAAACCTGGGTTGCTTTAGGCTTTGCACAGCTGAGCTGTTTGGCGCAAACACTGAGCACCGCAGGCTGACCACCCAACTGGTGCCAGGATGATGAACGCCTTAAGACAGGTATTCTTTTGGTTACACTGACTATAGGTTGCTGAAAAAAGATGTTAAATTAATGAATAATTTTGTATTAAAATAAAAAAAAAATATGTAATACTTCTAATTTCAAAATAAAATTTAGAAAATGTTTCTACATAATCTTAAAATTCAGATGTATTACAATATCTTACAAAAAATTAATGCTAAAAAATTACAAGTTGGGTGCTAGTAATTTAAATGATGAGTCATAATGATCACATCAATCTTAGACTAATTTCTTAAATGCAACAAGCAAGAAAATTAAAACTCTCAGATATCTAAATACAAAAATAAGTATAAATTTGAGAATAATAGAGACAATTAATGTTAGTTTATTCCTACAATAATTATGCATAAAGTAAATTTTAAAGTTTCTAACAAAATAAAAAAAAAATGAATAGATATAACAAGTTATTTAGAGTACTGTTAATTAAGTGAAAAATATATACAAGTAAGCTAGCTTGGCCCAGACTAATACACAAAGTTTTTTTTAATAACAACATTTTTTTCTAAGATTAAAAACAATAATAAATTTATCCTCATGCAGATATAAGTTTGAAAATAAAAAAAAAAAAGAAAAATTGGCTACTATTAAATATTTTTTGCTACACAAATTAAATGATTTTGTGTCATTTAAAAAAAAATTTAATGTAGGGTATTAATTAAAATTTTGATTAGTCATAGATTTTGTACAGATTTGTTAAAGTGCTACTGTAATCTACTTTTAAGTAAAATAAAAATTCTAATGCTCTTTATTTAGCAAACAATGAATATGATGAAGTGCATAATAACAAATAGAACAATTTGATATATAAATTGCTACTACATATAAAACTGGTAATTGATCATTTAATAAGATTTGATATCTGTTTTGCATAATTTGCATAGTTAAATTGGGAGGCTTTCAGCTAATGATTTAAAATAGTGCTAGAATAAAGTTTTAGAATTAATATGGAAAGTATTTCTAACCATTGACTATAAAAATATTTAAATAAAGTAATATTTATCATTCAGTATTCTGAACTAGAAATAAAAAAAAATTATTCTAACATTCCTTTAATATGCAGCTAGAAATGATAAGCTAAATTTAAAAAAACAAAAAAAGAACAACAGCTCCGCTGTGAGGCAAACTGAAGAAAAAACATCAAGCTTGGGCCGTCTGAAGACAATACAGACTTACAGAGCTCTGCCTGCATAGCTTACTCTCGGCCCAGCTTTGATCAGTTTGGGTGAAAGCGTCATGGGTGCTTACTTTCTGCTTCGTCTTTTTGGTGACTATTACATCCTGAAGCTCTTCATTGGCTAAGGAAATGCTTGCAGGCCTTGCCTTTTTACTCAGTCTTTCAAGAGAGCCTGAAAATTAGGAGAGCATACAATCAAGCACCTTAAGACTTACAATAAAAAATTAGCAAAACAAGGTTGGGCAAAAAGAGAAAAAATACTTAGGGAATCCATCTCTATTGGAGTCCTAAATGGTGTAATTTAATGAGATATTTTACAATCAATTTGAATAAGTTTGATTCCTGCTGATGACTGAGATTTTGAATTTGCATATTTTTTAGGACATCCCTACCTGAATCCACCCATTTAATGGGTACAGTACTTATCACTTGGGGGAAGAGAAAGATAGCAGGTCACATGACACATTTCTTAATTTTGGGCCAGACGAGATGGTACGAAGGGAGGCAATTAGGTATTCCTTGCAATAACACAAGTGTCATGTGTGAAACAGCGCTGACTTCCCTTTACTTTCAATGCAAATCGTCTATTATATTGGTGATATTATATTACCATGGATAGAGAAAAAGAAAATCGTATTTGATACAACTTAACGGTACATTTATTTAGTTTCATACATGCTCAACGCATTTTCTTTTATAATAAACATATAGATAATAGATACAGTATGATGCCAGTATGTTGTTTGGTTAGATTAGATAAAATTAGTTTATACCTAATCTCAGTGCTTTTTTTTTGTGTTTAAAATTGGGTGCCGGTACTCAGTGATTAGGTGCCGGTACTCCGTAGTTGATTGCCTAACTTTTAACTACTAAAAATTAATAATATACGTTAAAATACAAGAAAAGCAATATTTTAAAAAAATGTGCCGGTACGCCGTACCGGTGCGTACCGTCACAAAAAAAAAAGCCCTGCCTAATGTTATCAAATGCAGGCGTTACTTTTAAAAAAATGATTACGTCCCACTCGTGTCCCTAGGTCAGTGTAGTCGTATGTTAATCCATGACTTAAGTTCTGCCAAGTCATTGGTAATTCTGGCTGAGTCAGGCAACCCATTCCATGCACTAATAACACTAGGGAAGAAGGAGTATTTATAAAAATGTGTCCTATCATATCGAACAAGGCATGTGCAAGAATGATTAGGTAGATAGATAGATAGATAGATAGATAGATAGATAGATAGATAGAGATAGATAAATAGATAAATAAATAGATAGATAGATAGATAGATAGATAAATAGAGAGAAAAAAACCCACAGAAAAATAAGCAAAATATAAAAAGTCCTTATAAAAAAAAAACATACTTAAAGGTTAAGAACTCCGTCCTTAAAACTATATCTACCAAAAATGTACAAGCTATTTCCCTTTTTCGATATCAATCAAAATAATTAATTACCGTACCAATAATTAACTGTTAAATTGAGTATTTTTGTATAGGCCTATTGATTCGTGTTTTGTTAGGTTAGGTATATAAATTACTTTTTCAAGTTTCAACTAAATCCGAGAATGGGTGTGAGAGAAAGAACGAGTGTATGGAACCCTACACATTTACCAGTAGTTTTGAATACTGAATTTCCTTTGTTTGTATATTTGTATCTGACAAAATAATAATGTTTTTATGTCTTTTTGTCTATGCCAGTGAAGGATTGTGGAAAGTTTAAACTTGAACCCAGAATGTGCACTGGAGAAATGACGTGTTTATACTGAAAAACGTTTTACTAGACAGACACAGACAGAGTGAGTTTAGACTTTGAAAAAACAAAAGTCACTTATCCATTTATCTAGTCAAAATTATATATTCTTATATAATACAGACGTTACTTCAAAAAAGAAGATGATTACGTCCTACGCGTCATGCATTTAGTCATGCATATAAACCAATGACTTAAATTCTGCCAAGTCACTGGTTTTCCTGGCTAGCTCAGGCAACCTATTCCATACTCTAATAGCACAAGGGGAGAATTAGTATTTGTACAAATTTGTCCTAGCATATGGGATGAGGAATGTGTCTTTATCTTTGTGTCTTTCTGAGTATTTTATTAAATTTTGTTTTTGTATTTGAAGATTATGGTTCAGTGTTTTATGTATAATTGCTACTTTACTTTTGAGTCTTCTGTCCTGAAGACTTTCTAAATTTAGTGATTTTACTAAAGGTGTTACTCTAGTCAAGTGTGAATATTCGTTTGTTATGAATCTCACTGCTCTATTTTGTGTCTTTTCCAGTTTCCTAATGTTTTCTTGAGTTGAGTTATCAAAATTCGTTCATTAGATGGCTACCTGGGCTTTTGGTCTTCGCTTTGATGGGATGTCATGAGTTTTGAGTCCTGCCTGCTTCCATCTTAGAAACAAATTATTATTAAAAATCGTTTAAAAAATATATCCTAATTAGAATTTAAGATTTCTGAAGAACAATATTTCAAGACTAAAAAACAACAACATAGAGATATAATATTCTGATGTATTAAAACATCAGATTTACAATAAACAAAAATGAAAAATAGATACATAAATGAACATTTTTTGGTGTCAATTATAAATAATTTTTTATTGCTTTCATCATAGGTCTTACTAGTTAGAGTAAAAAAAAAGGAAAACTTAGAATGTATTATGCAGACCAGTAATGCTTGAGAACTACGTATAATTAAAAACTGTATTATAATAATAATATTATTATTAAATGAAAAATTATTCTTTCACTCTATCGCATAAATACTTCAGTCATAATAATAAAAAAAAATAGATACAGATGTACTAAGTAATAGACTACTTCAGTTAAGTAACATTCAGACAATATCATAAATAATTTAGCATATGTAAAGATGCATTCATCCACATTCTCTATTTCTCACATGTCTTATTTACTTTTATTCAAAGTACACCTCAGTCCTAAATATCACTGCAATTATTCATCTCTGTCAATAAGATTGGTAGATAAATCTCTGCAACAGTTCTGCATGCAAAAGAAAAAAACAAGAACCCATCTCTGGTGCAAAAGGCAATTTCCAGTATTGTTAAAACAAAATATATGATAGCTTGCCTAGAGTACAGAGCCTTTTTGTCTCATTATTTCATAACTTAGGGGTCTGTCTAAAAATAGACATTTTTGTTAACACCATCAGGTTTCATGCCAAAGTAATATAAATTGAAGTCTATATACAGAAACACACACACACTTTTTTATGCTTATGAGTATAAAAATGTTATATAACACTTCTGTACAGTTCTATTTACACAATGTAAAACAATTATTGTTTTTTAGGTTCCAACTCAACCAGACATCACAGAATTGCAACAATTCAATGGGAGTGCAAGAGTATATAGTAAACTCTACAGCGTGTAACAACTAAGAAGATGATAACACAAACAACATTAGTTTAGCTATTAAAGCTTATATAGGTATTTAAATATATCTAAAAGTCAGCTATCTGTTAACAACATTCATTAACAGAAACAAAAACAAAAAATTAACACTGTAACATTTACAGCTAAATGGAATGATCTGAAATGTGTCCAGTATTGCCAACAAATTGCCACATCTACCATATTATGTACACAGTTTTTTTTTTATCTACAACAGAAAGTTTCTTTTTCTTCTACAGAAAACAAAATTCATTATATGACAATGAAAGGAACACAAATATCACAGTTTACTCATTTCAGTCTCAGCATGGATCATCTGTAGACATGTCCTAAAGTCATCCCTGATCTCATCAATCTGTGGGTCCAGTTCTTCTTCCATTATGATACTGCCACCTTTACAGGAGAAAGACTTGCTTCTGTTGCGGGTTTTCACCGGGATCAACTGCTGAGGCCTTGATGAAAGACTGCATTTTCTGGTCATCTTCACGACTGTCACTTCGTCAGATTCAGACTTTGTCCTTAATGATGCTGACCGGGACTTGCATCTGGAGATCCCATCTGAGTCAGCTCTGGTCAGAATGTAACGATTGTTTATGTAGTTGGACTCGTCGAAAAGCTTCTGTCTTGAACTGATGGAAGTTTCTTCCATAGACTGAGATTTAATGTCTCTGTTGATTTTAGACTCTCTTAGCGTTCGCCGCCTGCGCTTAGGCACAGCAGTATTTATTGCTGGTGCTTTTTGTCTTGTCAAAGGGACAGCAGTCACCACTGGGTCATACTTCAATGCTAGTGGACTCGGTAGTGCACCATCTTCAGAGACAATTGAAGTTTTAAAACGTAGGCTATTCATCCACTGCTTGGGCTGGGTGGGGGAATCTGACGGTGCAATCAGAACACAGCCAACACGTAATGGTGCTTCGTTGGTCATAGTAATTGCACTTGGTAAAGGATAATTGATTGGCTTTGTATTTAACGCACTAATTTCTTGGCCGATTAAAAGTCTTAAGTTTGGAGCCATGCTCTGTCCAAATCTACGTCTCCTCTGAGCAAGACTTTCTGTTGGCTTTGACTATGGAATAAAACAAAATTTCATTGTTTCAATAAAAAAATAATAATAACAGGAAAAATGAAAATACAATATGATTTATGAAAACGTAACTTTAAACTGAAGAAATTTCTAAAATACCTAATTGGTAAGTAATTAGCTCTCTGATAGTTAGTTGATTTCTCTTTGACTTACATAGTTTTCATTCTAAAGTATAAATTTTTTTACAGTATCCAAAAAAAAAAATTTTGAAAAATGTAATTTTTGTTGTCTCTCAATGTAATTAAAAAGCATGACATCAAATTTCTTGAACCTATATATCATCAAATACAAATGTTTGGCTTAAAAATAGTTATATTTAATATACGGTTGTAGTTATTTCTATTTTTCTTTGAGTCTTTCAAGCCTTCTGTATGGATCTAAGACTTGGGTTTTATACAGATAAAACTAAGACTTCTTGAACTGTTTCTCCAAAGATGTCTGCACTCCATTATGACATATGATGACTAATCCAGTCTACAAATTATGATGTTCTAGTGAATGCCAGTATGAGCAGTATAGAGGGACTGCTTACAGTTTGATAGCTATGCTGAGCAGGGCATGAATCCCCTATCCTGTATGCCAAAGACAATCTTTTATTTGTGAGCTAAAAGTTGGTTAGAGTAAAAGAGGTGCCCCTTAAATTCTGAACGCTTATTAACTAACATAGGTGAGAGGCACCTGGAATTAACCAGGTAGTTTTCAAATGAATCAGCTACAGATTTCTAAAAAAGGCCTTTTTTTATAAATTTTTTGTAGATATTACTGCATTACAAATATTTTTTTAACCAGCTTAAATGGTTTGACTTGAAGTTTTACTAAACATCAGTTAGTAATGTCAGCTATGTTTTCTATCCTACTTAATCATGAATGATATTAGTTAAGAAATCTCATTCAGTATTAGAAACTGAAAAGCAATAGGAATATAAAGTTTAGTTTTCAAACCTGGGTTGCTTTAGGCTTTGCACAGCTGAGCTGTTTGGCGCAAACACTGAGCACCGCAGGCTGACCACCCAACTGGTGCCAGGATGATGAACGCCTTAAGACAGGTATTCTTTTGGTTACACTGACTATAGGTTGCTGAAAAAAGATGTTAAATTAATGAATAATTTTGTATTAAAATAAAAAAAAAATATGTAATACTTCTAATTTCAAAATAAAATTTAGAAAATGTTTCTACATAATCTTAAAATTCAGATGTATTACAATATCTTACAAAAAATTAATGCTAAAAAATTACAAGTTGGGTGCTAGTAATTTAAATGATGAGTCATAATGATCACATCAATCTTAGACTAATTTCTTAAATGCAACAAGCAAGAAAATTAAAACTCTCAGATATCTAAATACAAAAATAAGTATAAATTTGAGAATAATAGAGACAATTAATGTTAGTTTATTCCTACAATAATTATGCATAAAGTAAATTTTAAAGTTTCTAACAAAATAAAAAAAAAATGAATAGATATAACAAGTTATTTAGAGTACTGTTAATTAAGTGAAAAATATATACAAGTAAGCTAGCTTGGCCCAGACTAATACACAAAGTTTTTTTTAATAACAACATTTTTTTCTAAGATTAAAAACAATAATAAATTTATCCTCATGCAGATATAAGTTTGAAAATAAAAAAAAAAAAGAAAAATTGGCTACTATTAAATATTTTTTGCTACACAAATTAAATGATTTTGTGTCATTTAAAAAAAAATTTAATGTAGGGTATTAATTAAAATTTTGATTAGTCATAGATTTTGTACAGATTTGTTAAAGTGCTACTGTAATCTACTTTTAAGTAAAATAAAAATTCTAATGCTCTTTATTTAGCAAACAATGAATATGATGAAGTGCATAATAACAAATAGAACAATTTGATATATAAATTGCTACTACATATAAAACTGGTAATTGATCATTTAATAAGATTTGATATCTGTTTTGCATAATTTGCATAGTTAAATTGGGAGGCTTTCAGCTAATGATTTAAAATAGTGCTAGAATAAAGTTTTAGAATTAATATGGAAAGTATTTCTAACCATTGACTATAAAAATATTTAAATAAAGTAATATTTATCATTCAGTATTCTGAACTAGAAATAAAAAAAAATTATTCTAACATTCCTTTAATATGCAGCTAGAAATGATAAGCTAAATTTAAAAAAACAAAAAAAGAACAACAGCTCCGCTGTGAGGCAAACTGAAGAAAAAACATCAAGCTTGGGCCGTCTGAAGACAATACAGACTTACAGAGCTCTGCCTGCATAGCTTACTCTCGGCCCAGCTTTGATCAGTTTGGGTGAAAGCGTCATGGGTGCTTACTTTCTGCTTCGTCTTTTTGGTGACTATTACATCCTGAAGCTCTTCATTGGCTAAGGAAATGCTTGCAGGCCTTGC